>NC_088848.1:9988225-11188225 GCF_904066995.2 Poecilia reticulata
CTGCACCACCATCCACAACTCTGTAAGATATTTCAATGATTTGAATTACAACAACAGTCAATTTCCCTTTGGGATAAATAAGGTACTTTTCAATTTGAATTAAATGCAGAAAAATAAAGAAATATAAAAATTTTATGTATGTTCTACCTATTTTTGTAACCTTCTTTAACAATGTGATGATTTAGGGAAATAAATATCAACTTGTGTATTTTTTTTTATCTCCACCTCTTGTTTTTAGACAGGGAAACACCAAAAGCTAAAAAAAAAAAAAAAAAAGCACAGCAGTTTATACATTTCTTGAAAACAAAAGACTCCTTACCCAACCTCCACTTTCTTTCTTGCTTGGTTTCTTTTTTGAATTATTATTAACTCTGCTGAGAGCTCATGCTTATTGCTGGTTCAGTTTGGTAAACCAGAATCATCCTTAGTGTCCCGCATGGGGGTCTCTTACGCTGCGGCGAAACGCATCGAGCTGCTCTGGACTAAAAGCTAATGTCACACCCTCACAATGACGAGCGGCTACTCTGCAGCTGAAATGATGTTGATGCATCACAAGCTGCGCTAATGGCATGAAATGGTGCTCATTTTCATCCTCCTAAGTGGTTCAAGTGGACATTTTGAGGGCAGAAGAAAGTGGAAAGTGATTGAATGACATCAGTGGCAGAAATCCATCAGCTAAACGTGTCCATCCTTCACTAGTGTCTTGTGAAAGAGACGCTGAGGAGATCACGAGATTAAGAATTAAGCCTTTTGTTCTGGGCTCTGAAATTGTCTAGATAGGATCTAAAGAGTCAAAACCAGGAAGCACATTAGAGGGATGGGGGAAAAAAAAGAAAAATATTGGAATATAAAGTAAAAAATGTGTTGATCCCACCTGACCTTGCTGAAAATAAAACGATGTGACTCACCAGCTGTTTCTGCAAACTTACACGACTGACCAGCATCTCCCCAGATATGATGTCCCACAAAGCCCAGGAGATGCAAGTCCTGAAGAAACATCTCCATTTTCCTGTTGATGATGTTTTTTTACAAGTGTTTTTTTTTTTTCTCCTTATGGTTTATGTTGACCTTTACGACCCTCTCTGGTGACACCAAGCAGCCAAACGTTTTGCTTTTTGATTAAACCAAATGTAGAAGCATAGATTTTTTTGGTGCCTATAAAAAGTTTTCAAACCCTGGATGTTTTATTCTACTTATTTATTTTCTAAATCAATCATGATGTGTCAAAATGTGTCTATTTTGAAAAAAATAAATAAATAAGATAAAACATCCAAGGAAGTGAAAACTTAATGAGCAGTGGGTCCTCACAGAGTAGCATCTGTTGTGAAAATGGGCCTTACAAGGTGAGAAATGCAAAAACACACACAGAATAATGACAATCATGTGTCAATAAAGGGTCACCTTTGCTTACCTGGTCTCCCGGGTGACGAGGAAGAAGCTGTCGTCGGGAGCATCGATCCAGTTGGGACGTCTCTTACGAATCATTACTCCTCCTCTGGTGTTTCCGCTGCTGCTGCGGCCGTTGTGCTGCAGGAACAATGGGTTACGATGGTTTTACTACAACAAACAGTGATGAAAATGTGAAGGAAAAACAAGACGTTCACTTACGATGAGAGGTCCTCCTGTTGAACCAGGGTTTTCTGCAAAAAATAAAAAATAAAAATGGTGGCACAAGAATAAATATGTATACATACATGCACCAGATATTTACATAAAAACATTTTTCTCTCACAGTCTGGAGTTAAATCAGACCAAACTTGTCTCGTTTTAGCTTAGATAGAATTAGCAAAATTATTTATATTTGCTAAATACCAGAAAACTTGATGGGAATATATAACTCCAGAAAAAATTTTGAGACAACTGAACTGAACCCCATTGGTTATTCCACCAAAGATTTATTTCTGAACTCTTCTTGAGTTAAAACATTAGTATTGTTGTTTCTAAATGAATATGAACTTGTTTTCCTTGCATTATTTGAGGTCTGAAAGCATTGCATATTTTTTTGTTATTTTGACCATTTCTCATTTTCTGCAAATAAAAACTAAATTTTGTCTTGGAATTTCAGAGACATGTTGTCAGTAGTTCATAGACTAAAAGAACAATATTAATTTTACTCAAACATATAGCTACCTATAAAAAGTAAAACCAGAGAAACTGGTATACTTGTATGTGTAATTTTTGCTGTGTGTGAATTCAAGAAAATAACATAAAAACAAATTTTATTTGTGCACCAAGTTCTTAATCTGACAAAAACACATCAATTAAGTCCTTAAGGTTCAAAGTTTGTTAAGCTTCTAAACACAAATGTACAAGAAAACTCAATTGTGAATCATTTTTTAGATTCATTTAATTAATTTATCCATCTTTCTGCTTTAAGCTGCTATTAAACACTACCTTTTTAAATTCAAGCAAAAAAACAAACATTTAACTTAAAAAAAAATCTATCAAATTACTGAACAGAGTCAAAAGTTGACTGGTTTTTGCTGAGGTGGCTCCAATTTAGCAGCAAAAGTTAATTAAATTAATTTTATAAAGCAGTAAGAGTGGGTTTCTCCCCTTCCGTCTCCTACGTTCTTGAAATGATCTCAGATAGCCTGATTTTAACAAACAAACAAACAAACAAACAAACAAACAAACAAACAAACAAACAAACAAACAAACAAACAAACAAACTCCTCCCTTGTACCTGAACGCCTCTCCGGGTCAGCCCTGCTGTGGTGGTGGTAGCTGCGTTTTCCCAGCATGCCGTGGGGTCCGTGCGGGAGAGAGGAGAGGAGGCGGCGAGGCGGAGGCGTCTGCAGGCCTGGGGTGCGGTGGGAGCGAGGGGCGTGGGCCATGGGCCGGGACTCTGGAAGAGACACCACACACTGGAGCTGCATGAACTGGCTCGTTCACACCGCCTGAATAATTGATGCTCAGACGCAGTTCGGACGGAGTTCGGGCTGATATCACTGAGCGTTTACCTAGAAACTGCAGGACACTGGTCAGAGTGCTCCTTTGGGCCGCTCTGGTTTTGGGTAGCCGGGTCCCCTGCCCTTCTGACACCCTCAACATGTCTAAACCAAACACACACACACACATATGTATATCTTTGTATCGGTCGTTCCCTTTAATTAATTTGACGCATTTGCGATGCATGAGCGTGAAAAACCAAAATTGAGATCTGGATTCATGCATACATGCACACTCAGAAAGAAATGCCTTGCAAGACATGTAGATGAAAAGGTGAGGGAGTCACAAAAGGAGCTGGATGTGCATGAGAGTGCATGCATGGGGGGGATGGCTGGTGTGTGTTCCTGTAACTGCTGATGGACACAAAACAGACACATGAAGCACAAGGACTCGGAGGAAATGCTTTCAGGACTGACTTTATTGGAGATGTATCCCTCACATTCACACAGTTAATGAAAGGAAAATCAAAGGAGGAGGAAAATGAGCGGAGAACAGAGGAAGACGGCAAAATCCTGTCTCCAGGATTTACAAGACAGACGAGGCTTCAGGATGGTTTCAAATGAATATTGCATGATCTGAACACAGGACATGAGAAGGCGGTCCGTCCTGCGGTGGGTGAGACGGTGATGCAGCAAACACTTCATGTGCCCTGCAAAAGTATTCATACCCCTGCAAAAACACAAACTCTTACCAAGTAATTTTGGTCCTCTAGAAATAAGTGTAACATATTACACTTATTTCAACTGTAATATGTTATTACACTTGAAATAAGAAAAACTAACTTGAACATAACTTTTCAGCAAGATAAACTTGTTTTAAGTAAATAATTCCTTAATATTGATGAGGTACTTGTTCTATTGGCCGATAAATGTCCCATATTATAAGTAATTATAACATGGATTATTATTTAGCTGTTTAACTACTTGTTGCCAATGGAACAAGTACTTTTTTCATCAATTTTAAGGAATTATTTACTTAAAACAAGCCTTTATATCTTGCTCAAAGTTACTTTTAGGTTAGTTTTGGCTTATTTCAAGTTTGAAGTAGAGACTAGACCAAAAATACTTTGTAAGACTTTGTGTTTTTTCAGTGTAAGGAGCACAGTACACTGAAAAAAAAGAGAATGGAGCACTAAAATTAAAAAGCTGTGCTAACTGGTCACAAGTAATTTAATGAAGTTTGGCTAACTTAATTTATTTACATTTGTTTAACTTGACAATAAAAGAAATAACTTAACTTGGGTTAACTTAATTTGATTCCTTGTGACCCATTAACACAAAATATTTAAGTTGGATCACTTGTTCTGTTTTTTCAGTGTCGATGGGTCAGAATAAAAGCTGTGATTTCCTTTTCCCCAGAAAGTCAGGCCGACTCCTCCAGGGGAGAAACTCAGGCTATGTTCACACTGCATCTGCTCCAATATGATTTTTTTTTTCTGAAATTAGTTTTTTTTTTTGTGTGTGGTCACTCACATTACTTTAAAATATTGCCTATGTCTGACTTCAGTGTGAACTGTTTGTGCTTCCAAACTGATCTGCAATAATGACGTCTCAAACGCTACGGAAGTAGATTAGAGCCACCAAAAAAATTGTAATTAAATTCTGACTTTGTCTCCCTCAGAAATTTGGCTTTAATGTCAAAATTCTAATTCTGTATCAATCTGTGTAAAAACACAAATAAATAACCAAACATTCTCATGTTGTCTGTGACGGCGTATTAGGACCATATAAAAATAAGGCGTAAATTTCCACAAAAATAAAAACTCAGTCTCAGAAATTTTCAAGAAAAAAAAAGTAAATTTCTGATCTCCAAAAGTTGGAAAACTGCAAGATAAAACTCAAGCATTAAAATTATTCTCAGAAATTTGTTAGAAAAGAAACTTTAAAGATTTCCTTGATTTTTCAAGAACATTTATGTGATTAATCTGAATATTTCTACGCCACAGTGTTATGTTGAAAACCTACATTTATCCACAGTGAATAAATGTAGATAAATGCACATTTATTCATTTATCCAGATTTAAGAGTAGATCTATGCTGGTGGTGCATAAACAAACATTTCTGATTCTGATTAAAGTAACAAAAAAAAACTGAATTCTGAGGGGGAAACAAAGCTAATTCTGACATTAAAATAAAATTTCGTTCTTTTTTGTGGCCCTAACCTTTATCTGCAAAACTCTTTGGTCCAGAAAACATGAAAGAAATGAGAATTTATTTTTATAAACCGTCTATTCAATGGAGGCTGGTGAATGTTTCAGCAGGTGATGAGGAGAAATTTCACAAATAAAGTAAAATTCTATATTTGGTATTTTGTTTGAGTTGACCCATCTCTCTGAAGGTGAATGGGAGTGTTGGGTTGAGCTACCTGTAGAGCCATCCTACAGCAAGAGTTAAACGTAAAAACACCAGACTGATAAATGAGGTAGATCACCAAAAATAACTTCAGATCAAATCTAAATAAAGCTGATGGTGATTGTGCTTGAATTGTAGCAGGAATGTGAAACAGAACCAGAGGTATGAATACTCAGGAGTCCGTCCAATCACAGTTCATCTTTTCCAATACAAATAAAAACACATACAGTCATGAGAAAGGAGGAGATGCATGAGCAAAAGAAACAAAATGGCGGAGCTGAGGTTCAGTATTTACAGCCAACATTTACGTTTGAGTCATGACAGCACAGATGGCGCCATGCAAAATAGAGCTTCTTACTAAAATACATTTTCTCTACATGTAACTCCTGCAAAGATACGGCTCAGACAACAACACGGCCCCTGATGGAAGTTATCATAATATTGTTACTTATTTGAAGATTCTCTGTCGTTGCAGGTGTGAGTGTGCAAAATGAATGTTTTAACCACTAGATCTGAATTAAAAGATCAAAACAACAGAAAATGAACAAAAAAAAAAACGAATGAAAAGATGATCAAAACTCAGTTATGAGGACAGGCAGCCTTTATTGGAAACAGGGGGTGGGAGAATACAAAAACAAAATAATAATAACAATAATAATAAAAACAGAATGAGACAAACGAGGGTAGCGATGGTGGTCGATGGTGGGGAGATTGGGGTGAGGAGAGAAGAGGAAGGGTGGTGTGTGTGTGTGTGTGTGTGTGTGGGTATGTGGCAGAAGTTAGGAGGAATTGAAAGAGCTCTTACACTCCGCCTTTATGGCCCCACAGTTAATGGGGACAAAGGGCCGGCGCGCAGCACGGCGCAGCCTGATGATGTCCCGGCACATGTGCCGAGCCAGTTTGGTGAGGCGGGTGGCCTGCAGCAGGAAGGCCTGCTTGGTCTTCATGGAGGACTTGGGGCTGCCGCTGTTCCTCATCGGTACCATGTGGTTGGACTGGCGGGGAACGTGACTCCTGGAGCGCGACTCCTGGACGGACAGAGGAGGAAAGAAACTGTCAGGCTGCCATTTTGTTATCTTAAACTGTACCAAAGTCAGTGGTAAGCAGGTCAGAAGACTAAAAAATTGCAGAAGAAAAGCTTACAGACTAGGATTAAAATGAGTTAAGTTGGTTTTATTAGTGATTTTCTTCTACAGAAACATTGATTCCTGGGCTCCTACATATTTTTCACACCACTTTTCCCAGACTCTGACTTAGTACAGATGGATGGACGGATGGAAAGAATGAAGAAAAGATTGATGGATGGATAGGTGGGCATCGATAAATAAACACATTGATGGACAAATTAATGGACGAATAAAAATGACAGAGTGAAGCATGAATAAATGGCAAGAAGGATGGATTGATGATGAAGAAGAGACTGACAGAACTATGTAGAGAAACAACTAATAAATTATTTAATGGACGGATGGATGGATGAATGGCTGAATTACAGAAGGACTGAGGTAGATTAATAAATGGAGGTATGAACGGATGGAGGGATGAATAGGTGAATGAATGATGGATGGATGACAGTGAATTAATGGAGGGATGGATGGATCCATGGATGACATATTAAAACATTTCTATGCACCAGATTTAAAACAGTTGCTTTTTCTTGTTTGTTTTTAGGAATGCAGCTCTTTATCACTTTAATCCAACAGGAAATAAGGACTCCGTCAATCCAGATTATTCCAGATTGAAGTCTGTGTTGGAACGCTGTAATTTAATCCACCACTAGAAGCTGTGAAGCTCTTAAAAAACCAACTCTGAGCACCAGAAACAACCTTTATGTTGTTCCATCAGAACTAATGCAATCACATCCATCACAACCAGGGCTCCCAGTATGCTACCGCGCTAATATGATTAATACCACTGGTTTTGAATACCAACTCGTCTCACATTATGCTGACCGCTTATGCAGATGAAGCTGCAGTCCTCGCCTGTGAGGCGATTTTCTTTGTTACAAATGGTCAGCTTCCTCCATTACAAAAGGCCTTGAGAAACTGTGTGACCCTATTAGCGTCCAATATGTGAAACTCACTACAATATGCTGCTAGTACGCTGAATAATTGATGCTAGCTGGAGATATCACAGACACACTGCATCGGTACATTTCACACTCTTACAAATGAATGATTTTCTGCTTATTCTACATGGATTAAAATATTTTTGCTTTGCTTCAATTCTTCATGTAATGTTTTTTATTACAAATGGCCACTACTTTGAGTTTTAAAGCTCATTTTGTTGATCTAGGACATTTTGGGCCTGGTTGTGTCAGAATGCAGGGTTTCCCACAGTGTTCTATAAGCCTGGTGGGCCACCAGGCTTTACTTGTGCCCCCACCAGGCTAAGCATTGCTTATTTATTTAAGTCTTTTGAAGATGTTTGCATTTTTAAAGACTTTATACTTAGTGTTGAGGTATTAATCTTCCAATAACACATGATTATCAAGTGATATTTTCAAAATTCCTGTCAACTTTAAACATTTTTTAACTCAAAAACATGACGGGCCGCTGGATGAATAACTGCCGATTGCCCAACCACTGAGGTAAGCAAGCTTTCTGGGGGAACCCCAGAATGTATAACATAAAACACCTTAAAAAAAGCTGTAAAAATATTAATAAATAGCACTATCTGCATTTGATAAATACATCTTAAAATTACATAATATTGAACATTGTTTTTGTAATCACAATGACTGATTTTGTGGTGCTAAATTAGAAATACTTGCAAGAAGTTTTGCTATATTTGCGCTTTCAGTTACTTGCCGTATATTTGACACGAAGTAAAGGTGAGTATGAAATACTGCCACCTGCAGGTGGGAGTTAGGAGTCACTTAAATCTGATGTTTTTAACTATTTCGGAAAATTTAGTATAGGGCTGAAATGACTAATCGGATTAATAGTGATTAATCGATTACTAAAATAATTGTTAACTAATCATATAATAGATTAATTGTTAACTGGAGTATGCAGTTTAAAAAAAAGGTAATTTGCTGAAAGAAAGAAATTCAGAGCAGTAATTAAGCTAAAACTACAAAAAAATAAATATTTTGCATTCAAGACAAAAACACTTTTTAGCAAAACTTTAGCTTCATGCAGTTTAGATTTCATAATTAGGATTGATTTAGCATTTTAGGCAATAAATATGTATTTTATCTTTTAAAATTTTGTTATATTTTGTTATTTAAAGAAGGGTTTAAATTAAAGATCTTTAGAATGTACCATCTATTTTATCCAATTAATCATCAGAATAATCAATAATTACTAAAACAATCATTAGTTGCAGTCGAATTTGCAATTATGTATCAGTGCGAGGGTCTGCTGAGTTTATGAGAATTAGCACAATCTCAATCGATTTTCTGTAACTTGGCAGAAAACCAATAAAAACTGCTTTGATTTGCTTCCACTTATGCATCCCTCTGGAGTCTCGAGGGCCACGTTAAACGTTTTGGCGGGCCACATGTGGCCGGCGGGCCTCCAAGTTTGTAACACAAGATCTTGAACTTACATTGCTTGCAGGAGTCGGGGAGGTCCTCTCCTCTGGGGCCTCGGCTCTGCTCGGCATCTTCAGACCGCCGTACTTCTTCCAGTACATCCAGCAGGAAACGCACAGGCGGCACTGCATGTTGGGAGGCCCCCAGGAGTACCACTGGGCCGACTGCATGGCTGCTCAACGCACAAAACGCAATAAATCCAGTTAGCGGAGCGCACTGGAAGAATCAACACCTGTCCACAGTGCCTTAAATAATTCAGCTGTTATTTGAACTCCACTAGTAAACATCTGAAATGCTGTTCACACAGCAGGCAGGACAAAAGATAAACAAATGCATTTCCTCTGTCCGTTCATGTTACTGTAATATAGAGGTCAGTAAATTATCAAAAGGTTAATATAAGTCAATAACTCAAATAAAAATAGACATGTAATCTAGATTAACCATATTTTAAGCATTTATTTTTGGTAACTTTTATAATTAGAGCCAACAGCTGCTGGACTTTTTCCTTTCACTCAACTTTCAGTTAATATTCTTGCATGCACCATTCTGAACAGCTGCCAATTAGGGCCGCAACTAATGAATATTTCAGTAATTAATTAGTTTTGGTGATTAATTAGATACAAAAAATTGGTGCATTTTACAGATTTTTCATTTAGCCACTTAAACTTATTTTATAAAGTATTAGAAACACATTAAACATATTCAATTTATGCAAAAATTATTATTTTATTTAAAAAGAATTGAGTTATTTGTATTTCTATGTATGTACAGTATTGCATAAAATACACGCAAGTATTTAAATGAAGAATCGGTAGAATGGGTCAGTTTTCTTATCCAATTAATCGATGAATAGAGAAAATATTCCACTGACTACAGATTCTTTATAAAACAACTTACAATGATAAATATTTATCTTATATGTAAAAAAAAAAAAAAATATCGTAATTTTTCCAAAAATAATAAATAAAAACTTTCTATGGAAACTATCTGAATTCAGGACTTTTCTTTTTAAGCCAAACACATCGTCATCAAACAAACAACATTCTGTCGCCCAGCGGAAAACTTTAAACATTTCTTGGCGTTTTGTTCTGGATTCATGTGGACAAACCAAACTCACTGTAGCAGCTCTCGCAGGCTCGGCCGCCTCCCGCTGCATGGAAGGCCCCGGGGCCCGCTCCGTTCACAGTCGCCATTTTACCGTTGGTCATCGAGATCTGGTTGGGGTTGGGTTTGTTGCTGTAAAGATGAAGAGCGATGTGAAAACGCTGCACTTTCATTACACACAAAATATGAAAAACATTTAATTTCACATTTTAATTTGAAGGAAGGAAACTTACTATGTGGGGATATAAACCTGCTTCAGCTTGCTTTCTGCCTCGGCTGCCTTCAGCCTTTTCTGCTCGTGGAAACACAGAGTGAATTTATTCAATAGGAAATCAAAAAACAACAAGTCGCTCTGAACAGAAACCAATACACTATCATCCTAAATTTGTTTTTTTCAAAATGCCTAAAAAAGTTCCATCTCAGATCTTCTGTTTTCTGTGAGTTCTCGTTCAATACTTCAAAATCTGTGAGAAATTATAGATACAGAATTACAAATGTAAGCAATAAGACAAAAGAAACCTTTTCCAGACTGGGTAGAAGCTCATGTTTTTTACATTTATGGCTTTCCAAAGTCGTAGACAAAAATTTTAGACCAAATTTCTACACTACAGACTTTCAAACGCAGTTTTACAGGCTTGCAAAGTTTTATACAAGCCATAACTTAGTTTGAAAAGTTAAAGCCGAAGTTTTCAAAGTTGAACTCGAATCAATAATCCCTCCCTGGGGGTGAGAAACTACATTTGGAGCCTTTTTGTTGAGACATTCTGTAAGGGAAAGCACTGAAGATGACGAGCGTAAATGTAAAACCTTCATGTGGCACAAACAGCTCGGCTGCAGGGAGAAAGTTTGTTTTGAGTTCATTATAAGCTGCTTAAAAGGCTCCCTGTGGAGTTTTTATTCATTTGCCAGGGGTCCTGATTGTTTTTGGTCTTGCATGAACACGGTAAACATAATCTGTAATTTCACACAGCAGCTTTGAGCTAATTAACACAGAGAAGATGAATATCTCAAAAAAAAAAAAAAAAACACAAATCAGTGCAGCAGCCTCACCTGTTGCACATATCTGTCTGTGGTCTTCCACATGTAGTAGTACTCTATGATGCTGGTCAGGGACTTCCACGGCAGCTTCACGACGCAGGAGGAGCCAAACACAGAGCGAAGGTTGGAGAGGGAGACGGAGAGCAAATTAATAATATTAATACCTCATGTTCCTGCCGTCTGGGCGCAGAGCGTTCATGTTTATTCATGAGACGTCGTGACCACAAAGGCTGGGAGCGTCTGACTTCGCTCGCTTCTGGCCGCAGACGACGACACGCGCGCAGTGATTCACATGCTTAATACGTATTCATGAGCACCTGCTGCAGCCGCCCTAATTCAATTGTATCCTGGTTGTATTTTTGAAGTTCAATTAGAGAGAGATTAGAAAATGAAAGAGTCGTCCAGACGAGGATTGAGAGGGAAAACTGGAAAATTTGCACATTCAGAAAATTTAGGGATGAAACAATGAATAAAATTATTCATGACAAATCAATTATTAAAATAATCAACTAATTTAGTAATTAGAGTATACAAACTCAAAAAATGGCTACTTGCTGAAAGAACAACATACTCTTTCAATCCAAGAATGTACAAAAGATATAGATGTTTTGCATCTAAGATAAAAAAACAACATATTTATCTTGTCATAGTTTTAGATTCCTCTGGTTCAAATTCTGTTAAAAATCTTCAAATAAGAACCGTCTGCAACCATTTATTAATCGATAAAGACAAAAAAAGTCAGACTTTATGTTAAATCAAGCAGAAAGAGATGAGCTTTCCGAAGTATTTTTTAGCTGCAGATGCATCCTTTGCTACAAATGATCAAGCATGCACTAAATGAATGCTTCTAATGCATTTTACGGCAATAAAATGTTTATTTTCATGTTTGATGTTATTTCTAATAATGTAATAAAAAAGATATAAGATTTATCAGATTAATTGACTAATCGTCAGAATAATTAATCCTTAGCTGCAGCCCTAATAAAACTTAGTCTGTGCTCCGTTTAAAATCAGCGAAGGTTTTGAAGTTTCTCACAGCAGATCAACTTTTAAACTTGCACATAATTTACACCAAGGTCGCAATTCAGTAAGGAAACAAACCAAACACCTACAAAGTCTTGTCGGATGTCATTGAAGTCTTTCCCATATTTCTCCAAAGCCTCTTCAAACATGGCCGCTTCCGAGGCGCTCCACTCCTCCATCTCATCCCTGCAGAGCACTGGGCCGCCCGCCGGGACCAGAACGCTCAGAGCGCTGGACAGGTCGTAGTTATGGCGGTGCAGCGTGTCCATCGCGTGGAACTAAGGGAGAACGAGGGTTATGATGAAATCCTATTTAGAAAGCAGCAGCGTGACAGAAACAGAAGCACCGTTTAGAGCTTCTTCTAAAACATTAAGACACTTAAAGCATCCTGCCGGTTCCTAAATAGAGACACTAGTATTGAATGCAACAGAAACTTAAGCATTTATATCATCCAAACATTCATCCCAGATACCATAATCTGATTAGGATTGAACTCAAAGTGCATCTTGTTGATTGAAGCCTTTATAGAGTGAAAATGGTGGGTCGTTTCCAGAAAGAAAGCGTGTCCAACTCACCAGTGTGATGTCTCGAGAGGCTGCTGCTGCACTCATGTGCAAGCTTGGTTGTCGAACTGAACTGCTGCAGTCCAGCGCTCGCGCAAAGGTCCCGACCGCTCTGAAAAAACCCAACGACAAACAAGAAACTCGTGAAATAAAAGCGAACGGGTGGAATTTTCCCCAATTTCACTAGAAATACACAAAACATGTACACAAATAAGAGCACCGCTACTTTGATGATGAATTTACTCAAGTAAAAAGTAGCCAAGAACTTACTCCAGGAGGAGTAGAAAAGTAAAAAAAATCTAGTATTTAAAAATACAGCATCAGACAGACCAAAATGTGTGGACATTTTGGAATTTTTAAAAGGACCAAAATGAAAATAATTCATATAAATAACATAATTACAAAATCAGGCAAAGGAAACATTTTTCCAAATCAATTTCTTTCGATATAAAACTTAAAAACTGCAGCTCTGTGTCTGGTGAATGTTTGGTTTGTTCTTTATTCAGTAAAATTACTCAGTGGGTAACTTCACCCAAAACTTACTCAAGTAATAGTAGCAATACTTTATAATAAAATTACTCAAGTAAAAAGAACAGTGTAGTAAAAATACTCCTAAAAGTAATTTTTTTCCCCAACAGGATACTCGAGTAAATGTAACGAGTTACTACCGAATTCTAAACACTATTCATCCAGAAATATGCTTTATGTAAAACAGACTATAGTCTACATTTGTTCTATAAATGTTTAAATCAAATGAGAAAATAAACATTGTACATAAGAAACAGCTGAACAACTTAGTTCAGCCAGGATTTTTGATCTTTCTGACAGCAGATTGGGTTTATATGACCATGAGGCAGCAATCTGAGCAGAAAGGTGACCTACCGCGCCACCACTAGGAACTGATCTATCTGTTTGTCGGTCAGAGGACACTCTGGATCCCAGAGCTTCTCTTCCAGTTTGGACTGGTCCCTGTCATCTGCCTCTCCTGCAACACAAAGGAAGCCTCTTACAGAGCGAACTGGAGCACGATTGCTTCAGAGAAACCAAAATGTCCAAGTGAATTTCAAACAACAAACTGCGACGCACCCTCCTGCAACATTTCAGGTACGTCTGCCTGAAAGCGCGGCCCCACTCGGATCTCTCCCTTGTCGGCCAGCAGGGTCTTCTGAGTCGGGTCGTACACCAGCGAGTAGAAGAAAGTGTCCTGAAGAGGAGCAGAAATACGTCACTGCATGCGACCGCTCTCTTCTGTCAAATTCATGAAGCTACACAATCAATACAGTGCCAGACAATGTGGGAAAAAATAAAGAAAAATCAACACCTGTCTGCAGGAAAAGAGTGGCTACATTTAAAAGCAACTGATAAATTGTCAGGCGAGAATGTTTTAGCGATTTATTCATTTAGCAAACTGAACTAGGTAGTTCAGACTTTCCTGCCTGAACAATCTGGTAATGTTGAATAAAATCTGATTATAAACAACTAACTGGTTCATTAGGGGATTTTACGTCTAGTTTATCTCTAACAATATGTAGCAGTAGGCTATGAATTCATATTGTAATCTATGTAGTTAATCCAGACCAGAATCCAAACAGACTAAAGTTCATTCACACAGCAGCTGAATGCGACTCAAATCCCAGTCTGAACCACCCAATTCTGATCTTTTCATGGAGAAAAAAATCTGATTTGCATAATTTTATATGTGTTACTAAGTCAGATATGTATCCGATTGTTTTCTGCGTTATGATTCTGCACCGGCAGAAGCCAGACGGAGTAAATCCAGATGTAAACAATGTCTGAAAACTATCATTATCGAACAGAGTCTACTGTGAAAACACCCTAAATGAGATCAAACCTTTTCAGGTTTATTTCAGCTTCTTGTTTTGTGAAGCTAAACCAAGATAGAAGTCAAATAAATGAGTTTAAAAGGAATCTAAAATTAGGAAATAAGATAAGTGTGGTGAGTTATTCCATGATGTTCAGATAAAAGATCAAGCGGTGGTAGCAGATGTGGTTTCCCTCCCCTCAGGCTTACCTCTTTGTCAAGGTATGAAAGAACGGCTTCGGTCTCGTTCAATAAAGCGACGCTGCACTTCCCCCTGATGGAGAGGGAGGAAGGGAAGCACGCACCATGTAAAACATACTCAAAGGAAGTGGCCTGTGCCTGTAATGCATTTGTGGCTGAATGACTTGTCCACATGCGCTGCCTGCAGATGACGAGCGGCGCGGCACAGAAAACAGTCTGCATGCGTGTGTGAGCTTGTGTTTTAGTACCTAATGTGTGTCGCAGGCAGACTCTCATACTGTCGGGAGAGGAAGAGCTCTCTGTGACGAAGCTGGTGTTTCTGTTTGTCTGTGAGCTCGGTCTCTGTTGGGTTCTCCTTCTCTTCTTCCAACTCCTCTGCAAAAGGCACAAAGAGAAGAGGCCGAGTCAGAATAAACCCACCGAAGAAACAAGCAAGAGGAGGGGAAAAAAATGACAAGTCTAAGGGATTCATTTGGTTTTATTAGATGATTAAAGCGCTTCAAAATCAAAAACTTTCACTGGAATTTATGTAAGATTAAGAATGGGCAAATTTTAGGTTTTTGAAGATTTAATTTGTGGAAAATCTGACTTTTTATGTTCACCAATAAACTCTTTGGGTTTGGATCAGAATGATGTCAGTTTGCCCAAAATCCACCATCCGTTTCACAGCTTCAAGTTATTTGGACCTTGAATTCAAGTCAACTCTGACAGAATATTAGGATCAGGATAAGATTTTATTTTATTTTTTATTTTTTTAAATAAATTCATGATGTTACAAGAGTACGGTGAGCGTAATACAGGAATAAAGTCCTAATATGACCATAATAAAGTCGCAATATTTGGAGAATGAAGTAGCAATTTTATGGGAATGCCAACACGAAAAACAACAAATTATTCAAACGTTTTTCTAATTAAAATAACTTTTTTCTTGTAAATTTAAGACAGTCTTCTTGTGAAATTGCATCTTTATTCTGCTGATATTATGACTATATTATATTCTCGTAAAGCCTGGCCCTAATGTTAAGTCGTACAACTCACAGAACAAATGATTAAAATAAAAGCCAATTTTTGAAAATATTTGCTAACATTTTCATTTTTTTTTTTTATCTTGAAAAAAAGAGGAAAAAACGGTTAAAATCAGAAACTGAATCCAAGTAAAAAGTAGATTTTATTTTCAAGCCAAACTGAAAATGTGACCTGAAGCGCCGTATCCATCCATAAATACTGGATTTGCTGGATTGGAGCAGCTGAGTCAACACACAAAGACAACAGCAGCAGATGAGAGCAAAATGCTCAAACTACAATCCAGAAACACCTTTAATTACTTTCCAGTGGATTTGTTAAACACTAATGAAAACAATGCAGTTTTATGATGACTGTAAAACATTTTTGTGATCTATTGACAACCATCAAAGTCCTTTATCGAGTTCAAACGACCAAAAGTCTCAGATTCTCAGTCCTGAATGCAGGTTTGCCACTTTAAGATTAAGAACAAGCGAGTTATGCATTAAACCTGATTTTTTTGCTCTGGTTTACGGAACAAAAGGAATCTAACCAGTTTAAAAACAGGTGAGCTCATTGCAGAATTTTCCATTTCCTCCATGATGGAGCTTGAACACAATGTTCTGAGTAAAGGGGCTGCAGCTGCTTCAGGGAGGTCTCTAAAAAATGAAGTTGGAGGAAGCAGGGAGATGCAAAAAGCTATTTCAAAGGAAGCCTTATTTTCTAAAAATGCTCCACATATTACAGACATATCTGTTTGATCCGTGGAGCCTTCTATGGTGTCAGCATTCTGAAAATCTCAGTAAAGATTTATAAACCAACAGAAAATACAGGCAGAAACTGCAAACACTGAATGTTAACATAAGTTAGAGATCATAAATATGGAATATTAGTGTGTGCAACTGCAGAGCTGTGTAATGCCAACTGCTCTCATACAGAATGGATGAGCCAAAATCTAATACAAATATTTAATAATTTATCAGGCTCAAAAGGCTCCTGTGTCGTTAATATAAGTTAATCTGATATTTATTCTCTCAAATATTGAATTATGTGGTGCTAAAGTTTATTTTTCTAACTGATCTTAAAAGAAAAATAAATATATTGTGTGATATTTTAAGGTATTGAGCTATAATCTGCATTGTAAATAAGACGTGTTGTAATTCTTGTCTTCGCCTCATGATTTGGAGAATTTTACTTTACTTGGAGATTCTGACTGATGTTGGAGAAAGCTGCAATTTTTTTAAAGATTGTCTTATTTAGACAAAATATTTTATTTATTTTTATTATTTTTGACATTTTTCGTAAGGTATTGTAAAATAAATAGCGGCGATGCAACAATTGGATACCAATATCTGGATCAGTTCCGATATTGAAAAGAAAATCTACACGTATCCGTGACAATGTGGCAGATCTATGCAGTCTAATTCTGTACTTTGTGCTCTCCGTGACATCATGCCTTATTATTTATTTTACATTATATTTATAATTCCTAATTACACCTCTGAGCCATTTGACAGAAAGTTTGGTTGCAGTTTATTTTACATATTTGACCACAGCAGTCAACTTATTGTTTTTGTCAATTTCTTTATTATTTATTTTCCACTGCTTTGCTCTGACAGAACAAATTAAAGTTGTTATTACATGTCAGACTAAGTTTGTGAAGCCATTTGTGTATTTAGACACGATGCTGCTGATTAAATACCAAAATCAGAAAGATTTCAAACCGTATTTGAAACATTATGAATGAAAGTCAAACTATATTAATTAACTGTGGTTCAAATGTTAACACTAAGGAACTAAAAATGAATTAAACTTAGCCTTCCTTAAATTTCTTTCACCTTTTCTCTCCCTCTACTTCGGACAGGTATTTAAGTTATCCTTCACTCATGAGAGCAGCACACAGTTTCAAGCCGGAAGTGTTTGTTTTTCAAAATAAAGTACATTTTAACCTTTCATGATGTTTAAATTCATTTCAAACTCTGATTATGGTGAGTACAAGTGTACAACTATAGGATATGTAAATGTATATGCTTTACATATACAATATAAAAAATTTTCAAAAAAGCTTTTATTCTGAAGGTGTGGTGGCTTTTATTTTGCCACGGTGTTATCAGTTACATGTAGAGGAAACCCTGTGTAGTGCTTTTTCAAATACAGGAACTACAAAGTGCTTCACGCTACATTCACCCATTCATACACTGACAGTGGTAAGCTGCATTGTAGCCACAGCTGCCCTGAGGCAAACTGACAAAAAGAGATTCTGCCATTCAGTCGCGGAACCATTAACATTAATACACAACGTCCAGTTTTTCCTCTGCAGTTTATATTCATACACTTCTCCAAACACAAATTTCAGCTGTAACTGAAAATGGTCTGAGCCAGCGACTCACTTGCATGTTTATCCGCGAGCTGGATGAGGCTGTGAGAGATGTCTCTCCTTCTGTAGAAACAAACCACCTTGGCCTCGACATTCCCACTGGCGGTCTGAAATAAGAGAGAATGAGGATCAAGGTTGGCATGAAGAAATGCAGCAAACAAGCCCATCTACACGACTCCAATTTCCCAGAAGAGCCATCTCCTTTGTGCATCCATCAAGTTGAGACAAGCTGGAAAGAACAGTAACGGTTTAAAAAAAAAGAAAAAGAAAAGATGATTGATTCATTGTCACGTTGTACAATTAGTCCAACGGGTGGACTGACAAGTATTAAATGGCAAAACTGATGCTGAGTGATTTAATGTGGGAGAACAGGTGCATCTAAATAATAGAGAAAAAGTGATTTATTTCAGTTATTCAACTCATTGGATGAAGTTGGCGTATAGATTCAGAAGTAACTGATTCATTAACTAAGGGGTGTCAAACTCATTTTCGTTTTGGGCCAAATCAATATCATGAATGCTCTTAAAGGGCCGGTTGTGCCAGAATATATTGATAAAACCTGTTCACAAACTGTTAATAAATCCTTAAAATTAAATAATATTGAACATCTTTTTAGTCCGTCCAGGATTTTACAATTGTTTTGTGATTTTTTTTGTGATAAAAATCAAAAAGTTTGTGGTACTAATTTGGAAATATTTCTGCTTTTTTATGTCTGTCAATGCGACTTTTTATTACTCGCTGTTTAGATTGTGGACTATAATCTGACATTAAGGCTGAGGCATCCATTTAGTACAAGAAACTTTTTGACCATTTTTGTGGAAAATCTGCTATATACTACCAATTAAATATTAGTGCAAAAAAAGTGTAGCGACTTGTTATTTTGTGTGAATTTCCATGATAACTCTCAAGAAACAGGACATATTGATTGATATAATTTGGCAGTAAACATAAAAACTGAACTGATTTGATAGATAAAGTAATACTTAAGCACATTTAGAGTTTCGTCTAGAACTTGGAGGGCCACATAAAAAGTTATGGCGGGCCGGATATGGCCCACACGCCTCACGTTTGACACACAATTTAAACCACTGATCTTACTGATAACATCAGTGGTAGCTGGACAAGAAGAAGTGCAGAGAAAGGAAGAAATGTAGCAAATATATGAAACTAGGAAAGCTGCAGCCTTTGCATTCAGATTCATCAAAAGGTTTTCAACAAATCTGAGAGTCTACACCAGTGGTGTCAAACTCATTTTCATTTTGGCCCATATCAAAAAACTGAATGTTCTTAAAGGGCCGGTTGGACTAGAATGTATTGATAAAACCAATTAAACTGTTAAAATATCAATACATAACTGTTTGTTTCAGCATTCAATAAGTGTAATATCTTTTCACACTGATCAGTCCAACCAGGACTTTGTGATTTTTTTATTTTTTTTTTGCAATCAAAATCACAGATTGTGTGGCATCAATTTAGAAATATTTGTAAGGAAATTTTACAATATTTGTATGATGCTAAAATTGACTTTATTAATTACCCTGTCGGTCACAGATTATAACTTGACATCAAGTAAGGCTGAGGCAGCTGTCACTTAAACCCAATATTTCTGGCCAATCTTGAGAAAAAAAATTCAGTAAAATCAGAAAAAATGTGGGGCTCTGTTGATTTTGTGTGAATTTACCGGATTTGTGAAAAACTGGACGGACGTGTCGATGTAATTTGGAGGTTAGAGGGCCACATAAAAGGCTACAGCAGGCCAGATTTGGCCCCCGGGCCTTGAGTTTGACACTAGTGGTCTACACCATCATGCGGTGTGCTGCTGAGTCAATAGTAATCACTGGAACCCTCCCTGACGAGATCAAGCCACAAAAAGGTCACTGCTGAAACTGCTGGCTGATCAAAGTGCTCTAAGCATAACAATGGAAAGTTTCGTGGAAGACAAATTGTGCAAAATCAACAGGGAGAGCCACAATTTTGAGAGGATTGCAAATGCAAAGCTCATTGAAGAGCTCGAGGATGATTCATTAAACGTGGCTTTATATATATTCAGGTCCGATTTATGTGATATTTCAGTTCTCAATAAGCGAGAATGACGGAAACATTTTATCCACATATTACAGACATATCTGTTTGATCCACTTCATGTTTCTTCATTGAGATGATTTTATTTTCCAGCAGACCTCCTCATCTGGCCACATTCCCAAAAGTACAACTATTATTTTCATTAATGATGATCAAATCACTGCGTTTGATCGACTAGTAAACTAACCAAACCAAAACCGCATATGGAAAATGTATGGCGTCTTGTTCAGAGGAAGGTTCATCACCTCTATGAAATACAAAAGGAGCCCCAACCAATTGTTAAGTGTGTATAATGAACAGCACACAAACTTTATTTTGAGTTGTGTAAATCTTTGAAGTTTGTGTGTGTGTGTGTGTGTGTGTGTGTGTGTGTGTGTGTGTGTGTGTGTGTGTGTGTGTGCGTAATAAACTTATATAAACCACGAATTTCACTTTTTGCTCATATTTTAATCAAACAAGGTGCACATTTGTTTACAACCAGCAGATCAGACCAGGTGTCCTTTTGATTAGAAAATAAGAAATACATAGTAAAGCAATACAACAGCAGAAGTCATGTTACTCACCCCTCACTATCTCAAGTTTATTTAACAAACAACGAAGATAAGCGACGTATAAGCTCCCTTTTCTCTGCGAAGCAGCAATATTACACCGAATGTCTCCACTGAGAGCAAAGTGCAGCCAAAGTCAAATTCCTTGATTATGTGGCGAACAAAGAGTCTGATGCAACAATTCCCCGTTTTGTCTCTATTACATTAATAAATATTTTTTTAATAAATAAAACCTTATTTGTCATTTTCTCACTAAATATTTGCTTCCAATCTAACTATTCAACTCCATGCAAGCAAGCCTAGATTAACGATGCAATGTTTTGGTCTGCTTTGTGTTGGTTTAACTGACACACTCCTTGCAGACATGCTAAAAGAGGAACCTGTACACGTGACCAAGCTGGAACAGCATCAGATCATGTTGCAGATTTATTCCAGGTAAAAGCTGGTATCAGATTCTAGCTAACCGTGCATGCTAAGCACAAATACGTGGGCTTTAAAAGCCTTTATTACAGGTATTATTACGTCAACAAGCGCACACGCCCTTACAGGTGTGTCCAGGAATAAAAAAATAAATAAAAAAACGACAGTTGGGAGACAAAGGAACACCTGTCAATTTCAGTCAAACAATTAACACTTGAAATACCAGAGCGCACATAGACATAGGGGCAATAGGTGGAGGTTGCAGGCAGGAATCCAAGTTATTCCCCCTTCGGCACAAAAATGACAAACAATGCAGTTACCTTGTTGAGTTCTTCTATCCGACGGATCAGGTAAGGGTTACTGGAGGAATTTTCAAAGAAGACGTAATCTGCAACACCAAACAAGAGGTCATCAGAACATCATAGCCAAAATAAACACACTTATGACAAAACAAATCCAACTTCAACTATAGGAACATTTTTATTTGTGAGGATGCAACGAAAATGACTCCCAGTGAATTACAACCAAAATAAAATGCCCGAAAGCAAATTTATGAAATACTGTAAAGCATGATTTGTAGCTCTGAGACATTTATCAGAAAAGTTGGACTATGGGTGTAGAGATCCTGTATCCTTTCAAAACTTTAGCCAATTTCACATTATTATCCTTCCTTTTACCTGTTCTCTATTGTTCATGTATAGAGAACATTTTCCAAAAGCATCTAATGGAACAGTCAGACTATGAGAACGACAATGGAAAAGTTTATATAAAAGCTTGCTCATGTATTACAGTGACCTAGTCAAAGTCCAGACAGGAAACCATCTGATCTGTAGTAAGACTTGAAAACTGATTTTCAGAAATCCTCTCCATTAAATCTGACTGAGTTTGAGTTAGTATTCAAGGAAGAACTAACAAAATGTTCTATATACAACATGCAAAAGAGACTTGCAGCTGCAACTAGAGTATAAAGTGGCTCTATGAAGTCATTATTTATATTTCTAAAAAAAGTATTGTTTTACTTCAGAATTATGCATTACTGTGTGCTGATCTGTCAAATATACTCTTAAAATAAAATCTTGAAGATTATGTCTGCAAGTTGACAAAATGTGCCAAAGGTCGGAGAGCTTCTGCAAGGAAGCAACTTAAATAAATGTAAATATTACAGTAGTGAAAAAGCATCATCAGTCATTTTCACACTCAAAATCCAAGATGCTCCTGACATGATTAGCAGCAGGCGGTTCACATGTGATTGTCACCATTATAGACCTACTACCGCTTTCCTTGTGAATAAAAACTGATGATTATGTAAATAAGGGTTCAATAAAAACATGACGGCTGCTTAAAGCTTCCTTTTTTTAACAAAAGGTGATATTTCTGAGACTGGAGTTGGTTTAAAATGGCGGCTTTTGTCATAATTTATTTCTGTTACCCTTCCTCAAAAGTAAAATTTCAAAATGAAATTTAATTCCATCTAAAAACAGATTTAGATGACGATCCAGCCTATTTTCTGCTTAGCTTAAGTAAGGTGCTACTGACTCTTGTCTCTGATTCAGGAGCGATGCTGGAGTGACTAGATTTTTTTAGTTGGATGTTGGGGCAGTCATTCCCTCTGGTTTTGGATGCAGTGCAGCTGGAAGGATCTTTCTTCTTACTTTTTGACTTTTAGACAATTATGGATGCATAACCATGGCAACAAGGTATTGTTTCACAACTGGGAGCAGCTGATTAGCATCCCAAAAGCTCAAATGATATCTGAACTATGACGACAAATCCCAAAGCAGTTGAAAAGGTGATGCAGAGCAGAGAAACAAGGAAGAGATTCCAGCCATCACTTTCCCCCTAACAGGGGAAAGGATTCCCTACGTTTCTGTCCGGCTTTCTAACCATACAGCAAGATAGATTTAAAGAAGAGCGACAAAAGCAAGTGAGGTGGATTAGCAGTCCTTCCCAACAACTGATGTTGTCAACCAGGACATCCTACTGTATAATATCATCTCTGCAGCCTGGAAATTGAGCTGTTAGCATGTCATAAAGTATAAACAACAGATTTGGTCAGAAGCCTCTTAAGATTCAATGCAAGACTGACTGCTACTGTAGATCCTTCCTGCCCACAGCATCACCGTCAACAACAACTCATTAAAGATACTTGGTTGAGTTACGACAACATTTAATAAAAAGGTACGTTTGAATTTCAAACCCTTTAATCATCAAAAATGTAACAGAATTCAACACTTAAGCCATTATTATCATGTGTGAAATGCATCTATATAATAAATGTGTTTCAATTTTTGAAATGCATAATTCATATAAATGCATGTGAAGATTTAGTGAGGTGCACATGCTCTGTGTATTACGCAGGACAGGACTTGAATGCAACGTGGAGTTAACAAAGAGCACCTGAAGGCATCAGAAATGAAGATAAGATACATTGTGATGTGCAAGTGGTTGCCAGAATGGCAAAATATAAGGTTTACGCTGCAACAAACAAGTGATGCATCCAGGTATTTAGGATAACTTTCCATTTTGAGGTAAAGGAAAGGTCGAGTAAGAGCAAATGAAGGTGTAAGGTTCAGCCCAGCAGACGCACCGACGCCATGAAGACAATAATTTGATGCTGAATTCCAGCAGAGTGCTAACGAGCTAGCTGGTCGACCAAGCAACCCGACTTGATCACTAACCACACTACAAGTCAATGTGTGTGTAATGTTAAACGCCACGGGGGAAAGCAGGTTTTAATGTCACCAAGATGGTCGTCTAATTACAATGCAGAAATAATAAAAGGAGGAAGAAGACGGCGAGCCGCGGCTTGTGCTAACGTTAGCTAAATAAGGACTCGTAGACTAATGGCTGCATGCCAGAAGAGGCAAATACAAAGGCAGCCTCAGACTGACCGAAATGAAATTTCACCAGCCGCTTAAATACACCTCCAGCCGTGGGCTAACACAGCTTGTGGCTCTTCCACGTCCACCGTGAAAGTATTTAGCAACCACTGTAGCGGCTAACAGTGCCGACAGCTGAAAAAAATGTTTACATTACCAGGTAGCCAGTTAGCGAGCTGGCGGCTAGCTGCTGAGAGGCCTGACCCATTTTGGATCCCAAATATTAAGAAAAGCTCACCTTCCGGCTCCAGCCTCACTCACATCTAAACATGCAGCTCAACCGCATCTCACCATTACACGCACAATCACTAACACATCACCAAATAACACAAAGGAGATCCCAAACTTAGTTGTTTCTGTTTGATTTTTTTTTTTTTTTTAAAAAGGATCCACTAACATACATACCTCCGACCCGGTACATGTTGGCCGCCATTTCTGCCCTCCCAGCGTGTTAACGTAAAGCATAAACTAAGCGAAATGACATAAATAAATTTTAAAATATATACATCTAAAACTCTGTTTCCTAAAAAGACAACGTGATTTTAAAATTACGATCGTCGGGACTCCGGATGTGTTCACTATCAGGGGAGAAATTTGGCTACTCAGACCCCCCTTCCTCCTACTCCTCCTCCTCTACCGATTCGCAGCAGCAGCTTATTACAATACAGTAAACTCAGAGCGGCCGACAGAAGTCGGATGAACCCGAAAAACCACTCACTGTTCGGAGGCGGCGGAGGGGGCTGCGCAGGCGCAAACACAGGCACGTCGAAAGAACTAATATGTATTTTATTGGGATTTTATAAGTTAGATCAACAAAAAGTAGCCGTAAAATGTCCTGTTATGAATAAAAGTTGGGTTTTTTTACAGATAAAACCTTGAGAAGTATTAAAGATACGCTCTGTATTTGCATTTTGACACACTTAAATGTTTAAAATTAAACTAAATTAAATTTAAAAATACTTTATTGATTCCAAAATAGGCATTAAATGTTGTTGTGACTCATATTATTCAAGATTCTTCTAAAAGTTGTAGATGCTGATTGCTGTGTGCAGTTAAGGATCTCCTCTAGTGGTCAGTATTACAGCGATTCTGAGGGTGCCTCTGACTGAAGACACTGTTGTTGTGAAGCAGTTTCAAAAAGAGGATGCTCAGGGTTGCCCATATTTTTTAATTTTATTATTATTTTATGAAGAATCATTCTTCGCACTATCATCTCCAGTGATTCCAGTAGTATCCAGAAAGAAACCAGCCTTCTTAATCAGGTTGTTTAGCATTTTTTGGTGCTAGCCAAACAGATGTTGTGTAAAGATGACTCTACACAACAGTCATTTTGCATCTTACTGCAAACAGTAAAGAACTTAAACTTCCTGAAGAAGTAAGGTCTGCTCTATCGGTTTCAATGTTGCGCCTCTAGTTCAGTCTGTAAAGAGAGGTAAAGAGAACGCTGAGATATTTATATTCCTCAACCACCTCCACGTTTTCTCCAGTGAATAAAAAGTGGTTTTCATCATGCTGTTTTTCTTAAAAGCTGCAATCATCTAAAGATAACATGGTTGTAAAATGTTTGGGTAAGTATGCGGACTTACTAGAGAAAAGTGCAGCTTTTGTGGAAAACTGACACCAAATTTCAGAAAAAGAACTTGATATAAACATTCAGACGTGGTGGTGGTCGTGTCATGGTCTGGGACTGCTTTGCTGTAATTGATGAAACTAGAAATTCTGCTCTCTACCAGAAAATCCTGAAGCCAATTGCAGAACTAATGGGTTCATGACCTTTGCTCAGGTCAAGCCTACTTATGTTATGCAGCAGGGCAATGAATTAACCCACAAGTCGAAGGCTAAAAAAACAAGCTAGCAAATAAAAATAAAAATAAAAATAAAGGTTTTGTATTGACCCAAACAAGTGGGGTAGCTGAAGCTAGTAGGACTGACTTATCATATCAGACTGTACAAGATACAGATGAACAAAGTTTTCAAATGATCCATTACAGCCTATTTTTTATTGCTAAAAAGCCCACAATTATACATGTATAGCATGAAACATATAACAATACATTTCAGTAAACAGTATATTTGACTCAAAATAGATTGAAAATGTTAGAATCAAACTTTGCTCACTGTAGATTTTTAAAATGCATTTTTCCTCATTGTTTCCACTCAGAATCATTAATTGAAAGCTGTCCAAATAGAATCCTATTGCCTCTGGGTTATTGGTTACATTCTGACAGTGTTTTATCAGTGTGGAAACAAAACAATAAGCTGTGGTTTTACCGTGGGGGGTTTGTGTTTCTCGCTGCTTGCGCGCATATGACATCACGGATGGGACTGGCTCGCCCTGAGTGGGGTGGAGAGAGTTTTATCCAGACCACAGAGGCAGAAGGAGCGGGCAGTGGGAGAAACAGAGGAGATTTAGTTTCATCCACACACGGACCAAACCTATAGGTCCGCTTCCAGGAAAGGAGAGCCACGCCCCGGGGGCCAGGGGAGACCGTCCGCTCCCCCCAGGTGCCCTGACTCCTGAGATGAAAGGAAGAATGGACAGTGAAGAAGAGTTTTAGTCGCGTACAGGTCGCCAAGATGAAGTTCGGGAAGAGCATATGCGTGCTGAATGTCGGGGGAACCCGGTACGCCTTCACTCGTGAGGTGATCAGGGATTTCCCCCTCCGGCGCGTCAGCCGCTTACATGCCTGCGCGACCGAGAAAGAGGTCCTAGAATTGTGCGACGACTACGACCGGGACCGGAACGAGTTCTTCTTCGACCGCCACGCGCAAGCTTTCGTGTTCATCATGCTGTACGTGCGCTCCGGCAAACTCCGGTTTGTCCCCGGAGTCTGCGAGCTGTCCTTCTACACCGAGATGCTCTACTGGGGGCTGGAGACCGCGCACCTGGACTTCTGCTGCCAGAAGCGCCTGGACGAGAGGATGTCCGACATCGGGATGGACAGTCTCTCAGAGGGGGACATCATACTGTCCGGGGATGAGTGCCTGACTCCGGAGGAGACGGTGCAACAGATTGCGCTCACCGGACGCGCCAAATGGCTCGAGAGGATGCGCAAAACCTTCGAGGACCCTAATTCTTCCCTGGCGGCGCAGCTTCTGGCTTCGGTGTCCGTGATTTTCGTGATTGTTTCTATGATCATGCTGTGTGCCAGCACGCTGCCGGACTGGGATACGGCTAAGAAGACTACCGTGGAAGAGCACAGGTAGGCGGTGGTGTGCGACCAAACTGCAGTGCTTTTGGGGCTCCCCCTCCGTGAAATGCGGTCAGACATTGAGGCGCAATGAGATGGTGCTCTTAAGTCCTGTGCGTAAAAGTGAGACACTTCATGAATAAATCTTTCAAATTCAGTCAAATCCACCACATTGACGCTAAATATAGTTTGTCACCTACAGAGAAATATGTCAAGTCACTCTTTGCTTTGCTGTTTTGTGGTAAAATGTTGTTTAATCGAGATAAACAAACTCCCACTATCAGGGTTCCACACCACACCCCTCTCATCATGACATCACATAACGAATCGGACCTCCTAAGAGTATTTTTCCACATATACCTGCAGGTTCTTCATGTGGTTCTGTTAAGTAATGAAAACTAGTATTTTTCTCCCAATTTTAGGTCTTAGAAAGTATTATTTATGTGAAGGAAAGATGGACCCATATGCTCAGATATCACTAATTTGAGAGCATTCAAATCTAAAAACTGGATTTGCCCTATTAGCAATGTAAACTGATAACCGCACATTTCTCTTTATTTTATAAAGTCAGGCTTAAGCACAAAATTACAAAAAGAAATGTTTAGTACTTTGTGTGAGTCGTCTTTAATGACATGCAAACTGTCAGAAGTGATAATAAATGTCACCTTTCAGTACATATGATATGCACAGCAGCCATATTGGAAACAAAACTCAGACATGTTTACTGAAATGCAAATTTTCCAGTAGAAATTCCAACTTTAGGGGATTCTCCTGTTTGTCAGACAGGGAACTTGAACATGCACCATTAAGTTTCATCTAGTTATGTCTAAACTTAAACTCTGTATGTACAACATAGTTAAAAATGCCAGGATGAAGGGTAGTAGAAATAGACCTGTAAGATGGATTTTATTGCCAAAAGCAGAGCTTTTTTTGGTGCAAAATTTCAAAATAATTCTGTTGCTTAAAATAATAACTCAAGTTTCAGTCTCGTAAGAGACTTTTGCTCTGAGACTTACCTATCTTATGTGATAATGACTTAAAAATAAGTTTGAAACCCTGATCCAGTTCATTTGGATATTTTTAATCAAATTCTTTCTTCAGATGTATCACTTGTATTATGTGTGCCTGCAGAGAAATGTTACAGTATCATAGAGGTCAGTAAAATTTGCTTGTACAGAACAGCCTGTTCCATTGTAATGATCAAAGAAATAAGAAATCACCCATCACCCAGGAAGAGGAGCTGATGGAGTGAAGTGAAGCAGAAGGAGTGCAGACTGCATCTGGTGCCATTTTATGAGGGGCAGACATGCTCAAAAACTAACCTAATGAAAATACTATATTGGTATAGAAAAGGATAGAAAAGAAATATCCTTTCTTGTCCCAGAATGGTAAAATTAGCAGGTTTAAGGTAAATGGATGCATCCAGATTAACACAAAAGCAAAAAAGTATAAAAACAGAAAAATAAGAATGGAAAACTGTACAGTAAGGGCAAATTTTACAGGATACAAAAACTTATTATTTCCAGTTATAAGAAATAATCAAATGAAAAGAATCAGGAATATAAAGTTGTATTTTGTGTACTGAATATAAATCATTGTCATCGTGACCATTTGCTTCGCTTCACACATTATCCTGGAGTCACTGGAGTCAAACAGGTAAAGTTGCAACATATTTCTTTATTATTTCACCTTTTTATACAGGTAGATCTCACAGCAACGTGAAGCCTCATTTTTAAAAGCAATCTACTTTATTTGTACATAATAATTTGATAGTCGTAAAAATCTATCTAATTGTCTCGACAAGGTAAAACTTTGATAAAATAAAAGAAAATAACAAAAAAGCACTAAGAGCATAAACAGCCATCCACAGATGATTTCTCAGTTTACCTTAAGGTGATTAAAACCGTTAGTTCAATTAAAATGCAATTTAAGAAAATGCATTTTTTTCCAGTTCAAGGAAGTCCAAGGAAGTCAGATAAAAAGGTAAATGTCAGGTAACCAGAGAATACACTGTGCAATGCTGGACTTTTACATCCTGTAGTGAACCTCAGCATTCAGCTTGTAAGGAGCTAACAGGAACATTCATATAAATAATAAAACCATAATCAATGTGAGGTAAAGGGTCAGCTGCCCCAGGTCATTTATTGATGTTAAATAAAAAACATGTTTTAATTCTATGAAAAGATCCTTATTTGATACTCATACTATCAATTTTTGACATAAAAGAAAGATTTTCATCTAGTATCATCCATTTCTAACAAGAAAATTTCAGTTTGTGCAGAAAGGATAGCAGCTAGAGCAGTTTGAAAACAAAATACCTTTAGTTTTGTCAGTATTGAGAATTAATAATTAATTTGAGATGCAACAAATGTGACTGAATAATGTCAAAAGCAGCCTGTAGAAGATTGCAAACTAAGGCAATGGAGTTTCCATGGCGGTAAACAACTGCGTCATCAGCATAGAGATGGACAGATATACCAGACGCATTATCCCCGAAGTTATTAATGTAAATTTAACTGCAGTCTGCCAGAATCTGATAAAAACAACAGTCACTGTAGCATTAACTCATGCAAGCCGTGCCTTCACACAAAGCAATTAAAAACACAGACATTTTGATTCTGTGTTAAAATAATTTGATGAAAAAAAGACAACACACTCATATATTTGTAAAGCCTTTATTAACAAATAACTCACATTCAGCGATCCAACATTGATCATATTTCTACTCTCACTGAATCTTGATGAAAACTCCCAAACTGGGTCAATTTATGACTAATTCAGTACAACTAATATTAAAAATAAAACACCATTCCCATAACAGTTAGACTGAAAACAAGACAGAATTTTTAATCTCCAGATCAAATCATAACTGACAGTTCAAATACCTATTTTACACCAACCCATGTGTCCTGTAAAAAAAACATTTACCATGCACTTAAGCCTGCATGGTAGCAATTTAATAAATTATGAAAAAATCCTCAGAAAAATCCTCTAATCTCATGTGTAATTAACTTGAATTACACATATTTTCTCTCAACATTGTATTGCATTAACTTGAGTTTTAGGAAATATGACAGATTATGTTCCCTAATGCAACCAAAATAACTCTTAAACAAAATCTACTGTTATTTATTATAGTCATGAAATTTCCATGCATGAGTCGATAATGGAAAATTACAACAAATAATGTCCAAAATGTGAAACAGAGCGTTAGCTACTGCTTTCTATTTCCCTTTATTGATACATTTAAAATGCATAAATAAGAATGTTACCGTTATTTGATCTGGTGGAAGAGGCGATAGGGAAGTCTGATCTGGTCATCAAAATGGCGGCCTGTGAAGAACGATGAGGTTTTATATATCTAGAATTTAGTCATTTTTGATCCAGTGTTTGGTTAAACTTCCCAACCTCCGCCCTGGCAGCATAAACTGAGCATTTGGGTTTAACAAATAACCCAGCAGTTGTTAGTGTATTAGCGGAAACATGGTAAATATAGCCTGGTGCTTGGTAAACCGGCGCCTCTGATGACATTATGCTCATTGATGAGTTTCAGACAACCCCATTAATCATTAGCATCCTCACATGGCTGTCACACAAGCCCCCTAAGAGAAAATCAATAATGGATCAATATTATCTACTAAACTTGAAGTGTTAATAACAGAGGGAGCTCCCTTGTGATATATTTCTCTTACCTTTTCCTTTTGCGGTCTCACAAGAGGGCAGTTTCTGTCTGAGTGACTCTTTTGGTCACAAAATGAAAACCTGCATTTCCATTTCTGCATTGTGTTTTTTTTTTTTTTTTTGCTACAGCCTGTCCTCTGAAGGAAGTCCTGAGGAATCCATTTTCTATATAAGGTTAGGTTTTGTTCTCTCAGGCTGGACGAAGCTTTGAGTTTGGAGCTTTTCCAGGGGGTTAGGTAATCAACTAAAAGCGTCGCTCGTACTTGGGGCCAAAGGGATCCAGTTTCATGCCAGTAGATGATGCAGCTTTCTCAGCTGCTTCATAATTTGGTTTGATTCAATTGTGGTAATCGCTACCATGTTGGAACATGTGGTCTTTGTTTCCTTGAATCTCGTTTGTGTCAAATACCAGCGGGATAGCTTTCTAATTCAGCTTTATGGCCTTTGCTGTGTTAATTGGGGGATTAATTGTGTGGCTTATTTTGTCACAATCACTCTTTAAGGCTTTTTCTTCTTTCCCATGTGTGGAGTTTAATTCAGCCTGTTTTTCTTTACTTGTATGTCTAAATTGCATCAGATATGCTCCTTATTTCCAATCATTTAAATCCTCTTGCTTGGCTTATTCCTGCCTCACACTGACAGACCAAGTCAAGCAGTATCTCACATCAAGCATACTGTTATCTCTCTGGAGCTCCTCTGCCATTTCCTGTTTATTGTTGAACTCTTTCTCTCTCCATCTTCCTTCTTTAGGATAGTGGAGGCAGTGTGCATCGGCTGGTTTACAGCTGAATGCATCGTGCGCTTTCTGTTGGCCAGAGACAAGTGCAACTTCATCCGCCATCCGCTGAACATCATCGACGCGATTGCCATTACCCCCTACTATGTCACCATGGCAATGGCCGGAGCTGGGATGCCGGGTGCCGGGCTCGGGGTCGCTGGAGTGATACTGCGCGTGCTGAGGATGATGAGAGTGTTCTGGCTCATGAAGCTGGCCAGACACTTCCTGGGCCTGCAGACTCTGGGGCTGACGCTCAGGCGCTGCTACAGGGAGATGGTCATGCTCATGGTGTTTGTCTTTGTGGCCATGGCGATATACAGCGCCCTGGCACAGCTGCTGGAGCACGGCTTGGACTTGGACTCGAAGAACCAGGACTTCGCCAGCATCCCGGCCGCCGCCTGGTGGGTCATCATCTCCATGACTACAGTCGGGTACGGGGACGTGTATCCAGTGACGACAGGGGGACGAGTTCTCGGGGGGATGTGTGTTGTGAGCGGGATTGTTCTCCTGGCTTTGCCCATCACTTTCATCTACCACAGCTTTGTTCAGTGCTACCACGAACTGAAGCTCCGCTCCGCTAGATACGCACGAAACGTGACTTCAGAGATTCTGTAGTGAACCAAATCAGACGCAAACACAGCAAACCAGAGGATGTCCTTGTGAAATAACCAACTGTGTGAACTGCCCTGTCTCCTGGCTTTGGCACACTGTAAAAACACAAAGTCTTACCAAGTGTTTTTGTTTTGTTCCTAGTGCAAATATCTCAGAAGACAACTAACTTACAAGTAACTGTTCATCCAGATATAGGAGCTTGTTTTAAGACAATAATTCTTTAATATTGATTAAAAAAAAGTACAAGTTCCATTGGCATATTATTGAATTTATTACATGAAATACCTGCGTTATTATGAGTGAGAAAATCATAATAACCAGTATTGTTTATTTACTTAAACTAAGCTCCTATATATTGCTAAAAAGTCACTTGTAAGTCAGTTTCATTTGTTTTCTAGTGTCCAAATATATTTGCACTGGATCTAGACAAAAAAAAATACTTGGATGTTGTGTTTTTGCAGTGCAGCATGAGCTTCCTGTTTATGTCCAGCACCATAGTCAGATTTAAGTCTAAACTTTGACTAGGCCACTACAAAGTGTTCATTTTCAGAGTATTTTAGCCACTGTGTCATTGTATGAAGTGGGATTGAGCTTGAGGCCAGGAACTGATGATGATATTTTCCTTCAGGATTTCTGTCGCATCAATAAAAGCAGCCCCAGACCATCACACTACCACCACCGTGTTTCACTGCTAGCATGAGGTTCTTTTTCTCAAATTCTCTACCTTTCTAAAAGTATTTCTTTGAACATGTCTATCCCCAGATTTTTTGGATTATTTTTCTAAAATTTTGGGAGATCATGAAGAGTTGTTTTTGTTTCTTTACTGTTTTTCTCCATCAGTGATTTTACCATCTTTTTCTCCTATACATTCTTTCTTATTGTTTATTATTGTTTCTTATTCTGACTGTAGATGAAGCAAGTGGAAATTAATTTTTCATACCTGCCCAGGTTTGTTTTTATAGATTATTTCCCCCAATAAATTTGTTATTTCTTATTTTAATCATCTTATATTTGTTAAAAAAAATAGTTTGAAGACATAAATTGTTGTTTTTTTAAACTTATATTTTTAAAGTTGTAGAATAAAAAAAATTAACAGCAATATTTTTGGTTTATTTAACCAGTCATAGAGAACAAAAATGGGTGTTAATTTTTCAAAGTCACATGTTCACCATGTCATTCATGGTGAACATATGATATTTAGTATCATCCCAAAATAAATATTTAATTCACAAGTTAAATGTTTAGCTTGGCCTGAAATATTTAGGTCAAAGCAAAATAGTTCAGATTAGGAAATAAATATTTATTTTGAAAATTAAATGTCTAATTTGGAAAATAAATATTTAGCTTAGAAAATAAAAAATTATTTTGAAACTAAATATTTAGTCAACAAATTAATATTTAATTTGGAGCTAAATGTAAATGCTTGGAAACTAAATCAATTAATTAAATAAATTTTCAAGATAAGTTTTTGGTTTATGAATTAAATATTTAGTTTGGAACTAAGACATATGAATGACAAGGTTCAAATATGATTGAAAAATTAACACAGTTTTTGTCTCTATGACAGGCTAAATACAGTGGCGCAAAAAGTGGGTATGCAGGGTATGCAACGCATAGGGGCGCAGCACCAGAGGGGGCGCCAAAACCCCGTCTGGAGGGGTCGGCGCACCGATGATGTTTTCCCATACACTTCAGCGCGCCTTACGCTCCTTCACCTCGCGCATATAACAAGGTAAATTTAGGGGGGGGGGAGTGAGTGTCGCTCCTTCACCCTGACGTTCCTTCCCTCGGGTGGGGGGCGCCGATCTACGTTTTCGCATCCACCTGAATAATGTGTAGTTGCGCCACTGGCTAAATACATCATAATATTGCTGTTAATTTTTTTTTACTGCGTACCTTACAAAAATTTTGATTTAAAATCTGATAAACAGATTATATGTCATCATTTCTGATGAAAGTGTTTGAGGAATGTCCCTCTTAATTCTGGTGTGAGTTATATCCTAAATTATATCTCCTCCCAATAATGGCTGATGTAAAAAGTAGGTGTCAAGACGTTTTAAAGGCTGAAACGACGTCCTGAAGCAGCCCCAGTTTGACCAATACTGACCTGTAGTCCTGTGGTAGAGTCTCCATGTTCCTCCAGCCTCACCTCCTGATGATTTCTGTCTTATGCAGGTAAGCTACAGCCTACTAATACCTTCTTCAAAGAACTCGTGCTTCACCACCTGGAGTGTACCTTTAAAAGCACAGCATGCAGATAAACACACACAGAGAGAGAGAATTATTTATTAGAGACACACAGGTAAAGCCAATCCCTTTTTATCTATGGTTGCTGTTTACACTGTGTCCCCATGGTTACAGATCAGGCAGAAATGGCTGCATCGCATCGGTGTGTGTGTGTGTGCGTGTGTATGCATGTGTGTTTGTTTGTCTGGCTGTTGGCCGCTCACTTTTTCAGAGATTTAAACCCAGATGGAGCAAGTTACACAAGAATGATGTGTGACCTAGATGCATTCTGTGAGACCGGTGTGAAATAAGGAGAGAGGCGCGAACAAATGCGAGGGGTTACACAGAGGACTCAGAGTGTTAGATGAGCTTTAAGTCAAGAATAATGAAATATGGGCTTGGGTCAGGAGAGACCTCAAAGTGGCAGACAATAAAACAGACACAGATACAACAGGACAGATGGAGTCTGAGATGGAGGATGGAAAAAATATTGCAAAAAAAAAAAAAAAAAGACAAAGCCGAAACACAAAGAATGAAAAGCTGCTTCTTTATTTGCGAGTGAATGTGAGGCATTTTGTGTTTCTCAGTCTCCAAGGCAACCTCATCCTCCAACATGCCAATCATTATGGTGGTTGATTTCTGTGCACACAAATAGACTGCATCCACGCACACCTCCTGGATGGTGCACAACAGCTTTGTCCTGGGATTTTTTGTGGAGAATCACAACACAAATGGAGATAAAACTGAGTGCAAAAAACCGAAAGTACGTTTGAAAAACAAAAAAGGAGCATCCAGGGCTGCTACAGAATGATGGTTCTGACATTGATACGTTGATAACGCACGCATGTTTGTGGCGTTCTTTGCCAAGATGATGCGATTTATTGAACAGACACATGATCCGAACAAACAAGTCAACACCTCTCCCACACAACAGTCTTTCTCTACATCTCTTCTCCTTTTCCTCCCCCCTTTATTACACATTAAACTGACTTTTTTTTTTTTTAATAAATCAAATGTTTAAGTCAATGTGTTTCCAGAACTGTTTTAGAGGTCTGTATTAGTTTAGAGCGTGCTTGTCACATTGAATATTCTTGTTGTTCTTTGTGTGCTCTTTAAGTTCAGCAGATGTCTTGAAATGAAATCAAATATTTCATTAGCTGAGTTCTGACATAAATCATGTAGCTTTAGTTTTCAGGAAAGAACATTTTGATTGAAACCCTCAATCAGACATTTTTCATCGATACTCATGATAAATGTGATCAGTGTTTGAGCTTTTCTAATAAAACCTCTGGTATGTAGAACCAAAGTGTCTGACTGCTTATTTCAAACTTTATCATAAGATAATTAAGCAAAAAGTGTCTTTGCCTCTTGGACTTTTTCCACATTTTATCACGTTACAGCTAGGTATGCACCGATCCACTTTTTTCACTTCCAATACCGATATCGGACCGCACTTTGGTTCAGTTGATTTTTACCAATTTTGCCAAGTAATTTTATTGCAAAACAGTGTCATAAAGTGACACAAAATGCAATTTCATACACAAGAAGAAATAACAGGTATTTCATCTTAAATATCTGAACACTGGAGAAAGTTTTATAAGTTCATGTTTTCCATTCTGGTAGGAACAATTCCCCTCATTCTACATTTCATTTTTTTATGAAATGCTTGAAAACAATTTCTTTATAAAGAGCAAATTCACAACAAATGTTGTCTCAAGGCATTAGATCAAATATTATTTTAATTTAAACACATACCTTCCAATTTATTCTAGTTATCAAACAGTACAATAAGCTTAGTTAATTATTTAAACACAAGCATATTTTCCTTTTGCTAATTTGGTGACTTCTGAAGGGAAACAAATTAGTTTTTAATCTAGGATTATCCAGGTATTGGAGATTGGCTGCAAATCTGTTTGTGTATTTTTACTTCAAAAGCACATATTTTTAAAATAAGAGAAAAATGAAGCAAGACATTGATAGGTTTCTTTTCACTTCATTCCACTACCTTGTGCTAATATAAAATCTGAATGAAACTAACATGAAGCTTATGGTTGCTATATGAAAAGATTCACTGGGTACTAATACATTCACAAGGCACTTTATATTTCAAGACTCCATAAGCTGGCTGCTCCAACCACATTCATCTTCATTAAATGAAGTGTCATATCTTATTACTGTCAGTCCATAGTCACGTGTCTCGATCACCAGGGGAGACGGATTTCTTTGGGTCGCTGGTGCTTCCTAATTTCAAAGTGATGATGATGTAACTGTAGGCTAAAAATAAGCTGCATTTCTGCTTCATGTAGGCACTGAATCTTAACATTCAGAACGATGAACACCTGAGCCCGCCAGCGCTCTCCTCCGAGTCACATGTACGGTGAAAGCTGCACCACTGCTGGTCTCACAAAAAGCAGCAAAAAGAAGGAAATGCCTGAAGCAGAGGGAATGCCCCCGGAGTTCAAACTCTTCAAAAAACCTATTTCATGTTCATCATCAATAAGCTTTCTGAAAACTTGGTTTTCCTTCACTTCTCACTTTTATTAGGATACAATAAAAACAGATTTTGATGTTCAAGGAAAATAAAAAAACCAAAGAACGAACCATACACGGATTAAAAGTCTCCCTGTGGTGTTTTGTACAAAGTAGTTTCAGAGAAACTTCAGTGAAAGTGAGGAAATAAAGCCTTATTTATTACGTTACAATAATCTCTGATGTTATATCTCTTATATCTGTATGGCAGCAAGATAACCTTAGATTCTCATCTGGTGTTTTGTAGCTCCAACTGTCTTAAAAGTATACAGAAAAAACATAAAATTTTACCAGGCGTTGTGTAGTTTCTAGTGCAAATATTGTGGTATATGTGAATTACCACTAAATTAACTTAAAAGGAATGTTTCAGGAAGATATAGGAGCTTGTTTTACTTTAATCCATAGTTCCTTAATGTTGAAGAAAAAATACTACAGATTATTTCATGTATAACAAGACATTTTTGCCAATAATTAAATAATAATGAATTATTATTATTATTATTATTATTGGTGTCATAATTTATTTGTGACTCAGTGAATATGTCATGTTTATTTTTATCTTTCTCTTATTTTTGTTTTTACCCTTTTTTACTATGGACCTTTTTGTGTCTGGAATAAAGATTGATTGATTGATTGATTATTATCATTATTCTTATCAATAATAATAATAATAATAATAATAATAATAATAATAGAGACAGACAGCCAAGGATTTCAAATTAAAAGTTCCTAAGCAATCAGACTGAATATAATATTCATAGACTCCCATAACTGAAAAAGCACAAAATCTAAAGATTAAAAAAAAAATCATTTATATTTATTATTTGAGAATTGTGGGTGACTCTGTGGTACCTTTGGAGGAGCTGCAGAAATTAATAGCTCAGGTGGGAAAATCTTTTGATTAAAATCATCCATTTTCATCAACACCTATGCATTTTTGGTAATGAAACAACATAGTAACAACTAATTTATCTTTTAAAACCCTGCAGAAAACAATAGGGGTCACCAAATATTTTATAAGCACTTAAAACAAATAGCCACCATTATAGCAGTCCACACATTTATTTGCAATATATAAATTATGTGTAATATTGCAATAATGATATATTTTCTACTTGTGTAGACCTACTAAAAAAATGGACTCTAGGAAACTGAATGAAAATGCATGCCACACTTTTCAGATGTTCAGTTGTAAAAGGTATTTGTACACTACAATTATGTGTGATTTTATGTTGGTCTAACATAAAATCTCAATATTGTAGTTTGGGGCAAATTTGAAACATTTAAAAAAGCAAGAATTCTTTTTGGGGGTTGAATGTGTCTGTTTACATCACTGTTAATATAACTAAGTACTGGTGAATACATAAAAAATTGTAATGCTGTACTGCATTTCCATCTGAATAATTCAAAAACAGGATGTAAAATATAAATAGTTTAAGTCATTCATACATTTTTACCAAGACGCTAATATGGAGGATGTAACTTGAATGTTTGTGGCTGAAGAGATTAGATGCATTTCTTCTACTTTGAAAAATCATTCCTAAATACATCCAAAGGGGGCATTTCAAATTTCGTAGCATTAGCGATATGAACTAACTATAGTAAAGGTTAAAATTTGAGTGCATTTTCATTTATGAGCAAAAATACATTATAAAATTATCAGAAATTTTAAACGCAACAGTAAACCTATGAATCGTTATCTTCTCAAATCTTACCTTAGAATCGAAATCGTACAAATCCAGACACGTATTTCTTTAGACATTTGTCTCTTCCTGCTTTCCGTACTGAAGAGTTAGATTATGGTACTTTTGATGTCACTTTGCAGTATGTATTTTTCAATTTATGATATAAATGCACATTTTACTATTTAAATATTTTAATTTGATTTACACATTTAAATAAAACTTCCAAATTACACAACTATTATCGGCGTACCTTGTTATCACTTTTTCCGTCTTCATTTTTAATCAGGCAGTGCTGGGGGCACCTCACAGCGTCTTCTTCCTGTGAAGGTTGGAGAGGGAAAGGTCCTTAACCGGTCGGTTTGTTGTGGCACCAGCACCTTGTTCTGTCCTTCAGCTGGAAAATGTACTATAAATTCAGCGGTTTCACCCAGAAATTGACGGGTGCTGCTCCCACGGCGGCCTACAACCCTCAGGTGAGAGTTTGAAGCGGTGTGTTGGTCACAAACCGAGATTTTAATGGCTCTACTGACCTTGGCGTGGGTTTGTTAGATAATGGGTCCTGCTGTTGCTAGCTAGCTTTTGAGCTGACCACCAGAGTTGAAAAATATCTGGGATTCTTTATTATATTCACAAATATGTATATTAAGGAGACTTGTTGGTGATGTTCCATTTGCTACGCTTAAACCCAACGAAAATTTATATTGCTTAAGTTCATCGTTAATTTACGTAAGGATAATTTTCTGTTTTCACCTGTTATGACATTCGGTACCTTATAAGAAGTTTGTTTTTTTTCCACAGTGCAGTGCCCCATTTTCCCCTCTTAAGTCTAAGTCTTTCAGCTTTGACCTTAAAGGGTATTTCAGTGTTTTAATCCGGGCTTTATTTGAAATTAATGGCATTTAAAACAGTCCAATAATACATACAAAGCTGAAGTTGGCTTCCAATTTTAGTTTCCGATTTAGAAAATGAAATTCTATTTAATTAAAAATTATTTAAATCCCAAAGAGAATTTAAATGTTGCAACTCGTATCATTCAAGTATCTTCATCATGGATGGTGAATCTGTTGGTTGGGAGGATTTCTGGTAGCAGTCAGTCTTGCAGCTACTAGGAAGAGGCCTCTGACTGAAGACAGTTACTGAATGACAGTCTTATGGCTGTCATGACATGCTAACAGCTCAATTTCTCAGTAGCAGATATTACATTTCACAGTAATATGTCCTGGTTGACAACACGATGAATGCCCGTCACTTGAAATCTCTCCACCACCAGATTTATAGAAGCACAGATAAAAAAGGCTACTTATTCACTCAGTTCAATTTATAGCTAGAGACATTTGCAAAATTGATTATAAATGAAAGTAAGTAGAAGTAGAAAAGCTATATCGCCCACTTTAACTGAAAACACCAAACTCTGACACTGGGATTTTTCAGTGTCAGAGATGGGCAGATCAAAACTCTGATATGGTACCTTTTGCATAAAAGCAATGTTTAGTATGGAAAAAACAACATTGGGAAGTTGTAGGCCTGTTCCTCCAAGCTGTATTTTAACTTTTCCACTGTTAAATTAGTGATGCCTGTGAAAAATACTTGTTATAGGTTGAGAAAGCAAGTTTTTCCTGCACCTTCTCGTTGGTAATCAATGTGGAGGATTTACTCAGTGGAACCACAGCTCTGTTTCATTACACTGCTGCCACAGGCAGACAGTTGCAAAGCAGTTGACATTGATTATCCTCCCTGTTTTTAAATTAGGAGCCATGTTCAAGCATTTGGAGGGGGTTGTTTGTGTGTGTGTGCGCTTTCTTTTACTATTTTTTTTCCAGAATAATTCAAACTTTTCTAAACTGAACAAAAAAGCATATTACATTTTTTTTGTTTTCTCTGCCAAGTATTTTAGTTTCTAGACTTTGTCCTCTCTAAGTGGGAGAAGATTTTACGTACCGCGTCTCATACAACAGTGTAAACGGTGTAAGAGCCACTGGGCTGAAATCTGGTTAAAGCCGGTGCAGGCGTCATTCACACAGCACAGTGCTCAGTCTCCACCTGTAATGAAACAGCAGCAGATGGCCCGGATAATGTGATAAACATTGATTTAATATTTTTACAGCTCATGGGTAAACCCACACTGGTAGATTTTCCATTTTATTACAGCCACAATTCATGTGAAACGGTGTGTTTGTGTGTGTTGTTTATAATGCTGTTCACCCGGTCATAACACACATTCACAGATCCAATTTGTTCCACAGGTTTAACAGTTCGCTGTCAAATGTTATGCTCTTGTATAGGCCGGCGTCTCTGCATTTTATTTTATTTTTTAGCTTTTTTTGTTTTTGCACAACTAATATAAAGAGGGCTGCAACACAGACTACATCCTCTAAAATCACATTACAGTTGACAACTTTCAGCAGTTTTTATTATTAAGGATTAAGCTTCTGCAGGGCAGCTGTGCCGGGCAACAATGTCCTATTGTAGTTTATAAAAGTTAAGTTTATTTAGTTTTTCAGTAATGAAATTTGAGCTGCAGTGCACTTGGCTTTTCTGCCACCAGGTTCAACCTTAAAATATCAGTTGTGCTTTAATGCATCTAAAATATTGTGTTGTAAAGTTGTATTTTATTGTCACCATAGAAGTTACTACACAATGGCCAGTTTCTAATGTCCTTTTAAAATATGACAAATGTAGTAATGTATAAAAACTTTTTTGAACAAATCTGATTTATAAATTGTGTTGCGTCTTAACTGTGATTGGATTGCAGCTTATATATATTTTATAAAATGTAGTTCTTTATTTGTTCCTTACTCAATCGTATTTATGATTTGGAGTATTTTATGGTACTTCTACAAATAAAATAACATTTAACTTGGGATTTTTGACACTTCAATAACAGAAAAGGGAAAAATATGTTGAACTATATCTTGATGTGAAAGTTTGCCCTCCTCTCTTTTTTTTATGTGTCTGATTTTGATTTGCACCGCCTCCACACGCTTTGACAAGGTAGTGACCGACCGTCCCAGAAACTTTTATGTAAATAAAAGTATACTGACACCCAGGAGACCACTGCTTTATTTACCAGCATCACTCAGCACACTGCAGAAAAATAGAAGGTCACCATAAAATGTACCGGGTCGGGCTTTGATTTCAAAATGTTGCTCCAAAAGAAAATGTAACCATCCATAAAGGGAACATGGTAAAATGAATGGAAAGGTTAGTCTTTTCTGGGGATGTTGCTCTCCATAACCTTTTTTTGAATTGGTAGCCTCAGTTTAGCTGCATTTTTTTTTTTCATGTTCGCAAAATGGTGTGATGAAATGTTCACTTTATTTTCTTTTTTGCTAGAAAATCCAGTGAAACATTTATTGTGGCACCCCAAATAATTCCTTTAAAACAACCAACCATTAAGTGTGATACATAAGATTTAAATGAAAATGGGATTTTTCTGCCAATTAATGGTAGGAATTTTCAATTTAAAATTACACTGCTGCAGTGTAATTTATTTTAAAGCTTTTTCTGCACCAGGGTTGCCAACAGCCGTTAAGGGTGCTGTATATTTTACACTTAACAACCTAACCAATTTAAATCAAGTCGAGACACGACTCTGAATCAATAAAACACTCACAGAATTGGAGATATTACTCAACCTACAAAATGAATATTGACTCTTTTTGAGCTTAATTTACAAAAGATCGATGTGAAGAGACTTCTTATCAAGTCTTTATGGTGATATAAATCAAATAATTGAAGATCTGCTCACAACTTTGTGCCTGATAAAACTCACTTTTTGCTAAGAGAACTAAAGTATTTACTCACCATTCTATAGCACATAAATTAGACATTTTAAAGGTTTTTCAGTATGATGGCATGTAAAGAAAAGAGCCTTCTTGTTTGATAGTGAAAGCCTCGTCCTTGAACTTAAAGCATTGGATCTATAAAACTGACTTGCGTTGAGCTGGAAGTAATTAAATTTGAAATCCTTCTCATAATAAATCCTTGACTTAGTTGCTGGAAGATGTTGGCCGATTGCCTCACATCCTCCTTTTTATGTAAAATGTCCTTTATTCATCTTCTTTTTTTTAGTGTATTTTATTTGATTCAGTGCTTTTTGTGTTTATTAAGGTCTCTGTCAAGGTCTCATACCCACAGGCTTGGTTTGGGTGGGCGGGGAAGAAAAGCAGCTTATATAAGTGGAGAATGTTAAAAATGGGATTGGAAATAAAAATCTTAGTTATATTTTCCCATGAATGCATTCAAGGACTTTTGGAAAACGGAAACAAATTAAAGCCATCAAAATGTTTTTTTTTTTTGTTTTTTTTTTTAAATGCATTTAAAAATCTTCTTTTGTTTTGATTTAGGGGTTGAAGCAAAGCCTGCCTGCAGAGTCTCCCACCATGATCTTCGCCACACCCACCAAGGTGGTCTCAGAAGCAGGGTCCACAGTGGAGTATTTGGGAGCAAACAAAGTTCCTGACCTCCAGAAATTTTTCCAGGTAATAAATATTTTTTAAAAATTCATATGTAATGGGAAAACATTAGTGATGTCCAGATCAGGATTTATTTTTGTTCCTGAAATGGATCAGAATCCTTTACAAAATGGTCAGTTATCCCAATAATGACCCCCAATGTAATTAAAATCAATGCAGTGTGTTAGTGTGTATTAAAAAATGCACAATTGGTATCACATGTATTTCTGATTAAATATGTATTTGTATTGTTATTGTGAAGTACTTGACTCAAACTGTTATTGTGATGCCATTGCCAACTATTATTGTGATGCTGTTGATGGTTATTTGGATGCTATTGACTTATAATCTGATACTATTGCCAATTATTTTGGCGCAGTTGCCAAATATTTCAACTATATTGCCAATTATTCCAAAGTTATTTCCAGTTATTTTGATCCTGTTTCGAAAAATTGCAATATTTATAATTAACCCACATTTTCTGACTTTATTTTTTCATCACAAGCTCTCCAACACCCTTTTTACTTTAGCATTGCAACCACAAAAAATATTGTACAATCTTTCTTATATTGTGTAATCCTACTGTGAATATCATTGTAAAAGGTGACAAACAATTTAATTAAAAGAAAAATAAGGTTCATGTCCCTGTCACACAGTTTTGCTAGTTTAAAAACTAAATAAATAAAATCCTGCAAATTGTGCAGCCGACCAGTGAGCTGGGAGTGCAAAATGACAAAATCACAGATGGTAAACCAACAGCAGGATTGGAGAGTTGAGTTTACACAAGGACTTTAAGATAGATTGATTTAGGTTTGGAGATTTTACAGACCTTTTCATTTGCTAAACAATGAGAACTGGTTCAAAGCCCTTTTATCATCGAGGTCAAACTGGAGCGGTGCATTGAGTCCTAAAGTACGGTTTTCAAAGCACTGAGGAGATTTTAGGTAATGACTAATATTTATTTCACTCTCTACATGGTCTGAACGGCCTTGAGCAACCTCCGCCACACAGCCCACCACAGCTCACCACTTCAGAGGAAAACAAACACACCAGTCAAATGAAACACCGACTGCTGGAGCTTAAGGGGAAACTGTTATGCAAAACTCACATTTTGCACGTTTTGAACTCTAATTTGGGTGTCAACTGCTTCTAGAAACAACTCGAGCGTTTAAAAAGACAAACACCCAGGTGTTTTTTTGCCAATAAGTTTATGTTTTTTGGTGTCTGGAAAGTGAGCAATTTCAAAAACCTTTTGATTTGTAAGTCACAAGTAGATGGGCACTGTGCTGTTACCTAGCAACCCCGTTACTTAGCAACCTAGCTGGGAGGGGGCGTGGCCAGCAGCAGCTTATTTGGATTTAAAGTGACAAGAGTCCCTAAAACGGCTCACTCTGAAAGGAGATCAGACTAAAATCTCATTATCAAAGAATGAGTTTGTGCAAAAAATGTGATGAAAATGTTTTGTATAACACATTAACCTATGCTAACCTGTTCAAGGAAGCATAATAGGTAATGTTTAAAAGAAGTGTTGTGATCTGAACGCTCTGCAACAACTTTCTGTGTTTTGACAATCATATTCTTTTCTATTTCTCCTCCGTTTGTCCCAACCTTCAGACATCGGACGGTATCCCAGTCCATCTAAAGCGCGGCTATCCCGACCAACTACTGTACCGCACCACCATGGCTCTCACGGTCGGAGGCGTCATCTACTGCCTGGTGGCTCTCTACATAGCAGCTCAACCCAAAAAGAAGTGACAAACACAAACTCAGGATCTTGTGTTACACCACTGACTCGTTGCTGCTGCTGCAATCACCGGGTCTCACTTCACCAGACCCTCTTTGGCCCTTTTAAATGAGAAACCTCCCCTCTGTACTTTGGTTTTTGAAGGACAGGAAGAGCTTTACGACCTTCTGGCGTAATTGCTGTCACGCTAACCAAAATTAAATTAATATCAAGATTATTATTATTATGACAGTTTTTTGTTTTTCAAATAATTCAGTTTTAAAGTTGGTATCAATTACTACTTGCCACATATGAAAAAGAAATGGTTTAATAAATGTTTTTTTAGCCTCATCAATATTGGGACACGAAGCCAATAATGACCATTATGTTTGTGTTCTTTGAGAAAGATGTCTAAGTTAATAAATCCCAGAAAGAAAATGGTTTAGTTCGGGTTTGTTTCATTTTGCTACCAAAGAAACGACCTCGCTGTACCGTGATGAAACACTCTACAGGGTCTGTCTGCCATGTCATCACCAGTGTATCAGCGAGCCTGATGGAGACACCGCCGTCTGGAACGTAGCCGCCTCTCACTTGGCTAACAAGTGCCCCCACACTTGGTAAATACGGCCACCATGTGGGGGGCGCTGGTGGGATGTAACATTCTCCTCACTGTCATTTTAGGTGATGCTTTTCCTCTCCTGCAGGTTCCTTTAAAATAAATTTGTATGTCAACAATCTATCGTCTGTACCTGCTTGTCTTTGCAGAGTTGTGGGGGGTGGAATGGGCTTGATGTCTGTCTTCCTTTTCTGCAGAAACAAAAGTATGTTTGATATAGTTTCTAATGCAAATTTCTTGGCACTCTTGAAATAAGACAAAACTAACATAAGCAACTTCCATCAAAACATGGTTTGCCCTTAATATTCATGAAAAAACACTAGTTCCACTGGCAAATTATTTAAATTATAGCAAGACATTTTCCCATATTATAATTGAAATAATCTGCCAGTGGAATTTCATGAATATTAAAGAATTATTGACTTAAAACAAGTAGAGTTGTGGGTTGATGCCTATTTTCATTCACTGCAAAAACACAAAATCCTACCAAGTGTTTTTGGTCTAATTTCTAGTGCAAATATCTTAGAGCAGCTGAATTAAGACAAAACTAACCTAGTACAAGTAATAGGAGCTTGTTTTAAATAAATAATTTTTTAATATTGATGAAAAAGTACTAGTGCCACTGGCAGATTACTACTCTTAAAACAAGGGAAAACGTCTTAGTATAAGTGAAATAATCTGACAGTGGAACTAGTACTTCTTAAAAATCAGTAATAAGGAATTACTGACTTGCCAAAAAGTTTGTAAGTTAGTTTTGTCTTATTTCAAATGCGCTAAGATATTTGCTCTAATCTAGACCAAACCTATTTGATAAGATTTTGTTTTTGCAGTGAAGAGCTTGTATACAGAAGTTAATAACATTAAGATAAAACACATCGCATTCAGATTAAGCCGATAGATGTAACTTTAGACTGACATACGTTACAAACTTTCTGGAAAATCGGAAGCTCAGAACGTCCAACATGTTGAGCAGCAGATCATCATGGCTTCATCTTCCTGTCTGCCATGAACAGACGTGTGAAAGGGTGCAGTCTGCAGAAGCTCACCAAGCTGCCTGGCTGAACGCTGGACACATTTTGCCCGGTCTGAGAAATCTGCATTTATATCGACAGACCCAGATGGTCGGGTCAAATATTAATCCATTCATAGCATGACTCCACAGACCCAATCTGGTTTGTGTCAACAGCCTGGGTAATGATGATGACTCAGTGCGCGACTGAGAACTCCAGGCTCCCTTTACGACAACAGTTTACCTTTTTCTGTGGGCAGCTGCCACCTGTAATGATGATTATGTTGTGCAGCAGAAGTTGCATACGGATTCCATAAAACAAGCCTCTGATTTTGATTTCAAGAGACCGGTCCACTCCAGCTGAGTGCCTCTGGCATGAGATAAAACATTTACAGCATGCAACTGACGAGCCATTCATGTGGAAATTGAGCAAGGTCTTAAAGGTTCGCCTTGCTATCTTGTAAACCTCATGGAAACAGGAAGGAAGGTTTAGAGTGATGTTTCTGTGTTCGTTTATCATACCAGTGACCATGAAAACGATAAAAGCAGAGTGAAACATCACTAATCTGGATTTTTTTTTTCAATAAACCTCCTTCGTGATTCAAGTGTATATGAGATGTTTTTCTCCAGTGTGATGGAGAGATTCTTAACAGGTTCAAGACCCTGTTATCGTCCGCTGGCTGCAGTAAGCTGCAATATCTTCATGTGTTTAGTGCCTTTTATATCAACTGCGCCGTGATGATGGAGGATTTTATAATGCTCTGCTGCTGGAGTTTCTTTCATCTATTTTTTAGGCCTTTCAAAGGAAAAAAAAAAATCTTTTTAAGGCTTGTTCAGAAGCAATGCAATCCCAAACACAGCTAACTCTGTGAGCCCATCTGGACAGAATCATTTCTATTCTTCCTCTAAGCAATTGTTTCATTTAAAAAGACCAGACAGACGCAAACAAGTGAGAATTTAGCAAATATGTGACATATTGTAGCAGTGAATGCCAGTTTGATCCAACTGTCCTGTTAGGACACTTGATAAAAATGTGCAGAAAGACAAAAAATAAATGCATATTTTACAGCAGTGACATAATCTCACACTAACTGAACACATAAGAGAGGAAAACAGTCATGTTTCTGCTATCTCAGATTAAAATACATAAGATTACAGAGATTATACATAACTCTACATTACGATGTCACCAGGTGACTAAGGCATGCTGCATTATTCAAAACAAGAAAGACGAGAACTTTTTATTCAAGAACACAGTAAAAACAAAAAATCTTGCAAAGTTTAATATGCTTTCTAGTCCAAATATCTTATACACTTGGAATAAGTCAAGACTAACTTACAAGTAACTTTTCAGCAACTAGTGTTAGCTTGTTTTAAGTCAATAATTCCTTAATATTGATGAAAAAGTGCTAGTTCGACTAGCAGATTTTTTCTCTTATAACATTAGAAAATGTTTTGTGAAAAAATCTGAGTGGAACTACCGTATTTTCCGCACTATAAGGCACACCTAAAAACCTTCAATTTCTCCAAAAGCTGACAGTGCACCTTATAGTCCGGTGCGCCTTATAGCGCGGAAAATACGGTAATACTTTTTTAAAATCCATATTAAGGAATTATTTACTTAAAACAAGATTCTACATTTTTGTTGAAAAGTTATTTGTAAGTTAGTTTTAATTTATTTCAAGTGTTCTAAGATATTTGGACTAGAAACTAGACAAAAAATACTTAGTAAGATTTAAACAATACTTAGTAAGATTTTGTGTTTATGCAGTGTAAGGCAGATCTGTGTTGATCTTTGAAGGTCTGAAAATGGATGGATAAAAATAATTGTTCACCCAAACGTGAACCTTTCTACAACGAGCAATGATTAAAGAGTTTGAAACAGCTTGAGTTGCTAAATTGTGTGCCAAGAAAATTTGAAACTTGGAATTTTCTTTTTTCATTAACAAATATGTTTTCTTTTTTTAATGAAAAAATCCTTCTGTTGCAACAAGACTTTGCGTCATTGCTGCCAACTTGAACAACCTGCAGGAACAATGGATCCATGGGACGCTCTTGCAACACGTTTGCAACGCAGCACTCCGGCTGTTAGTCTGAGCACACGGTGAGGTGTGTGAACACAGGAAAAGTGGGGTAAAGGAGGGTAAAATTCCAGGAAGCAGGTGGGATGTGAGGAAAAGTGTAGGGCTGGGGTGAGAAGAAGGCTGTCAAAGGGAGGATGGGTGCAAGTTATCCTGAGAAAATTAAAACTGAAACCATTTTCAGTGTCGCATCAGTGAGATGTTTTTATCATGAACCATGTAAGGCTGCTGGGTCTTTAAATATGTTAACAAAATGTCATATTTGGACCAATTAAAAAGTATGGAAACAGAATATTTTAGCTATCAAGGAAAGTAAAGGTGCAAAAACATAAAATCTTACCAAGTATGTTTTTCTATAGCACAAGAAAGGAGCTAGTCAATAATTCCTAAATATAGATAAAAACATTTGTTACACTGGAAGATCATTTCACTTATAACAAGATGTTTTTTCATGTTATCAGTGAATTAATCTGCCATTGTAATCCATATCCATTTGTTAGCTTAATCTGAATGAGATGTGTTTTGTCTTAATGTTATTAGCCTCTATGTATAAGCTCTTCACTGCAAAAACACAACATCTACCAAATATTTTTGGTCTGGTTTCTAGTGTAAATATAATTTGAAATAAGTCAAAACTAAATTACAAGTAACTTCTTAGCAAGATATAGGAGCTTATTTTAAGACAATTCCTTGATAAATAATTGCTGTGGTAGATTAGCTACCGCTTCTATTTTACTGAATGATTTAAACATACAAACTGTAGCCCACAAAACGCACATTTCATTAAAATAAACTAAATGAAAACATCTTATTGCTGTCTTACCTTTACTTATCCATGAAATCCATACTCCCCTAATTCTGCACAAAAATATCCATTCATCCAAAGCCAAGTCTATCCTCGGCATGTCTTTTCTACTTCGTTTGAGAATCATCAAACCGTCTCGAAGCAAAACTTTCAGCTCCGGTGTTGGTCTTCCTTTAGTTATTATCTCCTGCTTCAATTGAAAATCCACTTTAGAAAACTGTTTAAATGTAGAAATGTAGACTTTCATGTTGACGTCGGAAGAGAGAAGAAAACAAAAATATCGCTGTACTTTACTTATTTACTCTATGGCTAGCTCACTGTATCTTACTCTGCAGTTGTGGAGTCACAATAACTTAGATCATGAGCGCCCCCAGCGGTGAGGCAAGAGACCTGCCTGCCTCACCTCGAGTCTGTTCTCTGCCGTTTCTGATCGCTCCTCCGCACACAAAACACGATACATACACAGTTGGTGTCAAAAAATACTGTACATTATATATATAAGCTAAATTATGGAAAATCAGTCCATATATTAAATGTTTCTTAGCCATTTTATTGCGGGTGTACAGACAGTAACACGCTGCTTCCACATAGCAACACGCTGCTGCCACATAGCAACACGCTCCTGCCACATGGCAACACGCTGCCACATAGCAACACGCTGCTGTGTTGCTATGTGTTGTTGCTGCCATGTTGCTGCTATGTGGCAGCAACATGCTGCTGCCACATAGCAACACGTTGCTGCCAAATGGCAACCTGCTGCTGCCACATAGCATTACACTGCTTCCACATGGCAACACACTGCTTCCACATGGCAACACACTGCTGCCACATGGCAACAGGCTGCTGCCACATGCCAACACGCTGCCACATAGCAACACGCTACTGCCACACGGCAACACGCTGCTGCCACATGTCAACACGTTGCTGCCACATAGCAACACGCTACTGCTACATGTCAACACACTGCTGCTCCATGTCAACATGCTGCAGCCACTTAGCAACACACTGGTGCCACATGGCAACACGCTACTGCCACATGGCAACACACTGCTGCCACATGGCAACACGCTGCTGGAACATGGCAACACACTGCTGCCACATGGCAACACGCTGCTGGAACATGGCAACACACTGCTGCCACATGGCAAAATGCTCCTGCCACATGGCAACAAGCTGCTGCCACATAGCAACACGCTGCTGCCACTTAACAACATGCTGCTTCCACATGGCAACAAGCTGTAATATGGCAACACGATGCTGCCACATAGCATGTTGACATGTGGCAACAGTGTGTTTCCATGTGGAAGCCGTGTGTTGCCATGTGGAAGCAGTGTGATCCTATGTGGCAGCAGCATGTTGACATGTGGCAGCAGTGTGTTGCTAAGTGGCAGCAGTGTGTTGCTAAGTAGCAGCAGTGTGTTGCCTTGTTTTATCAGCGTGTTGCTATGTGGCAGCATCGTGTTGCCGTATTGCAGCGTGTTGCTATGTGGCAGCAGTGTGTTGCTATGTGGCAGCATCGTGTTGCCATATTTCAGCGTGTTGCCTTGTGGCAGCAGCATGTTGACATGTGGCAGCAGTGCGTTGCTAAGTGGCAGCAGGGTGTTGCCATGTTCCAGCAGCGTGTTGCCATGTGGCAGCAGCGTGTTGCTATGTGGCAGCAGCGTGTTCCTATGTGGTAGCAGTGTGTTGATATGTCGCAGCATGGTGTCGCCATGTCTAACCATGTTGCCATGTTGCCATATGGAAGCAGCGTGTTGCTAAGCGGCTTCAGGGTATTGCCATGTGGAAGCAACGTGATACTATGTGGCAGCAGCGTGTTGCCATATTACAGCTTGTTGCCATGTGGAAGCAGCGTGTTGCTAAGTGGCTGCAAGGTGTTGCCATGTGGAAACAACGTAATGCTAAGTGGCAGCAGGGTGTTGCCATGTGGCAGCAGCATGTTGACATGTGGCAGCAGTGTGTTGCCATGTGGAAGCAACGTGATGCTATGTGGCAGCATCGTGTTGCCATTTTACAGCTTGTTGCCATGTGGAAGCAGCATGTTGCTAAGTGGCAGGTATACAACGCTGGGGGGCAAAAAGACTAATCTTTTACATGTCATCCATAGCCGTGTTAACTCAGTGAAACTTAGAAATGTAGGTATTAATTTGGTGCTATGATCCATAGCAAAGGGAAAGAGCGAGAAAACACTTTCTTTTTTTGCCCGCTCCACAGCGGGCGTCGACTCCAGGGGGAGTCCCCTGGATGGTTTTAAAAAAGTACTAGTTACGCTGTCGGATTATTTCACTTCTACTGAGACATTTTCCCTTGTTATAAATTAATTAATCTGGCAGTATAACCAGTACTTCTTCATCAATATTAAAGAATTATTGACTTAAAGCAAGCTTCTATTTCTTGTTGAATATTCACTTGTAGGTTAGTTTTGTATTAACTCATGTGTACTAAGATATTTGGATCTAAAATACTTGGTAGTATTTTGTGTTTTTGCAGTGCAGCTTAATAATCTGCTTAGAAATACTAACCTCAGAAGCATCTAAATGGAGTATGTTAGTTTAGCTCGCAAATGCTTTTTATCTTGAATCTGTATTGATTGTCTTTTCTAGTTGGCAAAAAACATTTTAAATCAAGCAACCAGGAAGCAGTCATTTTTTATTTAGTGTCAGGTTTCTGATCTCCAGATAAAGATAAATCCAACTCTTTTACTGTGTCTTAGATTTATTCTATTTCCCTGAGCTATACTGAGAAAAACTCTCATTACTTTGACCTTCCTCAGCTGGCAGTTTGTTCCTGTGCCGACCATTTGGACCTTAATATTTTTTTGCTGTAACTAGCCGCCCGCTGCAGCTGAATGTGACTCCTAAGAAAGCCAAGACTGAACATTAAACATGAAATCTGTCAGACCAAAATGCTTGGAGATTTTCAAACAGATTATGAGATCCTTTATGTTGTCAGTAACAAATATTGTTATTATTAACCTTTTCATGGATGAATTATGATCCTTTGTATCAGGATTATTTTCCTTTTTTTTTTCTTAAGGCATAAAAAAGGTCAAATAAAAAATAAAAATAAATTTTTTTTAGGTGATCAATTGTATTTTTCTCCAAACACAAAGTTGTTATTTGAGAAATTCATCAGTAGTATTGTTCTTTAGGGGTTATCTGACGTCACGATATTTTTTCTACCTGCTAGTCGTCAACAGTAGGAGGGTTGGCATACTTTGTTTTTTTTTTTTTTTTAGGAGGAAAGAAACATTACAAGCAAAATTTTAACTATTAATGACATGGTATGCCATATGGTACACAACTTTAGTGATATTGATAGAAAAGAACAAACGCAGGTACAGAAGAGGTAAAAATTATGGATGAAAAAAGCCATACAAGTTACCTCCTATGAGTATTTTTTTTTCTTACATGATTGAAAAAGACACAACTGGAACATACCTAATGAAGAAAAAATTAATAAATAAAAATAGAGGGAAGGAGAGGAAAACAGAAAAAACAAGTAAAAGAAATAAGTAAATAGATAATTAGAAAATAAGAAAAGGTGTTGGGTGGGGTGAATCACTTAATCCGGCAGAAGAGACTGAAGAGAGTGAAAGAATGTCACGAAAGGGTGCCATAAGCAGGACCGGCCCAAGGCATACGCAAACTAAGCAGCCGCTTTGGGCCCCAGGGCCACTAAGGGGCCTCCTCAGTGGAGCTGATTTTTATTTTTTTTAGTAATAATTTCTATGTCATTATAATATCAAAAACAAAAAGATTGTCCACAGTTCTCTCTTGGGTCCGGTCTTCCAATGCCGCTTTTGTCAACCGGTTTTGTCAATGCAGAGGTTGAGCTTTTAGACTCAACGGTCTCTTTTTCACCGCAAACTTCACCAGCCGGGGACAGATCTGTCTGAAAACTCATTTCAGAAAAATGGAGCAAAAAAAAAAATAGAGAGAGGTTCTATGGCCAGAGCAAACAATAGAGGGGATAACGGTTATCCCTGTCTAGTGCCATGGAAAAGTCTGAAAAAACTGTGTTGAATACCATTGGAGGAGACACTAGCATGAGGAGAAATATAGAAGAGACGTATCCAAGAAATGAATGCATCACCCAATCCAAATTTCTTTAAAACTGCAAATAAGTAATCCCATTCATCTCTGTCAAACCCTTTCTCAGCGTCGACCGACATCATGACTTCAGGTATTTCAGTGGTGGTTTTAGAGTAAATAATGTTCAGGAGTGTACGGAAATTAAAAAATAGTTGCCTCCCCTTAACAAATCCAGTTTGCTCATGTGAAACAATAGTTGGTACTATACTTTCCAGACAAGCCACAGCCTTAGCAGGGATCTTAGCATCTACATTTATTAAAGAAAGAGGTCTGTATGAGCGACCATATTGGATTTAACAAAAATCATTTCTTGCATTTGCAGCTGATGGCCAGTAGTTCATATTTATTTTATGATTCATTAGTGTCCACTTCAGTGGTCTGTGTGCATTTATAACATAAAAATCCACAAGAAGCACAAGAAAATGGCTTTTAGATAGCTGTCCATTGTAGTGACCACAATGCATGAAAGGATTTAAGACATTGTATGGAACTCTGGTAGTGCCATGTAGTTTGTTAGCTTAAAAAAAATCTGTAAAATGTGCCTACATTTGTTGTAATTTTTTTACTTTTTGACATTGAATTTACAAAAACAAAACACTTCAATTGGAATCAACAAAACAATATCTTATTGTTTTATTAGAACTGGATAAAAAAAATAAATGTGAGCATTTCCACAAAATAAGTTGTGAAAATAAGGTTAGTATGTTTTGTAAGAAAAACTTAAAGACATTTTGTAGCTGGTGCTAAACTGTGCCAAAGGCAAAACAGCAAGTATTTCTTCACTAAAACCTCCATTTTAATTTTCTTTAGTTTACTTCAGCTGCATCAATCTTTACACAGGTAATGTCCACAGGTGGATATATGGTTTCCAAAAGTATGGAGAGTTTTTTATTTATATTTCTAAAAGGCTTATGTACAAAAAAAATCTAAACTATTTTATGTTCCATCTTGTTTTTCTCTTAAACTATAGTAGCTGCTTACACAAATAGAGTTTTTCATTGCTGAGAAAAAACAAGTTAGATTTGGGTATGTTATTCCAAACCTATACTTCAGAAAACCTTCGAGTTCCTGTGTCTGTGTGAAGGCAGATGAGTGAATATTTTTGGAAATAGACCGAATATAGTAGCTGGTTTATAAACAGAATCTGTGACAGATGTTAGTTCTGATCATCTCCTCTGCAGAAGACATGAATGCACCAACTGCCTTGCAGAAAAAGCAGAGGAAAAGGGAAGGGAGTGACAAATCGCCTCCCATCACAAAGCCCTCGCCACAATGGCACAGCCTGAGAACAAATAATGAATAAATAAAGTTCTGAGATTGAAAGAGGAGAGCAATTTGTGAAGCAGCAGCTTTTTTTCTCTCTGTGTGTGTTTGAGCAGCTCTGGAAAACTAAACAACCAGGAGTTGAGCTGAGCACACAAACAAAAGCAACCGCAGCCGGTTTTCTGAAAACAAAGCACAACAATTACATGCAAGAGGCTGACAGATATCGTCTGGTGTGAAGACTGTGACTCATCTTTGCTCCCCCTAAAAATATACATTCATGCAGCCGCTCTGCTGGAGGTGAGGATTGTAGGGTGAGATCTGGCTCAGGTCACAGTGAAACCAGCTCGGTATCAACAAAAGTCACACTTTTCCTCTGCAGAGGTGATGACGTACCAGAGCAGAGGTGGAAAATACGAAGAAAGAGCATAAAAAAATGGAATTAGCAGCATGAATTTCACAACACATAAGGAAGAGGCTGAAGGTGTTGATTGGTGTTGCAAGCATATGCAGGCTTCTTAACATATGCCTTTTTTCCTGTGGGTTAGTTTTCCAATCTTATAAGAGTTCAAGTAGAGGGCAAATAGAAAGTTTCCCCCTTTGCTCTCCACTGACATTACTGAACAATCTCAATAAAAACCGGGTAAGGGATTGCAGCAATAATGTGCTTTATTTGCCCCCTTCTTTAGATAAAATCACTTATGTCCCCTCTTCACTGTCTGCAGTATCCTTCATTTACTTTCCAATCCGAGACTGAGGCACAGAAAATTTAATCCCTTTCCTGGCTGACGGCTGTGAGGGAGAGTAAGAGGAGGAAAGGAGGAAAATTAATGCCCCCGCCGCCCCAAAATGAAAGTGAATCAATGCGGCACAGCCCCGGGGACGGGGAAAGGTGGAATGAGAATGTGATTCGGGGAAAGGCTGAGATGGAGTTTGACGGAGATTCATGGATATTTAAACAGGAAGCCTATTCATCAGCATCAGCTTCAGGTGCGGCGCGACATCGCTGGGTTTTAAGAGCGCTGGGTTAACATACAACAGTTGTTCTCATGCAGTGCTGACCACATTAAGTGCAACAAGTCTTACCATAAATAACAATGTATAGTATAGGTATTGACATATCACTACAATTGCATAACCAGCAGAGTTGTGTAGCAACTACTTACATTTACTCAGTTACATTTACTTGAGCAACTTTTTGGAAAAATGTATTTTTATTAGTATTTTTACTTAGCCTTATTTTTTACTTTTACTTGAGTAATCTTATTATGAAGTATTACAACTCTTACTTGAGTACAATTCATGGATACTCTACCCACTGGGAGTAATTTCCCTAAATGAAGAATAAACTTATTTTCACCCACACACCTGCAGTTTTTATTAGTTTCATAAGTTTAATATTGAATGTAATTAATTAGGAATAATTGTTCTTTTTCCTGATTTTGTTATTTTGTAATTTTATTTATATGAATTGTTTTCATTTTGGTCTCTAAAATACCAACATTTCTACATAACTTTATATTTTGGTTCGTCTGATAATGGCATTTTAAAATTTTAAATGATTGATGTTTAACCCTAACCCTTTTTGCCAAATGCTTTTTACTCTTCTTACTTGAGAAATTTCTTGAATGGCTACTTTTTGCTGTTACTTGAGTAAAAATATTCTGAAGTGCTACTCTTACTTGAGTTAAATCTTTAGGTACTCTGTCTATCCACCTCCGATTGTTTACTTCGTGTTACATCTTTTAGGATGTATAGTCTTAGAATGATAAACCAGATATTGAGCCACCCGAGATTAAAAAGATTATTTCTTAACTAAATACATTTCTTCAAATTTAAGGTCAGGTTTGTTAAATTTTTCCAAATTTACTAGAGGTGCCAATAATAAATACGGCCAGCACTGTGAATGAGCATCCAAGCGGTGATCCAACAGCACCACCTGCAGTCGGACCCAGTTTTTGTGGCGACCTTAAACACTGTTGTTTCCAGACTATTACGAAGTTATCAGGCACATCCTCATTTATCCTGTTTAAATAGTATTTTAGGTCAGGCAAAACAAAAAATAGCTAATTTCAGTGAAGTTATACCAAGGTGAAAATGTGAAAAGGTAAAATCACCACTGCTGTTGTTATAATTGAAATACTAATTTTCCAGTATGCATGGATACAGCACTCTGGGAACAGTTTTTTTAGTTATTCTTTTTTATGGCTTTCCCTTCTTGTGGAAGGTGTTACAACTCCATGTAACACTACACTAATGCGGTAATTCATGCAAAAGGAGCTCCAGCCACACACTGAGGACATATTCTGACACTTTAAATTAGGGCTGCGTTTCTCTATTAATACATTTTAAATGGTGCTATGCATGTAATCACGTACAAGCCATCATCAAACATCAAAATTAACTGATTAAAACACTGAATGTAGTGGATCTATGAGTTAAGAGTTTTTGAACTTTACTACTGACGTGTATTTTTTTATTATTTCTGAAGGTTTCACCAACGCAAACGTAAGACTTTTAAAGACCTGTTTAAGATCATTATGGAGGAAATTTAATTTCTCCACGAAAACAAAATTAGTTAATCCAACATGCGATACATTTGTACTTACCCATACTAGACGCAATAAAACGAGTTAGCTAGCTAGTAACGGTAAGCTAGCAGCTAGTTAGCTTAGCTTCAAACAACTCAAACCTTTTCCTGACAGAAAAGTACCGCGAGGAAAGAAATTACATAGAATATGCAAGATTAAAAACCAGTAATATATTTGAGGCCAGCTTAATTTCTTTTTTTTATTAGACATTCTAAGGCCTTTAATTTTAGATTTGTAAGACTAAGGCTTTTTAAGAATTCAGTCACCCTGATTATATACTGCTATTTTTCAAGATAGGGCTGTAGATATCAGTAAATATATAATCCAAAATAATGAATGCCATAAAACAACATGAGTGATTGTACATGATTAGGTAATAAAATATAAGAACTTTAACTCTAAGAAACAAAATTGTCAATTCAAAAATAAGTCAGTGCACAGCATTAGTCGAGTAATTCTTTATTCATTTCATGTCAAAAATCCTCAGGCTCACCTTGCATATGTACAAAATAATGTGTTGTTACAAAATCATTAACAGGCTGCCAATAAATAACCAGTAGAAAGTGAACAAACGCCAGACACATTCGCATCAACCCAGGCAGATATCCACAATCACTTGCATTTGTATGTGAGCTGTTTGCGATGGTAGTGGATCCACGCAGGAGCAACAACAAGTCCAGTCAGGTAGCCGATCATAGCGCCCAGACTGCAGGAAACAGGCCAAACCTGGAAAAAAGGGAAGGCAGGAAACTGTTGACAATCATATAAAGCGTTAAAAGCACCCTGATGTTGCTCAGAGATGCATGCCGAAACAAGAGTACATCTCGTTATTTTAACCATGAAGTTACTTTTTCCCTTTTGTGCTTATAACAGGTACAATTTAGTTGATTCCTTTGTATAAAAAAGACATATTAAAAGGAAACCATGATAGTAGACATGGTAAAAACAAGGGCGAAAGTATAAAAATGTGGTGTTTTTAAAACAACATATTAGAAATGTGAACACTGACCAGTGAGAACCTTCTACATGTTATTTCATTAACTAAACTCTACTCAAGTTATATAATTATACCACATATTTTTCTGCTACTGATAATTATTATTTTCTGTATCCATAACAATATTATTTACAGAGTTGTACTAAAGTATCCACACCCCTTAAACATTGTCACATTTTATTATTGTTTTTCTGTGTTTTATTATATTTTTCTGTCTTCTGCTGTATGATATTCTGTTGTATGCTGTTTTAATGCCTTCTGAACAGAGAATTTGTTCTAAATAAACTTACCTGTTTAAAGATTAAATAACAGGAAATGCATTTAAATCACAAATATTTTATAAAATGGACCAACACAAAGTAGTACAAGCGGAAGAAAAATAGCTCAAGCTCAATCATACTGGATAAAAAATGTTTGTCAACATCAGCTTTTTAATTCTGGAAAGTCAAAATTGGATTTAAGTGCATACTTTGACTAAGCCATCCCAATTCAAATCACACATTTAAAACGTTAAGTCAACTCCTTTTTAAGAGAATAGGATTTCTCCTGATAATTCTCCCAAAAAGGTCTGTCCTTGTTCACTCTTTTTCTAAATATTTTTCTGCATCACATGGATCTAAAGTATTTTATCTTGGTTATAAAAAGTATGAGCACCTTGGAGACTCGGATGGATCAATTTGTACTGAAGGTAAACATTAATAAAATATGAAAAGTTACCAGGGAGAATGTAAATTCTACACAGTTTGTATGGAGTTAGTTTTTTTCTGTGTAAGCTCCTGACCTGCCACGGTCTGTCCCAGTCCAGCGGTATTGGGAATGCTCCCAGCCAGGCTCCAATCAGGGTGAAGGCCACTGTAATCTGCAAACAAGTGTCCCAAACAGACATAGCTCTGAAGAGGGACACAGAGCAGATGAAAAATAGCGTTATTGGTTTAATAAGGAGAGTCCAGGATGAGGAAAAAACGGGTTTGAGAGCCCACCCATGTCGACTGAACACTCGTATCCAGGCCTGGACGTTGGGGCCGAGAACACAGAGGCACCTCAGTGTGGTCAGTGAGGTCAGCAGCACAGCAAGTGAAAATGTCTCCAAAGCAGATCTGGAAAAACGAAGCCAATCAGATGCACAGTGTGGCAGTTAATGCACAAGGTGTAACAATGTAATTCAACAAAAAACATTTGGAAATAACTGCATCAATTTCTTCATGGTACATTGGTTTGTGTTCCCCATTTCCAACAGCAGTTACTCACTCAATCAGTGGCGCTCCGTAGAGGATGACGACCGTGTGGAAGAACAGGCAAGACAGGAAGAAGTAAAGACATGAACGAAACAACCTGGACAGCTGAGGAAAGAAAGGAAAAAAGATCAGATAAAAAATACCTTGAAAAAAAAAAGCAGCTTTTTGTCACATGGCATGCATTGCAAAAGTCTGCATACCTCTTGAACTTTATTATTACTTTAAGAGCTGCTCACAAATTCATGCCAATGTTTTCAGATTTTCTCAACAAATATGTGGCCCTTTGTATAACATTAACACATTGATGTTTGCATTGTAAATTAAACAAAAGTGCTTAAAAAAAACTAAATTTGCAAGTCATTTTTAATATACACATTTAAATTGAACATTTGACCCACACATACTCTGGGTTACCTTGTATCCCAGTGTGTGCTTCTTAGTGGGTGGTGAGATGCCGAGCAGCCAGAAGACGGAGACACTGACCGCGGCCACGGCAGCTGACACCGAGTAGAGCCACAGCAGGTGAGTTCCGTACACCGAAAAGCCTGGGACAAGAACAGCAGGGAGAACGGTGGCCATGAACACTGAGGCGGCGATGATGGCGTGAGTGGACGCCATGGCTCTGATTTCGTGGTCCCACATGATGGCGGCTTCAGCTGACTACGGACGAACGGTGACACAATTAAAATAAATCAAATTGAAAAGCTTATAAAATTAGCGAAACATCGGATGAGGACAGTGGGGCAAAGCCATGAATGGATGTCCACCACGCTTCCGTAAACAAGGAGAGACGTTGATTTCCGCTTGATTTTCAAAGTAAAAGTATACTATGACTCCTCAAAAATTCGAACTCAAGGAATGACGTTACACCAGACTAGAACACAGATATAAACACAGTCAGATTATTTCTAAATAGCCTGATTACTGGGCAAATCAATTAGCAAATCTCTGGTACATATTTAATTTTAAAAAACTGTTAAACGCAGCTTCATGTTGGTTTCCCCGTCTCTAAAACTAAATACCACTCACAATATGGCGGCAATATTGACGTACGATTCCAAATGTCAAATTGGAATCGTTTAAAAACAGTTTAAAAAAACTGTTAAACGCAGCTTCATGTTGATTTCCCGTCTCTAAAACTAAATACCACTCACAATATGGCGGCAATATTGACGTACGATTCCAAATGTCAAATTTGTTCCTCTGTTCATACGTAACGTGCTTGATCTAACCAATCAACAGCATTCTAGTTGGATCTTTGGCTGACGTCACCATAGTAAACCAATGAAATTTGTTATTTGAGAGGTCACACTTGACCGGAAGTTTACGCTAGCAAAGGAAGCTACAGCTATACGTTGTTTTTCTTCTCCTAGCACCCTAAATAAACACATCGGAAACATGGTTTGTGAAAAATGTACGTATGACATTTCTCTCTTTAATCTTGTTATATAAGTTTGAAGCTAATGGAAGTTGTTTGTGTCAACGAAGCCTCTCCGAACGCTGATGAAGGTTACGTGAAGTTAACGTTCGGTTTTACACATTTTTCTTCTCCTTGCAGTAAATATAAACTTCGGTTGTTTCAGGTGAGAAGAAGCTTGGCAAAGTTATCACTCCGGACACTTGGAAGGATGGAGCTCGGAATACAACAGGTGATGGATTCAAAAGAAAAACATGTTTGATACGGGAGCACGCAGTCTATGCTTAATTTATAGGATGTGTTTCATCAAAATAGAGTAAGTTTACATGTTATTTTCCCTTTAGACTCACTCATTAAACAAGTGTCAGTGGTAAAAGCTTTATATATTAACTACCATAAGTAGGTAGATTCTGATTAATAAGCATGGTGGTGACAGCATCATGCTGATGGACTGCCTTTCGTACTGTGAAGTTGGTTGGAGTTGAGAGGAAGATAGACGAAGCAGTACAGTTGTGAGTTTTGTGTTTAAAATTATTAGCTTTTGATAGTCATCTGCTCTGTTTACTCTTGACTTATCCAGGTTGGCTATCATTTATATTGTCTCACTCAATGTAGTAGTGATTAATGGGTTTCTCTCGCTTACATTTTTACTTAGAAAGTGGAGGCCGCAAGTTGAATGAAAACAAAATGCTGACATCTAAAAAAGCAAGGTTGGCATTCTCATGAAAGAAATATTAAAATGAACAGCTCCTAAGCTTCCAAGCATTACTGCATTTGTAATTATAACTGCTTAATTGTTTTTCTCAGGTTTGACCCTTACAGCAAGACGGGCTTTGCTATCTGCAGGATCTGCAAGAGCTCGGTTCATCAAGCTGGGTCTCACTACTGCCAGGGCTGCGCTTACAAGAAAGGTAAGGTATCATTTCTAATTCATTAAGCCCTAATTCAAATGAGTGTCATGTTTTAGCTGGCTAAAGAGTAATAGCCACAGTGTAACTCTGAAGTTTGGCATTTTGTATTGTTTGAATGAGATAGTTGCCCAAAGATTATTTTCTCTTTTTGTAAGTTTTCTGTTTGGTTTAAAGGAAGGAAAAGCTCAGTTTTGTGTCAATTTGGGAAGAAATTTACACACACAACAGCTTTATTTTGCTCTGATTAAAGACTTTATTTAATTACTTTTTCTCAAAGAGTAGTGCAGAGAGCAGTTTACATCTTACCCAAAATAGCTAACTCTTTTTCTTCTTATTTCTTACATTAAAAATAGAAAGTGAGGCTTAAATTCTGAGATTACACTACAGCCAGGTAGTTCAGGTAATGTTTCTGACATGTCTGACTCAGGAGTGGCTACAACACCATGATTGCGACAACTGTAGGTCATGTTGTTAAAGGGTCGAATCCTATATTGTATGTAAACAAAGTATGCTCAGACTGAGTCCAGGCCTGCTCTGATTGGTTTGTTTGAATGAGGTGTGTTTGCTCTGCCGTCTCTGTAGAGTATTTGCACTGAATGAGGAAATGCAAACAGTTGTTTCTCAAAATAAAGCTGCTGTTTCTCCATATAACAAACAATGTATACAAATAAAGAGTAGGTCTAAGTATATCATTAACAAGCCACGTTTCCAGAGGGTTTATGAAAACATGGCAATGACTTTGGTCCCTAATTTGTGATGCAACATGTTTTTCCAAGAAAATTTTTTCACAGCTTTTTCTTCTCAGTGCAGAAAAAGCTACATTTATTTTCCTCCAACTTAAATTGGAAGCTTTTTTCTTCAACAAGTATGTCCACTCTACCTGCTTTGCAGTAAAGACACCAAGCAGCGAAAATGACCTACAGTTTAGCAGAAGCACTCTAAAGTTATATCAGTTATATCACATTAAACATTTACAAAACTATTCATGGCTCTATAACTCAATAAAGTTCAAAAAGTGCAGCAAGCTACAAAAATATTCTTTGTCTTCCCATTTTGTCAACCACATGCTTTGGTTTGTTTTTGCAGGGCTAACACAGAGTAGCGCACCATTGCTAAGTGGAAGAAAAGGGATAGATGGCAAATAAAATGAAAAATCTAAGAGGTGTCTTCTGCATTTATATTCAGTCCCCTAAGTTGATACCTTGTAGAGTCACATTTTGCTCCAGTTACAACTGCAAGTAAAAAATTTTTGCAACAGTTGTCAGATTAAATGTGAACAACCATGGTTGGTATGTTTGCAGATGTGCTTTACTTTTTTCATCTTCAGACTATTACTTGAAACAATAATTTCCCTTCTAGTTCAGTTTTACGCAACACTTTCTGTTGATCTATCATATAAAATCCTAATAAACATGCTCGAGTTTGGGGCTGTGATGTGATAATATGTTTAAACATTCCAAAGCTATGAATATAAGTGTACCTCCTGATTCTTTTTTCCCTTGTTTTGTCCATTTGTCTCTTCAGGAATCTGTGCCATGTGCGGAAAGAAGGTTCTGGACACCAAGAACTACAGGCAGACATCTGTGTGATGTAGCCGTGGTCAGAGAGCATGTTTGTGAGTGTTAAACATAGACTGTGAAAGAGACGACCAGAGGCGTCTTCTTTATTTTAGATTATTGTATCACACCACTAGATCTGTTCCATTCTCAAGCAAATGACGTCGTCTCCAAAATAGATCATCTGTCTGTAAAGTGACCGCTTCCAGAGGTGTTTTTGTCATTAGTCCCAAAACTAAGTGTATCTGCTTCTTTGAAAATGTATGCATGTAATATTTGCTGTGTTGAATTTGAGTGAAATAAAGCTGCCAGTTTGATATTTGTCAAAACGATTTATACGCCTACAGCCATAACCAGTTGCAATTTTAGCCTCTTACGCACAGCATGGACTTATTTCCTCTTTGTGTTGCAATAATTGGTTTATTCTGATATAATCATATTTGGAAACTGTATGCTTTACTGTCAGCACTGACCCTCCCCAACCCCTGTGTGGAGGTTGTAGTTCACAGGCCTCCCTCTTTGATATTTAAAGGGCTTGTTCTGCCTCAGGCCTGTGGATACGTGAGCACAGTCGTGTTTTATTGAAAAGACTAAAGCAGGATCAAATCTCCTGTTCAGACAGGGTCTACAATGTACTGCGCTGGAGGCTGTGATTAATTTGCAGTAAAAACCCAATTAATCGCTAACTAAAACTTAATGGTGGGTAAAGTTCATCCACAAATATCATTTGATTTCAAGTACATCTTCCTTGTTTCCACTGATATGTTGTTGTATCTTTTACTATAAGTTAGCTTTACATTTTCTACCAAGAGATCCGAGAGTAAACACCCAAAAGTAGATTTGGTTGATGTGAAGTTTTGAATTGTATAACTGCACCGCTCATGGTGGCAGCATGTTGATTTTCATTAGATGTTTTTGTAGACTAGTTCTTTTTTTCGGGATTGAGTGATCGAATGTTTGGACAATTATTGCCTTTGGTTCTAGATGCTGTACTGCTGGTAGATTTTTGTTGTACTTGCTTTTTAACTTTCCAACAAACTGAGATTTAAAGAGGAATGGCAAAAGCAAACGAGGTGGATTAGCAGAGCTTTTCAGCAACTGATGGTGTCTTCTAGGACATGTTGTAGAATATCACCTCTACTGCCTGGAAATTGAGCTGCTAGCATGTTTTGACAGTCAGAAGGCTGCTATTCACAACACACTTTAGCCAGAGGCCTGTTCAGATTTACTGTGTGACTGACTGCTACTGGTGACTCTTCAAGGATGATAAAATTATGTAAGTTACATTTAAATTCCTTTTGGGATAAATCATTTTTGAAGGGATCTGAAACCACAGGTAACTGCTTTTGCATGAAATGCTTTACTTATTTGATGAACATGAAGAATCCAGTAGATTTAATTAATGGAAATATGAACCACTTTCAAGTGAAATGCTCCAAAGAACGTCTGTACAGAGAATTATGGAGAAACATTGTGAAGACTTGCTGAAGGTGGAGTGTCAAAGAGAGAAGGAGTTTTTTAAAGAGGCAGAGGTCAATTTCAAGACATCAAATTGCAAAATCAAGTTTCTTTTAACTCATGTTTGATATATGCATTATTTTTATAACAACTGAAGGTGACAGTGACTTGGTTGTGCTATAAAATGGCACTATGTGCCTGGAAAACACATAGTACTGCCCCTTTAAAGATGCAAGAAAAAAAAAAAACTAACACTCCAGATATTTTTATAATGAGGGAATAACATTACAATATATTATAGAGCTCAATATTTCTATTTTACATAATAAACCTCAAATCCAGGTTAAAAATGTTTAATTCGAAAGCTTCTAATTCACTGTGTAACTGACATTATTTATTGTTCTTGTATCTTTTATATTTCTGATATTGAACACTTTGGTAAGCCAGGTGTTATCTTTAAAAAGCCAATTTATAAATAAAGTATGGTGTGATATTTATATATTATAGGACAAAAAACAGTCAACGATGTTCTTAATGTTTAGAAAGCTTTATTTATTAAGACTTCAGAAGACAATATTATCTTTGATCACAGATTTACATTGATTGGGTGGACTCTTTCATCTTTAGATATTTGATTCATATCACAAATGTCAATAAAATTCAAAGGTTTTAAAAATTTATATAAATGACAAATAAGTTTGGATTACGTAAATAACACTTTGGAAAAGCAAAAATGAAATTCCCATCGGAAAGAAAAACAAAAGACAAATACTGTTACGTATCTTAAGTTGCCATGTTACAGTATTGCACTTAGATTACATATTTCATAACAACAATATTGCTGTGCAAGACAGTATAATGAGTAATAAAGGCACCAAGAATATGCTTGTTGGGTTCACAGTGATTCAACAGAAATCTCTCAGGCTTCAGTATTTTGCGGTTAACTCAACAGGCTGGAGGTCATGCAGCAACTTCATGTCTCTTTCCCATCTGGTGTCACAAGCAGAACCCACGGTGAATCCATGACTTTCCATCCGCTGCAGTGGCTCGGGAATGAAAAGCGGCTTGAGGTCCGTTAGGCGCGCATCGCTAGAGCCAGGAACTCCTCCCGGGTCTTGGGGTCCTCAAGGTAAACTCCCAGCATGGTGCTCGTCACCGTGCGGCTGTTCATCTTCTGGACACCGCGCATCACCATGCACATGTGACTGGCAACACAAACACACACAGACAAGAGGGAGTGAACGGTTGGACTCACAGCTGCAGAATAAAAGAACCCCTCAAGCCTGAGTGTGGTGCAGTTAAAGGGGAACGCCGCAGAATTTTCCGCTTCTACAAGCAGAAAGAATTTATTACCCCTGATAAAATATGATTTGTTTTATTCTTAGTGTGCGAACTTACGCTGCTTCTACAACTACAGCCACACCTTTCGGCTGCAGCGCATCACATATTCCCATGGCGATCTGCTTCGTCAGACGCTCTTGAACTAAAAAAGAAACAAAATGAGTCAGAACATACATTTTTTGATAAGTGTTTTATGATTGTGCTATTACAGATTAAACAAAAAAATATTCTTCCCTCACCGGCTTTAAGAAAAAAATTCTAAATCAAGATGAAACCTCCAGTGTGCTTTACAGTCGGAAACATCTATTAATCCATTTTCAAAATCTGCGTAGGGTGTTTTCAAACTTGAAAGTCCAATTGGGGACCAAAGTTGCAACATTTGTTAGATCTTCAGTCCGGGTTGCTTTCACACTGCATTGTGTCGAGAAACATGTTCCCCTCCTCGCCTGTGGAGGCGCTGCACCAAGAACTACTAAACAAAACCACACAAAGACCTCAGAAGAAAACACTGAGCGCAACTTCCTTCCTCATAAATTTTAAACCAAAATGGTTATATTTTAGCGGTTGTAGAATTTCTCTTTTGTCTTTGGTAAAAGACTGCGAGCCATTTCTCATTGTAGTGCTAGTTGTGTTTGTTTTGGTTGTATTTACCCAGAATGCCCTTTGCTATAGTCCACTTCCTGCTTTAGATGTGATCTCCAGCCTACTTGCATCCATATATGCCTCCGAACCGCAATAACAGAGTTTACTTCAACCGAACTGAGACCGAGGATTTTAGGCGCACCGGAGTTCGATCGCACATTCACACCTCCCCAATTAAACCGGACTTTCTTGTCAAACAGCTTAGATGTGGGTTAAAGTGGACTAAGCAGGACTGGTGTGAATGCATATTTACTTCTTTACTCATTATAGGATGGGGTTTATCTCAAGGCGGTGTACACTCTGAACACAGGCTCATGCGTAATTTAAGGAGGCTAGTTGCATAAAATACATCTAAGGAGCACACAGGGAAAACATACAAACTTCCTGCAAGATTTAAACAGAGGGCCCTTTTTGTTGTGGGAAAATGTTGCAAACATTGTTTGAAGTGAACTTAATGTTTTTGCAGTTTCACAGTATTTTACCTACCCTGAAGACGGCGGCTGAAGATCTCCACAATCCTACAGAAAGAGAAACGCACAAAAAACAGAAGGCTGCTTACAGATCAGGTGTAATAACGATTAATCTTTCAGATAAACACAAACTCGCATCGATCCTTTGACCGGTGGGGCCTCCGAACTGTACAGCTTCTTTATCTGTGAATCATTCACCATACAGAGTTCTCAGAGTGACTCGAGGGCAAGCTCTGATGCAGTTATAACGGGTTTGTGGGTTCAGATCCTCTCTGATTTTCTAGGGGGAAGGAGGAAACAAAAAAGGCTGTGATAATAACTACCATTCCCACCGGTCTGAAAGGATTTTCTCATAGCTCTAAGCGGATAGCATCTAGACTTGTGCCTGTCATTCTGCTAGAGGAAGAGACTATCTGATGGCCAGGGGGCTCAGACTCTAAGCCTCCAGGTCAAAGCACTGAGATAACAGAAGAATGCAGTCACCCAGCACTAACAGCAGGCGCATACAGTGGCAGCAGGCGGTTATGATGGGAGCTGTGTTACCTTGCCAGCTTGCTGAGTCCCACCACTTTTTTGTTTGGGATGTAGCCAATGTGAACCTGGAGAGAGAGAGCAAAGGAGCAGAGGTCACCAGAGGACCTACCAGATCGCCGAAAGGTGTTTGAAACACAAATGAAGGCGTCACCTTTCCAAAAAATGGTACCAAATGATGTTCGCACAGGGAAAACACATCTATGTCCTTCACAATCACCATCTCATCGTGGTCCTCGTCAAATATGGCGTTGTTCAGGATGTCTGCAGGGTAATAAAAAAGGGGAGTATTCTTAAGAAATGCAGAAATCTTGCATTAGTAACCAGTGTAGGGCTAATATGGCTCTCTCTCTCTCAACATTGGTCATCACGACAGCTGTTTTCTATGGCTGGCAGTAAAATCAAGGTCAGTTTTGTTGATTTTCAATGTATGCAATACTTGATTAACTCTACTTAAAAATGTGAACTATTTAAATAAAAGATATTCTGCACAGAATCGTAACCCCCCCCCCGCCCCCCCACAAATCTTCAGCTGGTGAATCTTTAATTATAATTGTGGAAATACAAAAAAAGTGGATGTTTTTTTTTTTTTCAGATTAAGGCCTCCTTAGACTGAGAAAAGCAGTACATAAACTGTTGATGATGACTTATGTTAAATGGATCGATTACCGGTCTTCCTTACTTTTTAATTTGTCTTAAACATATGTGTGTGTATTTTTTTTAAACGTCCTGCAAAAAGGGTGAATTTTTTGCTGGAACTCCTCTTCTTTGATCCACATGAATCCATTATTGTGTATTGTATTCCATCCAACTTGTGTGTGGGGGCACAGTGTAGATGTTGCTTAGTCTGAATTGGTAAGGTACTAAATTTACTAGTCAATTCGATATCCACTGGTTGCTGGGCCAGAAATGGGTGTTTAAATTGCACCATTTATCACTTAATTGGAGATAATTGGTTTCAGGTATATCCACTTGATATGCCTGAAACCCGTATTTGCAATTAGCTTTTTATAAAAATTGCGTTGGGACCCATGGTTCCACCTGTTTCCAGTACAAAAGTTTAAAAAACTTATCAAATAAATATATATTAAGCCAAACATAACTGACAATAACATCATTCTCTAAATAAATCATTATTTGTTTCAATGTAAGAAAAAAAAAAAGATAAATTGAAATCTAAACTTTTATAAAATAATTTCAGTCATGATTTAATTTTTTTGCCCTACAAGTGCAAAAACCACCTGTTCAACCAGATAGATCCTCACTGGTTAAACTAAATATTCATTCAACGATCAAAACTTTGATTACAACATATCATTGGGGTCAAGTTCACATGGCAGGTTCACTTTTTAGCTCAATTAGACGTCATAAAGAAACAGAAGAAGGAGATAAATAAATTGGTTTGGATGTTTTCAATCATATAATTTAGATTTGAATTGTAGATAGATAAATTGTAGCTAGCTAGCTAGCTAGCAAGATACATAGATAGATAGATAGATAGATAGATAGAAAGTCGAACATAAAAATAAATTTGATAAATGTTATTCAGTTACTTGTGACCAATTAACACTTTTTTAAAGTTAGAACTTTTTATTTTTTCAGTGTAGATAATTTTGACACGTTCGGCTTCCCATACACTCACCGTCTCCAATCTTTTTTGCTACTGTTCCCTTTATAGCAACGACACAAACCCAACACTTATCCTAGCTGAGGTCCCAGGTGTCAAACTCACCATCAATGGTCTCATGGTAGCCCTTGGTGAGGAACTGGATGGCCTTGGCGGCGCGCAGCGGCGTGCGCAACAGACCATCCCGGTCCGTGTCCTCTCCCAGGTGCCTCAGGATGCTGGTGTAGGCGGCCTCCAGCACGGGTAAGCGGGACTCGTCCTCGGTCTCCTTGCGGGACACCTCATGCTTGCGGTGGACCACGGCGGACTTCTTGGTGTCGATGATGAGGTCGTTGAAGCCATTGTTGCAGTGGAACTCCTCCACCGCGGTTTCTCCGACTTTCCCGTTGCAGTGAGAATTCATGTTGATTTTGATTAAAATAATTTAAAAAAAATTATTTTTTGGGGAAAACAAGAAGAAAAAGCAGAATAAATGGCAGCAGAAGAAGAGTAGAAGCTGAGGTGACCCGGCTGGGCTGCTTGACTGGGAGCGCTCTGCTTTTATAAAGCCTGCCAGGAGCGCACACGGCTGACCATTCGCCAGGTCTGCGGCTCCTACGTCAAAACCAGCAGCAGGGTCATCACAGTCCCCGCTCCCCCTCCCCGCTTTAAATCGTGAGGTTAAGCATGCAGGAGATTTCCTGCGTCTTGCGTCACTTGACACAAAGTGCATTAGACGTATTTCCAACTGATTTGTTCCTGTTAAATTATGATATTTTGCAACACTCATTCCCTTAAAAAACTCACGAGCCCCATGACACTTTTTACTTTCCAGATTTTTTATGGGGGAAGAAAAGAGGGGGGTCAAAGTTAAGATTATGATGACTGGTTTCACAGTGGCAGGCACTCCTGACCAAAATCCAACTTCTGTAACTAATTAGAAATGATAGCTGAAACGATCTCCCACAGGGATAAACCTTTCAGCATCCAACTAACCTTTGAATTAGGTATAGATTTGCAGATTTCTCCTTTTAAAATTAAATTATAGATTGAAGAGGTACACAAATGCTCTGAAGATGTAACCGTATGAACTTCATGCCCATGCAGTGCCTTACACAAGTCTTTTATCCCTTGAACTTTTCCACAATTTTATCATGTTACAACCACAAACTTTGTTGTATTTCACACACCGTGTGAGTGTGCGTGTGAGACTTCCTGTTCCCATCAGGATCTTTGCTGCTGAACCAATGCTGTTAGAATGGCTCTATATTTCCCTCGAGTATCACTCAGTGTTTTCAGGAACTGATTCTACCTGTGTCTCCAGGTTGCTGTCACTTTGCCCGAGCAGTATCCGAAACTTACCAGGCTGTTCCCTCATTGAGTGCTTCCTCCGATTCAGTCGCCTGTGAAACCTGCCGGTGTTCTACCCGTCTTTGGATCCACCAAACCAAAACTCAGACGGTCAAACAGAACCAGGTGGGATCTCACCAGCAGAAACCTAACGTCCACATCCCTCCTCCTGGTTGTAAGATGGTTATTTCATCATTTACAGAATATCAGTATTAAATCTGCAGTTAACAACCCAGTCTCCTCTTCAGGAATCACTGGACCCAGACCCAGTGTATTTTTTATTGTTTGTCCGCTGTTTGATTCTGCATGTGGGCTGAAAGACTTCCTCAGAACATGACATAAAGGTTCATACCGCTTCAGACTTGAAATATTTTGTCATATTTCAACCACAAACTTTGATGTGACTTGTTATTGAAAGGAACATAGTACACACTTTTCAATAATAATAATAATAATAAAAAAACCTCTGAAAAGTGTGGCTTGCATTTTTCTTGAGACCATTTTAATTTATGGAGGACCAAAACTGACATATTAAAAATAAAACCGGTAAATATTTTTTTGTATTGTGCATAATACAATAATAAATTTAAAATGCACCACTTATTAAAAAAAAAAAACTTTCCCTCATGTTTATAATTTAATTTACCAGATTTTTTTAGCTCATTTCTGACAAATTATATATTCAAGCACATGAAATATGCTTAAATATTTAATGTATAAAGGGATAACAATTTTTGTTTTCCCTTTTACATAGATGTATTTATGTCTATTTAATTTTTTTATATAAGTTTCTTATCTTGTTTCAAGTCTTTTCATTTCCATGTGTTTTTACATTTTTCTATCTTGAATATTATGCAGCATTATGCAAATTAGACTGCAACTTATTATTGTGAGGATGGTTTTCTTCAGCAAGTGCCAGTTAAACTTCATGATAAAATGGATGGAACTAAATGGTTCTATAAGAAAACCTGGTATAGGTAATTAAAGACATGAGAGAGACATATGGACACCCTTATGACAAAATTTAATCGATAGAGTGATTTATGGCCCTAATCATTAATTGCCCCCCAACCCCCACACCTGTTAATATAAAAATACATAAGTGCATACATAAGCATTCCTTGACACCTGTTAATAACTAAAAATATAAAAATAAACATTTCCATCTTTGGTAAACCTTTTTCCGCCTCTATGAAGTAGCCAATAGAAACAGAGACAGGTATCAGTAATAAAACGTTTTTCTCTGGTAGGTGTAATTTATACCCAGCACAGGACATCTGTTTGTGAATGATTTAAAGTACAACACATTCCCAAATGGGAGGGTCGATGGCACTGGTGGTCAGTGTGGGTACTCTTAGGGAATTAAAGTACAACACATTTTAAGTAGCATTTGTGGTTTCCTTCATCCAATCAACAACAACAAAAAACCCTGAATCTATAAGAACTAAACTTTAAATGTTTCTCATTTGTACATGTACTTCTTAAGAATATATGACTGGCAGTAAACAGACCTACGTGAGACAAACTGTCTTCCTGCTGCACAGCGTGGAGGGGAGCGACCTCTACCCCTGCTCACCAGAATAACCGTCCCTGTCCACGCTTACGCATGGACAGATACTTCTGAAGGAAAACAACAGTTTAACTGTTTTACTGCATTATTTATGGTAGCACTCATAGTCATTGCTGACTATGAGTTTGTAATTTCCTTCATCCATTCCAAAAACAGTTGCTTAAATTTTAAACTCAGATTTTTTTCTGTAACACTTGCTAGTGTGATACATTTCAGTAAATGTTCCTCATTTGTAAATTTATTTCTTAAGAATATGTGACAGGGACTAAACAGGCCTATGTGAGGCTACTCAAATTTAACTTTTAGCTTTCTGCAGTTAAAGTTAAAGACAACCCCTAACATCAATCCCTTTCCAGAATTTGTCCTCGCATCATTGTAAATGCTACTTTGCTTCAGTATTTTTCCTGTTGTTGAATCAACACTGATCTTCTCAGTGCTTCATGCTTTCTCCAAAATAGTAAAGGTTGGTTTAAATACATTTGAAACTTACAGATTTTTTTTCTGTAACATTTGCTAGCGTGATATATTTCAGTAAAAGTTCCTCATCCGTAAATTTATTTCTTAAGAATATGTGACAGGGACTAAACAGGCCTACATCAGGCTACTCATATTTATCTTTCAGCTTTCCCCGAAGTTGGAAGTTTTTTGTTTTTTTTACACTGCACAACCATGCTCCAAGAGTTGCTCCAACATGGTAAATTGTTTTGTTTCCTTTAAAATTATCTAGTTTTTGTCTCTGACTTATACACTGTATGTTTTCTTGGCCCTAATGATTCTTTCCGTCTATCCATTATCTTACACGCTTAAATGTGTTCACTAACAAAATACAGTACACTTGTAGTTGTTAAGGTTCCATTACTAAAACGTATAAATGACCAATGTCAACCATAAGTCTGTATTAAAATATTTAATACAATTTGTATTATTTATTTAGATTTTATGTTTTCATGCGAGCACTTGGATTTCTATCGATTCATTGAATGATGCTCTGTGTAAATATTTATCGAACCGAATAGCCATTCAGGTTTTATATAGTTTTTTCTTTTCTTTCAATGTTTTGTTGCACAAATTCAAATATATGCTGGCTATCGACCAACAATTCAATCAGTGAATCTTTGCTTTTTTTTCTCAAGTACCCCCTCTCACGGAGACTGACTTACATCTTCTGACACCTAGCCCAACTTATAATAACATTGACTAAGTTTGCTATTGGTACACTTTGCCTAAAAAAATAAAACATACTCGCTACACAACCATGCTCCAAGAGTTGGTCACAATGTGGTAAATTGTTTTGTTACCTTTAAAATTATCTACAACTTTTTTCCTTGGTCCTAATGATGTTACCTGCTCACTAATGTTCACTAACAGACAGGACACCTCTTGTTATTGATAAGCTTATAAATGATCAATGTGAAGCATCAGTATGCGTTCAAGAAGATCACATCAGCCAGATTAAGTAAAATATCATGATACTCAAAGGAATCAAAATTATATTCCTCTGAAAGGTAATTTCTCCTTTTTAGGGAACCTAGGCTGTATGAAAATAATGATTGAAATATGCTATGAAAATATTTAATTGTGTTCCTCATTTGTACATTTCAGAATCTTGTTAATAAAACTTCAATTGTGAACTGAATGATTAGATTGCATCTAGACACAAAAGAATCAACTGTTAATTAGTAATCAGACTGTGGAAATGACTAACAAGATCTGAACAAACAAGAAACTTGACTATCTCAATAGATTTCACTCGTAATGAACCGTCTGACTTTCTTTAGCCAACTAAATTTAATCTTACCAAATTTTTGCCTGAGAGCAAACAGATACTGAGTTTGAAACGTGGGTCAGATGCCTCCAGCCGTCTGCTAAACCTAGACTCCGGCCTTCCTCACTGTAAAATAAAACATTCTGCTTAATAAAAGAATTCAAGTGAACTTTATTTAATTCTCATCAACTTGCTGTTTGTACTCATCTTAAACAAGTGGCAGGAACTTTTGGATTTAAAAAAGAAAAATAAAGATGCTTTATAAGTTAATCTATTTAAGTTGAGTCTGCAACAACTAGAATAAAATAAAAAGTGAACTATATGATAGTAGTGAGGATTTTGGGTGGTAAATGTTTAACATTTTAACATACACAGACATTACTCCATTTCTACTCAAGCAAACTGAAAGGATTTGAACAATACAACTATGTCAGGTAATGACACCATGTATCTTTAGTATATGTAGTAAATACATTGATGCTGCTGCTGTTGTAAGCAGAAAATATAAGAAATTTTGCAGAGAATAATATTTTGGATGAGTTTAAGAATATTGTTTGCCAAAATCGCACAATGTAACTATACTTGTCTTTTACATGTTGCAGTAATTGAATCTTTTCAGGCAATTGGTTTTACATAAATTTAAGTAACTACAACCTATTTTCCTGCTCCACATACTTGGCTAGCAATTTGCCAGTTAGCTTCCCAGTCTGAACTTCTGGACAACGTCTTGATTCAGTCAAATCTTCTATCCTGTATCTCCTGTACTCTGATATTCTACTACATCCACTCTGTGAAAGCTTTGTTTGCTGGTCTTCAGCATGCTTTGAATGCAGTATCTGGTTTCTCTTACTTTAACCCGCCCAACTTGCACCTGATTGGTATGTTAGCCTTTTGATTCCCTCCCGGTGAGGCGGTGCTTCACAAAGCAAACTGTTTGTCAAACTGTTGATCTCCTTTATGGTTGTTTCAGAAGATAGTAGTAGCTCATCCAGCTTTTTTACTAGATGGCAGACCCAAAAGTATATACCTTTAAAATATGAATAAATACATACAATTCCATAATTATTCCATCCAGAGGTGATCAAAGTTTAGTAGTAAAGCAATTCAGGAATTGTGGTTCCTTAATGTCAGTGTTTATGCTACTTGAGTGAGACAGTAAGAAGACAAGGAATAGGGTTAGAAGAGGATTTAGAAAGAAAATAGTTGATAGTTGTATTTACTGGGCTATGACTAGTTATCAGGACAGAATGAGACCTGTAAAACTGTTGGGTCCATATGACCAAGGAGGGAACCAGTCATCTGCTCCAACAATGTAAAACCCTTTAGGAAATATGTTTGGACACAAGGAGCAGGAACATCACAACATCCTTATATCAGATATTTTTTGTCTTTATATCAGTGATTTAAAACTATTTTTAATTTTTGATACCATGCGGCAGACTGCAAAGTTGTGCATGAATGTAAAAGTCAATTATTTTCTTCACCGACAGAAAAGTGTAATGTGTTTATTATGAGTAGGATTAACCGATCTGAAGGAAAACAAAGGAGAAATAAATTTTCATTGATACAGAACCGAATCAGCAAACATGAACTTATGAAACTACTGAAACCTTCAAGAATCTTATGTTCTGTAAGATATTTAAGAAAATACTGAAACCGCACACATGAATTTCTTTATTTGACTGTTATCTCTAAAATATGTTACTTTTTATGTTGAACACCAGACATCTCATCTCTTCCCCATAGTTTTTCCCTTAGTTCCACGACTGCAGTGGATTTTATAGTCAATGTTAAAAGCAACAGAGTCTGAAGCGATGGAGGAAATTTACGCCAACATGGAACCTGTTGGACAAACTGCATCTAATCACACAGGTAAGAATAAATAGATGCTTAGAACATATAAATGTGTGGATGTGCCAAAACTTTCTCCAGCTGAACCGAAACAAAACTGAAGTTATTGTCTTTGGACCAAAAGAGGAGCGAACCAGAATCAATGCGCAGCTTCAGTTATTACAACTAAAAACCAGCGATCAGGCCCGAAACCTGGGAGTAGTGATGGACTCTGACCTGAACCTTCAGATCCACATTAAGACAGTCACAAAGTCGGCCTTCTATCACCTGAAGAACATCTCCAGGATTAGAGGACTGATGTCTCAACACGATCTAGAGAAACTCATCCATGCGTTTATCTTTAGCCGCATTGATTACTGCAACAGCGTCTTCACAGGTCTGACTAATAAATCAATCAAACAGCTGCAGCTGATCCAGAATGCTGCTGCTCGGGTTCTCACTAAAACCAGGAAGATAGAGCACATAACACCAGTTTTAAAGTCCCTACACTGGCTCCCTGTAGCTCAAAGAATAGACTTTAAAATACTGTTGTTAGTTTATAAATCACTGAACAGTTTAGCACCACAATACATTAAAGATCTGTTATTGCTGTACCAACCATCTAGACCCCTCAGATCTTCTGGTTCTGGTCTGCTCTGCATCCCCAGAACCAGAACCAAACGAGGAGAAGCAGCATTCAGTTTCTATGCACCACAAATTTGGAACAAACTTCCAAAAAACTGTAAAACAGCTGAAACACTGGGTGCCTTTAAATCTCAACTTAAAACCCACCTGTTTAGAGTTGCTTATGGCTAAATTAGGATTAGAGTGTGGGTTTTTGATGTTTTTCTATTTATTAATTTCTTTTTATTTCTCTCTCTCAGTTTTTTTATCTTTTCCAAAATCTCTCTTTACTGTCACATGCTGTTTTTATAGTAATTATGTAAAGCACTTTGAAATCCTTGCTGCTCAAATGTGCTATACAAATAAATAAAATTTGATTGATTGAATAAAGTTACAGATAAATCTAGTATGTATTTTATTACATTTTGCTAAGTTTAGGGTTTTTGTTAAGGTTCGAACAGCTCCAAAAGAGGCTGTGCCTCGGTGTGGCTTTGGAAATCTTGAATGTTTTACTTTTGGCTGAACTCATCGCCATCAGTGTACACATTGAGTCTTGTTCTAGTCATCTTAAAGAGTAAATTTTATGTTTCTGTAATAAAAATGTCATCGGCTCTTCTGAAATCAAACTGACCAAATAACAAGGGTTTGAAAAGTATAAAGCTTGGTGACTCAAAGTGTTGCAGAGAGGTGAATCATTACACTATTTTACATGAGTTTGATTCATTTTCAGCAACTGATGCATTTGCAGCCATTTAGGTTAGCATCCCAGGTGAAAAAAAAAGTATACTAAATTTTAACATACTTTAGTATACTTTTTATCAATGTACTTAAACTGTACTATTTTGGAACAACAAATTTTGTGCTTGGTATACTTTAGTAGTATTTAAATAGTATTAAATTACAACTAATAGTATATTTTAGTATACTATACATACTTTTTTTGGAACAACTTCAAGTGTAATTAAAGTATACTTTTTAAATATATTTCAGTTTTATTATTATATTTTTATATAATTATTATATTTTGAGTGTAATAATTCTGTCTCAGAATTATATTAAAATATATATTTAATATACTCAAATATATTTTACATATACTATTAATATATTAGTAATGTATTTAAATTACACTAAATTTTTATTTTTGATTTCCTGCTATTTATAATAAAGTACAATTTTAATTACTCGTGAAAGTCTTTATTCCTACCTACGTATTTTGTAAATGACATGCATAACTACATTACAGTACTTATATTGTTCTAGGCTACAATTACATGGAAAGATTAATTACACAAGATGCCCAAGGTAATTCAAATATTTTGTTTTATTAGTGACATTTTAAAATTGTCTAATTTTACTCAACTTTATGAACTTTACATAAATTATCAGTTTACACATCAAAAGTGAACACATGAACATGAAAATGTAAGTGTGACAATAAAACATGAAAGTGAGGATCAACGACAGAACATTCCCGTTCACTGCACCTTACAGAAACCTACAAAAAGAGAACAATAGAGCAATTAAACAGAGAAAGCATTTGTATTTAAAGAGAACAGAAAAATGGCAAAAAAACAATACAATTTTACGACGTTTTGTACTCGCTGTGTATGTGACATCATCAGAACTGATGATGATTGGGACCGGATGCTTGGGGTGGAAAAACATTTGGGTGTCTTCTTTGCCCGTTTATGTTAGAAGTAGAAAAAAAATAGTCAGAAATGTCATAGAATCAGTTAATGTTGGCATTAGCTATGAAGCTGTTTTAAGTGTGGACTTAAGGAGACAAACTACCTTAAAATCTTTCCATCCATGATCTGAACACACTGATCCTTGCAGGTTAGCGAGGGGGGCTGGTGGTGCCCATTTCCAGCAGCCATCAGAGGAGAGGCAGGGTTCACCCTGGACAGGTCACCAGTCCATTACAGGGCCCTGAAAGTCAACAACAAATAATAAAAAAAGAAAGATAAATGTTAGATTAACAAGAAGAGAAAAATTCTTTCCAGTTACCTTTAAATCAAATCATGTTTATTAAGCACTTTGTGTTGGTAACACAGCAGTTTTTGTTGTTGAAAATGTAGCTAGCTCCTCATTGAAAAAACAAACTTACATCATGAAGACGATGTGGAGGTTCATCCTTAGAGCTAGTTGGTGATCTGGTGGAGTCAGATTCTTCTGAGACAGAAAAGTCTTTAGGTTTCCTAACACCTGATTTCTCTGGCTTAACTCTTTCATCTTCATTTGCTTGGTTAGACTGCAAACATGTTGAAGATAAAATCATTGGTGAACGAGTTAGAACAACAACCTCACAATATCAAAGTCTCTCTGTCTTATGGAGCTTAAATAAAACCAGGTTAGTTTATGAATTAAAGTATAAGTCGCAATAAACAGCCTCCATGTAGTTATAACATGAAGCTGAATGATTCCTATTGTAATAATCATACAAGTCACAATAAAATTGATAAAATAATTATTTAAGAAACCAACGTAAGTTATATATCTTTACTGCACTGTTTATAATTAAATGAAGATAATTAATAAGCAAACTTACCACCAGCTAGCAACACTTAGCAGCCTTCATCCCCCCCGCCCGGGCTCCTTATGCGACACACATTTCATTTCCATCTGTTGTTGTCCCGTTGTGTTGTTGTTTAACTCGGACTAGGACGTCACCAGCTTGAATTTACCAAAATTAGTAACTATTGTCAAGGCCCTCTCTACTTTCAAGGCAATATTATACGAGTAAAAATGGCGAATTTGAACAGCGTCTGTTATCTTCCCTGCGTTCAAGTTTTTTCTTCTCTTTGTGGCATTTTTTAAATAAATGATAGTGTGCAATACCGCCACCATGTGGTCTGGAGTATGAACGGCTAATGCCATTGATTATAAGGTTTTACATCACACATCTGAAAATGGATTGGGTACTTTCTTAAAAATTACATCATGATTATCCTTTTTTTATTGTATGCAATTTTAATAAATAGTAGAAGATTATTAAGGCACTTAAAAATTCATACATATTCATTCATGTTTTGTTCACTTAAAGTATACTTTTATTTAATATATTAAAAGTGTATTTTAGTACAATTATGTTTAAGTATGTTTAAAGTACTAATTTCGAAATTGGTACAAGTGTATTTTTAGTATACTTCAGATATTCTTATAGGTAGTACACTTAATAATTAGTATACTTAAAGTGTACTTTCACAAATATAAGTATGTTTGAAGTATACTAAAGTATACTTTTTTCACCTGGGATGTCTTTAATATCTCCTCTTTTTCGCAATATTTACCCAACGATTTATTGTTCAGTGTTGCCTCAGTTTAAATTCTACATGTATAACCAAAATCAAGAAACTATTTTATAAGTTTAAGTGAAACAGCAATGCGACTTCTTTTTTGTAAACATGCTTGTTGATTTTTTTTCCAGCTCATGACATGACAGCAGATTTTTCTGACATTAGTAACATTCTGACTGAGCAGAACAGCGACAGCAAGTTTCCCTCCACGAACGCTAACTTCACTGAAACGGTTCCACGAGATGAAGACACTTTAAGGTTTGTCAAAACTTTTAAGAAATTTGAATCTCATTAAAATGTCTAAAAAACTTTTCCCCTCTGAATTGTAGAGTATAACTAATAACTTTCCTTTTGTGGCTAAACAAATATAATGTAGATGAATAACTTTTATTTTAACTTATTAAGTACTGTATCATTTCCATGTGCTAAAAACAACAGTGTAAAAGAAGCAAAACTTTTTTTTTCTTACAGAACGGACAAACATCAGTTGTTCCTGTTAATTCAGGGGCTGCAGAAGAAGAGAGAAGCAGATCCAGTAGTGATCGATGATTAGGATTTATGCTCAGTGTGATATTATTTACCAACAATCATGTAGCTTATAAGCATGGTGTTACATAAAACCTAAAGATAAAATGTACACTTGTGACTTATCAAGCAACAATTTTACCAGTTGTACTCTTGTTTTTCTTTCTTGTTAAAACTCTGACATGATAAACAGACGTTGGAGGATGGTTGTGGGGAGGATCGGTTCAGCATGAGGCATTCTGATTGTGTCTTAATGTGACTTTTACAATACAAGACTTCGTGGAACTCCAGTTGTGTTCACTAATAAAGAAACAAAGGAAGAAGGTAGCAAACCTACATATTCGTTCCACAGGGTTCCCCTGAAAATATGGATAAAATCAGACATTACAGGGTAAAAGTAATTTTAAGAGGGGGAACCATATAAACAAGTCAAGTCAATAGCAAGTCCATGACATGATGCAATCTGCATTTTTAACTTGGATAACTTAACTTTTTTTTACTGACTTAAATAATATACTGCTCAAAAAAAATAAAGGGAACACTTCAGTGTTCACTTCAATGTTAAAGTGTTCCCTTTATTTTTTTGAGCACTGTACATTTAAATTGCTGCACTATTTAATAAGTAGAATGAAAATAACTTTTTGGTAAATTGTCTTGAGATTACCTATTGTAAATTAGTGTTTTATAAATCAACCGAATTGTATTAAGAAATGTTACAATTTGCCCAACGGACTGGACCGAAGAGAAATGATGAGCAATGTTTTATAGGTTGATGACAGCAAAGATTAGTTGTTGTTTTTTGGTAACATCAAAAGTTCATTTTTGAGGCAAACAGAAAATCCACCTTATTGTAGTTTATTATACACTGGGACTGAAAACCCCCGGACAAATTTGGAAAAAAAAAATCAGCCAAAATGGGTCGACCTTTAAGGCACAGAGTGACACAGCCAAGTGTTGGGATAGATGGAGAGGAGTTAAGCAAGGCTGTAGTAAACGCCGTTACTAACTCTGTACTTTATTGTTGTAGTTTTCTCCAAGTCCCACTTGAAGAAAGTATCAACATGTGAAAAACTGAGAAACTCTATTGATCAACCAGCTGGACATTGAAGTATGTCACTGGAGATTTGTTCTCCTGCCCATGGGATGAATCCTTGGCCCACTGCCTCAGTGAAGACTGTTGCATGGGAGCAGGCATAGCGGTGATGTTCAAGAAGAAGTTTGGACGAGTCTCAGAGTTACAGGAGCAGAGTGAGTCAGACTAGTTACTAAAGTCTTTGTTTTGGAAAAAATGTTTATTGCTGATACCTGTTTCTATTGGCTAATTCAAAGAGGCGGCCGGAAAAAATTTACCAAAGATGGGAATGTTTATTTTTTATATATTAACAGATGTCCTGGCTGGGTTTAAATTGTACCTACCGGAGAGAAACGTTTTATTACTGATACCTGTCTCTGTTTCTATTGGCTATTTCATAGAGGCGGAAAAAAGTTTACCAAAGATGAAAATGTCTATGTTGGTGGATTAACAGATGTTCTGCTGTTTCTATTGGGTAATTCATAGAGGCGGTGGGAAAAAGTTTACCAAAGATGGAAATGTTTATTTTAATATTTTTAGTTATTAACAGGTTTCAAGGAATGCTTATTTATGCACTTAAGCATTCATAAGTCGGTATTTTTAGATTAACAGGTGCCGATACCTGACTCTATTGGCTACTTCATAGAGGCGGGAAAAAGTTTACCAAAGATGGAAATGTTTATTTTTAGTTATCAACAGGTGTGAAAGGAATGCTAATGTATGTACTTATGTACTTTTAGATTAACAGGTGTGGGTGGTGGGGGGCAATTAATGATTAGGGTCATAAATCACTCTATCGATTAAATTTTGTCATAAGGGTGTTCCGTCTCTCTGACATGACTGGAGGATAACCTTCCATTGAGACAATAATGCTAAGCATACAGCCAGAACTATGATTTAGATCAAAGCATCTTCGTGTGTTGGAATGGTCCAGTCAAAGTTCAAAGCTAAATCCAGATAAAAATCCGCAGAAAATCGATTTTTGTAGATGTGCTTTTTCTTGACCGAGGTGGGTGGTTTGGCAAAAAAAGACGGTCTGGTTCATCACATGATATCGTCAGCTCTTAGGGTAAGCCCTAGGGTCAGGGCTCTTAAAGATACTATTCTACTATATACTAATTCTGGAAAATAGTAATATTAATCTTGTATTTAATCAGTGCCTACTAGCTAGCAATTTTCCAAGTTTTCAAAGAAATTTCTCATAATGTTCAAAATCTACAATGTGGTTATGAATACTACATTTTAAGGCAAAGCGAACCAATTTAGTATATCACATGTACAGCTACAGGGCAATTCAAAGTGCATTGATAGAAAGGAAATACAAAACAAACAAGCAAAAACATCACCATATTTTCCGCACTATAAGGTGCACCGGATTATAAGGCGCACCTTCAATGAATGGCCTATTTAAAAACTTTTTTCATATATAAGGCGCATAGAATAAACGCTACAGTAGAGACTGGAGTTACGTTATGCATCCACTAGATGGAGCTGCACTAAAGTGAATGTCAACAAAACAGTCCGACGCCGGTCGGCGAGGAGAGCCTTCCGCGACTGGGCCGGGACGTGGCCCGACGATGGTCACCCTTCTCTGTTCGTGCACAGCATGTTCGTGGAGAACGTGGTGCTAAATGACCTGCTACGACCTGATTCTAGACGGTTGGTAGGTAGATAGGTCAGTCAAACTTTATTAACAAACCAGCGTTCTGACAACTATCCCATCATGCACCGTGCGCTTCTTCTTCTACGGGCGAAAATGAAGTCGGCAGCTGCTTACCGTAGTTGGTAGACCTGTTGTGGCTCAATATTGGTCCATATATAAGGTGCACTGAATTATAAGGTGCACTGTCGGCTTTTGAGGAAATTGAAGGTTTTTAGTGCGGAAAATACGGTACATTGCAGTGAAAGTAAAGGAAACCTATGACAGGTTGTAAATGAGTTTGGAGGGATTAAAAGTCATTAAAATCATGAGGGTCATACAAATGAAAGCAGAGACAGAGCTGTTAATATGTTCTTGTTTAAATTTTAGCTGCAATGTTTTCTGATTAGTTTCTCAACATGCTAGAGTTAAGATAAAAACACGGTCACTATACCAGCTGCATGAATGACTCTTTCAAGCTGCTCATTACTGTAAATAATATATTACTCTTATAATCCGGTCATTCGCAAGTGTTTTGCACACAATTATTTTGTGATCAATAGAGAAAGTGGCCTACTTTTCCTGAAGACACCATATTTTTAATTGGCTGTATCTAATGGCATAATAAAGGTTATTCTGCCTGTTTCTGGGAAAATTAAGTAAAATTAAGTAGTGTTTTGAAACTTACAGAATACATTCTCTCAGTCACACATATAGTTACCTTATTTTTTGTATTGTGCATCCAGCAACTGAGACACAAAACCAATAGACAGGAGAATGACTAAGTTTGATAGCATGCTACAGAATTACTCCTGGTAAAATCAATTTATTTTATTGCAGTTTCATTATCTGACATTTAATATCCATTATCACTTTGATCAATTTTATTACTTTGAGCATATTTACATTTTTACAATATAAATATGCTATGTTTATATTATATAGCATAATATGGCCCAGTCAATATTATAATATAATATATTGTAATATATAATATTAAAATATAGCATAATTATATTGTAATTATGCTATATATAATATAGCATAATTATATATATATATATATATATATATATATATATATATATATATATATATATATATATATATATATAGTGCTCAAATAAATAAAGGGAACACTTAAGTGAACACTTAAGTGTTTAAGTGTTCCCTTTATTTTTTTGAGCAGTATATCAATGTATATCAATATATCAAATAACACATCCTAGATCTGAATGAATGAAGTATACTGTATAATTGCCAATAATTTCCATCTGTTGTCTATTCCATTGGCACAACAGCAGGTGAAATTGATTGTCAATCAGTGTTGCTTCCTAAGTGGACAGTTTGATTTCCCAGAAGTTTGATTTACTTGGAGTTATATTGTGTTGTTCAAGTGTTACCTTTATTTTTTTGAGCAGTGTATATACATATGTATATGCATAATATATATATAGCATATATATTATGCTCTATAATATAAATATAGCATATTTATATTGCAAAAATGTAAATATGCTCAAGCTAACCTTAAATTTGCTAAAATGCAAGCTAACCTTAGCATTTTAGCTAATTTTACTTTATACACTAATGCTAACATTTCTGACGAAGTTAGTCCATGTTAGTCAATATAATATTTAGAGAGAATATGTACAGGAGAAAAAAGTCAGCATTCCGAGAAAAAGGTTAGAATTCTGAGATTGAAGTCAAAAATATTTTTTTTCCGTTACCGTAATCCTCTTCGGTAGTAATGAAATAATTGTCAGAAAATTAGAAATACAAGTAAAGTTTTGGCAGTTTTGAAAAATCCTGCAAATGATTGTATCTAAAATAAGCATTTTTCATAATTTTTGATTTACTAGTTATGATTATCATATTGAATGGTTTAAGTCAATGTAAATCAATATGCTGGTGACATCACACATGCTTCTGCCAGCATTTAAGCTAGCCTTAGTATTTTGACTAATTTTAGTTTAAACTAATGCTATCATATTCTAATGATAGAATATTGAGTTCTATCATTAGAACTCATGATAGAGTTCTAACTCTAGAGTTCATTAGCTTTTTAAAGCTAATGTTAGCTTTAAAAAGCTAACGTTAGCCTAGCAACTAAAATAAGCCTTTATTTACCGTATTTTTATTTATTAGCTATGTTTATCATACTAAATGAAGCAAGTCAATGTAAGTAAACATGCTGGTGATACCTGACATGCTATCACCAGCATGTCAGGGGATAGCATGCTAAAATGCTAAGGTTAAAATGCTAACCATAGCATTTTAGTTAAGGTTAGCTTAGCTAAAATGCTAAGCTAACCTTAGCATTTTAGCTAATTTTAGTTTATACACTAATGCTAGCATTCCTGACGGAGTTAGTCCATGTTAGTTAATATAATAATGATACATGCTATTGACTATTTTTTACTTGACCTTACCATTGTGGCACATTTTCAGCTTTAGAACAGAATACTGAAATCTGATGCTTTTTCAAGTATCGAAATTTTCACCTGCTTGTAGGCGGCGGAGGAAACGGCCTTCTTCCGTCCCTTTAAATAAGAGAAGAGCCGTTTCCATGACAACGCACCCTAACGGATGACGCAGCTTCCTGTTTGGCTCCATCTGTGGCGGGAGATCGCAGCATGGCGGTGCAACCGAAGCAGAACCAAAACCTGTCCCTGGACAGCGCAACCGAACACGGCTTTCTGAACTTCATATTCTCTATGCCGGAGAAACCGGACACAACCTTCAGGATATTCGACCGGAACGACTACTACACCGTCCACGGGAAGGACGCCATATTTGCTGCTAAGGAGGTTTTTAAGACTAACGGAGTCATCAAATATCTGGGCTCGGGTAACTGGGTTTAACTACGGCTATTCTGTGCACCTACTAAATGAAGATGTTTTAGGGTTAAAGTCAGTTATTAGCTTGTTCATTTTGATTTGTCATGATGCAGTAAGATGTAGCTGCTGGTGGCTAATATATTAGCAGCATTTAAGTTAAGGTTAGCTTGAATTACACTCACTCATATGTAGTTTACGGGCATTGAATATAAGACAATTTGTTGTTTTCAGAATTTATTAGTTATCAGGCACTATTTCTAGAAGTTCGTCTACATAAATCAGAAAATACTGAAAAGCTATTTTAAAAAGTTACAAATACATAAATTAATTTAACCCATACACGTTTTTCCTGTTAATTTTGATTACTACAGCTAATAAAAACCTAAAATTAAGTTGGTCATCTATAAAACCACAAATGGCAAGTTAGCAGTTCACAGATTGCTGTATGAGAGTATAACAATGTAAGGTTTAGTAGAAGGAAAAAGTGTGGTGGTGGGAAAACAATAAGTAACTCTTTTTTCCATGGTTCCTTATTGAACATCCATCAACTGTACAAATATCTGCAGTAATTTCATGGTGAACTACAGTATCTTACCTGCATTACATTTTAATACTTTAAACTGAGATTTGGAAAGGTGAATCTGAAAAATAAAATGTACAATACAAAAACTGGAGGAACCATGTATTTATTTTGTTCGCTCGTTAAAAAAATGCATCTCTGAGGTTGTTTTTGGTCTGAGAAATGTTTGCTTGGGGGTCAATAGGGAGCCGTAAGCTGGAGAGCGTGATCCTGAGCAAGCTGAACTTCGAGGCCTTTGTGAAGGATTTGTTGCTGGTGAAGCAGTACCGAGTGGAAGTATACAGGAACCACAGCAAGAGCAGCAAGGAGCACGACTGGAGGATTGAGTACAAGGTGCCAAAGATGACTAATATGACTGTCAAAATTAGCTTTTCCAGAATATTTAAGTACCAACATATAAAGAACATGAGTTAACCTTAAAAAAATTTCATACAACTACTAATCATTATATTCTCCACCAGAGATGTGCCGATCAGGTTTTTTCCTGCCGATACCGATCACCCATGAGGGCCGATCACCGATACCTATCACATAATTATATATTTTTTTAATCATAAGCACTACCAGTTACATTATGTGGAAAAAGGAACCATAAATTCACCTTAATTTAGACAAAAACTTGTTTTTAATAACTTTTTCCAAGAAAAAAACATAATATTCATTGTGCAAATTGTACTGCTATCGGTAATACTATCTTTAACAGACTGAAAACATAAGAAGGCTCTGAAGAGGCTAAATAATGCAAAGAGCCAAAATAAAACCTCTCAACTTTGCCAAAAAAATTAAAGTATAAAACTTAACATTCAAAGGCAAAAACAGGATCCATTACAATAAAGACCCACCTGAGTTACTGAATGAAAACTTCCTGATAGCATGGCGGCTAGCTGATTATTGCTAGTTCTGATTGGCTGTTTCTGACTGAGCGGAGTAATTATGCAGAACATGGAGGAGGCAGAGGAGATCAAGTATATTTTCAGAGATTATTTGTCTCATGTTAGGACAGCGAAAGTTTTAATAGGTATGTAAAATTTATTTTTTTAAGTTAAATGCTGCAGAGTTAAATGCAGAGGTTTGGTGTGAGAGTCACTACCAGGTGGAGCAGAAGCGGCTCTCCGTCTGTGAAATATTACTACCTGTAGCGCGGAGCAGCGGTTCAACAGCAAGAACAGAACCAGCGTCTTACATCGCAGCTCGAAGACTTAAATAATTTTGCGGGTTATTTGTTTAGCTTTCCGACAGTCATGCTAATCTGGGTGAGTGTTTGTAGCTGTGCGCTACTTTACCTGCTATCTGTTCCTCCATATGTCTTTTTTTACTGCAGTGAGCCTCGATGTAGCCAAACTCCGTCAAGTATGGCATTGTTTTGATGCCATATTAGATTCGTCGTGGTTATGCATTTTGACCTGCTTCAATTTTCCGCCGCAACACGCAAACTTCCCCATTTACTCAGTGCGTTATAGTTCCACATCGCTTAGGATTTGTTGCTGCACGTTTGCGCAGTATGAAGGAAAGAGGAGACCAGCTGCACAGGCAGACTGAGAAATGAGAAGCAGGTGATCGGTTTGTGTGATTGGCAACAAGAGACCGTGATCGGCGATCACTGATTATACACTTTTTCACGGAAATCGGCCGATTATGATCGGTGGCCAATCGATCGGCACACCTCTACTGTTCATCTATTCTTAGAAAACACAGAAGATTTTGAATTGATTCACTGTTGTGAATAAATGTGATTACTGTATTTATTTTATAACCACAAAAAGGAACAAAATGAAATAAACAATGAATAGACCAGATGTCCAGTTGGGTTTATTGTTCGTGTTCCTTGGTCCTTAACTCAGGCCTCTCCAGGAAACCTGACCCAGTTCGAGGACATTCTGTTCGGCGGAGGAACTGGAGGCGAGGGATGCGCGGGAGTGGTCGCCGTGCGGTTTGCGACGGGAGCCGATGGGCAGCGAGTGGTCGGAGTCGGCTACGTGGACGCAGCCCAGAGGACCATGGGGGTGTGTGAGTTTCCGGACAACGAGATCTTCTCCAACCTGGAGTCTCTGCTCGTCCAGATCAGCCCCAAAGAGTGTCTACTGCCTCAGGGAGAATGCAGCGCTGAGGGGAACAAACTCCGGGAGGTGAGTTCCCTCATTCAACTTCAGTGTTTTAAAGAAGTAACTTTAGGTTCAGTTTTGGCTTTTTATTGAAACTCTGGCTCAGATGCACCTTCTGTTATTTACTATCACATAAAACCTGTTTCATTTATCTTCAAACTGAACCCGGGTGAACACTCTCTACTTCTATCAATAACGCTTGTCCTTGTTTATTGTTAAAGCAAAGGTGGAGGTAGGGTTCGATTTCTGAGTGAGGTCACTGATTGGTTTTGCTGCGTTTGTGCAGGTGGTGCAACGTGGCGGCGTTCTGGTCTCTGACAGGAAGAGAGCAGAGTTCAGCAGCAAGGACATTGTCCAGGATCTCAACAGGCTACTGCGATCCAAGAGAGGAGAGACGGTGGCGAGCAACACGCTGCCTGAACTGGACAAGCAGGTGACAAAGGAAAAAGGTTTGGCTGTTCTTATTGCATCCGTTATCAAAAAGGTTCCTTTTTTGAGGAACTGGGTGTGGTTCTAAGAGCCACACCCAGAGCCATACATGCATATAGGCCTGTCACGATAACAAATTTTGCTGGACGATTAATTGTTAAAAAAATTATTGCGATATACGATAATATTGTTTCAAGACCTTTTGACACCAATTTAATGGAAATGACTAATAATGCATAGATAGATGCACTTCATTTTCAAAAGAACACATAACACTGGAACTGATAAACTAAATAAATAAAGCAACCAAAAACAAGAAGGATTCTCAGTCTCCATTAACAAAAACGTACTTGAATAAAAAGTAAACATAAAGCCAAAGTGGAAATAAATACTGCATTCAACCAAAAGAGTGCAGTTTATGAAGTCTGTATACTATATTGCCCTTCAGTAATCACTAAATTTAGATGGAGAAGATGGGCACATCCGACAACCTAATACAATAGTTCACTACACGATTTTTTGTCCCCATTTTCCCCTTACGACAATCTTAGATCGTTGGCCGTTCATTTGTCGCTGGTGATTTCGTAACCGATCATCCTGTAGTGTGTGGTGTGGTGGGTTATGGTAGATCGTCGTGGCCGCTCCAATCTAAATCAGGGGTTTTCCCCGACTGGGAGCTTAACGCTGAATGTGACAGGTAGCCAATCAGAAAGCACATTCTCTTCCACGCTTTCTGAGGGGAAATTAAGGAGGGGAAACCCAAACAGCTGACACAGTGTGACCCGAAATCCAGCGGACATTGGAGATGATATGTAGAAACAACATTAATATTTATTCAACATTCCGTGCAAAGAATATAGAAATGACAAGGGGAGGAGTTGGAGCCAAATTGCTACTGCAGTTGATGAACCCGGTACGTTTTCAGCTGTTCTTCTTAACGTGACATAAATAGGTTATAAGGATTTTCATTCAGTCAGGACTTTACGCTGACTCTAGCCACATGCATCACAGGTAGATTCTAGTAAAGCATTGATTAAAGCCTGATATTAAAATTAGTTAACTGGACTTGTAGCCATTATTTTGTGCCCATGTGGCTGGACACCACACGGCACGACGAACCCGCTCGAACCGTTATACCTAGGATTTCTTCGGTTAATGTGTCTCTCTGGTTTAGAAAATGGGCCGACAATCGGCCGACAACTCGTGTAGTGTACGCTGGACATTACACTAAGGCAGTGTTTTTCAACCCATTTTGAGCCAAGGCACATTTTTTTCATTGGAAAAATCCCGAGGCACACCACCAACCAAAATTGTAAACAAAGATACCCTGTATCCGCCTATTAAATATGTAGTCATTCTTATCAGTGTCTTGAATAGGAATCAAATAAACACAAAAATGTATTTTTATCATATTTTATATTTCTTATTTCAAATTGCACTTAACATGTCCACTTCAAAAATAAACCTGAACAGTGCCACACAAAGCTGATATTCTGGCAGGAATTGAAGAAAGACACACACGAAGCTCTTCCTCAACAGCTCTCAGTCTCTCTCTGTTTTTAGTTTTTATGGTAGTTAGGCTTGAGAAGCTCACTTCACACAGATATGTTGTGGAAAATGGAAGCAATGTCAAAATAGCTTTGTTTGCCAGAACGGGGAACTCCTTGGCAGCAGTCAACCAAAAACTGTCCAAAGGTAGATCAGCAAAGCTCAGCTTTAAACCATGATTTTGTCTCAGTTCAGTTAGTTCTTCCTGCTCCTGTAAAGTCATGTTCTTGCCAACAACTGCTGAGCTGTATGGGTCCCTAACAAAGTCAAAGCATTCAGTGAAGGCTGAAGAGAAATACAATGACATCTTCTCCTCAAGAGTTTTTAAATGTGTACCTATTATTTCACACAGTGCAGCAGTGTGAACCTTTTGCCATTTCTTGGTTAGTGGGAACATTTCAAGGTTGCCACTTTCCACATGTTGTTGCCAGAGGTGCACCTTTGAGCGGAATCCGTTAATTTTATCTGTACTTGTGAGCAGATTCTCATTTCGGCCCTGCATTCGTGCTTTCAGTTCATTCAGATGATGAAAAATATCCGCCAGATATGCCAGCCTTGCACACCACTCACCACTTGCAAGCAGCTTTGCATAATCCGACCCTTCATTTGTCAGATTCACTCCGAGTTCCTCCCGTAGCTCATACACACGGGCCAGTACCTTGCCGCGCGACAACCATCGGACCTCCGTATGAAACAGCAAGGTCTTATGCTCCGCTCCCATTTCCTCACACAAAGATGCAAATATGCAGCTTTTCACAGGTCTTGCCTTCACAAAGTTTACCATCTGCACAACATCATTCAACACAGGAGCCAGGTCTGCTGGTAAAGTCTTGGCCATGAGGGCCTCACGGTGTAAGAAACAGTGCGTAATAATTACATCTGGGTTTCTTTCCTTCACTCTGCTTACAAAGCCTTTGGTGCTCCCGACCATGGCTGCAGCTCCATCAGTGCAGACACTCGTGCAGTTTTCCCACTTAAGTCCTCCTTGTTCTAAATATTCTGATGTGACCCGAAAAATTTCCTCTCCTGTTGTCCTTTCTGGTAATGCCTTGCAAAATAGGAAGTTTTCTCTGATTGAGTCTCCATCCACAAAACGCACATTGGCCAAGAGTTGAGCATGTCCACTAATATCAGTACACTCATCAAGTTGCAATGCAAATTTCTCACTGATATGGATTTTTTCTAAAATCACACTTTCGATGTCTGCAGACATGTATTCAATACGTCTCAAAATTGTGTTATCTGAAAGAGGGACTTTTGCTATTTCTTTAACCGCTTCAGGTCCGAGCATCTCATTTACAATGGCTTTACAGGCGGGTAATATTAATGTCTCTGCCACAGTGTGGGACCTTTTTGATTTAGCTACAAGTTCAGCTACGAGGTAGTTAGCTTTAAGGGCTCTCTCATTTATCTTTGTGTTTTTTCTCATAAACGTTGCCTGTTTCTCCGTGTGTTTGCGCAGGAGTACAAAATAGTCAGCATTCTTGTTTTGAAGCGAAGGGTGTTTCGTTTGGAGATGGCGTTTAAGCTTGCTTGGTACCATAGAACTGTTGGATAGCTTTTCACCACATACCAAGCACAACGGAGTCAGTGCCGTTGCATCCCCGGTAAAAGTAAATCCAAATGAAATGTAACTCTTGCTGTACTGTCTCGAGCTCACGGTATCTGCCTTCTTTTGATATCCACTTATACTAGGGCCTTTATCTGGGTCCGAATTTTGTTCAGGGACCAGATCGGAGTTAGTATTTTTTCTTTTCACAAACTTTTCCATCGCGGTAGCTAGATGTAATGCTCTCACTGCTACATGTCACGTTCATGCATCACTAATTGTCTTGTTTTAATGTACATTCCTATGTTCCATACTGCCATCTAGTGATAAGGAAATTACATCATTATGACGCTAGAAACTAGTACAGCACAGACACGTGAAAATGGCATATTATTCGCAGATAATTAATTAGTTTTCAAAAAATCTTTAGACCAATTAAGTGAAATTGGATAATTTCCACGGCACACCTGACGATCACTAGTGTGCCGCGGAACAGTGGTTGAAAAACACTGCACTAAGGAAATGAGGAAGGGAGGGTCAGTGGAGAGCATCGGAGTTGAGCCTTTTTTCAATCATTGTCATCAACAGAAAGAAAAAAGGCCGGAAGAGACGATAAAGCCGATAATTAAAATGAGGTCGATAGGTTTAATTTATCGTGCGATTAATTGATTTATCGTTTATCGCGACAGGCCTACCTGCACAGGGTAAACATTGTGCAAGCTCCAAGCAGAAAGACCACAGGCTGGGATTTGAACCCAAAGCCTTCTTGCTGAAAGGCTCCCAACTGTTCCACAGGAACCCTGTTGTTCAATCCCTAGGTTAAATTCAAACTCCAGGCACATGTTATGTTCATCTTGGAGTACAAACACAGATGCAGTATTTCCATCACTGAAACCATGAAAGCAGCATTATTTTTCTGGCATTATGTGAGGTCTTGATGATTTCTTGCTGCTTGTAAAAGAAACCATGTGCCCTCCTGACATCAGACCGCTGTCTCCATCTGACCGTTGTTCTGTTGGGAGAATCTTTTTCCACATTTTTTGTCAGTTGTTTGTTTTCATCCCAGGGTTGGTGATTTTCGGGCAAACTCAAACTCATTAAAAACTATGCAATGACTCCAGTCGGTTTGCCCCGACTGTCCCAGTTCTGTAATGATCTCTGTCTCTGAAGCACTTTTTCTAATAAGCCACTAAATTTGGTTTCTCCTTACCAAACTACCGTTAAAAGACAGAACAGAACTGCTCCTGTTTGGACTGGTGATTCTTACATGAACTCAGAGTTTTTTAATCAAACTGACTCGGATGAGTTGGAATTTGGATGATCTCTGACAATTAATCTGGGTAAGAGATTTTCCAAAAATATCTGTAGGAAGTTTTATCTAAACAAAACGATACAGATAAGACTTGCATGTGCTTCCAGCTGCAGTAGTTGTCGAGAAAAGTCGAGCTCATCCCACTTCCCCATGCTGGAGATTTTAGTTTAATAATAACAATGAGACCCAACAGTAGACTCAGACTGAAATAAAAGTTAATCTGGTTGTGTGTGTTGTTATTGTGACCTGCAAACTTTGCTTTAATTCTACTTTTTTTCTATTTAATCATAAAAAAAATCATAGTCAGGCAGAAAGGGAGTCATGAAGCAGGAAGAGCAGGTTTCCTGAAGAAAGAGGAAGTAAGTTTCCAACCTGCATGTGTATAAAAATAGTTCAGACTATTCCTTATTTCAAAGCATTAAAGGTTTAAAGAATAAAATCTAAACATTTTGAGTAATTGGATAAAACCCAGAGTAAAATACTTAAATTAATAATAATAACTTAGAATTAAACCAATAATTAATATTGGTTTCACCAATGGTTGATATTGGTTTGATTATAAGAATATTTACACTTACTCTTACACTTGTGGAAGTACTTACAGGTGAAACAAGTAACTGTAACTTGGTATCAAGTCATTAGAAAAATTGATTATTCTAGGTTTCTTTTCAGAAGTGTCTGTAATAACTCACATTATGATTATCATAAGAGTGACTAATAAGTTATGGTTATTATAATATTATAAATGAATGCTAAACCAGAGAAACTAAAAGGTTATAAATGTTATTTTGACATTGAACTGGAAATGGTGTAAAATGTGTAACTGTAATTAAAGGTCACTGATGTTGTGTTGGAGGTAGATGGTAGGTGAAAGGTCAGGGGGAAAGAGGAACTGATGGGAGAGCGGAGGTGACCAAGGCCTTATTGTTGAACTTTAACTTTCCTAAGAAAAGGTTGGGCAAGCAACAGACGTAGGTGGACTGTTGAGCAACTCGGGGGACATTAGAACAGAGATCAGGTCATAAGGTCTCCAGCAACGGTGATGGATATGAGATCATCTGTTCAAGCAGTCAGCCAATGAGACAGGCACAGCAACAAAGCTAGCCAATGCAAATGCACCAAAAGGGTGGATAAACCTTTTATAAGGTGGGTGCAAAAGAGGAATCTTTGGTTGGATCCTTCAGGCAGCTTCGAGCCAAGATTGAGATGGACAAAGAACTCTGCAGCTGAAGAAGAGCCGGGGCCACAGAGCCGAAGACTGTTCTGCACACGGGGACCAACCCGTTAGGCTTCAAATCGCACTTCTCTCATCAGCTGGGTTCAGACCCCAAAGACCAAGGCAAAGATGAAGATAAAGACCAAGGCAAAGATGAAGATAAAGACCAAGGCAAAGATGAAGATAAAGACAAAGGCAAAGAGGAAGAACTGGTGTGTTCCTTCCATGAGACCAGCTCGTCTGCATCTCAATGGACCAGGAAGATCGTGAGACGAGAAAGGAGCTACAGAGCTGCAAGACAAGAAGCTGAGGACCGCTACACGCATGAGGAAGTCATCCTGAGGCCCGAGACCTGCCGCTCTAAGTCAGTACTCTTCCTGTACTGGGAGCCTTCTGCTGCTGCAACATCTTCTTCATCATCAGGCCAGTTCTGGGGTTCAAGATGCCAAACTCCGTCCGTCTCTCTCATAGTTTCCCTTTTTTAGTTCTCAGTGTCAGCATTAGGGAAAGATAGGCTAGATTATTGATTTTACTTATTTGATTATTTCTGCTACTGATTTAAGCTGTACTGACCCTTACAAAATTGCCTTACTAATAAAATAATTAATATTAAGAAAATCTAAAAGAGGTTGTGGACATTCAATTAATGAGTCACCTTATAGTTCTTTGATGGTTGTAAAATAGCTATGAAGTTTGATTCTGGGAGGAAAAAGTGGAAAATGTTTTATAGGTTGCTTTTAGCCCAAAACTAAAACAACACCCTTGGGACTCGCCCGAGTCACTAAAACCAACCTGGTTCAGTAACAAGTGCAAGTTGTAATAAAGAGAAAGAGCGACCGTTAACAGGTGTGCTCTGTGAAACTAGTTGGTTGCAGGCTGCTCAATCTGGCTAATTCACAGGGTGAAACAAGGTGGGACATCTGGATGGAGGTCGTCAGAAACCAGGCTAGTCTTTCTCGACGCCAGCTTAATCAGAGTTTACTTCAGTTCTGGACAGGGTAAATCCCAGCAGATTTAGGAAACTCAATTCACCCGTTAGACGGAGAGCTGGTAGCACATCTCCCTCCTCTGAGAAGGGGAAGTAGAGAGAGAGAAGAAGGGGGTGGAGGGGGGTGTTGCGCAACAACATAGTGCATAACAAGATTATTTATTCCCACAGGGCGGCTACTTGAGATAAAATGGAAATTCATTTCTGATACTTTATATAAACGAGAGACTCATTTCCTTCCAGTCATAAACTATTTGATGAATTTAGTGAATGTCTTTCTCAGGTGGCCATGTCATGTTTGGCTGCTGTGGTTCGATTCCTCGAGCTTCTCTCCGATGAGTCCAACTTCAACTCTTTCAGCCTCACCAAGGTGGAGCTGGGTCAGTACATGAGGCTGGACAACGCTGCCGTCAGGGCTCTCAACCTCTTCCAGGTCAGTCCCCATGAGCAGAGTTTAGGGATTTGATTGATTTGCAGCTGGAAAATATTTGGGGGTTTTTATGTGGAAATTGAAGAGGCTGGACATGTTTTTTCTCATTATAAATACCATTCCTGCTGTTCACTGCACAGTTTTGTTTCATTTCTTGTAAATTATGTCTTCTTTTTCAGGGTAAGCGACTCAAACCAACAAATAAAACTATAAACTGACTCAATAAAACATTTTCATACACTGGGTTAGGTTACTGTTACTTTACAGCTTCTCAATTTTTCATGGATTAAGCTGGTAGACAAGATGGAGACTTCTTCATTAACATTTCTTTGAATTTTGAGACTGTAATCTTCAGAAATGAGCATGCAAAGCACCCGACTAAAAAAAACCTTCACCCCAGAGCCATGATCAGAGACACAATCACAGAATCATTATCAAATCTCATTTTTAGTCTGGTATTCAGCAGCATATAAAATTAACTAGAGGGGTGACAGGACAGAGCCTTGAGGGTTACCCAGGCAATTAAAAGTACATCGGATATAACACCATTTTTCAAACTAGATCCCTATCAATGTGGTGACTTGAAAAAATAATGGAGAACGAGTAAATTAAACGTTTTGTCCCGTCTAACGACCCAAAACCAAATGTAGCAGTGTGTTGACGGCTCTGTAAGCAAACCGGATGAGTTGCTCTCATGATCTCAACTTTTAGAATCTTCTCAAAAGATTTCATAACGAGCGAACTGAGAGCAATACATGTATGATTACTGAACCTCTGTGAACTTGGATAGAGTTGTGAAGGTAAAATAAGAAAACTGTTGTTCAGGCTTTTTCTTCAATATTGTGGATAAACATAAATCAGCAGAAACATGTAATTTGTAGTTATCATGTTGGGTACAGCTGAGTTTTTATTACGTCAGATTCATCCATCCATCCATTTTCTGTACACCCTTGTTCCTATTGGGGTCGGGAGGGTTGCTGGTGCCTCTCCAGCCTACGTTCCGGGCGAGAGGCGGGGTCACCCTGGACAGGTCACCAGTCTGTCGCAGGGCAACACAGAGACAGGCAGGACAAACAACCACGCACACACACACACACACACACTCACACCTAGGGGCAATTTGGAGAGGCCAATTAACCTGACAGTCATGTTTTTGGACTGTGGGAGGAAACCGGAGTACCCGGAGAAAACCCACCATGCACAGGGAGAACATGCAAAAAGACCGGGATCTTTCCCAGATTCAGTGAATCATATTTTACGTTTTGACGCTTTTCTCTCCAGGGTTCGCCCGACGACACCAGTGGAGCTCATTCATTGGCCGGTTTGTTGAACAAGTGCCGCACTCCGCAGGGTCAGCGGCTGGTCAACCAGTGGATCAAACAGCCACTTATGGACAAAACCAAAATAGAGGAAAGGTACAAAAAGCCACACCTTTCAAATCTTCATCTAACATCAATCATTGAAGTTTGATGGTTTTATATATATATATGTAATCAGTCCCTCAGGGATTTTGCAGTGTTTTGTTGTGATTTTTGAAGACTAAAGTGTTGGTCAAAGTTGCAAATATTTTAAGCTTTAATTGCTATGAGACGGCCACACAAAAAAGTTTAAATTGACGCATATAACCATCCTAAAGTATAAAGAACAAGTACCTTCTTGAAGTAGCGCCATTAATACAAATAAAATCATGATGTACAAAGTTGTCAAAGTGCAAAAGAATAGTTGGTCATTCAAGTTAACATGAACTGAACAATCTTACAGAACATCTCAAAATGATTTTTATTAAAAATAAATGAATATGGCAAACATTACCATAATGAGTCACCTTTAAAGTCAGTCTTTTTGTAGGCTTAAGCTTAATTTTTGCCGTTTGTGTAATTAGACTGGACCTTGTGGAGAGTTTCGTGTGCGACTCGGAGCTGAGGCAGACTTGTCAGGAAGATCTGCTGCGACGCTTTCCAGATCTCCACCGCCTGGCCAAAAAGTTTCACCGTCACACGGCAACGCTGCAGGACTGCCACCGCGTCTACCAGGCCGTGAGCCACATCCCCACTCTCATCACTGCTCTGGAGAGTTACTCGGGTACGCGTCGGACCCTGGACCATCCAGGACCATCGAACCCCCGAGTTTGACCTTGAAACTCGTTGCTTGCAGGCAGCTACAAGGTGTTGCTGCACGCGGTGTTCACCTCGCCTCTCGCTGACCTGCAGACGGATTTCATCAAGTACCAGGAGATGATTGAAACCACTCTGGACATGAATCAGGTCCGGCTTTTTGTGAATATCAAATATGATGTTCTGTGTTACACTTTCATCTTCACGTGTATTTTTCTCCCTACATGTTGTGCCGTGCGTGTAGATCGAACACCACGAGTTCCTGGTGAAGGCGTCGTTCGATCCCGTTCTGAGTGAGCTCAGGGAGAAGATGGACGCCCTGGAGAAAAGCATGCAGGCTGTGCTGAGCAGTGCAGCCAGAGAACTAGGTGACAACATAAATTATTACATCCAGCTTAACAAGAGGCGGAAATTTACAGTTAAAATCAGAGGCTGTGTTTTTAAACGGTGTCGGTTGTCTGAAGAGACTCTTTCAGGTTTGCTGTGACAAAAAGCCTCTGCAAATCAATCTTGCCCCATGGTCGTCATGTGCTTTAGTCTATTAAAGCTGTAAATCTGGTTTCCAACGTCCTCAGTGTGAGATCTGGATGAAAAGTCTGGAGATGTTTTTGTGTATGTGCAAATGTCAATATTTAACAAATGCGAACTAAATTAAACTGGTGCTGAACGGAGCGCCCAGCAGCGACGGTTTTACTATTTGAATAGTGGAAGAATTAAAAAATCAAACGAGATAGAAATTATTTAAATGCAACAGTGAAACAATTCAAAATCTTCTGTGTTTTCTAAGAACAGATGAACAGTAGAGACGTTCCGATCGATTTGCCACCGATCATAATCGGCCTATTTCCGTGAAAAAGTGTATGATCTGTGATCACGGTCTCTTGTTGCCGATCACACAAACCGATCACCTGCTTCTCATTTCGCAGCCTGCCTGTGCAGCTGGTCTCCTCTTTCATTCATACTGCTCAAACGCACAGCAACAAATCCTAAGCGATGTGTAACTATAATGCACTAAGTGAATGGGGAAGTTTGCGTGTTTCGGCGAAAAATTGAAGCAGGTCAAAATGCATCAACACGACGAAGCTAATACGACATAAAAACAATGCCATACTTGACGGTGTTTGGCTACATCGAGGCTCACTGCAGTAAAAAAGACATGGAGGATCAGATAGCAGGTAAAGCAGCGCACAGCTACAAACACTCACCCGGATTAGCATGACGGTCAGAAAGCTAAACAAATAACCAGCAAAATAATTTAAGTCTTCGAGCTGCGATGTAAGACGCTGATTCTGTTCTCGCTGTTAAACCGCTGCTACGCACTACAGGTAGTAATATTTCACAGACAGAGCGCCGCTTCTGCTCCACCTGAACCTACTGGACCTCCACCTACTCTCACACCGAACCTCTGCTTAAAGCTGCAGCATCTAACTTTAAAAAATAAATTTTACATACGTATTAAAACTTTTGCTGTCCTAACATGAAACAAATAATCTCTGAAAAAATAATTGATCTCCTCATTGCTCTGCATAATTACTCCGCTCAGTTAGAAACGGCCACTCAGAACTAGCAGTAATCAACTAGCCGCCATGCTATCACGAAGGTTTCATTCAGTAACTCTGGATTGTTTATTGTAATGGAGCCTGTACTTGCCTTTGAATGTTAAGTTTTATACTTGAATTTTTTTGGCAATGTTGAGAGGTTTTATTTTGGTTCTTTGCATTATTTAGCCTCTTCAGAGCCTTCATATGTTATCAGTTTTTTAAAGATAGTATTACCGATAGCAGTACAATTTGCACAATGATTGTTTTGTTTTTTTCTTGGAAAAAGTTATTAAAAACAAGTTTTTGTCTAGATTAAGGTGAATTCATGGTTCCTTTTTCCACATAATGTAACCGGTAGTGCTTATGATTAAAAAAATAATAATGTGATTGGTATTGGTGATCGGTGATCGGCCCTCATGGGTGATCGGTATCGGCAGGAAAAAACCTGATCGGCCCACATCTCTAATGAACAGTAATGTTTTGTGTACTACAGTGTGAAAAACTTGGTACGCCTCACAATTTAACAGCTTTGTGAACAAGACTTGAGTTCAAGTTGAATTAATTGTGACCCCTCATCCTGGGTTTCTACACATTCTGGGAGATGTCCGTCCGTTTCAGTCCGTCTGTCCAACCATCCCTGAATCTATCCACATCCATTCCTTCATTTTTTCTACTCAGATAAGTTATTTTTTATCCTATCATCATCTGCCCATCCATCTGTCATAGGCACCTGCAGCCTTTACAACCTAAAGAGCCATTTTGCTCTCAGGCTGGCTAAATAAGGCTAATTTAGAGACGTAAATGCCACAAGAGCTTTTGAAAAAAGACGATTCATACTTTTAGATAAATATCTACTATACTAAATTTGTTGTCATTTTTGAAGAACATTTTTTTGTAATTTTTCATTCTGTGGGATGGAAAATGATGTAAAAAATAAAAAAATGCATAGATTCCAACCTAATGACAAAAAACCCAGATCTAAAAACATATTCCTTTTAGTGTAATCCCTTGTGGAAATTCAGTGCAAATAAGGTGGGAATAAACTGGAAAACTGTTAAAAACTTGAGTTTAAAATTTTGAAAAAATAGCTGGTTCATTTTAATTTTTACTCTGAGTTATAAAGAGCCATTGTGTAAAGAGCAGTTCTGCAGCTGCAGGTTGCAGCCTCCTAATCTATCTTTTTTTTAGTTTGTCCTTTTTGTGTGTACAAAATCTTACTAAGTAGTTTTTTTAAATCTCGTTTCTAGTGTAAATACCTTAATATACTTTTGAGATGCTAGTTTTGTCTTGAAATTACACAAAATTAACTCACAAGTAATTTTTCAGCTAGAAATATTTGCTTGTTTTAAGTCAATAATTCCCTAATATTGATAAGGAGGTGTTAGTTTCAGTGGCAGATTATTTTACTTATAACAAGACATTTTTCCCATGCTATAAGTGAAATAATCTGCCATTGGAATTAATACTTTTTCATAAATTTTAAGGAATTATTGACTTAAAACAAGCTAATATTTACTTGTAAGTTAATTTTGTGTAATTTCAAAACAAAACTAAGATATTTGCATTAGAAACTAGACCAAAAATACCTGGTAAGAATTTGTTTTTGCAGTGCATCATAATTAAATTAAGTATGGAGTTTTACTATGAAATGATTTATAAGAGGTATTTATTTGAAACTCTTCTTTAATAGATAATCCAATCTGTCCTGTTGCAGGTCTGGAAGCCGGTAAGACGGTGAAGCTGGAGTCCAACGCCGTGCTGGGCTTCTACCTGCGGGTCACGTGCAAGGAGGAGAAGAGTCTGAGGAACAACAAGAAGTTCACCACGCTGGACGTTCAGAAGAACGGCGTTCGCTTCACAAATGGGTGCGTGTTTTCGCCGTGTCTGTACGCCTCGGGGCGAGCTGACTCGAGGCGTGCAGACGCATTATGGGTCAGCCTCGCGGCGAGCTGACCCATAACTCCTTGAACTCTTTCCATTATGTCTCTGCAGCAAGCTGAGCTCTCTGAACGAGGAGTACACCAGGAGCAGGGAGGAGTACGAGGAGGCCCAGAACGCCATCGTCAAAGAGATCATCAACATCGCCTCAGGTGTGGCCTCCCATCACATGCTGCGCGTGGTGGCCTTTCAGCAAGGCATTGATTTCACCAGCAGAGGAATCTCTGGTGTCTTGGAAACGATGAATGCCTGCAAACTGCCTTCAGCAAATTTTTCACTAATTGATTTCAGTCACATTTCCTCCAAAGGCCACTGAACTCCACACTCCTTTTAAGTCCTAATTGGCATTTCTGTGGGTGAGGTTTTGGTTTGCTGGCCCTTTAAAAATCAAACTTATCTAATTTTTGAGGCTGCACACGCTCCAATCCTTCATCTGTGACCGCTCGTTCAAAGTTTTTCTTGCTCATGTGCCACCAGGTTACGTGGATCCCCTTCAGACGCTGAGTGACGTCATTGCGCAGCTCGATGCGGTGGCCAGCTTCGCCGTGGCGTCGGTGTCCGCTCCAGTTCCGTACGTCCGGCCCCGACTGCTGGACGACGGCCGCAGGCGTCTGGAGCTGCTGCAGGCCAGACATCCCTGTATGGAGACGGACGCGGACACCGCCTTCATACCCAACGACATCAGCTTCGTCCAGGGGGAGAAGAGCTTCTATATTATAACAGGTGGGGAGACGCCTTGTTTTTGGGATGTTAGTCTAAATGTTTCATATGACTGGTTGGTTTCAAACACCAAAATGATCCTATCTGCTTAAACCTGTTATGTAAGCTTCGCATTTTCAAATTCAAAAATACCTTATTGATCCTAAAGGGAAATCAAACGTAACTCATTTAATTAAAGAGTTATTATAGATGCTGATTGCTGCGGGGCAGGAATGACCTCCTTTAGTGGTCTGTATTCATATTTTGTGTGTTTCTATTCTTCCATTTTGGTCTCAACTGCTTCCAAAAACAGACTGAGTGCTTAAAAAAAAAAACACCCAGTCATTTTTTGGCAATAAATTAACATTTTGTGGTGTCTGGAAACTGAGCTGTTTCAAGAACATCCCAGTTAAGTCACCATCCATGGGCACTATGTCGTTACCTAGCAACCCCAACCCATCACCTAGCAACCCAAGTGGAACTCCCAGATGTCTGGTGAGAGGGGGTCTAGGATTTAAAGTGACAGGAGACCCTAAAACAACTCGGTGTTAATAGGCATAACTGACCAGACTAAAAACTCATTATCTAAGAATTATTTTCTACAAAAAAATGTTTTATAAATCCAATTAAGCTATTCTAACTTGTTCAAGGAAGAATAATAACATGTCAAGTTTATTTAATGCTGGAATAATTAGGAAAATTTTCAATGGTAATAGATAAGATTGCAATGGCTAATGATGCCACGGCTTTATAAACTTCATGTAGATTAAAACAAAACCTCTGAGTTAAATGGAGGCACACCTGTAGATGCATTTTAAATTAAGTTCTTGTGGAACTTTATGAAAAATAGGGATATCTGAAAAAGAACTACGGGCCTCCACAAGTCTGACTCATCCCCAAGGGCAGTTTCAAGATGATTGAGGGTGTCATGTTAATCTGTTCAAGCTTTTATACACAAATATAAACAGAGTGGAGATGTCCAGCAGTCATATTTTAAGGACGACTTGAAGAAAGCTAGCTAGCTTTTTTTGATAGGTTAAAAAAAAAACTAGCTAGCCGTTTGCTGGACGACATTTGTCTTTGCCACTGGCTCGCCTCTGTTACGAACCTGAACAAAAAAGCCACTGCAGTATAAAATATTTCTTTTTTTTGTACACTTCTGCCACGTTAGAGGTCTTAAAAAGTTTTAATATTGAGTTTGACACTGGTGTGTATGGTGTTGTGCTTGCAGGACCAAACATGGGAGGGAAGTCCACGTTTATCCGTCAGGTGGGTCTGATTGCGCTGATGGCTCAGATCGGCTGCTTCGTGCCGTGCGAGAAGGCGGAGCTCAGCGTGACCGACAGCGTTCTGGCCCGAGTGGGAGCAGGAGACAGCCAGGTGAAGGGAGTGTCCACCTTCATGTCTGAGATGTTGGAAACCGCCGCCATTCTCCGGTGAGACAAACAAACCTCGGAACACAATGGGGGAAAACGAACATCTCCTCTTAACCTCTGTGCCGCCCCCTTGCAGCTCTGCCACCGAAAACTCCCTCATCATCATCGACGAGCTCGGCAGGGGAACTTCTACGTACGACGGCTTCGGGCTGGCCTGGGCCATCAGTGAACACATCTCCTCCAAAATCGGCTGCTTCTGCCTCTTCGCCACGCACTTCCACGAGCTGACCGCCTTGGCGGCACAGCAGCCGTCCGTCCACAACCTGCACGTCACCGCCCTGACGACCCACAACACGCTCACAATGCTGTACCGAGTCAAACCAGGTCAGTAGTGGAGCCATTAGATTGTTGGATGAATGGATCTCTGTTGTTGTGATTGTTTAATACCCTACACAGGGTTTGTGGCAGATTTTGTGACACTGCGAAACATGGTGGCAGCAGCGTCATGCTGTGCGGATGCTTTTCTTCAGCAGGGGTAGAGGAACTGGTCAGAGTTGAAAGGAAGATGGACGGAGCTTAAATCTTGTTGGATGCAGAAAAAGACTTGAGACTGCGGCAGAGGTTCACCTCCCAGCAGGACGACGACTCTAAAAACATTCTTCATCCAACCTGACCTTTTATTTAAAGGAGCATGAAGAAACTCTTCCGTCTCCAGATCTACAAATCTGCAGCAGACGCACCAAAAGCTTGGCTGGGGTTGACAAAACGTGTCCTTTCTGTCATGTGAAATCCCCTCAAAATTTCCCAAGATTTGAAGTCTGTGAAAACCTTTTGCAAAGCACTTTAAACAGATAAAGATAAAGTGCTTTGGCATTTATTCACAATGGATTTGTTGGTTTCAGCACACATTTAAAACAAATAACACAACAAACTGTTGCTAATGCCATTAATCCAGTTTCCTGTAACTTGTTGATCTGCCAGAAAAGTCATACCTTTTAACTACGTCATTGTGGTGCATTCAAGGACCGGAAAAAATTGAATTTCTTTTTTTCGTGGTCTAGCTGAAAATGCCCGGCTCCATCCTTGAGCCAAGAAATTTTTCCATCCTAATTTTCAATACGTGAACTGATTCTCGATTTTCTGGACCTGCTGAGTAAGTAGTTGATTTTACCATTGGATTTTATTACAACTTATTGGTTGGTACATGTCGTTAGTTTGACACGGCCATCTGGAAAAGAAAGTTCACATTAGCATCAATGAAACTGTGAAGAACTAAGTACACCCCATTGATTTTAGAGCCTCCTTCAGAAATGATTTCTATTTATTTATGACTTCATCAGAGCTCCCAAATTGTTGCAGAGGAAATGGTAATATCAGAATGAGGTAACAAATATAACTTATCAAATATATGTTAGTTTTATGGTAGAAATCTGATTTATTTCCTTTAAGTTTTTGGATTTTTTGAGTAAAGAGAGAAGAAAAATGCAATGAGAGACAAAACGTCTAATGTCCAAAATAAAGCAAAGCAAATTGTCCCTCCATTTCAATTTACAAAAACAAATGACCTATGTAAAAAATTATTTTAAAAAACAGTTTGAAGTCCGGCATGCAAATATGAGAGTAAAATAAACTATTCCTTTTAAGTTGTTTTGGCATTCACATGAGAAAACGTGATGCAGGTGTTGCTTTAAAACAGAAAGAAGAGATGCTAAAACTGTAAGCTGACACTTCCTGTTTTTTTTTTTGGATACAAACATGATTTGTAATAATGGAAAATATCAGTTATCGACTATAAGAGCTATTTTCATATCAGATATTAATATTGGCTCTAATTTTCATATCTTTGCATCCCTAATGGAAACAGTAACAGTGTATTTAGTTTTTCCAATGATTGTTCGTTCCTGATCTTCCTCTTAAAGCTGAAAGTTTTTACATAAGTTATGGCAAATATTTAGTTATTTATTAATTTAGTTATCGATTATTCCGACGATTAATCGGATTGGCACATTCTGCTGATTTTTCATTTATAGTATATACAATAATCTGTTTGGTTTTTGGATTAATTAATTGTATAGCAAAATCTGCTTAATAGGAGATTTTTTGTATATATGTTTTGTACAGTTTTGACTTAATTACTGCTCTGAATATGTTGCTCCTTCAGCAATTGGCTTTTTTCCACCCAAGTTAACGATTAATCGGTTACTAAATTAGTTGATGATTATTTCAATAACCGATTAATCAACCCTAATATCAACAGTATAATTAATGTACTTCCCTGAGGTTGGCCTCTTTACACTCTCAAGATGTTTTTGAGTTTAAAAAAAACTGCAATTTCTCATCCGAATGAACTCAAAACCCTGACCTGCCTCCTCAGGTGTGTGTGACCAGAGTTTTGGGATCCACGTCGCCGAGCTGGCCTGCTTCCCCCCGTCGGTACTGGAAGTGGCGAGGGAGAAGGCGGAGGAGCTGGAGGAGTTCCAGGAACCTGTGGGGGACAATTCGAAGCGGGACGAAGAGCCCGAGGTCAAGAGACGGCGGACAGATAAGCAAGTAAGGCTTACTTAGAAGCCTTACTTGCTTCTAAGTACGGCAGAAGAACCACAGTTCTTCTGCCGTCATTCTGATGCAAACTGTCAGTGTTCCTCTCTTTTCCTCTGGTGTCGTAAACTGAGCGCTTTGGATAAGAATTACTGAGAAAATGCAATTGTTTTCTAGGAAATATGTACAAATAAGTCCCTGCAAAAGTATTTACACCTCCTTGAATAGTATTTCCTTTAAAGTGGCATTGTTACGTACTTTCCAGGCACATAGTACCATTTTATAGCACAATCAAGTAACTGTTACCTTCAGTTGTTAAAAAGTGCTCTACAGCTCTGGAAAGATTAAGAGATCACATAAAGGTATCAGTTTCTCTGATATGTTGGGATAAGTTTGAGTAAAATGAACATTGTGGTATTTATTTGCAGAAAAGGAGAAATGGTCAAAATAACGACAAAAACGCAGCTCTTTCAGACCTCAAATAATACAAAGAAGTTTATATTCATTTAGAAACAACAATACTGATGTTTTAACTCAGTTCAGGAATCAATATTTGGTGGAATAACCAGGAGGTTTTCAGTGGTGGTCTGTATATAGCAAATATGACTTAAAATATTTTTACTTTGTAATTTCAATGCTTTGAATTTGGGCCTCTTTCTGAAACTCTGCCTTCAGGAAGTCATCACAACACGGCTCCTTTATTAACTCTTTAACAACAATTTTACCAGAGTTTCTCAGTGGCTCATGGCTTGTTTAATGAGCTCAGTAGGTGCGTAGCTCTACCAGGTGTTTGCTAATTGCTGCTGGCTAGTCTGAAGGAGCTGAGTGGAGGAGAAACATGGGTGGGCTGCTCCGTGAGTCTGAAGCTTGAAAACTGCAGCTCAGAGGAGGAGCTAAACCTTGAAGGCGGAGCCAGGTCCAACCAGGCGTTTTGTACAGCTGAGTGGTTGCCATGGGGATTAGAAGATTTCTCAAACATGCATGAAAACCTCACTAAAATTTGTAAATACTAATCTAGGTATCCAGGTTTTTGCCTTTTCCAGGGTCCTTGCATTCTATACCTAATGATCTCCATCCTGTGTCACCTTCAGGTGGGAGAAAACCTGATCCAGGACTTCCTGGAGAAGGTGAAGGCACTTCCTGTCACCACCATGACTGAGGAGGAGGTGAAGGCAGAGCTCAGGAGGATAAAGCAAGACTTGGTGGCCAAAAATAACACGTACATCAGTGAGATACTTTCCCGCTGCACTCCTGTAAAAACTGCCTGACTTTCTTTTTTTTTTCTTTTTTTTTTTCTCTAAATGCTCATGTTCGTCTCCACGCGTCACCTAAAGCTCATGTAGGAACAACACTAGAGTGCCTATAATCTGTACGTTTTTCAATAAAGAATTTCTCCTAATTTGCTTACATGTTTCTTAGAATTTGAAGCTGATTTTTGATTCAAAGAAAGAAAACCAGAGCTTTGTGGGGTTAAGATGTTGCATCGCCCTGACCTGACTGTTGCTGCACGAGCTCGTCTTCATCTGATCTGGGTTTCCAGGAAGCCGAGCGTCATATAGGGCAGATAAGGAAAAGGCATGTCTGGTAGCTGTGAACATTGTTCATGTATAGCTCTTTGGTGTCAGTGTTTCCTCTGTTGATCACATTCAGTAAAACTGCAGCACGGGTTTTATGCGTGTGGAATTGAGATTACCCTCTGAGAGCCCTAAAGAGCTTTGATTTCATGCGGAGGAAATACATGGTTCAGTTTCTTCAACATACCCTCGGTGAGAAGATACAAGTGAAGATTATGTTTGAACTGATCTCATTTTGACAGAATCTGTTAATTCACAAAAACTTTAAGCATTATATCTTTATTTTTTCTCAAAGCAGAGGCTTTGGCAAGCCAGTTTGTCATATAATCTATGCTTTATTCCTTTCTAACAGAAAAAACTTTTTACTAACATGCTAAAAACAAATGGAACTGACTCATTCAATTTGATCCACAACAATGTGGAGTGTTAGGTTGCATTTATCTGATTTATTAAGGGACATGCACAGGCAGCCACTAGGTGGTGCTAGACCTGCCGTGTTTTCTTCGGACAAAAACGTGCCCTTCTGAAATTTTTATTTTTTTCTCAACAGTTTATATTGTGGGGTTTGTAGAGTTTCTGGGTCTAAAAGTCTCTATTACTAAACTGACCATTACTTTTTACAACATTACACTCGATTCTCATCTCCGTTTGGAAAAAGATTAGTTTGCAAACGTGTTTTCCTTTAAATTTAGAGCGACAAAGCCGAAGCAACGAGCATTTGAAGCAACCAGGGTTGATCACATGAAACAATGTATTTAGAAAGCAGCTGAAAATCAAATTGTGCACACCACATATTATTTGTTGACAGATGTATGCAGACTAATCAGTCTCACTGCATGCTCAGATTTGTGTTGCATAATATTTGAGCAAAATTGTGGGAAAAGTGAGTGTTTTACTCCACACCAAAACATTGATTAATTTTGGTTGTAACGACTAGCTGTTTAGAGTTATTGTCCATGTGGAAGACAATGTTCATTACAGCCAAACTCTTCCACTTTAGTTTCATCAGGTCACAAGACATTTCTCCAAAAAACAAAGTTCTTTGTCCATGTGTGTATTTGCAAACTGTGGTCTGTCTTTATGTTTCTTTTGGAGTAATGCCTTCCTCCTCACTGAGTGGCCTTTCAGCCAATACACGTGTTACTATATTGTGATGGTTGACCTTTCCCATCATGTCTATGCTTGTTTATAATAGTTTGAATAGTTAAATAGTACATGGTTTTCAAAGATGAACTTGACTTGTGCAGAACCACAATTCACTTTCTGTTTATTTTTATTTTTTGTACTTTTCCATCGTGTCTAACAAGGAAGCATTGTGATTCAGGTGTGGCCCTAAAAAGCATCCACAGGTTTGACTCGGTTAACCAGAAGTTACCAAAGTTCATTGTTTAATCAGACCGAACGGAGCGGCCTACCGTAATTCCGCCACACTTTGCGCTATCTGAAAAATTCCAACGGTTTCAAAAAGAGTCGTTGCGCTTTGTCGCCAATATCGGGTTATTACGGTAATTTCACCCCCGCCGTAGCAGGTATTGAAATTAATCTGAGGGGCGCTCCTTTAATGGACGATAAATAAATAAAATTACTTCCTAGGTTTTTGAAAGTTTCAGTTAAAGATAAATGGGAAAATACATTTACTCCGAAGACATTTAAAGAACTACGCACAATTAAAATAAGTTAAAAAAAAATATCCAGACGGAGATTTGAAATTTAGGTCACAAAATGTTAAAGAAAAAGCAATGATTTTGCTAAATCGTCTTTATCACTCACCTAAAACGAGAGATTTTGTCTCGTTTAAGTTCACATTGGCTAAAGCAAATGTTGAGGGTAAAAAAATACCTCTCTGCACCTTCTTTGTACCAATCTAAATGAGGAAGCCACAAGCCGAGAGCTTCTGAGAATTATGAGCTTTTGGGTTTTCATGGCACATTTTTGTTTCGCCACCAGGGAATAATCCACCCGGGCGTAAATACCTGCGGTGTGCCGCTCTGGAGCAGGTCTCTGTGTCGAAACAAGCATGTTCAGCGGATCGACATTTCCAAGAAGCTGGTCATAATTCAAATTCTGCCCGGAATAAAGAGGGGTGATGGCGACCCTGCAGGCGTGCCGGTGGTGGTCGCCGCCATCGCTATCTGGTCCAATTGGCTTTTTCTTTTCACGCTTTTCCAGTGTAAACCTTATGTTCTGCATTGTTTCCACTGTTGGTCACGTTTCATAAAATTACAACACGAGTTTCACTGCGTGTAATTAAAGTTACACCCCAAAGACCTGTGACTCGATGCACAGAACAGAAGCGGTTTAGTTCCATCTGCAAAAGCACAGTAAGAAGGCGAACCACGATGTTTTGACCTTATTCTCGCATTATGTTTGGCTTCCCTTTATTTTATACAGTCATGTTCAATAAATTAGATATCGCTAAGTGAAACATTATGTACAGACTGATGTTTTGAAACCTTTTTTCCTGCTTCCAGCCAATGAAAACATGACTTTTAAGAATAAAATATTACTCCAGACTAATAGAAGTAAAGTGGATTTAAAAAAATCTCATACCTCCTTGAAGTTCTCTTCTCCTAAGAAACAAATCTCATCTCCTCCTAAACTGTCAGTTGATGAGGAAAAGACAGGAATAATGGCACAGACACCAAACTTTGGATTTACACTCCATACACTGCAAAAACAAAATCGTAGTGCTTTTGGTTTACTTCCCAGTGTAAATATCTCATTACATTTAAAATAAGGCCAAAGTAACTTTGCAGCAAGATATAAGAACTTGTTTTAAGTAAATAATTCCTTGATGTTGATGGAAAACGTACTGGCAGATTAATTTATATTACATGTTTACCATAAATCCAGGAAAAGAAAGACTTCCAAACATGGTGGGAACATGTCAGATTGACTTTGAAGACATTTCTAACATTATTTCTCTATTTTGGGCATTTAGCAAATGGTAATTCTGACCAAAAACAAAACAAGTTTGGTTTGATTTTGATTTACTGGGGGGAAAACGTCTGAATGTAAACATCAACTATACAATGCAAAAATACAAAGTTAAAGAAAGTAATGTAAATAATGAAAACTAGAAATAAAATAAAGTTTGAAGTAACTTCAGAAAGATGTAAGAGCTTGTTTTTAAGTAAATTCCTTGATATTGATGAAAATGTTCTGGTTCAATCAGAATATTTCTTGCGAAAAGGGAAAAGAATCTTATAAGTGAAATAATCAACTATACTTAAAAAAAATCAATATTAAACAGTTATTGACTTAAAACAAGCTCCTATATTTTGCTGAAAAGTTACTTGTAAGATTATTTTAGTTTTATTTCTAATTTATTAAGATATTTTCACTACAAACTAGACCACCCTATGATGTTTTTGCAGTTTTTCTTTTTGAGTTAAAAAAAAACAAACTTTATTTTAACTTAGAGATGCATATTTAGCTCCACTGGACATTTTAAATCAGAGCAAGTGAATAAAAACCCAGACATGTTTGATCTAATAAAGTTTTATTTTCTTAGAAATGGCAAGTTTTCAGTTTTCTTTTGTCTTTCTAAGAAAGTATACCCCTTTTTGAATTTCAACTAGCATCTACTAATGGTTATTGAATACTTCACAATATATTAAGTCTAGATGTTATGGTACATGCATACGATTCAGGCTGCATGAGGAGCCAAAGTCACCACGATACACTGGGAGGAGGGCAGAAACGGGTGGGGGAGGGGAAGGGATACAGGGCGCTGCAGATTGACCAGGTTCCAGTTAAAAAGGGGTCTGTGGCGCCCCCTATTGAAACCCTCTCCACAAAACACTGACTGCATCAACATATAAACACACGCGCGCGCACGCACGCATACACACACACACACACACACACACACAAAGTTTGCACTGTACATGACACACATTTACACACACCTCTTTATACAAGTGTGGAGCTCCTCCACCGGCCATTTAAACTAACTCACAGGAGAGGGTTTAGTGTTAACAAGCTTCTCTTTCACAGAAAGAAATTCACCACTGGAACCTTTCAGCTTCTGCAGTCCGACGTGGCGGGAGGCGGGGAGGGGAAGGGACGCTAACCAAAGGAAAAACAAAAATAATAATTATAATAATATATAATAAAATAAAAGACATTCAAATACAGTCAGCTTTTTGCTTGAAAATACAAAACTACATGAGAAAGAATTGAAATAAAATCCATTCATCAGAACATATATATATATATATATTTTTTTTTTAAAAAAAAGCCCAAGTGCTCCGTTTCTCTCTCTCGCTCTCATACACACGCATACACACACGCACGATCAATCTTTTCCTTTTTTTTTTTTTTTTTTTTAATCCAATGGGGATGGCAGCTGCGAGGAAGCAGGAAGTCTTTTTAACCGCGGTTCATAAGAGGATTAGCTGTGTGGAGATCTTCATGCTTTAAGTGCCACCAGGTGGACCTCGAAAGTCCCTCAGAGCAACCCGCCCTTCCCAGTCTTCTTTGTTTACAGTCTGCTGCGAAGCATCGCTTCAGGAAGCTCCACGGCTCCCTCTAGTGACCCGCTGCAGCGAGTGCGGCTGGCGCCAGATGAAGCTGCTTCCTCTGCAGCCTCTTCCACTGAGAGCGCTGAGCTCAGAGTCTCTCTGGGTCCTTATAGCTGCAGGCGGATGCACGTTTAGAACTGGGTGTGTGTGAGTGTGTGTGTGTGATGTAATGTGTTTGTTTGCTTATCTGAGGGCGTTAACTCGAGCCGCCGCCTTCAGTTATGTTGTAGCGTGTTGGACTCGATGGGCGGCGCCGAGTCGTACAGAGTGTCCGTGTCATGTGTGGGCTCTCCGGCCAGCGTACACGGGTTGGACAACGTTCCTGCGCCGCAGTCGCAGAAAAACCTGGAGGAGAGCGTGAATCATTAAAATTAACATCTGTAGGTGACCAATTGTGCTCTATAAAACATGAGGAAAACCATGAAACTTATGGTTTAATCACGTGTTTAATAAAAGTTTTAAATCAAGACGCCTGTCCTTTAAAGAATCGTCAAATGCAAAATTTTCTCAAAGTCTGGAGGCATTTTTCTCAAGAGCTTTAGAAACAAAAAAATTAAGCAAACATGAATTTAACTGACAAAATGTAAAAATAAAGAACGAAAGAAGCTCACCGATCGTGTCGTATAAACTCTACGTCGTGTCCTTGGTGACACTTTTTGATGCAGTTAACACAGATGGCATTCCTATCTGTTGTATTACAGGTGTGACACCTAGAAAACCAAAAAAATCATTTAAATTAAAACTTAAAACTGCAATAGAAATTGTAAGTCGGACCCATTTCAGTTTTTTTTACCTATAGAAGTCGTGCATGGGGTAACTGGTGTAGCTGGAGATCTTGTAGAGACACTGTCCTCTGCTCACCGCCTTCTCAATGGCATCCTGATTATTCTGAATTTTATTATCTGACGGGGAACATTTAATAGTTAGTAAGCAGATATAAACTGCAAAAACACAAGATAAAGTATTTTTGGTTGAGTTTCTTTGTACACTTGAAATAAGACAAAATCTAGTCCAACATGCTACAACATAACTGAACTTTTAGCAAAATATAGGAGCTTGTTTAAGTCAATAAATCCTTAATATTAATAAAAAAAATTACTAGTCATTGGCACAAAAAAAAAATCTTGTTTTAAGCGAAATAATCAGCCATTAGAGCTGGTATGTTTTTATCAATATTAAGTAGATATTTACTTAAACAAGCTCCTATATTTGCTGAAAAGTTAATTCTAAGTTAGTTTTGCCTTATTTCACGTATACAAAGATATTTGCAGTAGAAAATGTTAAAATATTTTTTAACCTTTGTGTTTTTGCAGTGTAGCACAACCACAACATGCCCAGCTGTAATGGACGTAAACAACCTCTTACCTTTCATGGTGACATTAACTCCTGAGGCCAGAAAAAGCCCCCCGAAGCGGTTGTTGAAGATCTGGTTGCCCTCCAACGTTGCCGTTGCGTGGTTAGTGATTTCAATACCTGGTTTAGTGAATGACACGTCAACTGTAAGCCAAAAGGAGATCAAATGATGTAGTTTTTTGATCTAGAAGAGTCTGTGAAGCCAACCTGCAGCAAAGCCGTCAAAAATGCGGTTCTTGCGGAGCGTGGGATGGCTGTTGGTGCTGATGAGCACGCCGGCCTGCGCGTTCCTGAAGATGTCGTTCTCTTCTAGCAAACCTGCAGGGAAGATGTTTTTTCATACGCTTCAACAGAACAAGTTGGAAACATCAACGTTCAATAAATGACATCTGGTTTGAAACAGAAGGCGAGCTGCAATAAATCTAGGGCTGTAAGTTATCGGTTGAGTTAATTTAAAGTTGATTGATCTTATTGATCATTTTGTTGTTTTGCATCAAGAGGGCTGGCTGTCTTTTCGTAACATAATGGGCTAAAGTTTTCATATTCTGGATTAAAAAAACAACAACATTGTGTCACCCATGTTAAAGACCGACTGAATAGAAAGAAAATTGTGTTTCTCATATTATTAACTTTAACATATTTATAAAACATAACAAAAGAGGAGCCTCTTAGGTTACCAAATATAAAAACTAAAGATGAAAAGAATATATGAAACTCTTAATTCGGAAATGCATTTGCTCTTGAAGAAATTATAAAACTTTGTTCCATGAAGTTCATAAACTCACGACAGTCATCAAAATCAACCGTGCATATTGGATGTTTTTTTCCATCATGTTACAATTTTTCCCCGTCAGTAAATCTGCTATTTTTGATCGAGAAGTTGGCGCTGCTTTGGCTGAATGAGCGACGTTAAAGAGCTTGTCGAGTATTTTTTATTTAAAAATAGAACCGCGTAAAGCCCGTTTTGAAACCCACACAGTCTCTGGAGGAACTGTTTCTTTCCCATTCTAGTATGACCCCTCCGTGTTTGTTTCTGTATCAACTGGCTTAATGCTGGCCAGTGGCGCCCTCTGCTGGATGGTGGCTAAACTACAACATTTAAAGAAGGTCTGAGCTGATGTTATTAGTTTCTGGAGCCAATTTAAATCTAATAAACCATTAATTTAATTAACATTTGTGAAGATTTGTGAGTGCACTCGATCTTGTGACAGCTGAATTTCTGTACCTCGGCCTCCGTTGAAGATGCAGATGCCTCCATCTCTGCCGTCATGGATCTTGTTCCTCCGCAATGTAGGGTTGCTGTCTGTCTTGATCCACACTCCCGCCATGGCATTGTCAAAGATTTCATTGTCCTCGATGAAGCCCAACCCTGCGACATAACAGCAGCGTTAGATGAACCTTTGACTCCACGTTGGACGTCCCACTGGTGCCGTCAGAGATGCAAATACGAACCTGAGTTGTAGACCAAAATCCCTCCATTCTGCCCTCCCCAGATTTTATTGCGCCGTATCTTTGGGTTGCTTCCCGTCCTGCCGATTAAAACAGACTCAATTATTTTCTGCTGATTTCAAAGGAAGACGAGTTTCAACACACGATTGAGTAAAATAATCTGGTTTTATCAAGTTCAAAGTATGGATACTTTCTGATTAATGGCTTTCAGAGACCCTTACTCGCCTCAAAAATCCCTTCATAGTAGGTCTGAGTAATACGGTTTAAAAATAAAATCTGATTTTTTCAAACCAGATTTGATTTTAAAATTTTTTTAATGGTTTTCTTTTCTAAAAAAGAATTTACAAATGACAAACTATTTCAAAAAGTGGTTTTTACCCCAATTATCCCTTTAATGAGTTAGACGATGGAGTTTTAGGACCATTATACTAGATTGTTTGTCTAATTACAACAATATAGACACAATTAACATAATTTACCAGACAAATGTTCTAAAATTCCAAGAAAAAATGTGTTTTAATGAGAAAAAATTGTTAGATTTGTGTTTTAGTTCCCATAAAAAAATACTAATTTATTCTCCAGGCTAATTTTACTGCACTGCAGAGATACTTGGGTGTAAATTATATACATAGCATTGATTTCAACAGGATTACTGTAGCATGGGACTAGGATTATGTTTTGGCAAGGAACTAAATGATTCCATTTGAAATTTTGGACTGAAAGAAAAATATCTTCATCTCATTCAGTGTTTTCATTGAATACGCAGGTATTAAGAGTTGTTACCTTATCTGTACACCAGAGTACATGTGATTGTAGATGTCATTGTCTTCCAACACGCCGTGGCCATTGTCATAGAAATACACACCAACCTAAAGGACAAAAAACATTAAATTAGTGGCAAAAAGGCCACTTTACCTTTTGCATATTTCTTAAAGCTAGAAATACAGTTTTTAATGGTGATACTAAAAATACAATTCACAAAGAGATATCCAAAAAATATTATCAGAGGATATTTGGTTCAATATTAAATTTCTGCAAAATAATAAGCAACTAAATTAACATTTACACCACACTTTAGCATTTTTATGATTATCGACTTCTGTAATAAAAAAAATACACTAGGAAATATAAAGTTTTATGAAACAAATGGGTATGAAAACAGAAGTATGTGGGTTTGAATTGGCAGCTCATGCATCCATCTGAATATTTAAGGAAACTTCCAGTTTACTGTTAACTTTTTTGATTTTATTTTTTTAATAGTACAGTATTTTCTCCATAATAATAAGGTTTTTGAATTTAAGACAAATATCACACACAGGCCTGTCACAATAACAAATTTTCGCTAGGCGATATATTGTCCCAGAAATTATTGCTATAAATGATAATATTGTTGCTTTGAGACAGTTTTGATGTAATGTCATAATAATGCAATAGCATATTTTCAAAGATAAAAATAATTAAACTCCAATGAACATTTAACAATGGAAATGGAAGACATTCTAACTATGCTAAATACTAAACAAAAACAGACAAATAAAATTAATTATAAAGTCTCAGAAAACAAAATTGGTAGGAAGAGAGAGAAATTAGAAAATAATAAGAAATTAATGAGCCATTTTTAACGAATATGTGATTAATTGATTTATTGTGACAGGCCTAAATGCGCATGTCTTTTTAAGAAGAAAATGATGTTTTGTCAAGTTGTTGGTAGAAATGATAATTTTCTTAAACCAGCCACTGGGGCTGGTGAAACAAAATGTATACATTTGCTAAAACCTCATTATTTGTTTTCTTTGAAAGACAGGAAAACCTTGACATGCAGTACCACATAAGTAAATAAATCATACGCAAGATGATTTTTGTGTACCTGTTTGCCGCTGTGAATGCGGTTCTTGCGGAGGACAGGAGTGCTCCCTGTGGTCACCCAGACTCCAGCCAACGTGTTGCTGTAAACCTCGTTCTCCTCAATCACTCCCTGGCCTTTCTCATGCTGAAATAAAACACACGACCGCTCATCTTAGGATCACATTTTTCCCCCTGCTAGAGTGGATTGGGACAAAGATTTGAGGAGGAGGCATTTACCACGTAGATGCCTCCATGCTGCCCATCGTGGATTTTGTTGTGCCTTACAATGGGGCAGCTGTTTGTTCGGATCTGAATCCCAGCCAAGGCGTTACCATAGATGTCATTACTTTCTATTAACCCACGGCCGTCTCCAAATATGTACACTCCACCTTGGTTACCGTTGAATATAGCATTTCCACTGAAAACAAGAGGAAGGAATAAGGTGAAACAAACGAGTTTGTACACTTTTCAGGAATTTTCAAGGTCAGTTTTCAAACTTTTCCAGCACCAAGGAGATAAAAACAACACAAATGTACTAAAATAAAAGCTTAAATTCTAAATTATATTTATTACTGTTATTAATAATGACTTGTGATAGTAATAAACTAAAATAGAACAAAAATTGATGTTTTGAAATGTCTCTCTCTCACACACCCTATACGCCTGATTGGTCCAAGAACAAAACACTAATTTAACGACTATCACTAAAGTTGTTTAAGGTGTAAAATATAAGCCACCATTTATTTTAATAAGTCACCGAGCCGTTAAGAATAATAAATATTTATTATACTAAAACAATCCAAACATATCATGTTAAAAGATGCTCTTGCAAAGTTTTCTGGCATTTAGCGAATATAAATAATTTAGGTAATTTTAACTAAAGCAAGAAAAGAAGTTTTTTTATTTGGTGTAGAAAAATATCTAGTTTCAACTGTAAGAACAGTTTTCCAAATTTAACCACATGATAGATTTCACTTTATTACAAAACTGTGCCGTTTGAATATTAAGCACTTTCAAGGACTTTATACAGAAATCAAGCACTTTCCAAAACCCTGGAGACACCAAACTGAACTTAAAGGATTTTCAAGGATTTCAAGCACTCATACGAACTCTGCTTCAGGGACGTCTGCGTTCTTACCGTATCGTCGGGTCGCTGTTGGACGTGATCCAAACACCAGCGAAGTTATTGGCATAGATTTTGTTTTCTATAAATTGGCCCCGCCCCTTTTCGTGGACATAGATTCCTCCCGTTTGGCCGTGGTGGATCTCGCAGCGGACCACCGTGGGGTTGGCGTACGCCTTCACCTCAAAGCCAGCTATGCGATTTCTATGGATGTTACAGTTCTCAAAGTAACCCTAAAACAAATGCAGGGGGTGGGGGGAAGACACACACAGGTGAGGTTGTGTGAAGGAGTCGCTCGAGGTAAGACGTGTCGTAGCTGCATTCACCATGCCGTGATCGAACGTGAACACTCCTACATCTCGTCCGTGATGAATGTGGTTACGCCTAATGATGGGGTTACCGTGGTTCTTCACCCAAATTCCTGCCAGCGCGTTGTTGCTGATTTCATTGTCCTCATAAATGCCCTGCGAAGACAAAAAGTTTTCGGTTGGCGAGACTGTGTGTTGCATGTTGCTGGTTAAAACGTGCCGTTTGATTTTACCTGTGCGTGGTCTGTGATGTACAGACCCACGTTCTCACAGTCGCTGATGTTGCAGTGTTTGATAGTTGGACAGGCGCCCTGTCCGCTCACACACACGGCTGAACCCACTGGACACAGAGACGAAAATAAAGGTCTTACAAAACTGGAGATGCACCAATCCGATACTCATATCTGTATCGGTATTAAAAAACAAATTCTAGATCAGGTTTCTGTGACAATGTGGCAGATCTATTCAGTCCAAGTCTATGCTTTGTGTTTTGAGCTACATCATACTTTATTATTTATTTTACATTGTATTTATAATTCCTAATTGCACTTTCCGACAACCTTTTGGTGTGTTTAAATGTGCTGTACTGGCGCAAAGTTATCAAACGAATTTGCAATTTAGTACATTTATGTCTGTTCAAAAAAACATTTGAACAGACATGCACAAAACGTATAAAAACCTTAAAAAAAAAAAGTATCTTTTTCTGTACAAATATACAGATTTGAAAACTTTAACAATATATTCATGGAAAGCATCTAGAGTGTACTTGAAAGGTGTCTGTATAGACTAGAGCAGTGCTGTACAAACTTTTTGCCTTGTAGGCCAAAACTGGCAAATTTAAACAACTGGCCACAAAATTTATTACATTAAAAAAAATGCAAAAATTAGTTTATTGTATTTTTTCCTGATCAACAATAAACATATTTTTATGAAGTTTGTGCATCATTAAAGATACAAAACATAAAGAGGCCTCTTCAAATTCATTGTAAGACTGATTACTAATAGCATCGCAAAAATACTTGGATGATCTGAGTTAAGACGACATTAAATATCCCTTTGGGATAAATAAATGGATCAAATCCAAGACTTCCCACCGTTTTTAATCTATAAACCCATCAACCAGCAGAATGAGAAAACGGTTTGCATCATGAGATTTGATGCAGTAACGGGTATCGACATATAATTCTTTCGTTTCATTTTTGTGAGTTACTGGGTCTATTTCTCGATAGGATGATTTGACTTTTTCAACGCAGAGAGATATTTCTACATTAAAACGCAAAAAGAGATGGCTTCACATTTTGCGCTATCTGAAAAATTCCAACATTTTCTAAAAGGGGAGACATTTCGCTTTCCAGCCAATATTGGGTTATTATGGAAATTAATCTGAAGGGAACTCTGTTAATGGACGGTAAATTACAAAGATAACTTTGCTAGAGATTGAAAGTTTTAGTTGGGCAAATATATATATACTCACATATACATTACTTACAGAACATTTAAATACTGACAGGACATTTAAAGACATTTAAAGAACTGCATACAATTAAAATAAGCAAAAATATTCAGGTGGAGATTTTAAACATAGGTCTAAAAGAGTTGAAGTGTACGAATACTAAATCAGGAATATTCTTCAATCAACCATCAATCCAGACTATAATCCAAACTGAGAACCAATTTAAAAATAAAATAACATGATCAAACACCAGTTCAGACATGTGACCAAAAAAAACAAATGTTTGCACTTTACTTTTCCATTTTTATAACCTGCTAAACCAAAATAGGCAAGTTTGAAATGTCCAGTATTAAATGTCAGTTTATTATACCAAATATAGGGATCATTTCTACTTATCACAAACTAAAATCCTTTCAATACACGCTACTGCTGCAAAGTGTGGGTTTATCAGATTATAAGGAAATGTGATGAAGCGTCCTCTGACTAGAACAGGAGGTGTTGGTGTGTGTGTCTGGTTACCTGTGCATGTGGAGCGGATGATGCAGTGGTCGATGTTGGGGCTGCAGTTGACTGTGATCTCCAGACAGTGGTGGGCGTTGTGATGCTGCGCCGATTTATCATCTGGATTAAACTGAAGAGGGAACAGAAGCTGAGGTCAGACAGAGGACAGGAGAGCAGACAGCACTTCTGTCTACCCACCACATCCACACGGCACTCTGCAAGTGTCGAAGCCGCTAACAGCTCAGAGTTATAATATAATGAGGAAACAAGATGATTATAGTTCGCGCCATTTGGCTAACCTTGCTTAATAGAGAGCACACACTGCTATTCTTTTGCCTTGGGGACATCAGAGAGAAATAAAACCCAAAGCAAACAACATATTCACAAAGATACATTATTGCAATACTAAATGACTCTTGGACCTTATAGGTTTTGTTTTTCAGTCAGAGAGGCCGGTCCAACTCCCCCTTTCTACAGTCATTTTAATATCTTATCTATAAAAACTGGTTCAAAGTCTTTGAATCAGTTTTTATAGATACTTCAATCATTGCAGATCTCATTAAAATCAGTGCAGTCCCAAGTTATTCCACTGTATTAACAGCACAGGATTTTAGACGGACCCGTTTTAAATGAACTCTAGTTCATTTGTCTAGAAATCTGGTTTGTTTGCGCAGGTATGAATGTCCAATCGAACTGACGCGGACCAAAAAAAGCAAACTCTGATACACTTAAAAAACCTAGGCTTTGATAAAGTTAAATGAACCGCGGTGCGTTTCGAATGCATATGCGGAAGCAAGAGCATTCTGGGTAAACACAACTCAAGCAAACGTGCGAGTGTTGCACGATAGAGGGAGAAATGGCTCATGGTCTTTTATCACAACAAAAGAGAAACCCTTCAACGGGTAAAATCTCACGCCACCACTCCATTTTTGTTTACATTTTATGAAGTAGGAAGTTGCGGTCTTGCGTTATGAGCTCAGTTTCACAAACCCACTCCTGATTATTATGTAACCTGCAGATATAATAAATGACTAAAATATAACTTCTAATGGCAAAAAAACTCAGAAAGCAACATATCTACTTTTCACAGCACTGTATATTATTCTACACTTTCTGTCATTTGTTTTAGTGTAGAGGCTACAGTGTCGTAAGAGAGCGGTCTCTGTTAAACAAGGTTTTCATGCATTCCAAAATAATTGTGAGATTGACGTCTTGGACCCTCCAGACACAGATTTTTTTTTAAATCGTACAGAACTGGATCATGTCGTACTGAACGCTTGATATCAATAAAACCTTAGTTGTAACTCATGTCAGACTGCTTGATTTGTTTATTACTGGAGTCGAACCCCAAGAAGGGTGAGAAAAGGAAGTGCAAAGAGAGAAAGATGTGGATGCAGTCACAGCTTTTCAAAATAAGACAATTATCAGATGTACATTGCAGCACTCTGTAAGATCCTCCCAGATAATGTCACACTACTTGACGTAACACTCACACTGAACGACCACAAATCTATAATTCACACACAGCGTCAGAAATTTTCTTACAATTCCTTCATGAAAAAAAGATTTTTTCTGAGACAGAAAGTAACTGAGCAGCGAGAACCTGGTTTGACATCTAATATTAGCAATTAGCATGCTAGCTTTACCAAAACAGCAATCTCTGTGTGAATACTGGAGAGAATGCACACCGTTATTTATGCAAAACTTTCCAAAAGGTTTTCAACATTTCAAAATTCATGTAACGAGGAAGCTTTTTCTGATGGGAGAAAAAAAAACCAAAACTGGATTTCTTAGTAATATCAGAAACCTGAAAACATCCAAATCTGCATTTTTTTTTTTAGATGAACTATACATTTTCTTTTAGTTAAACAGAAAAATCCCATGTTCTAAACTAATAATTGTATTCCTTATTATGAATAGGTACTAAAAATATTTTTATTTATTATGACAACATAAAAAAATATGACAAAAGGGTATTTGTTTACCTTAATGGTCATGTATCCCACATATGCATCCTCTGAACCCTCCATGAAGACAAACGTTGAATCTCTAGTATTCTCTATGACGACTTTGTCTGCTACTTTACCAGGTGCTGAGAGGGAAGCAGAGACCGTCCATTAAACAGAGAGGTTGGTTAGCATACAGACTGCCTATAGAAGAATTAGCAAATCTTCAGCGTCTCTTTATGATGGCCACATACCTGCACCGATCATGGTGATGGGAGACTCTATATAAATCCACTCATCGGTATAGATGCCAGAATGAACAAAGATGAGACCGTCAAAATGGGCTTCTTGAACACCGCCGAGAGCGTCCTCAATGGTGTCGTAATACTGCGAGAGGAGAGACACAAACACTTTCAGGCAAAACAAGCGCATCCTTCCACAATTTAGAGAAGTGATGATCGACGGTAATCAACCGTTTTTGTCTTCCAGCTGAGGGTTTGGACTTACCAGCATATTCTCTCTCCCTTTGTATCGGCCGGGGTTACTGTAGAAATGTTCAGCAAAGCCGGGCTTTACGTGTGCACCTTTGTACTGCAATACAAAAACACAACGCAAAAAGATCAAAACTAGCGAATGTAGGTTGGATATCAGCTTCTGCAGGTAATTTTGCTTGTTAAAAGTGAAAACAACACCAACGCTACAAACGCTTCAAACCCAGACTGTATAATGAGAGGTAATCATTTTCACAAAGATGGCAGAGTACTCAGCTGTAGATTCTTCAAAACTAAATATCCTGAGCCTTCTACAACACCGTTTACATCTACAGTCATATTGCTCCTCTGGTTTAAAGTCATATTGATGAGATGCCAGAGAAAACCAGAGCGACCTGTTTTTTTTTTTTTAATCTATATGAGGAAAAGAGTAGCGCAGCGCAGCAAGGCTAATTCCATTGTTGCTACTTTTCATTTGTTTTTTTGTTTTTTATTTAATGAAAAACCAATTTGGCCCTTTAATATATGTCTTCAAACAAGAGAAGCACCAAACAACTGTTATTAAAAATAATGCTGCCTTCAAATTACAATAAACGAGCCTCAAGAAGTACAGCCAATCTGCAAGCTGGCTACCGGAGCAGATAGCCCAACTAAGTACCCAGCAAACATCAGCTTGTTGTACAGAGCAAGATGGCAAACGTGTTTCACTGCAGCCATAAGCAGTTGACAACCGAAGCTAAACATCGCCACCATTCATTCTATATTTTTGATTATGAAAAATTAAAACATTACAGGGCATAGTACTTTCAAATTAATTAGGTTAATTAATTAGTGCTTTTCAGTTTTAATTAAATATTAAATAAGATTTACATTTGAAACATATGTAAAACTTGTAGCAACAGAGTAAAAACGTTGTCCAACGCCTGACCCAGACGTTATGAACCAAAACCATCGACAAACGAAAGGAAGTTGAAACATCAATTACAAATCTGACCAAATATTACTGATAAAAGCCCAAAAAGGTTGTTGAACCAGTTTAAATAATAAAAGGCCTTTCAGAAGCTTATACAAAATATTTTTTTAACAAAAAACAAACGGATTATAAGAAGTCTGAACAACAGCATCTTGTTGGGGTGTCCAAACTGAACAAAGCATTAAATGAAGAAAAATGTATAAATTAAATAAAGTTGTACTAACCAGCTGCTGAAAGCTCTCTTTCCAGGGGTTTGGATGCTCGTGCTCCTCAGGGCTGACCTGGTAAAACCGGCCTGGCTCAGGATGCATCATGGGACGCGTGTACTCAAAAACCTCCATGTATAGCCGTTTCCTTGAAATAGGGAAAGGAAAAGTATAGACTCTTATAGGTCTCTTTTGCTTATAAATTAGGATATAAAGAAAGAACAAATCATCTTACCATAGGATGGGGTCGTTTGCTAGCTGGCTGAATCTCTTGCACACGCAGGCCGCCTGGCAAAGGTCCTGCTCCAGCAAGTAGGAGAAAATCTTCAAAACCACCTCATCTGGAAGCTTCTGCTGCAGATACTGCTCTGCTGGGGCTGCTAAAAATATACAAATACATACACAAAAAAAGGCAGTGTAAGTCTGAAGAAAAGGTCAACATTACAGTACGGATGGACTGTAATGCAACAGTGCAAGAGTGGAACTCAGCAAAAAGAAAAAAAGAAAGAAAAACTAAACCAAACTAGAAAACGCTGCCCATCATGCTGAAGAGCTTAAACACACCTGGAAGGTCGTGGGTCTTACCGGACACTCGTGCCCGCTTGGCTCGATGACCGAAGGCATCTGTTGATGAAGTGGAAGCTCCCTGAAAATGCAGCAGAGATTTAAAGCTCAGAGGGATTCAAAAGTGAATACGACAACAAATCGGTATCTCTCCCCTCTTCACGCAGCAAAAATGCAATCTGCAGCAAAGCACAGGCGCAACAGCTTTCACGCTCACCTCCATCGGGCCCTTGCTGGGGCAGGCAGAGGCGGTGGCAGAGGCAGCGGCAGAGGCAGCGGTGGTTCTCTTAGGAAGCAGGGTCTTGCGTCGAAGCTGGTAGGGACTGTTCTGAGCGCCTGGGCCGGACTCCTCGATAGCCATTTCTGCTGCAGCGGCCGCAGGAGCCTCCTCATCTAAACAGAAAAGCATTGTGGGTGTTAAGTAGAGATGCAACAATCAAACTGGATAGACGTCTCAGTACTTAAAAGTGTCAGATTTCCCCCCTCTATGCTTTATAGAACTTCCACCATTTTCACACCTTGTAGTCCGGAAGACTCAGTTAGGCTGGGAACCGAAATTGCAACATTTTTTACATTTTCAGCTGGGGCAGTTTGCTTTCACACTGCACTGTGTCAAACAAACAAAAGCATTTGAAAAACCTGTTCAACTCCTCGCCTGTGGTGGCGCTGCACCAAGAACCACTGAAGAAAACGACACAAAGACCTCTGACGAAGACATTAGTGCAGCATTCTTCTTCGCAAAATGTAAACAAAAGGCGTAGGGTCAGATTTTAGTGGTTGTAGGATTTTTGTTTTGTCTTTGGCTAAAGAGCTGAGCCATTTCTCTCACTAGCAATAAACTTGCGCGTTTGTTTAGGTTGTATTTACCCAGAATGCCGTTGCACAACAACTTGCTTTTTTCTGTTAAAGCAGTATCCGGTCCACTTGGTATCCACATACCTATTCAAACCGCACCACAATCTTTTTAAACAAACCGAAATCTAGGTTTTTAGGTGAACCAGAGTTTGCATCAGAGTTCGATTATTTACTCACACCTCTCCAATGAACTGGACTTTCTAGACAAAAACTAGAATTTGATTAAATCGGACCAAACAAGGCTGGTGTGAATGCACCCAAAGTCAACTGGTAGAATGTACATTTAATGCACATTTCTGAATTAAAAAAAAATCAGATAAAGATTATGCTTTGAAGCATAACTTCAAATAATCTTCTAAATCCCTTTTTTTTTTGTGTCAGATTCAAAACTAACGCTTGCAGCACATTTTCTCTCTATATGTTATAACCCTAAGAAACAAACAACAAAATGATCAAAATCAGAGTCACAAGTTCAGATATCAGAAATCAGTCAGGAAAAGCTTAATTGATATATCTCTAACCTGAAGTATACAGTCATATGTATAGATTAGAAAATCTTCTGGTCTTTTTATTGCGACTAATTGAAAAGTAATATGTAAAAAAAAAAAAGTTTTTTGTTGAAAATGTAATGGAAATACCTCAGATTTTGAACATTCAAATTGAGTATAATGTCAGTGTAGAATGATAGTTATGTTTTCATGTATTTCTATAAATTTGTTCTTTGATTGCTCATGTGTAATTGCCTTTGAATTATTTCCTTACAAATAAAATTATATTTCAATCAATTCGTCACAATGTCGAACACAAAGTATGGCAATATGAAAAAAAGAAGAAAACTCTGTCTTTTAGAAATTTTGCCAATTTTTGTGGTGAATATTTAGTTCTATCGGATTTTAAAACATTTTGATTGAAATTAAGGGACAAAATAACCCAGATTTCAAAATACTGTAAGCATCTCAAGTTTATACACTAAAAAGTCTCAAGTCTCTGAAAGATCTTTACTTGCCCTTTTAGATGAAAATTATATAAAACTATTTAGAAAATTTTATTAACACACCCACTTGTTAAAAACATCTCATATAAGCTACATGGAGTATAAATATAACTAGGAAAGTTACTATCCGAGGTTGTGCATTGATGTATTATACTTCTACTGTCATGCTAAATATTGATAATACATTAGACCAGTGGGAAGGACTTTGACTGCCCTAATACCAACAATATTGCACATGATCATTTTTTAAAAATGAACATTTGATCCAACAAAACTGTGTTCAGTTAGCTAATGTTTTTATGCAGCTATATTTTGAAAATAAAGTCTGATTTGATACATAAATACATGCTTGCTAACTTGAGCAAGGTCTTTATTCCATACATTTTTTATTGTATTCTATTTCAGGCTTTAAATGTAAAATGCTTCTGGAAAATAATGTACGAATATTTTATGTTGCCATCAATAGTGGTGAATAAGGGGACAATCAAAAAGTAAATTAACTGACATTTATTATGAGTACAAAAAAGCAGAACACCACAGATGATGTGCTGAACATTTTATGGCAATGTGTTTTATAATTTTGGCTCTTTCTCATGTTTCAATCTAAATTGAAGCTTATATATATATATATATATATATATATATATATATATATATAAAAGAATATCAGCTAATAAAACTCACTGTTTAATATTTAGTCTCCACATATAATCGTTTAATAGTTATTTTATGACCCACATTCGGTGTTAAAGCAGACAAAGGTTGGTGATTGATAACGGGAGATGCGCTTTCTGCAGATAAACTACCCTTTTTCATGTGTAGTTACCCTGAAAAGATCCTGATCTGTATGCATTTGTCGTTGTCCCAGCCACAACCACACTGGTCTTTTGTGGTGCTGTCAAATCAGGGACAGCAGTCGATGTCGACTGCTAACAGCTAAAAACTGAACTGCGTAGCTGGCAAATCCGCGGTGTAAACAAATCAAGCCGCCACTAGCATAGACCGACAATCCGATAACAAAACGAGCTTCAAAGTAACAAATCTGAGGCTATTCGGCTGACCCAAGTTATTAGTCCAAATCACACAGTATCCTCTGTCACAGCTGATGTGCGTGTCCTCTCGAGGCAAGAGCAACCAGCTAGCATTGCCCCTGGAGCCGCCGCTAATGTTTTTGTTAACGTTACACCCCAAAAATGGCAGTCCTAAAGGTTTGCACTTGCACAAATTGCTGTGACAGCTGGGAATGCAGCAGCCGAGCGGCCATGAAGCTTGTGATTACGAAGGGTTAGGCCGTCCCTTAAGCTTCAAGCTGGGGAATATATGAGCCATTTATGATGTCCGCCTAGCTACATACGCATTAAGCGAAGACAACCCCCACAACCTCCTCCTCCTAACCTGGTGAGCTAGCTATAGCCCCGATCACTCAAGCCAAACAAAGCGCGGCCTGGCCTGAGCCACAGAGCGAGAAGCCTCGGGTTTTCCTAAAGAAAAAAACCCCGCCGCCTCCAGGCCTGCTAAGTAGCTCGGTAGTGACAAAGAGGGTTACATAAAAGAATGGTTTCGCCTAAAAAAAACCTTTGTTTAAAACCATTAGCTGGCCGTGGCCTAGCTTACCTCTATCCCCGTTGATTCGTTCGGGTTGCACCGGGCGCGGCCTCGATACTCGCCTGGGTCTCCTGTTGGTGGCTCTGAGGGAGTTCATCTGGGGAGTTGGTTGTCGAAAAATACGCCGCTATCCTCGACTGCCCACTGATAAAATGTTGCCCCTCGACTGGAACAGCCACCCAGACGACCTTTCCCCCAAATATCCCCTCCAATAGCGACCTAAACCTCCCTGTTTTTGGGGTGTAATTGCTGTTTTTTCACCCCGCTCCGTGGTATTTCAGCTAACCCCCGTTTCACTGCTCTGTGCCAGCTCCGTCTCTCTCCGTAGCAGGAGGAGCCATTAACTCACACGGGAAACAATCGAATGGAAAAAAATAAAACACAACGTCAGCTTAACCAATCACATTATGTGTTTCAGACAGTCGGTTTCAGTAGACCAATCAGAAGACTCGTATCAAACGACTTCAAGAAGCCTTTCTGTTGCGATTCGGAATCGGTCAAGCAGCAGGAGTTTAAACCAGGGGCGCCTGTTTTGAAAAAGGTATCCAGATGTGGGGGACCACCAATAATTTTGGGTTGACACGCCAAATCTAAACCCAAAAATGAATTTTGGGATTTTTATTTGGGAATTAATGAGAATGGATTAAGGTTTGCTGCAAGATGCTGCATACATTCAATAAATCTGCAGTGGAGAACGTAATCTCTTCTGCCATCATCTGTTGGGGTAGCAGCAGCATCAGAATAAGAGATTTAAAAAGCTCAACAACGTGATATAGAAGGATGGTTTTGTTTTGGGGACTACTGCAGTACCACTAAGTGACGGTGTAAAGCAGGATTCCTTATGAAATCAAGAAAATTACAGATAACCCTGACCTTGAGACTACATCTACAGTCAGAGGCTTTTTCAAATTTGCTGTAATACTGACAGCTACAAGAAATCTTTCCTGCCAACTGCCATCTCTGCCTACAATAACTCTTTGAAGAATTTGAATTAATATGAGTTACAACAAAAACCTTTAAATTAAGTACTTTCAAATTTGAATTTTGTGCTTGATTGTAGATGCGTCACACAAAGATCATTATATTTATTTCTGCTGGTTTACTACAAATCTGATGATTATAGTTTACACAGAATGAAAATGCAAAAAAATAATTTGATTGGCAAGAGGTCTATAATTATTATAGACTAATACATGAGCCTGTGTATTAATCTGTATAATACAAAAGATTAACTTTTTGAACTGAATTGCTGAAATAAATGAACATTTTGATGACAGATTTAGATGTGTTTTTACTCTAAAAAAATCATCTGATTTGAATTGTTAAAGACATTTTGGCATAAATGTACAAGCCAGATATAATGTAACTGCAGTGCCAGAAGTGAATCACATACATTTTCGCTTTTTGTTTTGGTTTCCCTGTTTATTCATATCAGTTTAAATCTTGCCTTATCAGCTAATCCCTTTGTATTTAGTTTCTTTGCTTAATCTTACAATTTTATGCTTTTTGCATTTAAGTTTAGTTTCCTTTGGATTAGAGTTTAGGCTTCATCCACTTGGTTATTGTTTACATCCCTGTCATGTAAACATGAGGAGACATTTGGTCTCCTTTCACAGATGCACCCGGTTCCCAAACAGCCACCTAAATAATCAAACTCTTCAGTATATAAGCTCCTCATTCTTGTTCTTTCTTTGCTGGATTCTCTTGTTTATTCCCGTTATGTTACCTTGTATCGTGGGTCTCTTGATTCTCTTACTCCATGATTCTGTCTTCTCACAGAATCCCTTCTTGTCATCTATAGGTTTTTCTTTTCTTTTCATTTTACCTCTTACCTCTGACTTTACCTGCACCTTGAACATCTCAATTTGTAACCAAACACTTTGGCTCTTTCTGATGTAAAATGTAAGAATAAAAAGCCAAATTAAGAAATATAATCTGATGAACTTTGACAGCTTTATTAGTTCTTTTTTTTCTTAAACTATGTTTCATGAAGCACCTGAGCAATTGCTTACATTTGGGAGAAACAGCAATAGTCACTAGATGCACTTGATATAAAAAATTATGACATTTTTCCGGACAACCTTTGGGCAAAAGGCCTTCCCTGTTAAGACTTGCAAGCTTTTGAACTCGCTACCATTTCCTTTTAAGACCACAACTTGCATTAAAATGTTCACTTTAAGGCTTAGGAATTTGCTAAAGACAAACCAAACTGTCCTCATTTTTAAATATTGTAATCTTTTTGGGTCAGTAGTTTTAAGTAGATTGCTTTATAACGCTTTTTCATAATCATTTGTAATTACCGTTGATTTTATTGTCTTTTAAAATAAATGTTAAAGGTCCCTCTAATGATGGGTGTTACAAATTAGCTAATACTAGAAACACTAATGCAGGCATCATTTTATGTTTTTGTTTCTGTCCCTATCAATTAAACAATACAAATTTTAATAAATGAAGTGCCAAAAAAAAGGAGTTATCAAACCAAACAGAAGACTTAAACCTTTGAATCAACTTTACTTATATGGCACCTTCCACAGGTCAAAACCAAAGTGCTTTTCAATTAAAAACAAGCATAAATGCAGAAGATAAAAGCATACAAGAAAATATAAAAACAAAAGCGTTCATTAAAATAGACAAGTCTTCAGCTGCTTCTTAAATTATGACAGTCCAAAGTTGAAGGCAAAGCTTTCCACAAGCTGTAGGTTTCCACTGTTTGTTGCTTTCTCAGTTCTGTTTTTTTCTCTCTCTCTGTTTCTGCAGGTGTAGAAGCAGACTTATTGGGTGGTTTCTTGTTTTTTCTTTGTCTTTCTTATCTTTTAACTTTTAACCTTTGCCCGACCTCTCTTATTGTCTTTTCTCTCGTCTTCCCTTTCTTTTCTGTCTCAGTGTTCATTCCATTTGAAATATTTCCAAATCAATATCTAGTAGTCTTGCAGTTAGTTTCTTACTTTTTAGTGAAAATTAGACCTGGGTGATTTTGCTTGAGGCCACTGGCGTTTTGACTATTTTTCCTGCTGTACTGGATTTATTTCTACACATTGTTAGACCCAAAGTTTCAAGTCAGGGAAGTAAAGTTAGAATTAGAGGTGAAACTGGGCCGCCAAATAAATAATCCAGTTTACAGGTCCAGTTTCCTTCACTGCAGACATCTAGCAAAAAATATTCTTTCTTAAGTATATTAAGAAAGAATATTGAAGGAGACTCATATATGCATTCATAACAACGCTGAACTATTGTAATGTATTCTGTCAATCCAGCAAAGCATGTTGGGATTTGATTGAACAGGAGGTGGGAATTATGGATGCACTGTCGACAAATCTGTCGCGGCTGTGATGTTGTCATGGACCAAAATCTTTGAGAAATGTTTCTAACATCTTGTTGGATCTGTGGTATGAAGAAATTAGTCAGTTTTGAAGACATTAACCTCTCTCCCTTAATTAAATATATATATGAAAAATACTGTCTAGTAGAACCGCGTTGACGTAGGTCGTTGTATGAACACTAGGGGGAGCTGTTTAGCTACAGTACTGTTTGAAACCCGTATCAGTCAGAACCGTGATGAGCTCAGAAGAGGCTGGGCGGGCGGGCTCAGTTTTGTTTAGTTATATCTGTGAATGTGACCAGTTTTCAATTTTTTTTTCAATTTAGAAAGTATAATTTATCTCAAAGTGAAGAAGTATTTGGAATTGTGCAAGAACACTTTCCGTTTTATAGTGTCATGCTAATTTCCATGCATGAATTCTGTTTTTTTAAGTTTTAAATCCCCCTTGGTATACTTTATAAGCTTTTATTTTTCCAGAATATGAATTAAAAGCTCAAATATGCACCTTCTGGATTGATATTTCACCTTCAAATTAACAAGGCCATCTGAGAACAACAACGCTAACGCAGAAATCGTCTTAAATCTAGACTGACTTGAATAACCTGGTGGTAAAAATGCATCAACACGTTTAGCATGTAGGAGGCAGTGCTTCCATATCAATGAGACGGATTCCTTGCTGCAGCTGCAGCCTTGAAACTCAGGGTTTCTCTCTGGTGTTTGTGCAGGGCTTTATCTCGCTGCCATTTCCATCCACCTGTAATGAGCAGAAAACGCAGCTGTCTTTCCTCCAAGAAACACCCACCCACCCAAACGCAAAGCAGAGGTTACTAGGGTCTCTATGTCCTTGAAAGCTTTGGATAAGCTGAAGGACATCATTGCAAAATAAAGAAAATACCACTTCATCACACACAAATAGGTTTTAAAGAAAATACTCAGATAGAAAGATTTACAAACAACTTTATTAAAAAAAAAAAGTGACAACAATCCATCTACACATTTTGCACAAAAAAAGCCGCAGCATAATTACATCTCAAAGACGATTACATGACCTTCGTTTTGAGCAGAATATATGCTCATAGGCTGGAGGAGAGTTGGAGGTATGAAGAGCTACAGCAGACAGAGTATGAGCAGATTATTAATCAGCAGGTCCCTGCAGTGTTCTTTTTAATAAACATCCCTCACTCTTAACATTAAACATTGAACAAACGTTGAATTTTTGATGCTGACGTCCCACGTGTAAAACTTTGGTCTAATTTATTACAAGCTATCTCCGTTTGCAGCGACATCTTGTCGCACCAGAAGGACGATGTTTGCTAGGCGATAAGACAGATGAGGTCATGTGTTTACTTTTACTTTTATACGGTTGAGTTGTTGGAAACTTGACCCATCTGCAGGTGTAATCTAGTTGTAACAAAAACAACTCTATGTAGGACAGCGTTTCTGACCCAGATTCAAGCAAAACTAATCTTCAGTTCTGTGTTTGCATAGATTCCTTCAGTTCATACGTTTTAGACTGTGCTTTCAAATGAGGAGGTGATTCCTGGTGAGCTCTGTTTGTTCTCCAGGATCAGATATTATGAGTTTCCAGTCAAATGCAACATGAATTCTTCTTCAAAGTGCATCTAATGCACATTATCTGTTTGTGAACACCTTGTTTAATAACAAATTAAATGCGCAAAATTTGTTTCTTACAATCTTACAAGCACCACAATTAGCGATTAGCAAATCCAGCTGTTTTTTATTTTTTAAACTTTCAACCAGAAAGAAGCGCTCAGCTCATAAACAGCACATACATCTCCAAGGTCAGAGACAAATCGATCATTTGGTCCGAGCAGCAAACTGGGCCCTGGCGTCCAAAGTGTTGGGCTGAAATTATTTGTAGAGCTACATGGGGCAGAATTTATCACACCCAACGTAACCACATCCTACCTCCATGTCAAGAAACCAGGAAGAAAAGCAATATGCATATGTTTTGCACCTTGTGCAGTACCGTACACGTGGCAGCGTTAGTGGGATAAAAGTCGTAAAAGGGGCAAATAAACGGTTTATTACAGCATCTGTCATGTGTGTTTTGACCACATAGCAGCCATGATGGCTTTTGTGGTTAGATTTGTGGTATTTCTGCAGCTTCTTCAGAGACATAATTGGCCTCTTGGTTGTTTCTCTGATTAACTCTCTACTTGACATATGTTAGTAGGCAAGAAGACTAAGAATAATCGATAAAAACAAAGAGATTTATATTCTTATATGCATTTTAACAGTTTTCTTACAGAGTTTGAGTAGAGCACCATGGTCCCATACTGTAAATTTGTGTCTATGCTCGAGTCTAGGTTATATAAAGAAATACATTGTTTTCTACTGTGTTGCCAAGTAACTTTAGCCTTAATGAGCAAAAACTGTTAGCTAATCCCAGGAGTTCAACCCCATAACCAATTAATCCTTTGGTTATGGGGTTAATTTTATAATCAGATTTCAATTTCTGAGGCAATATTTCAAAACTAGCTTTGAATTTTTATAATACTATGTGGCACATTAGTATATTTTTTCACTCTGAAATTAACTAAAATGTCACAAGTGCAACTTGAATCAACCAAGAAGTCCTTAGGCCTTTCAATCAGGAAATTCAGCAGGAGTTATGGTTGAGTTCAATCTCCCCCACCCCCCACATCAAACTATTGTTGAATAGATTTAAAAAATAAAGGACTTTGTCTTTGCTTCGTCTACAAATTGATGTCTACTTGAAGACATCTACTGACATCTAAATGTACCAACCAAACCTGACTTTCTATGTCTTTGTCTTGGGTAAATGGAACAGAGTTTAGGGGCTATAAAATGTAACTTTCAACACATTTTCTGGGCTAACAGCATAAAAACAAAAGCAGGTCAACCTTAAACAGCCACTAAAGGCGTCCATAGATGTCTAATGTTTGGAGGGACCAAATGAAGGCCAACCAGAAGCATGGATTAACTCATTCATATCCAAAATGTCAATCTGTTTAATTTCTCTTACATTTATATTTTCTTCCGTTATAAAGTGCCACATTGCTTTTAAACATTTCTTTATCAAATGGTCTTTGGCTTCTGTGAGGGAAAAAAAGGACCATCAATTGAAAGTCTTTAACTGTGATTACTTCGGTGACAATCAGAACTCCCGTTTCCCATCCAGACTCAACGTGTTGGCCAAGGAGTAAATGACCCGGCTGCTCTTCGGCGAGGTCCACGTCGGCTGCTGGCAGGATGAAGTCTCTGTCCGGTAAATTTGGGCTTGGGTCTTAAACAGGCCGAAGCGAGCTGCGAGGAGGAAAAAGTCCCGTCGGAAGGTGTGGGTGAAGAAGGCGTACAGGAAGGGGTTTGAGCATGAGTTGATGGGGTAGAAAAGAACCAGCAGAAGCTTGGCGTCTGAGACAGTGATGAGCGGGAGGTTGAGGGCGGCGGAGACAGCGAAGAAGGAGATGGGCGCCATGCAGACAAAGTCGGTGAAGATGAGGACAGCCATGCGTTGAGCCACTCGGGTGTCGGCATGAGCAGGCGCCGACGAGGGCTTGCGGTAGGTCAAGTAGATGCTGAGGTAACAACCGCAAACGCAGAAGAAGGCCAGGATGTTGAGGACCAGTAGAGAGACAACGTAGACCTGGGAGACCACAGACTCCACATCCATCGGCAGGCAGATACTCACCTGTACAGAGATATTGATATATCTAAAGGTTACATGTCTCAGTGGACTTTATTCTGTAACTTATGTCATGCAATATGCAAGGTTATTTGGAAACTACTGAAGAAAATAAACTTAAAGTTGACCTAGTATGTCTCCTTGAACAGGTTAGGATGGGCTATAAAACATGTTCTTTACATTTTTAAATTTTTTTACACAAAATCATTTTCAGATAATGAGACATTTTAGGGCCTCTTCTCACTTTAAATCCAAATAAGCCACTGCTGGCCACGCCTCCAACTCAATGTTTACATGCACACATGAAAAACAGTTGCAAATAAATGCGCAATTATACAACCATACATCATGGAAAAGCAGAAGTGGAGCCTCCTGAACAACCAACAAGAATGTAGAAGTGGTCTCTGAATGGTAAGTCAACAACAAAACATTTGTCTTTTCCAGCAGCCATTGTAGAGGTAAAACCAGCTGGCCAAAGGTGCTGGAGTTCTGCTCGGGTTGCTAGGCAATGGGCTAAGCTTAGCTGGGGTTGCTAGGTAACGGCACAGTACCCATTGAGTCACTGTAACCCTTTAATGAAAGAGGTTTATTACCCTGTCCTGCTTGTCTTATGAATGTCTGATACAGCTGGGGTTTGTGGAAATACATGTGACTGGAAGCACCTGGTTCCTCATTTACTAAAAAAAATAAAAAAATAAAATAAAATAAAATTCTGCTCAAACATTTGCCTTCATTAGGCATATGTAATTCAAATTATATCTGTGAATCATATAATTTAAACAAATGTCCAGCTGTTCAATAAACAAACAGCGTCGTTAAGCCCAAGGAGCACGTTAGACATGATCGTCCACCAAAACTCACAGACTGGACAAGCAACGCATTAATCGGAGAAGCAGCCAAGAGGCACAACGGTAACTCTTGAGGAGCCACAGAGAACCACAGCTCAGGTGAGAGAATCTGTTACACAAATGTGACTCGTATGGAAAAATGCAAAGAGGTAAGCCCAAAAGGTCCAATTTGGACAGCAAATTCAGAAAATATCTGAACAATATCGATCCTTTTCCATTTATACACTACTTTGGAGTTTGTGGTTGCATCAGAGCAACATTTTACGCTCAGCTCTTGCATCTTAAAAGGTGTTCAGCAACGTGCTACCTACTTTGCTGTAGCTGCTGACACCCACTGTGGGCAGCAATGCAGCCAGCAGGGAGAAGCTCCATCCAGTTGTCATGATGATGCAGGCGTGCCTCAGGCGAAGTTTGCGGTCGAGCCGCATGGCATTGGTGATGGTGTGCCAGCGCTCCACAGTAATGGCTGTTAGAGTGAAAACTGACAGCTCACTGGCAAACACCTGTAAATCACAGTAATTTAGTATCCGAACACAGACACTGATGAGACACGACATTAATGTATTCAGGCAACATGATGCGCACACACACACACACACACACACACACACACACACACACACACACACACACACACACACACACACACACACACACACCGTGAAAAAGCCTGCAGCTTTGCAGCCGAAGCCCGACTGCCAGCTAATGGCGTGGTTGTAGTAGCGGCCGTGAGTGAGCATGTCCACGGTGGCGATCACTAGCAGGTAAATGCCCATGCAGAGGTCAGCGAAGGCCAAGTGGCACATGAGAAAACGAGGAACTGTCAGCTTGGATCGACTGCCTACGTCCAGGGCAGAGGGAGAAACAAATACTTCAGCTTGATTAAAAATACTAAATATATTGTAGTTTCAGCGCTGCACCAGCTGCTTTGTATGGAGGCAAACAGCACTGAAAAAGGAGACTGGAGCACCAAAGTGAAAATTTTTTTACCGATTGGTGACAAGTAATTGAATGAAGTTTGTTAAACTTAATTTATTTACGTTTGTTTAACTTGACAGCTTAATAAACTTAATAAATTAACTTGGGTAGACTTGATGTGATTCCTGGTGACCTATTAACACGATATATTTAATTAAGATGGATTGCTTGTTCTCTTTTTTCAGTGAGCAACCTGCAGCTCCTGAGGTACAAGTGGCTCTATGGGTTGTAAAGCTTGCAGACCCCTGGTCCAGGCTACAGGGAGTGAAGAAGTGATAAAATTTGGTTTGTGTGATCATTTTAGAAAATACAATCTTCCTATTGCTCTTTTTAAGATAACAGTTACCAGGACAGTAAAAAGTCAAAATATTTTGGCACAAACACTTAAAAACTACCAGTAATGTTATTGGTAGACAGTTTTTATCAAGTTAATTACCACTGAGTGGGATTTTCTTCAAAGCAGTTAGATAATGTTGTAAATTTTTTGTGTAATCTAAATGATTTTATGAAATTATTACTCTGTGCTATATTCTTGAATGCCTTTTAGTGACTTTATCATCAGTATGCACATCTTAAACTGCTAAAATTGTACAAAATGAATGACAAAAGAAAATCTCCTAATTTAAAACCTCATTTAGGAGCCAGAAAATGGCCCCGCAGGGCAAATTTTATGTAGTTGTCACATAGTTTGCTACACTTTTACCTAACAGCACCAGTAGAACCACTACATTGCCAAGCAGTGCGAGAACAGAGATGATCCAGATGAGGATCCGCAGGAGGACGGGGGACATTATGTCCTCACATGGATTAAAGCTGTCAGGCGTCGGGCTGCAGGAGACGGAGGTGGAGTTGGAGCAGTGCTCCCTGAAGAAGGCCGGGATGGTTTTCGCCTCAGGGTGGTTACACAGAGAGGTCCACCTCGATCTGTCGTGCAACAACACAAAGTAAGGAAAAACGTGCAGCACCTGTTGGAAAAAGTATCATTCTGATGAGACCTCTACCTGTTTCTGTGCATGTTTTTGAAGGCGCAGCAGTGTGAGGAGTATGTCAGTTTGGCTATGTGGAGTTTTGCGTAGCGCTGTACAATAGGAAGCTCTTTGAGGTGATAAGCAGATTCTGCTAACAGCTTCTTCAGACCGCCGAGGATGGAGTCCGGCAGAGAGCTGACAGCCGTCTGAGAGACGTCCCTGCAAATGCAGAGAAACACAACCAGGTTTTCAGTTTGTTTTCACTAATAATCCTGAATTGCTTGCCATGGTGTTAGATCTGCCAGTAATTGGTGTCAATTATGTACAAACCGTATCCAATCCAATTTACATGAAGTACACTTAAAAACAACAAAATGGCCGCTGTAAAACACAAAATCTTACCAGGTATTTCTGCTCTTGTTTCTACTGCACATATGTTCATGCACTTGAAATAAGACAAAACTAAATTATAAGCAACTTTCAGAAAAAAAAAGAAGCTTGTTTTAGAACAATAAGTCCTTGCAGATTATTTAACTCATAACAGGAAAAGTGGATTGTTATAAGTGAAAAAATCTGAAAATTCAACCAGTACGTTCCTTCAATATTAAGGAATTATTTACTAAAAACAATCTTATATATCTTGCTGAATAGTTGCAAGGTATTATTGTCTTATTTCAATTGAACTGAGGTAATTGCAGTTGAAATTAGAGCAAAAATACCTGGTAAGATTTTGTGTCTTTGCGGTGAAGATGAAATTGCTAAACATCAAGAGAATAAATTCCCATCAATTAAAGAAATATAGATATTTTCACCAAAAGTTAAAAGTTATCACCAGACATGGTGAAAACATCCTTTTCTTAAATTATGGGACTTTTCAAATATTTTTGGTTTCATCTTTGCTTTTCAGTTCATTTTCTGGCCTTGGTATTTTTGGTATATCTTGATCTGTTTTTTTTTTCTTTTACAATTAAAAGTAAACATACACACATTTAAGAACATTTTTCAGATAACTAATAGAGCTGGGTGATAAACAATTTTTGGTTTTTGGAGGTTTAAGTTTTGGAAAATCTGTAATTTTTTTCCCAGCAGTACATTAACTGGGTTTCCATAGTTCAGAGTGATGTCATCACACGCAGGGCGGCCATCTTGTTTAACAAGCATGTTTCTGTTTATTTGAACGTTGAATTCAGATCAACTCTAAGATGGAATATAATGACCAGAATAAGTTTCTTTTTTTTAAATTATGAGAATAAAGTCATAATATTACAAGAGTACAGTCATAACAATATGAGAATAAAGTTGTTCAGTCGAAATAATATGAGAATAATGTCACAATTTTAGCAGAATAAAGTTGTAATATTAGGACAATGAAGAAGTTATTTTATGAGAACTTCAACATAAAAACTACAAACAAATTTGAATGAGGAATACTGGGCATTTTGTGAAATTATACTTTGGTATCATTTTCGCAGATAAGGAAATACTTCATGTTTCCAAGAAAAAAAATCACTGTTGACGCTTTTTCTCAGTTTTATGACATTCATCTGGTAAAATTGCATCTTTATTCTGCTAATATTATGACATTGTTGTAGCCTAATACCCCATAATACGTACAACTCACATTAAAATAAAAGCCACTTTCTGGAAATATTTTCCTTATTTTTTTAGAAAGGAAAGCAAGAAAAAAACTTAAAATTGAAGCTATTTTATTTAAAATTGATTAAATAGACTCTATTGAATATTAGATATTTATCAATTTGAAATAAATATTTTCATACCACAGGAATTATTCAAATTTTAGAGATTAAATAAATGCAGGAATGATCCAGAACAACTTGTTAAACTGTCAAGCTGCTCCCGTTTGATTGACATGCTGGACAGTAGAGGACATGTCTCATCATTGGAGGTGGGAAAATCTCGCGCATTGAAATTCGCTGCCTGCATTCGCTCACAATCTATTTCTTTAACCTCCAATTTTAACCGTCATCCACATTTCTGTTTTAAATAGAATGCTGACAGACCGTCGCCTGCTCTGACTTTAAAAGGTGGCGCTGAAGAGGGTGAACGATCAAGGCACGAGATAAGAGGGGATGTAATGCTTACAGCACCACCAACGCACTGGAACCCGCAAAGGCATCGGGGCTGATGTGAGCAAGCTGCTTGTTTCCACTCAGAAGCCTGGAAAACAAGTTAAAAGCAGAGAAATTAAACGTGGAAGTCGAAATTGCGTGCTTGTAGCTGTGCGTCTGTCCGTGACTCACAATCTGTACATCTTTGTTCCGTTGAAGGCGTCACTCGCCACCTCCTTGATGCCATTTCTGGTGAGCCGTCTGTCATCAGAAAGAGAAGCCAAAATCTCAGTCACATGGCTCAGGCGGCGAAAATTTATCCGAGCTGCTGATGCCAAACTTGCTGTTTGCACTTCCTTTGTTCCCACAAACTAAAGCTGTGCGGCCGCAGACTTTCAGCTAAACAGTTAGTAAGTGACTACTGCCTCAGCTGCTCTTTCCTCCTCTTTTCTTTTCTTCTGTTCTACAGAAGCGGTGATAAAGTCGTTGGTGAGATTATGAAACCTGGATCCCATGGGTACAGACGAGCACTCTGAAGGCACCCCACTCATCCTACTGAAGAGCAACGGGAAGGAAGCTCAAAGCAAACACAAACTTGTAATTTGTGATTGTTCTGTGCATCCACCTACCATATTTTGTATTGCTTCATAACCATTCTGAATTATTTTATGTTTTTTCTTCTTCTCTGGTCCTTTTTATAATGTTGTGGTCATTTTATGGCCCTTTTCGGGTAGATTTTTTTAATGATCATATACCTTTTCTGCTCTGCATCCCCAGAACCAGAACCAAACGAGGAGAAGCAGCATTCAGCTCGAATCTGGAACAAACTTCCAGAAAAATGTAAAACAGCTGAAACACTGACTTCCCTTAAATCTCGACTAAAGAGATTTAAAGGAAGGAACCCATCCATTTAGAGTTGTATTTGAAACGTAATCAATTACGAATTTAACAATGGCACTTGACTTAATGTAATGTTTTCATTGTTGATTCTATGTTGCATGACTTTGTGTTTTTGTTTATGATGTAAAGCACTTTGAAATGCCTTGCTGCTGAAATGTGCTATACAAATAAAATTTGATTGATTGATTTTCCTGGTTTCTGAATTGAATTTTAGAAATGCTGCATGTCTTCAGAACCACTCTGCACCTTTTTGTAATCCTTGTTTCCTTTCCAACTGCACCAAGACGACTACCTTGGCTGCTTCTGAACATTTTATAACCACTTTTGGCTTTTACAGAAGCAGCAAGTTAAGTGCCAGAGTGTTTATTGGCTGCAGAGGCTCGCTGATGTTCCTGCAGCTATTTGGAGCCAGAAAAACGTCACATTTTTAATTTGTGTAATTTTAACACTTTTTATTCTGTTGTATGCATGATACACAGAAAAGCTAAATACAAACATCTATTATTCTGTCTTTTACCTAAAGACTATGGCAGACAAGCAAACCTGCCACGAGAAGTCAAAGTATATTTATGTGTTAGAATGGACCAGTTATGTTCATATCTACGCGCAATTAAAAATCTTTTTGCAGACTTGAAAACTAATGTGTTCATGTGTCCATCTAATCTGAGCTTCAGCTTTTTTAGGCTGCAAATAACTGGAAAGTATTTCAGTCTTTTGATGTGCAAAGCTGGTAGAGAGATTCACTAAAACCACCTGCAGCTATAACTTAAAATGTGATTCTACAAAGTATTGACATACATTGAGGCCACATTTTCCATATGTTTATGTGTAAAAATGTTCCACTTCACAATTGTGACTACAAGGTTTGTTATTTTTCACATAAAGTCTCTGCAAAATACGTTGGCTTTTGGTTGTGATCTGACAAAATAATCAAGCGGTTGTGAAAACCTTTGATTTTAAAACAGCTTTGATTGAATTTAAATACAAATTTCTGGAAATATTTGTAGCAAACTCTCCAATGGAAGACAGCACACATCATTTTCATGAAATTTCTGCACTTGTTTTGAAAAAACTACAAATGCAGCAAGTTGCCTTCTTTCCTGTTTCTTCTTCTGAATCAAAACTATCACCTGCTTTTAGAAGATAAATGTAATATATATTATATTTCACTCTGTCACAAACAACTCTGGTGTTTGAGGTTCTGTCGATATATTTCCCCTTGTTTGTAATTCACAGAAACACACATAAATATGGATGGCTTGTCCTCTAAATGCATGAATAATTCCTCATTTAAACGTGTTAGAGCATTGAGATGCCGTTTGCTTGTAAAACCGACCTTTCTGTTTCTTTTAATTTACAAACAGATGCTCCAAGTTTAGCTTGCTCCCATTTTGCAAGAACTAAACATGTGCAGTGGTTTAGTAGAGCCATCCCTATGAGGCGCATGAATGCAAAAGGAAAATGGAAGCAGCCGGAGGGAAAGAAGATGATTATCTTACATTTCCTCGATTGGTTTTGTGCAGAGGCCTCTGAAGGCATTGGCAGGGACAGTTTCTATGTTGATGTTGTCCTGGAGGTCACTGTGCAACACAAAGGGCAAAAGACATATGGAGAAAAAAAAAGTAATGTGTGTTTAGCACAAACTGATCTGCAATGATCTGTGTGTGTCTATTTTAAAGGCGGTAAACGTGTGTGATGTCCTCAGGCCATGTGCTTTATTTCAGTGTGCCTATAAATTCAGATCCATGTGGAAAGGATGGTGTGTGGGTGTTTTAGCGAGTGCGCTCTTGCGGGTCATTTCCATCATACGCTGACACCTACAACAGAAAACCTCGGGCCGCAGACTGGATCTTGGAGAGGTCTGGAAAAATTTGCAGCCCGGTGTTGGAGATAGTTCTGTGGAAATATGACAGCCAAATGTTACTTCCTTCATTTTGTAACCAACAGGCAAGCAGGCGCCACGTGAGAATGAAACCGGGTACAACGTAGCAAACAGACGAACAATGGAGATCCTTCGAGAATATGTCAAGGTGAAAGGGAAATAAACGCGGCTTCAGTCTAAAACTATTAGCGTTGACAGAAGTTTTAACGCTTATAAATGCACCGTTACTGTTCATGTGCGTTTTGCAAAGAGCTGCATGGACTGCAATAAATATTAAATAAAATTTTAACACTAAGTAGTATTTTTTTTCAGTGCAGCACAAATAAAGTAGTTGAAATGTGACGAATTCATTAAGAAACAACAGCTAAATTGTTGACAAAATGTCAACAGACAAAATGTCTTCTGTTTCATTGTCAGAACAGAAGACATTTTCTAGACCAATTTTCATCTTAATGAAACTTTTTTTTTTTTCAAATTAAAATGGAAATAGTCAGTTTTACTTTGTGTTAGTTTAGTTCGGTCTTGTAGCTGGACACAACAAATTTGACTTCGACTTCAAGTGCTCAGCGCACAGATGCAATGTGTAAATCCATAAACTTTAGAGGGAATAAAATGAGGATAAATGAGCAGTATGCACATGTATTTGCAGCCATTTTTTCTTTAGAGCATTGTTGTGCAAATGTGCTTATTCTGTTTCATAGCAGAGGAGCTGATTACTTAGGCAATAAGGTGTTTATTGTGTTCATTAGAGAGACAGCCTTTGGGAACAAAATGTGTCTTTGCTGTCTGATTTTTTGCAAATAGTGCTTTAGAGAGTCAAGCTTATGGTAAACATCTAAACGGCTCGTGGAGGTATTGATGCTACTTGTGCAAGAGAAGATGCTCACCATGACATTTTGTGACAATAACCTACATTTATTGAATCTCACAGGTTTTTCGAATGTTGTGCAATCCTTGTGCAAACTCTCAGAAAGATTAAATTACTTTTGATGCCTTTGCAGAAAAAAAAATTAGACAAATGTAGTTTTAATATGTATGAATCAAACCCCAAAACACACAGCAGAAATGATGAAATCAGAAAAACAACAAGAAAAGTTATAAATTATAGAAGCAACACAGGCCAGGTGTGAGGATTGACAAAGGTCTGATGTGCAGAGAAAACAGGGCAAGATGATCTGAAGCAAACTGGGGAACAGACAGCAGAAATACTGAAGAACATGAAGCAAAAACAAAATACACCAGTCAGGATGGTCTAAAGTGGAGAAAAGAGAGCTAAAATATAAAAACAGATCTAGTACAAAGTTTGGAGAACCAGTCAAATATGAACCACTACGACACAAAGAACAAGTAAGGAAACCTGCAGAGGTTTTCACAAACTGTTATCCATTTTTTTACATTTGACATGATGATGATCTCTTCATTCTGTTCTCTTCATAATGTTCTTCTAAATAATGTATAGTGCAACAAACTGCCCTTAAAAGTTACGTAATTAATACAAACACGAAAAGGTATATGATGATTGACAGCCTCTTCTTGGGATCAGCTTTCAAGTCAGACTCCAGTAGAGATTGTTTCCCTGGATTCCTAGATATCTCGGCTCCTCAGAGATGTAACTTATGTAAAGGGAAAAGTCATTTTACGGGGATTGTTGCACCCGCAGGACCATGGAGAAGTGGACTCTATGCTCTTTAAACCTGGGATTATGACGCCGCAGAGTGAGGAAACTCTGGAAGCATCGTAAGCTGGTTCTCATGCCCCAATCCAATGATCAGGTTTCACCTTGAGGAGGGGAGTGGGTCATTTTCCTTCGATCCAAAACTCAGCACTCAGGCAAAAAGTCCAGGTCAGCCACATTGAGGGTCAGAAAGTCAGAACTAATCCAGAATCCAGGTACATGTAGCAGAAGTCAGAGGAAAGGCAGAGAAACTCACAAAGCAGCAGCAGCACAGGTGGCAGCAATCAGGCAGCCAACAGGGGTGGGAGGGGCAGAGCAGGAGAGCAGCATGTAACATTGAAATCATGACAGTTGGACAATATTACGAGTAGTTTCTCCAAAAATGCTTGACCCTTTTGAGGCTTGTTCCATGAATATTTGTGCGAGCCGAGATGTCCTAGACTCTGCTTAAAGTCCAAGCTTTGTTGCAATGTGGGCTTGTTTTTCTAATAACGTTAGCATTCCAGTGTTTTAAAGGTGTTCAAGTTACTTTAGAATTCATTTTTACCCATTTCTCCAACCAACTCAGTCTGAAACAAGTGGAAGAGGAATGGAGGATAAATTTAAGCATCACGCAACCATTGCATATTTTCTGACAGATATCTGAGCAACAAACAAGCTTAAATTAAGAAACAAAAATGTTCCAGACGCTGATTTATGTCTCGATGCTGCGCTAGGATGCCCTTGTTTAGACAAACAGTTTAAAAATATATTTTTGTCACCACACAGAGCCGAGTTTTTGTGTCCCAGTTTTCACAAAATGGGCCAAGCTGAACGCTACAGATGATAGAATCCCTGAGAGACTTAACCAGTGAGCAATGAATCACATAATTGGCTACTTGGAGATTGTTTCAAAAATATAAAAACAATTCAATTACTTGGAAACTATTAGTGTTACGACCATGGAGTTCGGGGTGAATAAAACTGTGGGAAAGTCTAAATTGGTGGTTGGATGTTTGACGTTTGATTTGCCGTCAGGGGGATCCGAGCTAATTAAATAATCATGGATTTGGTTGTGTGGGTCCTCAGAAGTAGGCTCGTCAACCATGACCTACTTTGAACTCACAATTAGTTAAAAAAAAAAAAAAAAAACAGACAAAATGTGAGAGCACTCACAGACGGCGAAGGCTCACGATGTTCCTGAAAGCATCTGGATGAATGGATCTCAGGTGTTTGGATTTGGTTATCTCTCTGAAAGAAGCAATTTGTCAGTTTCACACTTTAAAAACATAAAAAAATCTAATATATCAAAACTAACTGCCAGTTGTACCCACATTTCAGCGAGCTCTGGGAGATCGGAGAAAGCGAAAGCTTTTATCGTCTCTAAAGAGAGATTTTCAGAAATGCAGCTGAAAGAAGCAGAAGAACATGACATGTGTTTAAAAATAAGCCTCTCTGGGCCTCATTTGCACTTATTGTTAAGCATATTTTGTTTCCATTCTTCTGACACGTGCACTCGTGAGGAGACTCCTCAGAGTTTCTGGTTCTTCTTGTTCCAGGACAAAGACTAAACACGCGGCTGTTTTGGAGGAAACGGGATGCACACCAGGTTGGGAGATGTGAATACTCACACGTCGGAGAGCTGAGGCAGACCGGCAAAGGCAGATGCACCGATGCTCTGCAGGATGTTGTTCTGCAGGATGAAACTAAGATGGGAAGAGACAGAAAGGAAATAAATATATTAATAAAGCAGAACTCACTGGTATTCTCAACACGAGGTTGCTGCAAGAACTGTCCAACATTGATAGAAAGTAAAAGAACTGATTTTTTAAATGGATATTTGGGGGATGGCTTCCCAATCTGGTTCTATTAACATAATCCACAATCTTAAAAATGCATTTCACTTAATTACAATATGATATAAAAAATCAAATTTATTATGTTTTGGTTTAGAACCTCATATAATATCATAAATAAAACAAATTTGTTAGGTTTTGTTTTTTTGGGCGGGGGTCAGGGGGGGCTCTGGTTTGGGGAATAAAGAAATTCCTCACCCTTTAGATGGCCCACAAAATAACAAAATCTATTTCCTTTAAAAAGCAAAACAACAGGCAAGTTAAAATAACACATTCTGAGGTGATTTAAACTGCTAAAAAAGTAAAGTACAAAGAAAACAGTAATCCTCTATGATAAAAAATACAGATTCTGATGGTTCATGAAAAAAGTCAATGATTACCATGGCAACACAGACTGTCCATTCACATATCGTCACCTTCCTGGAATAATGACGCAAGTAATTTTTTTTAACCAAAAGATGAAAAAAATAAATAAATCACTTTTGGGAAAAATGACTAAAGCCATTATTTTAGAAGGGTGACAATATGACATAATTATGAAGCAAACACTAAAGGTGATGAACGATTCTAGCCAAAATAAAAAAATATGTTACGCCTCCCCTTATCCAACCACCATCAACAACAAATGCATCACATTTATCCTGTGATCGTTTTTCTTCATCAGTTTTATTTTCCTCTATTTTTCTAAGCCTTTTTGAATCATTTTATAGTTTCATAATTTCTGTGTAGCGCAGTAGTTTTCTGTCTTTTAACATTTAAATATATATATATTTTTTGGTCTTCCTCAGGTAACTACGCAGAGCATCAAATGAAAGTCATGAGCATCAAACTCACAGCTTTCTGAGGCGATGCAGGCTGGCGAAGGAACGCTGCTGAATCTCTCTGATCTGAGTCTGCTTCACTTCCCTACAACACCATTAAAAAAAAAACTGTAAATATCTGGGAAATTGTACTGAAATGCAGTTGAGTACATTTATTTATTTATTTTTACAGTAAACAGAACATGCACAAAAAACATGAATGAGCTTTACAGGAGCATCTTGGCCAAAATGACAGCAGCAAAGTTCAAATGCATTAATCGTCAAATGTCACCAAACTGTAAACATATTTTAAAAAGTTAAATGACTTAAGTTAGTGAGACATATTGTTGTGGGTTTGATCATTTCTTTGTTTATTTATGTTTGAAAGGGCTTGCCATACTCTATTAATGTGGAACACATTGTTAGAAAACTGCTGCCAAATAGGTTAATTCCTTTAGATTTAATTTCTCTCTTTTTTCTCGTGTCCTGTTTTCATGTTTCCACTTTGGTTTGTTTCACTAATGAACACAGCTCCCTTCGTGTTAATTATTCACCTTCCCTCTTTCTCCCTGCTTTGCTTTCCTTCACAGCTGTTCCAAATTCCTGCTCCAACACACCTGAGTCAAAAGGCTGAATTACCGCCTTGGCATGTCGGCAGGTTTCACAAAAACCTGGTTATTAACCAGACTTTATACTCAGGGATGCATCTGAAAGTTGCAGGTCATGGGCATGTGAAATATGAAGAAACATGTAACTCAAATTCTCTCTGAAAATGTAAAAAATTAGGCACATTCATGGGGCTTTCATCATTTTTTAAAGTAAGTATTTAAACACTTAAATTCTTAAATTTGTGTATTTTACAGGTCAGTAAAATTCTGTAAAATGAAACGGAGCAAATTTGTCAATTTGCAGATTTTTAAGTATAACTTAAGATGAAACGATGAAGGAGGAAAATAATGAGCGACTCATTTTGAGAAACAAACGTCTTTGCACTAATGGTGTGTGTGTGTGTGTGTGTGTGTGTGTGTGTGTGTGTGTGTGTGTGGGAGAAGCGGAGCGGGTTTTATCTGGATTTCCCTACTGAAATGGCCATCAGTAGCTGCATAACTGTGAATATCACAACTCTTCCTAAGCCTTGACCTTTGACCAGACGAGAACAGACAGACACACACACACACACACCAGAGGCTGGGACTTCACTTCTCCAGGGATTAGTTGCTACTTTTGGCAAACAAGAATGTCCTTGTGATGTGAATGTGTACGTGTCAGCAGTATTTCTGTGTGGGATGAGGTGCAGTCGAATTGTTTCATGTGTGTTCATGTGCTTCAGATTTTTTTTTCTCCAAATCTTTAGATCAAGCTTCAACTTGCCCTGTCAAAAAACCTACATTTTTCTCTTTTTGTAAGGGTCAAACACAAGGCTGCATCGTTTTGATGTAAGAGAGGCTTGTGGTCTGCATTCTGCTAGCGAAACTTTTTGTTTCCTTTAGCCAAACCACTGGAAAAAAGTATTCTGACTTTATTCCATCAAAATAATGAGAGAAAGTGAGATTTATTTCATGTTTGTTTATTTATTAAATCTATTTAGTAAAGATGGACTTTGTATTTTTGGTCTAGTTTTTCGTGCAAATATGTCTCTAGAAATAGGAGCTTGTTTTAAGTCAAATCCTTAATATTAATTAGGAAGTACTAGTTCTACTGGCATGTTACTTCACTTATAACAAGACATGTTTTTTCTGATGTTATAAGTGAAATAGTCTGCAGGTGGATCTTGTATTTTTTCATCAATATCAAGGAATTATGGACTTAAGCTCTTATAGCTTGCTGAAAAGTTATAGGGAATTTTGATTAGTTTTAAGTAGGGCTGAAATGATTAATTGCATTTATGAAATGATTAATTTAGCAGTTGATTAATCGGTGACTGAAGTATTCAGACTCAAACGAAAAGGCTGCTTACTGAAAAAAACTATATATTCAGAGCAGTATTTAAGCTATTTTTTTGTATAAAAGCATCCTTTGTCTATAAATGTGTTTTGGCGAAAACCCTCAAGTGGCATCAAGCTTCATCTGATTCAGATTCACTTGAGGAATTCTATCTTATTGCTTATTAAGCACTAAATGTTTATTTTCTTACTTAAAAAATGATCTGATTTCTTTATTTGCATGTCTTAATATATTTCTAATGTTGTATAAGAAAGGTGTAAATGAAAAATCAGTAAAATGTGCCAATTTCTTGATCCAATTAATAGATTTAGTCAATCGCTAAAATAATCATTAGTTGCAGGCCTAATTTCAAGTGTGCTAAGATATTTGCACTAGAAACTAGACAAAAAAACTGTGCATTTTTGCAGTCTGCATGGATGGATGCTTTGCTCTCTATATTTGCTGCATGACAATAAAACCTGACTTAAAAAATGACTTCTGTCGTGATGCGCAGAAGTGTTCAGTATGCCATATCAGTATCTCTCCTCCTTATTGAGGCCCTATAGTTCAAACAAGATAAAATCAATATACATTACCATGATCCAACGGAGTGTAGTAATGGTTGCATGAGAGGAGCCTGAGGACTGAGATATGAGGTGGATACCAATTATCTGTCCTTACAGATAATTGGCATCTGTAAGGACACGGATACCAATTATCTGTCCTTATAGACAGATAATTGTCTGTAAGGACAACTGTATCTGTGTCCTTACAGATACAGTAAGTTTGAAATGTTGCGTTAATCTTAACAGGGATACAATTGTACAAAAAAGCTCAAATTTAAACACAAGCATCTGTACTAACATTTGGATAAATATTCAATGTAATCCTGCTTTCTCCGTTCCAATTGTCTGTTGTCCACTGTCTGTTTTAGCTAGAACTGCTACTAGTGATTTAGAAAATCATTCACACCCCTTGAACTTTATTCATAATAAATGTTTCTGTTTTTTATTTTTTGCTCAAACTCTGACGCGGACCACAAAGTGAACTCTTGTTCACCTGAAATCCCAGGTCTCAGTTCGGTTGAAGTGAACTCTGGTGCAGCCCGAACGCATGTAAATACCAAGCAGACTGGAGACCGCTCCAAAAACAGGAAGCAGACTTAAGCGCAGGGCATTCTGGGTAAATAGAACCAAAAAAAAGTGAAGTGTACTTACCAATACCTGACATTTTTGCACTCATGTCATCTTCGGAGGTTTTCATGTATGGTTCAGTGGTTCTTGGTGCAGCGCCACCACAGGCGAGGGGTGAACAAGTTTTTGAAAAGGTTTAGTCCGTTTGACACGAGATGGAGTGAAAGCGAACCACACCAGCGGAAAATGTAACAGATGTTGCAGTTTTGGTTCCCAATAAAAATGAGTCTACCGAACTATTAGGTGAGAAAAAAGACTTGGCTATAAACTAAAAACAACCAAAATAGTGGAAGTTCTTTAAAACATAGAGGGAGAAATCTGATAAATATTGAGATGTATGGCCAGTTTATTGGTCTCTCCCTCTAAAACCCCATGACAAAGTAAGCTAAATATTGCTGTCCTTTTGAAGTATTTTGGCAGGCATCGTTAAAAATGTAGTCGTCTGGACAAATGTGCAAGGAAGCGGATAAAAAGCAGACCTCCCTCGTCATCACCCTCCTCCTCGTTGTACCAACATTGCATGGTTTTTGCTGCCTGATCTCTGATAGCTGAAACATACAAAGTCGCATTGCATGCAGTGAGATACGCCAGGAGCTACTTCAGGTTTATGCGAGCAGCAAACGCAGCAACACAATGGTTTTAGACTTAAGTGTTTATTTGCGGTGAATGCTTTAAGCTGTGGCTGCACAGTGTTGCATGTAATCCTTGATTCAGTTAATGTTTAATTAGACCAGCTTTGGAACGTTCAGTACAAGATTTAGCCAAAGGAAAGCGGTGAGGTTTGGATGAATCTAAATCAATATGCACGTAGAAAAGATGGGAGTGTGTAAATATTGCATAATCTTTCAATATTTAATGATGAGATGATGGTGAAGGGAGTGTTTTCTACAAAGTGTCTTGAGAGGTTTTCACTTGTTCAAAATAACAATATGAGTTTTAGTCGATATAAAACGCAACTGGAGTTTTGATCATTGTGCAGCTTGAGGGCAAACTTTTCACATCTGGAAAATACCTTATGAGTTTTTACATGTCGCATTACAATCACCAACTTCACTGTATTTTGATGAGATTTTATGTGATGGGTCGGGAGCAGAAGGAAAATTATGTATGATTTAATTTTTTTTTTTGTAAATCAAAACCTGAAAAGTGTTGCCGTTAACTTTTTAAAACCTAAATAAAATGAATACAATTAAAGATTCATATGGATAAATCTAATCTGTAAAGGCCTCAGAGATTTGTGCAGACGTGGTAACATTGGAGGAGCTGCAGTGATTCACTACTCAGGTGGGTTAGTAAATATAATCCTGTATACAATCCTGGAAGAAAACTTGCTCAAGTTTGTGAAAGACTTAAGAGAGAAATGGATAAACTTATGCTTATCTGTGTTGGAATGGTTTAGACCTGCACTGCAAAAACTAAATATGTTCAGTTACTTTTCAGCAAGACGTAGGAACTTCTTTTAAGTAAATAATTCCTTAATATTGATGAAAAGTAATGGCTCCTCTAGCTGATTATTTCACTTATAAGGTGACATTTTTTCAATGTGATGAGAAATAATTTGCCAGTGGAACAAGTACTTTTTTAGAACATTAATTTACTTATAACTCCTATGTCTTTCCGAAAAGTTACTTGTAATTTAGTTTTGTCTTATTTCAAGTAAATAAACATATTTTTGGTCTGGTTTCTAAAGCTAAGATTTTGTGCTCTTGCAGTGTAAAGTCTAACTTGGAATCTGTGGCAATAGTTGAAAGCTGATGATTAAGTAAACGCTCCATCCAGCCTGGCTGAGTTTGAGCTATTTTGCTGTATTTCAGTCTAGATGTGCAAAGCTGATGGGAACGTAATCCAATAGAGTTGCATCTGTAATTGCAGAGAAAATGGTTCTGCAAAGTGTTAATTCACAATTAGGAGGATGGATACAAATGTATATCATACTTTCCATATTTTTAATTTTGAGAAACTTTTTTTCCGTCCAGTGACACTCCGCTTTAGTTTGGTTTATCGAATAAACTACAAGCAGAATTTGTTGTACAGTGTCTTCTCCAAATGTTGGTTGAGTTGCATTAGAAACACTTGGAAGTGTGACAATGTTTTTCACTGAAACCAACAATGAATATTTAAAGCAGATGCTTAAAAATCAAATCCTAACACTGCACAACATGAAGATGTTTTCTGGCAGTAATTGCAAGAAACCCCCTCACTAAAGATGGAAACTGATAATGAATGCTGCTTTATTTTAGAAAACTAATTGAGCTGAGAAAGATGTTGATCAATCACATTCATCTTTCCAAAGAGGAAAACCCATTAACACATTAAATCAGAGCCAAGGGAGCAAAGAGCTACTCAATACCCTAAATCTTTTTTTTCTTTTTTGCATTGCTGCTCTTGAAAATGAAGCCTTTTAGCTCCATTACTACACGCAGACAACAGATTATGTCCAAAATTAGTAGTTGCATCCATGTGTGTGCTCTTAAGAGTGTGCGTATGTTTACTCACAGGCACCAGGTGTTGCTGGAAATGTTGGGAGGAATCGCTCTGACTCCAAATCCCACCGGGTGGCACGAGTTCTGGATCAGTTCTGGAGAACCAGCTCCATATCCGCGTTTAAGGTCCATTTCAGAGCCAGGCATGGAAGCTGCTGCCACATTTATCATCAGCATGATCAGTGCGTTTGCCACCATCCTGTTCAAACTGATCTGTTTTTTAAAAAAAGAAAATCTTTTGTGTCTTTATCTCATGTAAACCTACGTGTATGCAGGCCCTCGGAACCAACACTCCGGGTAATGTGAAAAGTTCTCTGCTCGTTCGTTTTTCTTTCTACAACACAGGTTGGAGGAGAGGAAGAAATGTGAGGCGTTTTGATGTTTTCTTGCAGCGGTGAGTGCCGGGGGTGTGTGAAAAACTTCAAGAGTGGATGAGACTGTAGGAGGTTCCTTCTTGGATCTGTGCATGTGTCTTCTGTGTGTGGTGTCTACAAAATACCACAACAAGGCATGCGGCAGAGATTTTGCACTTTGCTCGAGCGCTCTAACCTCACCAGAAATCTGGTTTCACTTGTTTGTTATGTTGCGAGTGTGAAAAAAAGAAAAACAAACGACACCAGGAAGCTATTTGAGCTTCAGAAGTATAACGTTGTGGCGGTGACAGTGATGCAGAGTTTACAACTGTTTGGGTTTCTTATCATTGAAAAAAAGATTAGTGAGAAATCAGTTCCAGGCAAACATTTATTAATCTGAACTTGTTGTGGCTTCGTACATAAACAGTACCGTGTAAAAAGATTCTCACCACTTAAACTGGGACTTAATGTGATGGAGCAACACAAACTGCATAAATGTAAAGACAAAGGAAAATATTTTATTTATTTTTTTTACACACCTTTTTGTACACAAATCTGAAATGTGTGCATTTGATTCACACCTTCACCTAAATCAGCACTGGAACCAACTTTGTAATCACAGCCGAAAGTATTTTGCAGGTTGATGGAGTTGGAGACTCAACTGAGACTCACAGGTTTAAGACTTGACTTGAACTCCTGTTTCGGGACTTGAGTCTTAGTCAAAGATTTTATCCTCTGCTATGAAGTGTGAAGGAAAGCCGGCATGTTGGCTGCAGACTGAAGCTTCTCTGCATGTTATATTGTGACTTCTGTTGATTATTATAGGAAGCTAATTACTAGTAATAATCTGCTCTTGTTAGCTGCATCTGTGTAATAATTACCTTAAACTAACTGCAACATAACAGACACTGATTGGAAATGAATAAGTACAAATGCAACCACTTCCTGTTCCATTCAGAAGTTTAACACTTCAATTGTAATTTCTGCTATTTAGAATGGAGAATAAATGTTTATTAATAAATGAATTAAAATGTTTCCATCTCAAAGTGAGGAGAGGGTAACTCTTGAAACCCTGGCTAGTCAAACACATTATGAAGGAGAGGACAAAATAAAGACGGGAAAGAACAGTTGTCGACTTACAAAATGTTTTTTTTTTTTTAAATTAATTCAGAAACTTTTTTTATGGTCTAAGAAAAAAATAATGGCTTCATTTATGAGCTAAGAAAAAAAAAAAGCTTATTTATATTCCTAAAAGGGTAATGAAGACGTTTGTTGTTGTCGACCGCTCAAATAGAAGTAAATATCTTAGGGGGTTTCACTTGAACAGAGTATTTACAAATAAAGATATTCACTGTGCTGTGGCAGTGAGAAGTATTTTTTACATACACTACATTCATCCAACTACACACAAATACAGATTTAAAACAAAACAAAGCTACAGTCCACTCACCCTCGTCTTTAGCCCAACGGTCGGCACCGGTCAGGGGGTTGACGGGGGATTTCCCTCCATCAAATCACGGGGCGGGCGGGTTGGCAGTCGGGAGCTTCGGGAGGTTTCCCGGAGGGACCGGTTTGTTCCAGGCCATCCCGAAATGTTTTTTTTTTTAACACCTCATTAAAAACAGCGCTTGTTAGCAAATAGCAGCCACTGCCTACATGAATCCATCATCCCATCCCAGACTTGGCTATATAATGTGTTTATGTTTTTGGATGGGCTAACAGGACATTGAGGTAGCTTATCAGCAATGTTACACTATAGGTGCATGTATTATTAATCTGCTTGATCAATTAAAACCAATCTCTACTGGCTGACTGGAAAAAGATCCACTTCTTAGTTGCAAAAGAAAAGGAGAAAGTCTGTGTTCAAAGTAAAAAAGATAACATCTAGTTTCCTGTTCTGCTTTTTTTTCTTCAATACGCACAGCTTTGGTGTGCATTACCGCCACCTACTGGTATGGTGATGGTACTACATTGCATAATATTTTTTAATATTTTTGCTCCCTAAGTGAATCTTTATGCTAAGCTTTTGCTTCATTTCTTTAAGCTTTCTTATTCATGTCCAGTTTGATCTCTTCGTAGCCGTTTAAACCTGCTTCTCTCAGCCATTTCCCTCGGATCAGCTCTTCTGGTTTTCTTCGTCTCTTCCACTTCTTCTGGACTTTCCAGCAGACTCTCCACGTTTTGGTCCTCTACAATCCAAAATATGACAATTTTGGTGTTTTGCAAAATGTTGCAGTTTATTTAATTTACTCAAAACATGGCACATGGTAATTAATTCTTACCTGGATTTGTTGAACAGTATGAATTGTGGCATCACTCGTCTGTAGCACAACTGCAGAATTTAAAATGGCCATCTATAGTGATTTAAAAAAAATTAAAACATGTCTCAGATTTATAGTTTATTCTTGTCTTTTTATTTTTGCTGCGAAATTAAGCATAACTAGTAAATTTAGAGTAAAATCTAAACTGGAATTCAAGGTGGCTATGTTGAAATCTGCAACATGGCAGCAATTTTAAAAAATGTGTAATCAACTTTCTTGCACACACTGAAGAAATCTTTTTAGACACACATTTTTCAACTACACAACAGGAATTATGAGTGAAAATACTTTGCATCCATTCTTAAATCCAATATGGTGGCAGTAATATTTTTGAAGTTCCATTTGTTTTCTTATGACCTGCAGTAATCAATTTGTTTGCATACATGCAGTAAGCATAAAAGTTTCCTTTTTTTGTTTTAGATTATATCTTTTTGTCTCTTAAATCTGTGAAAATGAAGAGAATTAAATCATTTCCCTCTTCTCTTCATGCTAAATCTCATATTTGTTGCAAGTGATTTTCAAAACTTGACAATGGACCTTTTATTCTTTCCCGATGGGCTCCTCAGATGCTTGCAAGGACTCCCTGCATTCACAAGCCAACAACATCTCAAGCACACTCGCGTGGCAGTAATTTATTGACGTTTGCTACTCTTACATCTTCAGCTGCTTCCGTCCATTCTAGTTGCTAACAATATGCAGCTATAAACCTGTGTGTGTGTGCTGTGCTGTGAGAACTCTGAAAGAAAATAGATCTTTATGATTTATTCCTCAGCACAGAGGGAAAAATTCAGCCTTGAGCTCCTGACATGAACACGCACACACACACACACACACACACACACAAACTCATACAGATAAGCACAGATAGACACAGATCCCTTCTCCCACAGTTCTTCACACACAAAAAAAGAAGCAGAAACAGTGTAGCTGCAGAAAGGAGAGCAAATGAAAGATAAGATCTGTGGAATGTTCTTAAATAGGTATGCATGGTATTTTTTACATGTTTGCAGATTGATCTGTTGCTGATTGCCTCACACCTGCGCAGAGGAGGTTGATAAATGCCTTTGCTGCCCCCTCCTCAGAAATCCTGCTGAATGCATTAAAAGCAGACTATTTTCACGGATATATTTTGTCTATGAAACAGGTGTTTCAGGTTTCAGGGCTCTGCCTTCCGTTCACGTCTGAATGCGCCTCCGACTAGTCAAAATGTAAGATGCCTTCAGAGTGTTTGTGGTCCTATTGTATCTGCAGACTGACTCAAAACCCGAGGCAGAAAAACAGTGCTCTGCTGCAGAGGTTTGTCTGCATGTGAATATGTACAATTTATGTGCATCAACTCTGGGGGTTATAAACTGAAAACTTGTTTGGATGTTATATATCGCTTTGGCGTGAGGATGTGATAAATCAGGGCGGCTGACGTTGCGACTGAGTTAGATCCAGTCTAGCACAACCTGAACTCGCTGAATGAATCAAGCAGGACCTCTTCATCTACGCTTCATCATTCGTCATGGTGACGGCAAATGATACGCTGAAATTATATACTTCAAGACTGAATTACCGTGTAGGTTCTCTGGACTCGCAACTAAAAGAAACACTTCTATCTGTATCAACCACCTGTGCTGAACAGGGCAAACGGTGTCATTCTTGAATTAGAAAATAAGCCAAAGGACCACAAATGACCTCTGCGCCACTTTGAAGACCCTTGCCCCTAAATAAAACGCTGCACAATTAATTGCCTCCTAAAATCACCTGTTTAGTGAAGAATTGGACAAAGATTTCTGCTTCTAGATATGCAAAGTTGGAGGTGATGCACCTAAAAAAAAACTTGCATTTGCAATGAAAGGAGGATCAACAAAGTGTTCCACAGGCGGTTAAATAAATACAACAGAGATGGACGACTCAGATTCTTTCAGATTGCTGAAGAATGTTGAAAACAATGTTTTACTTTCCCTGTTCACAATTATGCCGTTCTGTGTTGGTCCCTCACGTCAAATCCCAGTGAATTACGCAGATTGTGTTTGTAACATGAGTGTGCGGGTGTGAATGCTTTTGCGGGGCACTGTGTTTAAGATGGACAGAGATTTAGGAAACAATAGAACCAGAAACAATCTAAAGGACATAACTTACATGTACCACATCATAGTTTGAAACTCTGGGTCCATTGAGTGAAAGCAAATGTTTAGCCAAAGATTTTCTGTAGTTATGGACATCAAATGAGGGGGGGGGATGAGAATAGAAAAACCTCAAAGTAAAAAAATTAAATAAAAATTGAATGGAAACATGTCCCATCTACTCATTTAATCTGAAAATGAGAAACAATAAACGCTGCGAACCAAACTAATTATATGTCTTATTGTCTCTTTGACGTTTGAGTTATTTTAAGCAACCTGCAGCACACTTGTTTCTGATTCATCTTTTCTGTTTTCACACACACCCACATACGACACCAGAATGCCTTCTCACCGAGTATCAATATTTATGTTGAGAAGGTATACCTATTTTTGGTTGAAAAGTGCTAAGAACCTTATTTACATTTGAAAAACAGGCATCCTGTCGAGTGAAAAACACCCACAGCAGAGCTGAGGAGACGACGGAGCCTTGATCTGCTGGGAGCTCCTGACCCAGACTGAGCTGAAGGAAGAAACAGGACGTATCTTCACTGAAGGCAATGGAAGAAACTGCAGGAAGGTGAGATCTTTAAAGTCTAGAACATCTGTGTGGGTGTCAAAGATAGCTCAGAGTTGTTTTTAAATGCTGGCCTAATTCAGTGGTCAATTGTCTGGCACTTTTCTTGTGAATAATAAGTATAATTCACCATAAAGCATAGATGAATCTTTATTTTCTATGTTAATCCTTGTGGACAGGAGCTCCAGCTGCAGCACCTACAGTAGCAGGCTGATAACGGAAATAAAGACTTTTGCAAAAAAGCATGCTGACAGTGGCGTCCCCAAGAGGTGGCCAGAGGGGAGCCATGGCCACCCTGGAAAATTTCACCCCATTGGCATCCCGAGAGAAGACCCCTGACCTCTTTAATATACTGTATCAGCTCATACAAACCATACAGTCATCTTCTTCAATCAAGACATGAATATGAAGCTTAATAAATAAATGGTAAATATAGCTATATATATGTAGATATAGAAAGATATACAAAAAAGAAAAAATATATATGGAAGTACTTAAAAAATGAAACGGAAAAAAAAAATTATTTATATTCTGACCCAGAATATAAATACGTTTTGATTCTATCCCTCTCTCCTTCCCCCATCCTTCTCTCTCTCTCTCCTCCATCCTTCTCTCTCTCTCTCTCTTTCTCTATATCTCTATGGGTAGCCAAATATGTAAAATAGATCAGTTCTGACAAGTACTTCACCTATTTAGATCAACAGGTCCAAAAAGACAACACGAGGACAATGCATCATAGAAATTGTTGTTAAATTTGTATATATTTTTTTTCCAGATTGGTGATTTACAAGGAAATTTTAGTTGACAAATGTAGATTGATTCTGCAGAGACTTTACTGGCAGTTACATCAACATTCTTAATTGTCAATTCAGACATATATATATATATATATATATATATATATATATATATATATATATATATATATATATATATATATATATATATATATATATATATATATATATATATATATATATATATATTTTTTTTTTTTTTAAACACAATGGGAACTATACCCTTGCATAATTGCTGGGCTGGCCACGAGAGTTTGTCCTTTTGTCCTTTTAGTCCATTTGACAGAGTTTGAAGACATACAGCAATATGCACAAGATATGTGATGCAGGAGAACACTGAGCATAAGCACATGTTGCTCGTGATCAGCCAACTGAGCCACCCAGCTCCGGATGGTACTCTAATAATTACACAGAATACTCCAAAGATGATATTCTCTTTTTCCTCATTTAAATTACCTCTTAAATTAAGTAGACACTGGTCTCTAAAAACACATCTGCCTCACACTTGCTAAATAATTGGTGTATTTGTGTTTTTTTTTCTTTGAATTTTGCAGGCTTTTGTTGTTGCTTACTGATTGAGTGCTGATTAGCACTGGAATTGTTTTGTATTCTCCCCAGAAAAATTGCCTGAATATCTCTTTATCTTGGTGCTGGCTGCCTGTTCTCAAGGATAGCGAGGCAGCAGATGGCTACAGCCGAACACAAACCTTTTGTCGAGGACAGACTGTTCAGCAGAAAGTTATGGAAAAACAAACCACGAAAGAACAAGCTAGAGAGAATTGGGAGGTGTTTATTGAAATAGCTGGTCCTTGTAGCTGCTCTCACCTGAGGATGCTCAGGAATCTTTCATCCAGCCAAAAAAAAAAAAAAAGTAACTCTGCAGAGACTCGCACCGTTTACTGCACTGACTCAGACTTCAAAGGCCTGCTTGGTGTGTGCATGGGAGTATTTATATGTCTGCGGTCCCAGAGCACGACTCTGCAAGAAATGGTGGCGCTTTCTGTATTTTGATGAGGCTGCAGGTGAAAACAAAAAGGAGGGAAGATGTGCAGCTTCCATTATCCTCAGATTGTTTGAGAAATGCTTTTAAGTGTTGAATAAAACTGAAGCGACTGAACTGAAGCTAAACTGACACACACACAAAAAAACCTCTCTGCAGTGCCTTCTTAAATTATTCACACCTCTTGAACTGTACCACATTTTGTCAAAAACTTTAATATCTTTTTTCTGTGATGAAACCAGAAAAATAATAAAATCCACCACAACCGAGTCACTTAACTGAATCTGCATGTGTGTAACTTAATCTCAGAATAAATCTAGCCGTAAACGCCTCAGAGTTTTTTTTTTTTTGGAGATCATCAACTCGGTTGGGTTATGAAACAAGATCTCAAGCCATGAGCATCTCACTGAGCTTTGTTCAATCCATCATATGAAATTAAAACAGAGCAAATCTAGCAAGTTGTGGCCATCTACCAAAACCGACAGACCAGACACAGGGAGCATTTATCAGAGAAGCAGGCAAGACGCCCTGAGACGTCCACAGCTCAAGTGGAGAAATCTGTTGATAGAATAATTATTAGTTGTGCGCTCCATGAGTTTGGTCTTGTTTGGAGAGAGCCCTTTTAAATCTTATACTCGTCTTCCTTGCAGTTTGGGACACAGCATACATGTGGAAGAAGGTGAAACCAGTAATGTAACATGAAAAGGATGACCAGCAGCTCCTTTAGGTGACGCAGGAAGTACATCAATCTGATGGGCTTTCTTATGAACAATCATTTCGGATTCCCTTTCCATCCACTTCATAATTATCAACAGTAAAATTATCAGCTAACATAAAAGTTTGTTGCTGTTAAGTAGAAAAAACAACAAAAAAAACACCCCAAAATATAAGAGTTTATATACCTCTGCTAAACACTGTGGGTATAGTTGGCTCTTTTACTGTCAAAGCAAAATTTCTATTCTTCTTTTGTACAAGTTAAAAAGAGGTCTAAAATTACATTTGGTGTCCTATTTGATGCATTTTGCTATTTTAGTCAACAATAAAAAGATGTAAAATGAAATGAGGATATTTAATGTCTACTTTCTTAGTAAAGGTTATAAAAATGTATCACTGCTCTGGTATATTTGTTGACTAAATTTTAGGGGTGTGGTTCTCTCCCGCTGTCCAAAAACATGACTGCTAGGTTATTTGGTCTCTAAATTGTCCTCAGGTGTGAGTGTGTGTGTGCATAGTTGTTTGCCTTATGTTTTGCCCTGTAACAGGCTGGTGACATGTTGAGGCTTTTCCCTGCCTCTCAATTAATGACAGATTATATTTTATGCAAAACGCATAAGCTTATATGAAGTTTTTAAATATTTTTTCCATTTTTATTAATGTGTATAATATTAAAAATATTTAGTACATCTGTTTGAAACCATAATTGAAGCCATCTTCCATGGGACATGTCAAATAGACCCACCTATCAATTTATAATTTGCTTGAGTAAAATGCCTATTTTCATTTATTTATTGATAGGGCACCATAAATGGCACTATCCCAGGGGCTCTTCACTTTCTAAATCTGGCCCTGCCTGCAAAGATAATCAGATGGATGGACGAATGTGATTGGATTTGAGCTACAGTTGGTTTACCATAAATCAGGGTGTCCACGCATCCTTAGAAAGTCTTATGTTTCTAAAATTAAGACCTTAAAATGTCTTAAATTTATTTATAAAAATAACAAAATTGGTATTTAATATGTTAATCACATATACATTTTGTCTTGACAGAACTATCTAATATTGCATATTTTACGCTTTTTTTTTCTCTCGGGACTTTTCTGTCAGGCAAATTTTGGGTCGCACTCAGACCTCTTCATTGCGCATTAATGTCTATGCTCGAGACGACTGAGGCCATGGAGGCTACCGCTAGCTAGCTATTTTCTTTGCGTCTATTACTGGTAAGTGCAAATTTATCTAGATTGTATATTTCTGCTTAGAAATAAATAAATTCTATTCATAATGGGTTTTGAGTTCATGAAATGTACAAAACCCTGCAAATAAACGTATTTATATAAACATACTTAAAGGAGAATGTATTAATAAACAGTCAGGCTATAGGCCCAGTTTTAATTAAAGAACAAACATAAAAGGAGCATCCGTCTTCTTTTGCCTAAAGCTCCGCTTAGAAAACTTTATGCAAATTTGACAGCTCAGTTTTAATTTGACAGTTATCTGCCTTCATGGCTGACTGTAATGTTTCCTGATGACAGACTGAAGCGCTGACTGCAGGCAGACAGCAGCAAAAAAGAGAAAACCCAACACTTTTTTGACACACTCCAGGCTCACTTGGGTAATATTTTATTTACTCATTAATCTTCAAAACTATTTTTTATAATAAATTTCCACTTTATGTTCATCAAAGAACCGTAACAATAAAAATAAAAGTAAATACTGTAGAAAAATTGTACATATAGAAAATAAACATGGTTAATGAACACCTAAATGTGGGATCCCATCGGTGGAGACGCCTCCCTTTGTTTCGAATGGCGACACAACATGGAGATAGAGAGGAAAGAAAGCCATAGACGTGGATGAAGGAGGAGAGATAGAGGGGGACGAAAATCAGGGAAAAGAGGGCAAAAAGGCCAGTTTAGGATGAATAAAATATGCAAACATGTTCTGTTAATTTTGACGATACACTGAAATCTCACACGCTTCAGTCAGTTTCATGTTCTTCCAAGCCCCCGGTCCGTATCACATGCATCCGCCTGGTTGGGTCACGTTTTCGGAAGAACTGGAAGGGGCTTTGCTTGAGTCATGGCACTGCTTGTGTCAATTCAGGAGCTGCAGAGGGTTTACACACTTCAAAAGTTTGTAAGGAAAACCCAACAGAACGGTTGTGTCTGGGCAGACGGAGCGTGGAGGTAAATTGAAAGAGAGAAAACTCAAGGTGTCGCGTAGCTGATGGCATCAAGAACTGGACTTCTCTATCTATTAGCAACATGTGGAAACATCTACTTTGTTCTCTTGGTCGTTCTTTTCCTCGGCTGGTTTTCGCTTTGAAAGGTGGTCGATTGGAGCAGGTGTAATGGGCGTGGCCAATAGGACGTCAAACTAGAAAATAGGGCATGGCCCACACACACGCGCACACACGCAAACTCTCATACACGCAGATATACATCCAGGTGTTGCATGGCAACCGCCTCTACCAGTTTAAACCAAATAAACATCTGTAGGGTTTGGACACACCATCACTCTACAGCACAGCTCAGAGACTCAGGCATGCAGCACAGTCCAGATGGTCACGTTTCATCAATAAAAGATTCAAACTGAGATTTAATTCAAATATTCAGGCCCCGGCTGCACTGCTCTGGAGATTTTCTTTATAAACAAATTTTTTTTTTTATCAGTTTAAACCAAGTAAACCTCTGTAGGGTTTGAGAAATTCAAATTAAAAAAGTTGGTATACCGTACTTGCATCAGCAGGTGTTGAGTGTCGACATTAATTACGTAAAAGGAAAGAAGATTATGAGCAAAGTTAGGCTAAACATTAAGGCTGGGCGATAGGACTTAAAGTTTTATCACAACATTTTGTGGCGCTATTGCAATACTTGAACAACATTTCCATTTGTAAAATGTTGCTTTAGGAAACCAATCACAAAAAGATGTGATTTGTCTCACTAAACTGCTCACAGTAACTGCATTTAATCATATTTTCCAATTTATTCATATTTATTGATATTCTCATTGAACAAAGAACTAACAATCCTGACAATATAGACAGTTTTGGGTTTTTTTATACAACCTTAATTGGAATTTATCACAACGATAAATCAAAATTCTTATTATGATAAGACATTTTAACATGATAGATGACAAGACGATAAAATCCCACCCCTACTAAACATTCTAACAATTCATGAAGAAATGACAGTTTAGTATGAATTCATGGCAGATGGGAGAGAAGGACGCCTGCCTGGTGAGGTGTTTCGGGCACGTCCCACCGGGAGGAGGCCTCGGGGAAGACCCAGGACATGCTGGAGGGATTATGTCTCTCAGCTGGCCTGGGAACGCCTTGGGGTTCCCCTGGAGGAGCTGGATGAAGTGGCTGGGGAGAGGGAAGTCTGGGCCTCCCTTCTGAAGCTGCTGCCCCCGCGACCCGACCCCGGATAAAAGTGGAAGAAAATGGATGGATGGGAGAGAAGGAATGAAGTAGAACACAAAGAAAAGAGATGAATACGAGGAAAAGAAGGAAGGACATGACCAAGAAAAACTATAAAGGACAGGAAGTAAGAAAAGTCACAAGTGAAAGAGGAAGAAAGAAAAAGGATGATGGACAAGAAGAACTAGTGGGAAAAAAAGGAAGGTAGGAAGAAGGAATAACAGATGCAGGAGAGGAAAGAAGGATATGAGGGGAAAAAAGGAAATAAAGAGAGAAGAAAGAAGAAACAATTGTAACAAAAGAAAGGAAAGACAAAATGCAAAGAATAGAAAGGACAAAAACAGAGCAGCAACAGTTATGGAAGAAAGGAGGCTTAGAATGGAAAGACAACAAGAAAGTTGAATGTAAGGAGACATTTAGCAAACTGTCTAAAAGTTTTTTCTGACTTTCTTCCTGGGAAATAAAGCCAGAAGGATCAAATCTGTCCATACACTTCTTTATATACACCTGTCTTTCAGTTATTCAGCTGACGTTTAGAGTTAGTTGGAAACGCCACCATGACAAGGCGAGGCAGCCATTGGGATAAAAAACATTAAATAAATTTTAATCCTTTAATTTTCATCATTGTGCAAAACAGGCTTCTATTGCACTCTGTTTAATTTCTAATATGTAAGCAAATCTCCACTTTGGGAAACGGATTAAAAAATATTGTATTAAAACAAAAGAAGTTGCAAATTACTGAAGAACCATTTCGATTGTGATTAAAATCTCTGTCAGTGTGGGCGGGGCCTTAAATTATTGTTGAAAATCAAACTATTTGAAGCGAATGTTTGGGAATACTTGAAGCCGAGGTGGTGGAGTTTACGATGGCGGTGTATCTGGAGTTTCAACGCAGTATAAATCACACGGAGTAAGATAATTCACGTGCAATAAGATTCCCCCCCACACCTCCCTTCCCCAAAGTCTGTACTGTCCAAATGTTCCTTGATATTCGTCTTCATCGTTGTGATCAATTCACCGTCTTGTTGCCTTCAGAGTCAGTTATGAAGATCTTTGTGGGTCTTTAGCGCTGCAGGGAAATGTTTGTCCTTTTGTGTCAACTGTTTTATGTGGCGCCGTATGTACGCGAGTGGAGACACAGCGGCCACGCCCCACTGGTGTCTGTAGGTAGCATCTAAAGTCTCAAGTATCCTGTGCAGGAAAACATCTCTCTGTTTCCTCTGCTTCCTTTGTTGTGATTTATACAGGAGGCTGTAAAAAACATCAGCTCTGCAGCATAACAGCAGCTCACCCAGCTCTGCCTGTGCCTGTTTTTCTTGTAGTAATTCACCGTCTCTATGGCTACACATTGAGTTCCTGTCTTGTAGCTGCGGGGCTAAACTCTGAGCCACTGGTGTGCTTGTTCCCTTGCCGTCCGCTGTGCTTCATCGAGTCCTGTCTGCTAACAGGGAGGAAGGCCAAGAAGCTTGGAAGAGACACTTAGTGCTTTTACATCATCTTTGTTCGGGTGCACTGCCTCTCGCTCGGCCCGCCGTGTGCTTCACTTAAAGTCTGGTTTTCACCCCTCGCAGTCTGAACGGACTGTGGCAGACCAGGCTGGAGCCAAAATGGTGGTTGAACTGGTGCTTTCTAACTCATTTGGAATGGTGTTAATGCTCATAAAACAAGCCCCTGTCAGAGGCTCTGCTCATTGGTAAATACTGTACAGTGAGGGCCCGGGCCCCCAGGTCCGTCTGTGAGTGTATGTTTGTGCTTAAATGTGTGCGTGTGGACTTGCCTGTGTGTGTTTGTGCTTGACAGAATGTGTGCAGGTGTGATTATTGGAGAGTAAACATTAAAATCATCATGTCTGTGCCCGTGTATGACTTTCTTTTTTTTTCTTGGAGAATATATCTATTTATGTACATATATTGTTATATATAAAGATGTACGCATATTTATTTGTTTCTGGGGGGACGGGGAGGCATGTCCGCCTCAGACGTAATACTCCTTGTCTTTGTTCTTCTTGTTCTTGGAGATCTTGGCGATGCCCAGCGGTTTGTCCTTGGCGCTGCCGTTGGGCTGCGTGGCTGAGTTGCTGATGTAGTTGCGGCTCTCGTCCACGTGATAGGAGCCTTCGTCGCGGTTGCGGTACTTGTACATGGCATAGAGGAGGATGAGGATGCAGAGGGCGGCGGCCGCCACGATGCCCACCACCATGCCGGTGGTGCTGCTGCTCTCCCGCACCACCTCGGACGGACCAGGGAACACCTTCACATCTGGCGGCGGAGGGCGGGCTGTAGGCAAAGGAGAGGTGAGAAAAACGATGTGATTTTTTTTTCCAGATTGCTTTATGCATTATTAATTTGAATTACATGCAAAGGCAGTGGGTGGGGAGCAAGAAGACATAATGCATCATCTTGATGAATTATTTGATAAGGATTTTGCATAATGGCAGCCTGTCAAGTGTAAACTGGAGCTTAGAGCCAAAGTTGTTTACATATCGTCTGATTGAAGATTACATGACGTAAAGGAGGTCCAGAACAAATAAATTATAGTTCTTGCACTTTATGACATGCATTTCGGGGGTGCAACTAATGATTGCTTTTGTTATTGATTATTCTAATAATTAATTATTAATCAGATAAAAAAAAGCTAATTCTACAGATTTTTAATTTATCCACCAAAGCTGTTTTATACATCATAAATACATTTAAAGATGGAAATAAACAAATAATTAAATTCCTATTAAAAAAAAACCCTAAAATACAAAAACAGCATTCCGATACAAATAACCAGCATTTGATTGTTTGCATCAAAGGATGCACCTGAAGCTAAGAAATTATTTCTAACATCAACATTAATTGCTCAGCCATTTCTGCTCGACTTAACATCAATAAAATGTAGGACTGATCTGGTGATTATCTTTGGGATTAACTGATTAATAATTGGTTCAGTATGAGATTTTCTTTACAGAATTTAAAGGGTGAAGCTAAGACTGCACCACTTGAGTTCTGGATATAACATATTTACAGACAAAGACCAAACTATTTTTTTTGAGTCTGTATACTCCAGTTAACAATTAATCGATTACTAAATTAGTTGACAATTATTTCAATAATTGATTAATCACGATTTATCTGATTAATTATTTCAGTCCAAATGCAGTGCCTTGCAAAGATATTTAGCCACAAACTTCAATGTTCTGCATATTTTGGAGGTTTCCCTGCTCCAAAACAGCTGATTCAAATGATTGCATCACCTCCTTACCAATTATTTAAGTCAACCATTTATTTAGTCAGGTGTGCACTTAACTTCCCATAAATTAATTTATCTGGATACATTCTAAAACGCTAAATTTACTGTTTTGTAAATTTTCAGTTGTGACGGAGTGTTAGAAATACTCAACAACTATAAATTTGACACCATAAGTGAAAGGTGTCCTGCATTGTCCCTCCACGATCTGCACCGTTAGTTCATTTGTGCATGTGCTAAAATAAATCTGATTTAAAGAGAATTACAACAAATATAGATAAAATTGTTTATTTGGATTTTGCTAAACTGCTTTGACTATTTTCCGAAAAAAATAACCAGGTTATTTGCCTGTGTACAATAGCCAAGCATGATGGAGTAATAAAAATAGAGTAATAAAGTAGTATCCTATCAGCTTATGGGATATAGTGCTGTACTTTCCAAAAACACAATCAATAAATCTCATAAAAACGTGTGTACAGGTCCATCAGAGTATGCATTACAGTCCAATACATAGATTTCTACTTAAGTATCATCTTCAATCTAAATTATGACAATCATTCATTAAGGGATTTGCAACATTTTCTAGGAAAATATGTTATTTTATAGCTAGTAAGATTTAGTTAGATCTTCATTTTTACAATAATCCAGAACTATTTATTGTAGCGCATGTGCAAATGAGCTAACTGTACAGATTGTGCTTCTGGGACAATGTCATGCAGTGATGTGCAAATCATCATTGACACATGATGGGTATCAATATGGTCGAATTTAGCTCTTTAGCATTAGCTTCTGCTAAATACCATGTTGGTATAGCATTTTAGCATTACCTTCTGGTAAATACAATGTTGGTGTTGTACTTTAGCATTAGCTACCAGGTGATACCATGGTTTTATGTTACTTTAGCATTAGCTTTTGCTAAATATAATGTTGGTGAAGCATTTTAGCATTAACTTCCACTAAATACTGTGTATAGTGTATAGTATAGTGCCTTTGCTTTAGTGGAACCAATGCCAATAGTGATTTATGGTTTGTGTAACAAATTTTTTATAGATTGCTGCTCACCATTGAATCCCATACCTTTCTAATTCACAAATAAGAACTACTTTGTGTTGGTCTATTACATAAGATCACTGCTGTACTTTTTTCTATTCTATTCTTTTTTTATATGTGATGAAGAAAAATATACATTTCCCAAGAATAAGGAGTGAATAACAAAAGAGTAGGAGAAGGTAACGGGAGCAAGCAAAAGCAGAGATAGGCACAAAGATAAAAAGTGGTGCCAGGAGGCAGAAACCAAAGTGGAAATGAAAAATTCATAGCGGAGAGTGACCAAGGGGAAGAAAACGACAACTGAGCGACATATAAAAAACAAGCAGAGAAATCAATGTGACACATGTATTTTTTTAGCACTTGTCTCACCTGAGCTGTCACAGGGGTCAATGTCTTCATCGTCGCTCGGACACTCGGCCGACGCGACCAGCAGGTCGTCTACCGTCTGTGGAGAGAAAACATGGAGATTTAAAAAAATAAATATAAGAGACAGAGTACAGAGACAGTCTGTGCTCTGCATCCGTTATGTTTATTTTCAACACCTTTGAGCTCACAGAAAGCACATCCATCGACCACACTTTTGCCAACGCTTTGGCCTGTAAGCCAGCCAACATCAAGAGGAGAAGAAGAAAAGAAGCAGGGAGGAGCACAGGGTGGGGGGACGACTATGAATCCTGTTTAACCCACAAGGGAACCACTCGTTATCTCCTGCTCTGTCAGCCCTCCCCCTTTTATTTCCTCCAGCCAGCCTTTTTATTTCTCCACTTCCTGTGTACAGCCTCCTCCCCCCGCCTCTCTTCATCTCATATTGGGAGTTAAATGCGGCATAAGCAGCAAAACATTAAACAAGCTCTTCCTCTTTGTACTTCTTTTTCCCCAGCACCTGTCTGTAGCTTAAAAGTGAATACCTCAACAACAGATCCTTTCTCTGTCTGTGGAAAAAAAGGCACCCTTTTTCCCTCTCCATCCCTGCTCCGCCTGTTGCCATGGCAACTCTAAGTTCAGGCTGTTAAAAATGATGGGGAATATAAAAAAGAAAAAAAAAGGGAGTGTGCACCCTCAATGGGGACCTGTGCATTGATTTGCTGTTCCTGCCTGAGTGTGGAGCGGACAGAAGAGAGAGAGAGAGAGAGTTGGTTAAAGATAGATGGTGTGATGAAGAGGTTTTCTTTTTATGTTTTAGAGCAAGCAGTTCTGGAGGAAAAAAATAGGGAAAAAAAAAGGAGATGAGGGCTTTGATAAAAGCGAGTTGTCTTTCTTTAACGCTAATGCGCCCCGCATATTCATGGGCTACTGTTAAACATCGCCTGCCTGTGGACGCCTTGGCATGAGAGATTTTTAAACGTCTGTGCGTGCATTTTAACCATGCCGGGCGCTCGGTGCCGGCTCTAAATTAAAATTGGATTGTGATGCATTGCAGTGGATGTTAGTAACCCAGTGAGAGCAGCAAAGCTTGAGAGGAAGATTACATCCAAACTGGAGGAGAACTGGAGTCTAATCAAAGCACTAATTGGTCCATGATGTCTTGGAGTAACAAACCCACTAAAAATGTCTTTCTCATCAACTTGTCTTTGTAGGAACATGGGCTGTATCAGCAGAAGACAAGATTTTATTACTTTATCGTCTAATAAAGTCTGCCCAGGCCTTGTAAGGTACGACGGTGGTCCAAACAAGTCTTCTGTGGTTTATGTTGGCCTGAAACATGCATTAGGTCATTGATGCTTGGCTTTGTCTCTTCCCTTCACTGGGTTTCCAATCAGTTCTGCCCACTGGGCTGTCAAACGCAGCTGGGGTGAGATTAGCCGCTGGCATCCATCCAGTCAATAAAACCTCTGTGCCTTTGCCAGGACGCGACCAGCACATGAACTGCATCACCCATGACATCTGCCACCGATCAATGCCCAGCAGATCGTGCTCAATCATTGATCCGAAGAAACCAACGCGCCCTGCAGAATCAGAATCGAACAAGTAAAATTTTACAAGGTCCCTCCTCGAATTTGTGACATCACAAAATCAGCTGACCGCCCTGTTCAAATGGGAAGGTGTCATTTGGGTGTATCGATCCACCTCTTGCGCGGGACACAGTGAACAAAATCAATTTACACCCTACTGCCGACTCGCAAAAGCTACCAAATGCTCTGTCTCTCACCAACTTTTTAAAGTCTAACAACAGAACATGCTGACATACAGACAAATAAATGTTAACGTAAGAAATGCAGAGTAATAAACAGACAGAAAGCATGCTTAAAGAGTAAAGTCTCTACCTGAGCAGCTGAGCAGTGCCAGCGGCCGTCCAAGCCTCCCTGACTGCCTAGTTCACACATAATAACTGCTCTAAGTCCTCACACACACCTGCAGAAGATTCAACAGCTTGTCTGCTACTTTCACACACACGCACACACACACACACTTCCTATATCAGCCAAGCATGCTCTACTGGTCTGTTTCTATTTAGACTCGTCTACACAGGCATACAGCAAACCAGGATGAAGTTGGAGGACTGATGAAGAGATCCTGACGAGAGAGAGGAGAGGAGCTAGCTCCACTACTGCAGATGGTGAGATAGACTCATACAACGCCTGCATTAACAGCCTATCACTGGAGCTCAACCACAGACTGGGAGGGAGGGGGGTACAGGACACGAAGAGGAGGAGGAGGGGGTAGTGAGTAAATATGGAAAGATATGGAGGATGGGAGAGAGAGAGGGAAAGTGAGAAGGAAAAAAAAAGTGAACAGGGAGATTTACAAGATGAACAGCGGGCGGACGAAAAGATGGAGACAAAGATGTGAAGATAGTGAAGAAGAAAAAGAAAGAGAGGGAGGGAGAGTGTGGATGTACAGCAGATATTCAAAGAGCTCGTGGACATGTCAGCTGATTTCTCTTAGCCAATCGGGCTGCCCCTCTGAGCCCCAGGTTTCATCTGTCAATCTTTGCATTGAACACAAGAGCTCACGTACGCAGGAGCCGAAGCTTTTGCATCCACAGACAGTGAGCATCAAACCCAAACCGGGGTCTGTGACTCAGAGCGCGCCTCTAGCATAAACACTCACACAATCTCTTCGCTGGTTCTCAGCTGTCATGCATTATTAATCCCTTCCACTTTTTCAGCACACACAAAAATCAACTCACTGTGGACTTCAGGAGACGCTGCTGAAAACATTCTTTCTGCACAAAGCAGAAAGCAGAGAAACCCACTGGCGATGCGAGCAGACGCACTTCCACACATACGCAAACCAAAGCGTAAATTGCTCAATTATTTGTAGTTGTAACGCCTTTAATAAGACATCTCCCATTGCCCCACCTGTGATGCAATATGCTGCAATACAGGCCTATTGTTCTACATCCACCTGAGTGTTTGTGTGTTCGCGATCTGTTTTTATCTACACTTTTTGTGTGTGGTGGTTAAGGCCAGGTTAGTTGCCTGGCAACACAAGGCAACCTCAATAGGGAGGCTGTAGACTCTTCTCAAACAAGACAGAAGCTGTGTTCACACTATCCACTTGGACATTATATGGTCAGAGTTTTTTTAGTGGGGTTCAAAATTCAAACTGCTTTTTTTTCTTGTACTAAGTAGAGGGCTATAAACTCAATAATGAAAGGATTTTACATCAGTAGGACTGCAACTAACGATTAATTTAGTAGTTAATTATTCTGATGGTTAATTGGCTGAAAAAAAGTGACATTTTTCATTTAATCACTTTACCATATTCTATATACTATAAAAAATATGAAAGAAATGCAAAACAACAATTCATTTTCTAAGTAAAATAGGTATTTCATGTCCTAAAATGCGATGACGGCATTCCTTTAGCGTATGCTTAAGCAAATGTAGCAAAGAATGCATGTGCAGCTAAATAAATACTTAAATGAGGCCTTTGCTTCAGTTAACATCAGTACAGTGTACACTGAACCCCCCCCCCCCCCAAAAAAAAAAACAGTTTATAATTTATGGTAAAATACCGGCAGTATAAATGTGGTACAATTCTGGGTAAATACGGATTTTACTGCATTTAAATGGTAACATTCTGGTGACTACAACTGAAGGTATTCTACCGTAAATTGGAATTAAATTTTTTTCTTTCCAGTGCAGGGCTAACCTCTTTGAATGACCTAATTACTAATTGGATAGTAAATGGTACTTAATGGGGTAATTTTACTGAATTTGTTTGAATATGCATGCTTTCATTTATATTTAACTTGCTGCTGGTACACCTGACTTTCTCCACTGTGGGACAATAAGAGGTATTTCTGTTCTTTTGTAATGATGATACCCAGAACCAATAATTTGATTTTGAATTGTCTGCTTGTTCTTTACGTCTGTTAACAATTTCTACCATTTAAAGTTTAACCTGTAATTTTATATTTGCTAGAAAGTTTTCTGAAAATTTACCAGGTGGTAAAAATAAATAGAAACAGGTCAGAGTACACTGTGGGCTGAGTGTGCGACTTTCTCCAGCTTAATTCTCTCTTTAATTTTCAACTTGGTAATAATCTAATTTTTATCTTTATTAGGAGCAGCAGAAGAGAAGTAAAAGTTGTAATAAGCTTTGGCATCATTGTTCTGATTATGTCATTCTGATACTGACCATGTCAAACTGACCTGACCATGACATAACATTAAGATAATCCAAGTTTTGATTACTGATTCAGAAGCGTCCATGTCCGCATAGCGGTGCATCTAATAACTTTTGATTTTATCCCGTCTGCCTAATGTTGCCCACTAAATATGTGTTTTTGGATAGTTTTTGTTGGTGTTAGTGAAATATTTTAGAGCACATAATTCTTTATTCGCAATCCTTTGAATGTTGTGGTTGTTTCTGTTTCCTAGCAAACCTTTTCCTGCCACAGTTTTTCTTTCCACTCAACTTTCTAGTAATATGTTTGGATACACTACTTTGTGAACAGTGAATAACTTTTTGTGGTTTGCTTTTCTTGAGAAGGTAAAGGCAGCAGTCCTTCCCGTGATTAATGATTCTTATTAGCGTTATGAAATATGCTAATTTTGTGTAAAACTCAGCGAACGAGCATTTCACTCTGAAAATAACTACTACAAACAGAATTTAAGAGTTGACATGAGTGACTTGACTCGTATAAGCGCAAAAGCTCTCTTCAGTATATTGAGCTTATAGTAGGTCTGACCTAGTTCACATCAGGTGATTTTGATTCCACCATAAAACGCTGCATGTCAGATTTAACCTTGACATCAGGACTTCACAAAGCTAAAGCCGTTCATCTAACACACACACGCACGCACACACATACGCAGGGAGACACTGAGAGGTGAGGTGTGAAAAGAAGCCCCTGTGACAGCGGTGTCACTCTGCAGCCGTATCCATCCAGCTCACGTAATCCATTATTGATGCCTGAGGCTTAGCTCACAGCTATCAGTGCTCCATTATTTACGTCTGAAACAGCTGGTGGTTTATACACAGAGGAACAACTCTCTGTGGGAGTCTGGATGCAAGAGAAAGAGAGAAAGTAAGCTGCAGGTAGTGGGGCCCACTATTTCCATGGCAACTGGTATCATGTAGGATTTTTTTCCGATGCAGCTGTTTTATAACTCAGAAGAAGAACTGCAGCAGACACAGACGCCCACTAAGAGCTTGACAACGTTTCGATTGTAGTGATCTGAACAATAGAGCGAAAAAAGTCTGAGGTGAAGCTGTTGAGTTTGTCTCCTTATTTTAACACCAACTATCCTGCTCTAGTCACAATAATTATGTATCAATAACTATTATGTCCTTCTGTTGTCTCAGTCTTACTGAATTACTGAACACATATTTTGTAAAAGCTATTCCATTCTCCATTAGCAAAAACATTTATTGCCCCGTAAGTCAGCAGAGGGACCAATTAGCCGAGAATTTACCGTCTAATCCATTTAGGTGAATGTGTTGCTGCGGAGAAATGCAGGGAGCCACTGTACACAAAATACTTTTCTTCTCACAGACCTTGAAGTCTGTTCAGACAGGATTACAGAATAAAGATGAGGAAAAAATTATACATCACTTTATGCAACAGCACCAACAAGAAACAAAAACGTATCTTGTGGTTATGTTATCCCTTTTTTATCATAATATGTAGAAATATTTATTATTTTTGACATATTTTCAGTGTTGAATTTTCCAAAGTTTTGCTGAATGTAATGACAGCTTGAAGAGGGAATGATTGTGAGGTGCTTGGATGCAGCTCACATTGTGGTTACATGAAACAACCACAGTGTAGGATTGTATAATGATGATAATATATTTTCTGCAGCATAAAATGTCCAAATTGATTTTTGCAGTCCATCTTTCTTAAGCTCGATAATCTGATTCCTGATTACTTCAGTCCACTCTTAAAAATTCCTCCTCGCAATTACAATTTTGTAAAAAAAAAAAAAGAAGCTGCTTCTAGAATTACACCACTTGTGTTAGCAGAATGTTGGAGTAATTCTGCTGATTTGTTCTTCTTGATTTGTTCATAATATTTTGGGGTTGAGTCATTGCATGTTTGGACTTTATGAATGCTGGAAGGATTTGTTTTCTCTTATTTTTTGTATTTTTTACACAGTTGTTATGATGCATATGCTTGGCAACATGGCAGGATTTCCCCTAATGAAGTCCACCAGTGGTCCACCGTGTTTTTATTTAAAAAATGTTTACATTTTACAGGAAATTTGACTAAGTGATGATGCCTTATTAGAAGGCATTATTGACCATACTTAAAAACAAACTACTGAGTCTGAAAAAAGTTAAAAAATTAAAACAATTCTCCAGAGATCTAAAGGAGAGCAGCAAAAGCAAACGAGGTGGATTAGCAGTGCAGGTCAATAACTGATGGTGTCATCCAGGACTTGCTACTATGGAATATCGACTCCGTTAGTCAGAAATTGAGTTGTTGGCATGTTAGCATGAGGCTGTCATACATCAATAGTTTTTGGTCAGAGGTCTCTTCAGATTTATTGCAAGATGGACTGCTACTGCAGATCTTTCCTACCAACACTCGTATTGAATTTTTAAATTGAATACGAAGTGAATTTTAAGCTTGTAGACTATTTTCTCACACCTTTGACAACTTTAAAACACATAAGCAATATTTCTGTTTAGAGACTAAAAATATCAACTTAAGATAATTTGGACTAAAATGCTTGAAACAAACAGTTTGAACGGAACTTAATTTGTAGTCGCCATCATCATTCATTGTTATTTTTCATCCATAATGTGTAATGTCTCAGTCTGTACTTCGTATTTAACATGAGTAATGCATTTGGGGGGACGCTTTAGTTTGCCTCAGTGCATGAAACATATGACACACGAATAAACTCCCTTTAACACTACAAGAGTAAAAAAAAACAAAAAAAAAACAGTCCCATTCCCCTTGACACATCTTGATATTTTGCTGGTCTTGATAAATGGGCTGTGTGCATACTAATCCTCTTACAGCACTCATAATGAATCTTATCAAAGCAAATTATGATTTTAATTACCTTTTGTCATACTAAAGGATGATGGCAGGGTACTGATAAGACTCGTGTGCTGAGGAAGTCTGAAGAATTACATCTGAACAAGAGATATGACCACCGAGTCGCCCCAAGATTGGGTAAGACCCAAAGCAGAATTTGATTAGGGTCTCCACTTCCAGTTAAACGTGTCACCCAGCACAAATAATTGGAGAACAATAACTGTTGGCTAATATATTCCAAGTGTTATGAACTCGCATTTTACATGCTAATGTAATATTTAGCCAGTTAGACACAGACTCACGACAACAGATGCTCACACCAAATGACACTGCCTAAAATGGTAAAGATCATGGAAGTACAAATGGGAAAGAGGAAAGAAGAAAATATTGCAACATCATCGCAAAATTTACCAACATTGCCATTGCAAGATATCCCTAGGAATGAAAAGGAAAGAAGGAAGAGTAAAATGAAGGAAAATAAAGAAAGGAAGGAGGAGATGTAGGACACAGATAAAAGGGACGGAAGTAGGATACGAGACGAAGGAAGGACCCAAGGAGAGGAAGGAAAGACATGAAGAGGAAATAAAAGAAAGGAAAGGTAAAAGGAGTGAAAGAAGAATGTATAGGAAATAAGAATGGACGGTGGAAAAAGGACAACATTTAGACAATGAGATGGGGAATACAGTCTGGAAATTAAAATACTTATTTGTAGAACTGGGGAATAAATCAATTTTATTGGTTTCACATTTTCTGGTTTTGAAGATTATATTTTTGGAAAAATTTGGATTTCTTTTCACCAATGCACTTCTTAAGTTTTCATAGTTCAAAGTGATGTCAACCCACCCAAGAACTGCTGTTAATGGAAACTAACTGATAATGTCACCAAAATGCCATCAATTTAGTCAGAAGATCAAATTTCTCTAAATCAAATTGGAATAAAAACCTGACCCGATTTGAGAAAAATGGATGCCATTTCTGGATTCAGCTGTGCAAAAGTCCTAATTCAATTGAAAAAACAAAGACAATTTCCAAAAACATTTTTTTGTAACCCAGTGTTATTGATATCAACTGATATGAAACCCTTTTATTGTGATATATTTTTCAGCCATATCGTCCAGCCCTACTTTTAAATTAACATGCTTTGCACTTTTCCACTTGGAAATAAACAAAATCAGTTTCCACACTTTTCCTGACTGTGTACGAACATCAGACGTTGACGGACATAAACCAAAACTGGGACTTTGTGCTGACCTCTGTCACGACTTGCTTCTTATTCGTCGCCGTGGTGGTTGTGATGTCACTGATGGAGGGGGCGGAGTCTGACCGGTTGCCACCGGCTGCGGCACTGGACTGCGGCGTGATGGAGGAGGACGGCATGTCGCCGACCAGCCGCGCGCTGCCCTCCACTCTGATGTGCGGGTGGCCCTCGGCGGCCATGTTGAGGATGCGGAGGCCGTTGTAATAAAGACCGGACAACTGGCCCTGGAACATGGCAGAACCTCGCTCGCCTCCGCCGACACGAACCGTCGTCTGGCTGTTGAAGATGGTCAGCTGGCGACCTGCACGAACACAGCCAACCGCATCCAACACACCACAACGCACCAAGAAAAAAAAAGAGTGGACAGACAAACACACACACACACGCCAGTGGTCACATACGTGCATACGCACACACACGCACAGACATACAACAGTGTTTGAGTGTTACATAATCCACCCCCCCCCCGAGGCATGGCGAGAGGATGGGATAGATTAAGCATGGCAGAGCAAATCGAAGCCGTGGAGAACCGTGGAGGAGACTGAGAGATAAGAGTGATGACAGAAAACAGAAAAGGAGGGAAAGAGACCGAGGAGTCTGAGCAGAGCAGATGAAGGAGAGCAAAAAAAAGGAGGAGAAGAAAAGGAATCAGAAGGCCCCGAGAAGACAGGGCTGAGAGATGGTTGATGTGGTGATGGCTGTGCAGCACAACATCGTATCTGAAGGAGCAACAGACAGGCAGACAGAGAGACGGATCTAGAGAACGGTTGTCACAGCCCTATAAAGCATGCACAGGTTATAAGCTCTAGCACTGCTCACTGTTAAAGGGACTAGAGGCTAATTTAAGTAGCTTTGCTGAAGTTTAGGAGGAAAACTTTTACATATTTTTCAAAAAGCATTGCTCTTTTAGTCATTTCAAATTTACATAATTCTTAAACAGTAATTTGCATGTACTTTAACTTGATTACAATTTTTTTTTCAATACATTAAATCTTTAATAAATGCTTTATTGTTTACAATTTGATAGTAAAATTATTTACCAGTCTTAATAAAGCATCTTTTATCAGTACTTCTTTTTCTATTTTCCGATTTATTCACATTTAAATCTCTCCTTCGTCCCTTTAACCTGATATTATCAGATACACACTAACAAGATACGTTCACAGGCACTAGAGTTTACACAGTATTACACACTACAGCCTGCCCAACTTTTAATTACTTAGTTATGGATTTTGATTTTTAGATGTTAGTTGATGGTGCACAATATAGTATAATCATCTGCCTTCATGTTGTATTTTTAAGCTGAAAGTTTTAAGGAATTTTAATCAGGGTTTTTACCTTTGTCGAGTAGCCAATCGTCAACTACTCGACCGAGCCGATAGGGGATTCGCTGTCTGGCGATGGCCAGGCGCTCGTTATCATTGTTGCCTTTAATTTAGAGATGAAAACACAGTAGTAATTACGCACATCCATACGTGGTACAGGAGCTGGATACACAAAGAACAGCAATGAAAAGAAAGTAATGGTCTGCTCATTGTCGGCATGTCACTGTGTTTATGTTTTATTTTTTTTTCTAACAGAAGAGAAGATGCACTCATTACGTTTCCAGTGAGCGGACTCTTACTCTCTGTTCATTGGGTTTAATTTAAAAAAACATTTCAGGGGTTAACATCTGCAAGAGCACAGGGAAATAATGTTACAGCTGCCACATACTGACTGAGTTTAGATTACATACACACACACCTCACAACAACTACCTTTTATCATTTTACCTATCTGAAGCCTCATTATGTTACCTACGACTACCACTTTTAAATGTAAAAACAAACAGATATATTCAACAAAATACACTTTTTCTTTTACCTTATTTTTTCTCTCTAGTTAAACATTTATCTCAAAATATGCCAAGTTTTAAAATTATTATTTATCCAAAAATGCACCAACTGTTATTATTTTCTTTTATGGTGAGAAAAAACACTAACAGCTGAATTTACTATTTACATAAATTACCTTTAACTCTATTTAACAGGCCTAAAATAACACAACTGACGAGTAAACAAGCTACTGTAATGACTGATCTCATTTTATGGTTTAAAAAGTCATATTTCATGTCAGATCAAACATATTTCATTTCATTTCAAATACAATAACAGTAAAACAAATTCCTCAACCTCAGTTTGTGGAAATAAACAGAAAGAAACAAAAGTTTATCATTCTTCAGTCAGGAAAAGATGGCTTGATTTGAACTGAGGTGTAGTTGGGTCTGCCTCAGGACAGGCGGAGTCGGGTCTGGGTTGTACAGGTGGGGCAGGGCCTACCTGAAGGGTACCGCTCTATGACCGGCAGGTCGTCCAGCTGCAGGGTCGCGTTGCCACCGCTTCTGGTGAACCGGACTACGTGGTACTTCCCGTCATTGACGAACTTGGAGCTCTCCTCGATGTTGATGTCGTCTGTGCCGACATTGAACACCACCCTAATGTTGCCCTTGTCCTGAGGAGCAGAGGAGTATTGATGGTGTTTGTTAGTTAAGGACTCGCTCCAAGAGGAGAAATCTAGAACGACTTTAATGTAGAATACTTTGAGAAAATGCTTCTTTCATGAATAGAAGTCAAGGATTCTCTGTGCTTTTAAGTATAAACAGTAAACGTATATTATGAAGGAAGGAATGACAAATTGAGCTATGATGGACAAATAAATGGATGAATGGAAGGAAGGACAGCCGGATATGAATGGATGGATGGGCAGGCGAAACTAAATGGATGACGCAACCAGATGGATGGAGGAATGGAAAATGTAAGATGTTTGGACAGGGAATAAGCATCTTTTCCAATCCTGTCCAGACCTCAAAAACCCTAAAATCACATTCCACTGTTTGGTAACAGAAAAAAGTGTGGTTTGATCTCGACTTTTCTCTGGGTAAAACACTAAACTCTGCACTGGTGAATGTAGTGCTTTGAGTGCAACAAGACTGGAAAGACACTTTAGTGTACATAAATGCATATACCACCGTGGTTAAGTACCAGCTACTAATGTTTATAAGCAGACTGTAAACCTACAAAATCAAAACTTGTGTTGTATTATTATCGTAATGAATCTAGTGTTTCTTACAGCCTCAGTTTGTAAATTCAAGCCTCACTGTTTATCCAGCAGCTAAAAGGGACATAATTAATCTATAAATGTTTTATTACAGCAGGTGAGACTCAATAAAAACGCAATAATCTTCAAAATTCAAAGGTTAAATACAACTTGAGGTTCTTTAAAACACTCTGGAGCTTTCCATCCATGGTGAATTTATTACTAACTTCCTTAATCTTATTTAAAGGAACAGAAAATAACCTAAAAGCATTGAAAACGCATTAGTCTTTGCCTTTTTCACCAGATTTCTATTGCAACAAATATAATTTATAATTTTATATTACTGTTTGATCATTCTTAGGAAGTGGGAATAGCTAGGATTAGCTAGGCACATTTTTGCATAACATTTCCAGTAATTGCCCATAATGCCAGTCCGCTCATTATTACGGCTAACGTACAGATTTGTGAAGACTCTCTGAAACATGGTTGATTAATGAGGCTGTCAAATAACTCAAATGCAGAAACATGGCTGAACAGCCGCAGCTGCTCTGTTTGTTCACGTTTCCCCCCTCATTAGCAAATAAGTAGGATAAACCATAAGGCATTAAGATTACATCTGAAAGAATTATTGCAATTAATGAACCATTTACATCAAAAACGTGGAGCAGCTGCACGCAAAGCAGATTGAGATAATTTTGGTAGATTTCTTCTATAATGACGAGCTTTACCAGTTTTTAGTGATGGTAGATCTGCTGTGTGTGTTTATTTAGGCGAGAGCAATATAGGTTCAACTCCTTGAGTTAGCATTGTAATTCAGTTCAAGAAGTGAAACTCCAACCTTATTTAGATCTATATACTATTGAAAATCTTAAAAAAAGATGACCTTAAACAGCTGACTGTTCACGGTGCTGCTTAAAGGAAAGTTGAGTGAAAGAAAAAATTGGAGCGTAAGCAATAGGAATAACCTCAACCTTGAGAGAAATGTAAAGAAAGGTTAATATCACTTTGTCTTGTCTAGGTGAAGCTAAGATGCTACATCTGACTGTATATACTGCTGTTTACAACTGGCTTAAAATGTGTTTATTTAGCTGTGCTTCTCTCCTAAATGAAGCAATTCAAGGATCTGCTGCTCCCATTAACCCATTAACAGTTCCTTTTTTTCTTCTGGACCAGTGACGCTGAGTTTTTTGTGTCTGTGCTGTCTAGGGCTGAAACAATTAATCAAATCAATCGATTTAGTCAAATAATTGCCTAAGACTCCCCCCGCCACTCCAAAAAAAAAAAAAAAATTGCTGAAGAACGAAAACTCAGAGCAGTAGTTAAGTAGAAAAAATTACAAAACATGCATTTTGCATTTAAAGTAAAAAATAAAATAAAATCTTTGTCTGTAAATGTATTTAACACAAAAGTCCTCAAAAAGGAGGTTTAGATTGGGTAAAAAGAAATTCCCTTTTAAGCACCTTTCTATATCTAATTATTAATTAAATATTTAAAAAAATCAACAGATTATGTTGTATTTATGTCAAATCAAGAATAAAGACCTGAACTTTCCACATTTTGATGGTAGATTTTTTTTTAGCTGCATCCTTTACATAAAACGATCAAACATACATTGCATTTTAGGTAATAAAGTGTTTATTTTCTTATTTAAAAAAATGAAATGAAATATTTTATTCACATCTTTTAATGTATTTCTAATATGTAAAAAGCCTAAGTGGTTAAATGAAAAATCTGCAGAATGTGACTATTTTTGAAAAAATTAAATTGCTTATTTGTCAGAATCGTCGACGGAATAATCAATTACTAAAATAATCATTGGTTGCAGCCATAGTGCAGTCTTGTCAAACCTTCAATTCTCCTTTCCTCTTTTGCTACATGCATGTTCCATCTATCCTATGAAGGGTTGCTGCAAAGTTAACGACTCAGTGCAATCAACCATACGCTGTTGCTATATGCTCCTTCAGGAGGAGGAATGCGGCAAAATTGGAGACTTGATGCAATCATCTGGGTTTCCTTAGCAATAAGATATTTACCTATTGGCAAAATAAACTTGAGCTTCGCAGCACTGTTTTATAAATAGGATCAAATTTGGAATGGATGTATTTGACTTTAAATTATGTTTATATGATTGTTTTGACTTGACAACAAATATAAAAATATATATATATATATTTCTTGCTTTGAGATGGCCTGTTGTGAATCAGCGCTATATAAATAAACAAGCTCCACTTCTTGAATTGAATTAATTAAATAAAGCTTTAAATTTTTTCTTTGCATGTAGGAAAAATATCTGCATACGCCTAAATGCTGCTATTGCTTAAAAGTGACTGCGTCGTCTTACTATCTGCAGCTGAAGGTAATCTCCAAGGCCAGATGCACTGTCCACTCGGAGTAGAACGGCGTGTTTCTGCTGGGTGCTGAAGCCAAGAGCCAGCCGGTCCGCCCTGGTGCTGGGACGCTCATTAGGCGGCCATGTGTAAATCACCACGCCGCCGTCCCGGCCAAAGATATAGGTGGTCCCAGCTGGACAGCGCAGAGAAAACCCAACATGTTTATGTATCACAGTCCTCATAGCGGATGATGCCACTGCTCATATGGTGCTAAATGTTTCACAAATAAGGAGCATTTGGTAAATTAGGAATGTAATAGAAGCAAATGTCACAGCTTAACTGTTCCTCCTACAGGCTTGTATAAGATCTAAAATCTGTGTTTCTAAAATTATTCACCATTATTGCAGGAGGCTGGGATGACTCATACAAATACCAACTCATGCATTTGTTTGAGTCAGAGGGCAGCAACAAAACTATTGTGTGTATTACTTATAAATGAGGGAACAGAGGAAAATCTGATGTTTAAAGAATTTAATGCAGCGATTTTGCTGTTAGAAATGCGGCACTTTTATCAATTCAACTTCTAGGTTGGAGTTTTTATTTCATTTTAGAAGTAGTTGACAGCGCCCTCCTGTGGTGGCTCTGATTAATGCATACCACAACTCCATAATACTGTTTATAAAAAGTAGGTGAACATTTATCTGGCTAAGTTTGCAAATGCATCCCTTTAAAAAGAGGCAGGTACACATCAAATACCTAAATATTAAATGAAAATCTTACATTTTATCTGTAGGATAAAGCAGATATTTAAGAAAAAATACATTTTACAGCCTTAACAGGCTGCATCATAGATTTATTTGTAGGACAGAATGTAGGAGAATAGTCACCGTCGTTGCAGAGCGGCCCGGCATATGATGTCATGCTGCAGTCACAGGTGAAGCCCTCCCACTGCTGCAAACAGACTCCTTGATTTGAGCAGGAGTCTTCTTGACATGTTGTGCTGGGACCTGCAGTGACAGACATGGCGGTTGCAAAAAATTGGTTGAAAAGATTCATAAGAACACTTTGTTGTAGTTTATACTGCAGCCCATTGTTGTTAATGACAGGAATGTGTTGTTATTTTTGGGCCACATTTAATTGAAAAACTTTGCAGACTGAAAGTTGTAAACTGTTGTGCTGTAATGGCATAATTAATCATATACAGTGTTGGCCATATTTATCGGTACCCCTGGGAAGGATGTGTAAAACGGCGTACAATAAATTAAACTTTTATTGCATCTGAATACTATCAAACTGAAAATGTAAGAAAAATGTAACCTTTAATTTGAGAAATGTTTCAATATAAATATTTAAATAGCAATAACCAAAGTTGACTGAAAAGTTTTACAGACAAAATGGTAATGAAATGCAGCAAAATCAAAGAAAAACCACAATAAATCTGTATAAAAAAAGACTAAAAAACAAAGTAAAAATACACAGTGCTTACTAACATTCCATGCAATATCTGAATCAGATGCCTAGGGATGTTGGTATTGGGATCAATCCCAAGACAAACCGTTTCTACGATTAGAAATGTGGAACCCAGAGAACTCCGCCTGGGACATAAACTGGACCCAATAAACACTCCAGATGGGCTTGAAACAAGGGAAAGCAACTCATACCTCATAACTGTTAGTTTATGTGAAGGATCTTTGAAGAAATTACTTCTCTGCACAGCATCAAGGACTTGTTGAAATACCAACATGTTCTAAGTAAAAATGTACACAGTATGACCAGTAGGGTTACCAATACGTATGCCACCTGTAATAATCACACTAAAGGTTAAACTTTTCAAAAATTTTCAGTGTGGTATTAGTCCAATAAAAATTAATTAATGTCAAGTTTTTTTTCTACACATTTTTTAGCAGGGGTATCAATAAACATGGCCAGCACTATAACTGCCTACAAGGATTTTGTGGACAGACTCACTAATAGAAGGATGCTATAATACAATATAAAGAGAACTGAACCTAAACTGGATTGTTACCATGTGAAAAGAGTGAAATGAGGAGGACATGCATGTGGTGAGACTTGATGTTTGGGTCAGAGGCTGGAGGAGGAGTTTAGCTAGAAAGGCATAGATCCCAATACTCAGTCTTCATCATTCTGTCAGTTTCCTCTCTGTGCCTCATGAGGAGGAAAACATCAAACCTTGAAACTTAATTCCCTCGTTGAAGTTCTAACATGAGGCATGGAGGAAAGGCTGTGAAATGATTCATCAGTGGAGTATTGAATTGTAGCTACGAGTCTTTAGGAAAAGGGTACAAAGCATGCAGTTAATAAGCCAGAAAACTGGAATAGTGGGGAACTAAAGTCAAGCGGATGTAATGTCTATAACAGTTAGGAGAGGAAAAATCAACTCTGACCTTTGACTCTGGATCTCTGTGATCCACACAAACACTAAACATCACTGGGTAGTTGTAAGCACACTCAGTCGCTCACACTCACGTCCCACATGCTCACACAAAGCGATATACCTTGCAGGTCAGCTTTCATCAATGTAACTTTTGTCGGCCAAACAAAAAAGCAAACAAGCAAGTTAGATGGTTAGTCAATGCACACAGATGCCTGTGAACTGCTGTAAGAGTGGAGCTGAGAGAGAAAACTCAATGTGCAGAAAAAAACCAAAACAAAATAGAAGACCGGCTGAGGAGACAGAGAGTAAAAATTACAGCTAGTGGAACGAAAGCTGTTAGTGGGATATCGTAACAGCAGTGAGTTAAATGAAAACTGAAAGCAAAAGAGGAAAGGACATGGGGGGGGCTGCAAAACAACTGATGCCATGGCGCCTCACCTTCACAACCTCTCTCCACTTGCCCAATGGTCGTCAAGGCGTCAGCAAGGAGGTCCGGGAGGCGGCCATTGAGATCTAGCGTTGCCAGGCAACCTTGAAATCCCTCCCGGGAGTGAACCAACTTCGGCAGCTCGCGGTACATCTCTTTGGTAACACCCCCAATGTACAGATCACCTGTGGAGAAGCATGAAAGGATGCAGCATAAGCTACTTCATCTATTATTAATTAATCTATGAAAAAATTATGAAAAGATTCCTCAACCCAAAGTCTTTAGATTGCAACAGAAACGCAATGCATGGGCAACGAAAATGTTTGAATCACTCATTTATTGGGATTCAGGTTTAAAATATACAGGTTACTGTCACTAGGGCTGAAACGATTAATCTGATGAATCGTGATGAATCGGTTTTGAAATAATCGCCGGCAAATAATTTAGCAATTCATTAATCGATAACTGGAGAAAATAGACTCAACAAAGACCAATTAATGAAATAACAATTTATTGAGAGCAGTACTTAAACCAAAACCCTAAGAAAATATGCATTTTGTGTTTAAGAGTAAAAAAAAAACACTTTGTTTGTAAATATGTTCTACCCAGAATTGCTCAAGTGGCATAACGACTTCACCCGGTTCAAATTTAGCTGTGCTGGGTGAAGTCAAATAAGACAAAATATGCAATGAAAGGAAATAAATATGCTAAAAAAAAATCACACTTAGTTTACAATCTAATAAATTTTTGGAATAATTGTCAAGCCAATGATTTGATCCTCAATAATAAACGTGGTTTTTGGGAAGATTTATTGCCAATCCCTCCTTAATACATGATATTTGATTGAGCTTTAAATTGTAATAATCCAAATACCAGTAGCTGACAGTGGTTTGAAACTAGTATTATTTTGGTATTTTAGCAGTATTTTAGCTTAAAACAACAATAATTGAACAATATCGGTAACTTTTCTAAAATTATATAAACATTTTAACCACAATTAAATCTTGGTATTTCTTAAGGTTATCACACCAGTCCATGTTACAGTTAGCAGTTATGTGGCAGGAACCATAAATTGACAGTGAATAGCTGTCAGTTTGATTTAATAATTTAAAAACAATTAATCGATTATACATGCTTTTACCCCAAAAATGTTCCAGCGGGAAGTATGGTTAATTGCTTTTTTAATGAATGCAACTCTGAAAAAAAAGATACTGCTCTCATGTCTGTATGATAATATGCAGCTTGTGCCTGGAGACACTTAACTTAGTTTAGCACGAAGACTGGAATATAACAGATAGAGGAAGCTTAACTCTATCCAAAGGCAAGAAGAAAAACTCTCTTAGCTGATTGGTTAGGAATAGTCTGCCACTTAACTCCGTAAAAGAAATAACTAAATTGGTTTCAGTCTTTGTTTTTGCACTAATTAAAGAGAGGCAAGGTGTTAATTAGCTGACTTAAAAGTGGTAGGTAGACTCCTATTCTGTCTATTCCTCAAAGCCCGAACTTCTCCTTTAACCTTCCAATCATTCTAGGACTAATGAGCGTTTAATCACTAAATGCCAAAACAGTCTTCTATGAAATATCACGCTAATAATTCAAGGTAACAAGCTCCATCAACCTTAACCCTGATATTCTATTTTTTCCTTTTTGCGTACCTTTTAGGTCAAGGTTCTTGGCTCCCATTGTGGTCTGAGTGGTAACTTTGGTGTCAATCTTGACTGTGTGCAGATTGTTCGTGTCCCGGGAAATGTGCACATTGTGCCAGTGGTTGTCATTAAGCGGACTGTTGGAGTTGCCCTTGATCAAGTGCGCTCCGTTTCCCAGGTCAGAGATGTAATGAAGGTAGCTGGGGAACAAATGGAGAAAGAAAAGGGTTAAGCAGAGTGTGGAGGAGAGAGAAAGCAAATTAATCACTTTCGTGATGAAGAACAACACAGGGTCACACACTTCGGGGCATTATTAACTGTCTTGTACAAGCTTAATTACAAGACTTAAAGAAGAGGTGCTGGGTTGGTACATTTTTTATATTGTACATTTAACAGGCCATTTTAACCTCACTGTCAAATTATTTTCTCTTTATCAAGGGCAAACTCGCTTTAAATTGGTTTACAATAGAAACCAGAGATTTTCATAATCTGTATAAAAAGACACAACCACTTGTTTCTCAAGCCAAACTTTCCTGTTTTAGCTCAGTTAGGATAACCAAATTATTTAGATTTTCCAGATGCCACAATATTGATAGAGAATGTTTGTTTTTTTTTGCTTTTTAAAAAGTCAGAATTTACATAAACTTGGCTTTTAAACCAGCAGATAATGAGGCTTGGCAAGCTAATGTATTCACAGTAGCTGAGACACTCAATTCAATGTAGTTTCATGAAACACATCAAACACAATAAAGAAAGTAAAACAAAGGCCAGGAAGAGATCTATGGACTTCCACAAGTCTGGTTCAGCCTTGGGTACTGTTGCCACTTTCATCTATTCAAACGCCTAAATGCAACTATGAACATAATGGAAATGTCCAGCCACCATATCGCCCAGCGAGGAGATTGCTCCTGTGTCCCAGAGATAAATGTGTTTTAGCGCAAAATGGCGGTTTGAAATACTTGAACAAAAGTAAGATTTTGTAAAGATGGTGGTTGAAGCCAGTAAGAGAATTATATTCACAGAAAGGCTGAAATGCTACTCGGGGAGAAAGAAACCATTAAAAGCAGCATGAGAATAAATATGAAATATTTATACGCAAGTATAGACATGTTGAGAATGTCCAACTATCATGCCACTGAGGAAGGAGATGGGTTCTGTGTGCCAGAGATGAGCATGTTTTGGTCTGCAATGTGCAAATCCATCCCAGAATAAAAGCCAAAGACCTGGTGAAGATGCTGCTGAAGCTGGAAAGACAGTGTGATTTTTCCACAGTGAACCATGTCCTCTACTTTCAGGACATGGTTCACTGTCCTGAAAGTGAACCATGGAGGCTAGGCAAGGAGGAAGCCATTACTCCAAAAGAAACACAAAAAAGCCAGATTGAAGCTGGACTGTTGGACCATAATGACCATTTTTACATTTGGAGGGAAAGAGGGAAGCTTGCAAGTCTGACAACACCATCCCAGCTGTGTAGTACAGGATAAATATTTGGGAGTGTTTTGCAGTAAGATGGACAGGTGCACAAAATAGATGGCTTTATGTTGAAATATTGAGGCAGTATTTGAAAACATCAACCAGAATGTTGAGACTTGATGAAGTGGCTTAAGGACAACAAAGTTAATGTTTTGAAGCAGCCTTCATGCAGCTCTGATCTTAGTTATATAGAAAATTTAAAGGGAGAGATGGAAAGCTGTGTGGACAAACATGACCAGTTATGTCAGGAGGAATGGGCCAGAACTCCAGCAAACTTTTGTGGGAGACTTGTGGAAGGAAATGTAAAACGTTTGACCCAAGTTTAAAATCCCTTCTATAACATTAATCCAATATGTAATGTAATCCAAATGCTTATATCCTAACAGATGCAAACCAGGAAAAGAGATAATGTGTTTTTTTTATTCATTGTATATAAATATTTGGTTTCAATGTTGTATACTTTAATAAATCACAGTAACGAGAGGCTACTCCAAATTATCACCCACTGTTTTATTATTCAGCTCACCCTTTAACTAACTCAATGACTATGAAGTCATTGCCGTCTCCCCTGTTGAAGAGAATAAGACCGTCTGGGGACGTTGTCTTGAACTGCATGAAGAGGTGCATGGAGTAGTAGGCCTGCAGCGTGGGCAGCGTGACGAAGCTGGAGCGGGAGCGGAAGGTGATGGGGTCAGCCACGATGCTCTTGTAGCCGATGACGGCGTTGAGCTCGCAGTAGTCAATGTCGCCGTTCTTGCACAGGTCGATGTAGGGCATGCCGTTCAGCGTCAGGCCCTGGAGGTGGCCAATGAAGTTTGAGGGCACGATGGGCATGAAGCGCTTCTCCGTCACGATGCCCGTCTCCACGTTGTGGAACTCGAGCTGGGTGTGGTCACCCGCCATTTGACCTGGTGGCGGTGGGGGTAAACTTCAGAGGTGAGGGCTCGGGATTTACTCTAAAGCAAATACTTTTTCCAACACAACAGATACTGTACATAGTGTTTCATTAATAGTTAAATTATGTCCCCCATGAACCAATACTAGCAACCAACCAATCAAAGTACTGTGAAATTTATATTTCTATATTTTGTTAAAAAGAAATTCAACCTTCCTGAAATCCTTTAAAGCAGTGATGTTCAAATGTTTTGCCCCTGGGACCAAAACTGGCAAATTTAAGCTTCTCTTGGGCCACAAACTTAATTAAAATAAAAATGAAAAAATTAATTTGTGATTTTGTTTTACCTGCTTGATAATAAACAACATTTTTATGAAATCTATAAACCCTTAAAGATCCAAAACATAAAAAACTTTGTTCACACTGTGGGCTTACTAAAAGATAAACAGACTATTTGCAGATTTGGCAGTCATTAGTTGTTTTCTATTTTGTTGGCCAAATTTTTAGCATTCTTAACTTGTGGTTGCAGACCAATCAAAATAATTTCAAGAGCCATGAATGGCCTCTGGGCCACACTTTGCACACCCCTGCTTTAAAGGGATCATCAATACGTTGTACATTTTGAAGATCTTTAAGTTTCTTCATTGGACTTTGGCTGATTTTTCTGTATTTTTTATTTTAAACAAAAATAGCAGAAATAATACTGCCTCTTATCCCAGTGTGCTTTAGTGGTTTTGAAATGTAACTTCTTAAAATCTCAGTATTATATTACAAAACTGGCCCCTGCATATGGAAGTCTGTGAAAGTTGTGTCTTTAAAAGAGTATTTCCAAGATCAGCTGATCATGAAATATTTCAGAATTATCTCATTAGTGCTTAAATGCAATATTCAGTCAAGCTTATATTTAGCTACGCCTTTATGTCTAAAAGTGATAGTCTGAAACTGCCAAAAATTACAATTCAAGTCCTCGAGGGGCAGGTGTCCTGCAATTTTTGGATGCATTTCTGGTCCAAAGCCTTTACCTCCTGTTAATATCCTAATTATTTAAATCAGTGGTGTTAAAGCAGAAACACATCCAAAAGTTGGAGAACACCAGCCTTCCAGGACTAGATTATGAGATTCTAAATGTAGACATAATTCAAGATCCGTTTCTGTCATGCTGTGGTTTTTGCTCCCAGATTTCACCACGGCTTTAACCTCAGCAGCTTTAGTTATATTGTGTTATTTTTGAGAAACTTTGCTTCCTGCTTTATTTGGAAAAGTGTAAGTTGAACTTTCACTGCTTGTCTTCCTTATTATTGTCTTCCCTGTTTGCACCGGTGTCTCGTCAGCCTGACTGTGTGTATATATGGTCTACTTTTGTCAGGCTGTCTGTTTCCCCGGCCTGTGCTTCACACATCGAAGTCAGTATTTCTATTTGAATGTCAGCATTTCATAGTTGGGAGGACTGGTTAAACGTTTGTGGCTTCAGTTTTGATTTAGTCTTTATCTACTCTTGGTTCCAGTCATCTTGTGCCTCTGAGATCTTACAATTTTTGTCCTATTCTCATCCATTTTCCATCATTTTGTGACAGATTTTATGCCTGAATGATTCAAAAGTGGCTGCACAGTGGCGCAGTTGGTAGAGCTGTTGCCTTGCAGCAAGAAGGTTCTGGGTTTGATTCCCGGCCCCGGTCTTTCTGCATGGAGTTTGCATGTTCTCCCTGTGCATGCGTGGGTTTTCTCCGGGTACTCCGGTTTCCTCCCACAGTCCAAAAACATGACTGTCAGGTTAATTGGCCTCTCCAAATTGTCCCTAGGTGTGAGTGTGTGTGTGTGTGCATGGTTGTTTGTCCTGTGTGTCTCTGTGTTGCCCTGCGACAGACTGGCGGCCTGTCCAGGGTGAACTCGCCTCTTGCCCGGAACGTTAGCTGGAGATGGGCACCAGCAACCCTCCCGACCCCACTAAGGGACGAGGGTGTAAAGAAAATGGATGGGCGATTCAAAAGTCAGAATTAACTAGCATGTATTCCTCTGAAAATGGCGACTTACTGGACTGTAACTGAAATTAATGAAGAAGGAGCCGTTGTCCAAAGAAAAAAGCTGAAAGACCATCAGAAATCATAAAGTAATATTAAAACCCTTAAAGAATGCAAAACAATCTGTCTCCTTGAAAGTAAAATGTTAAGAAAAACCTTTGCACATTACAAGGTTGCAGTGGTTACCTTCGACAGTCTGCAGGTCGTCCACGGTGAGTTTGAGGCTCTTGCCGCGTCGGACTACCCTCACCGTGTGCCATTCATTATCATTGAGGCCCGACCCAGCAAAGATTGTCTCTGGGCCTTTACCTACACATAGCCCAGAGCACCATTAACCAAATGCACAAAGAGGTGGAGAGAAAAAGAGTTGTAGAGACAGGAGAAGAAAACCAGAAGGAGAGAAAGCAGAAAGCCAGGCAGGTTGAATAAAAAAATGAGGACAGAAGTTTGAGGAAATGGAAGCTGGGAGCAGAGGGGTAAGGAATCATACATATCCTGGGGAGACAAAACACCTCTGTGCCATCTCACACAGACAGACAGACAGACAGACAGACATGTCTCCTTTAAGACACAGCAGAGAGACAGGTGATGAGACACATAGACTGAAAGATTAACATAAGGAAATGCTTTGGGTGCCTAAGATGGAGGCTGTGAGTCACGACAGGCCCATGCTAAGACAATCCATCTGTGGATAAATGACATCGCCATGACCACCTACAACCCACACTGCACACACACACAAACACTCATACCTGCTTTAACTGCCCCCAAACCCTTCACACACTCTACAGGGACTTGAACGCTTTCACATTCTCACCACTACAAACCTAATGACAGTTTAATGTGATGTTATGATGGCTAAATACAAAATAGTTTCTAATTCCTAAGCATCTATTTGGTACAAAGTATTGGGTATTATTTTGGTATTCCTCGACTGGCTTTATTCAAATAGAGATTGAACATTTTGTCCATTTGTTGGTAAAATAGTTCAAGCAAAGTAAGGGTGGATTAAAAGTATCTGTTCTCAACTTTTGATACAGATCAGATGAAATCTGAACTTTGGGCTATTCTAATACATGCCTAAGATGGAGGCTGTAAGTCTGTACTAAGCTTCCTTAATTTTCCCATCAATCCCAGCTGGCTTTGTGTCTCTGCTGAAGAAAAGTCTCTCCATAGCATGAAGCTGTGACCACCATATTTCACTCTGGGGGATGGTGTGTTTACGGTGATAAGCAGTTTTCGCTTTCCTTTAAACAGCCTTTTGCCTGTAGGTCAAAAAACTCAATTTTGCTCTCATCCGAATAGAGCACCTTTTTCTAGATGTTTAGCTTAACCCTGCATGTCAGTTTGCAGGTGTGTCATACTATTTACATTTCGTAGATGAAAGGTTGAACAGTGACTAGTGAAATGTCAAATGCCTTAAGATCTTAACATCTTTATCCCTGACTTGTCTGTTGTGTTTCCTGGTTTTCATGAAGCTGCTTTTTCTCGAATGTTTTTTAACAAACCACTGAAACCTTCACAGAACAGCTGACAGAGGTTCTGAGATGAAATTATACTGAGATGAAATACTGAGATGAAATTACAAAAAGATGGACTTTATTTGCATTTAGCGTGACTTCTAAAGGCATTTGAGTATGGTAAATTTTATTTTGGGGTGTGAGATTAAAGGGAACTCTGAAAAGCATGCAATTTCTCTTCCGCTTAATAATTATGCACTACTTTGTGTTAATCAATCACAAAAGTCCTGATAAAATACATAGATGTTTGTAGCTGTAAAAGTAGAAAAATATGTAAAGTATTCATTCCAGTGGTATGAATACTTTTACAAGAAAATCCAATTTTAATTAGCTTTCCACCAGGAGTGCATTGCTTTGGCAGGCCTCAAGGTGGCACTACACTCACAGAGGAGCAACAGAGTGCTCTCCAAGGTGCTGATGTGCAGCAAAATGAAAGAAGCCGTGATGTCTTTGCATGATGTCTCTCTCCCTGTCCATCTACAACCTCATATCTTCACATACTTGACTGCACACATTTGACAGACTGACAGCGTCCCCTTGCTCTACACTTTACAGCCGCCCTTCCAACCTTGAACACGACACCACCACACACACGCGCACACACACACACACAGAAGTCCCTTTCCTTCTCAGAAGCGCTTTGGGCTCGTGAGGTGTGACTGAATCTGCTTACAGTGACCTATAGGAGGTAATGACGGTGGGGTGGAGAGAGGAGGTGAGAAGTAAACTGACCCGAACAGATTCTGCTGCAGAAAATGTCAAGCATGTCTACATCAATCACAGAGGCACGCAGGCAAACACAAACTCTGAGGTAGGGAGGTAGAGAGAAATGCTGACAAGCAAACTTAATTAAACAAATATGAGAAGTCGATCAGAATGGAAGTGGCAGCGTGAAACGGCCGAGTGTGCGTTTGCAGAGCTGAAAGAGCGCGTTGTGCATTAAGAGAGGACACAGGGTTCCCCTGAGGAGACTCAGCTGTGCTCTGGGCAATGCATCTCATCCTGTTACCATGGATCACTGCTTAGCACCGGAGTAAGGCAAGAGAATATGTGTGATGCACGTGTGTGTGTGTGTGTGTGGGTCTCCACATGTAACTGAATACACTGAGAATGAGCAGACTGAAGTGAGAGCGAGGCAGTGATCTGTCTAAACCTAGGAGCAGACAAACATGCACCTATTTTTGGGTAAGAGTTAAAAGGGCATCGAGCATGATGAGTTGAGACTAATAGACTGTCTGCAGTCTGTTGGCTGTTTGCTGCGGAGGAAACACAAATCAAAGCAAATAAATAAACCACCGAGGATTATAAGAGGAGGGGAATAATGAAAACAAAATGGAGAAAAGCAATTCATATTTCATTAGCTCTAAATAACAAATGGCTTTTTTTCCTGAACGATAAGCCTCAAATCTCTGCAATGCCGAGGCTTTTATTTGACTGCTGAGTGGACTGTTTCAGTGGCGCCTGGCTGTTGGCTGTTAAATAAATTTCTTCTTCCCCCCTTGAATATGATATGCATAATTTATTGTATGCACAGTGTGCCAGAAAAGCGGCTGCCTACTGAAATCTTCATTGAGACGACCGGTCTAAAATTGGCCGGCAGACATTCGGAACGGCAGCACTGTGTGGCTAGCAGGGTTTCTATGGCAACTGAAGTCGTCCATTTCACCACCTCTTTGCCGTCATGGAGCGTTCGCCTCCCCCCCCCACCCAACCCAATGCTTTCTCCTTACTCCATCTCCATCTCGCTCCTTCTCCGCGGTCGTGACAGGAACTCCACGTGAGGGAATTAAAACTCCGTCGGGGGACTTGGCTCGGATCGCAGTGGGACGGACGGAAACATCGGCCAGAAAAATGCACCGACTCGTGTGGGCAATAAAAAGGAAACACCGCTCAACAATAGGTTGTGTGTTTAAAGGTAAAACAACAAGCGAGAGGAAAAGTCGCTCACTCATCCACCTGCTTCCTCTCCTTTCTTCTTAATTTCCTCATCACCCCTCCTACTCATCTTCTCTCTTCCTCCTCCCGTTTTTCTTTCACTTACACTCCCTTCATTTCCTCTCCTCCATCTATCCTTCTTGGCTAAAATGGCCGACCTGGAAAACCCTGGCCCTCAGCAAAAAAAAATTATCGCGCCTCTCCCTGCAGTGTAGCCTAACACGCACACATTCAACTCCCATACCGTCTTCGTTCTATAACACGCGTGTGTATCTGCAAGCAGACATATGGCACAAACATGGTTGAATAAGAGATTAAGATGAAACAGATGAACATGACAAAAGGAGTAAAAACTCGTTGGACACATTAAAAGCACTCTTTACAATATACACACACACATACTGAGGAAGAGGAGGGGAGGAGTTAGGTGAGATGGAGGATCACTTACTGGCTGTACAGTTTATCCTGATACAGTCTGGAGGGAGAGCAGAGCAGAGGGTTAATGCTGCACACACAGACATATACTCCCCACGCCCTGGGGACGCACACGTCGACACACCCTGCGCGTACGCTTTGCAAATACACTGCTGAGGAAACACTCACTGGACCATAAAATGGACTCTGTGTTTTCTTATAACAGTGTGATGCAAAATTCATCTCCTCCGAGCGTGAAATTTGTTGGTAAGTCTGGAGAAAAATCGGAATATTTCAATTTGGGCGTAAAGCAGCACGGTTACTGGCTGCACTGGCCTGAGCGACGGCTTTAGAGTGAGATGGGTCATGTGAGTCAGTTTGTGCATTGACAGCTGTAGCGTGAACCAACCTTTTGGATTTTGGCCTTAGAATGACTCTTTGCTTTTCTGGGTTTTCTGATTTAGACAAGAGAAAACTTCAGTTTCTCTGTTAGAAAAACATTTTGAAAATATAAGATATTTTTTGAAGATAATTCATGTTTTCTCCAACAGTCCTAGCTGCTTTACTATCTTGCTTGTATAGTAATCAAAATTATTGTGACCAAGGTCCTTATTGACACAGTGCATCTGCACAAACTTTGTCCGTCTGATAATAAAGAGGCAGTTCAAATTTGGTAATGTGATATTTCCTCTCACAATAATTAGTTACCATGGTTGCAGCAAAATCCACTCCTGATTGGTTACTTTGTTCTCTGTGACACAATTTAGCTAATCAAAGAAGCTAGACTGATTCTTCTTTGAGGCTGCACAAGAAATGGGTAATACTTTTACAAAGTACTGTTTGGGCTGCAATAACTATTATATTTTTTAGAGTTCTGAGTGCACATATTTCATGTTAATGCATTATGGGATAATTTTAATGGGTGGAGTATCACTATGATAAATGCCCGCAGCTGACACAGACTATAGTTCCCAAAATGCTGACGGACACAAATGGGAAAAGTGAAGAAAACTGAGATTTATTGCATCTGACGTAATCGTTGCAGAATTGGTTGATATTATCCAAAATGCATGATTTTCTAATATTGTGCAGCACTTTTGCGATAGTTACTTGATTTTTGTAAAACACACAAGTCGGATGTGTGTTTACATGAATTTTTTCCAAGCGTGTCATCTGGTTCTGAATCAGATAAACCCTCCACTTGGCCAGCTATGCAGTTTTTCCCTCCAAAAGACATTTGATTATGGCTGGTGGGTGTCAGTCCAAAGTAAGGCGTCTTACACTCTCCTATATATGCTATTCTGAAACCATTAAAATAGGTCATGAAAGTCTGAATTAGACCATTAAAAGAACCTTCCTCTTGACATCTTTGTGCGAAACAAATTCTTGATAACTTTAAGGTGTTTAATCAGCTTTAATTCCTGTATAAACGTGCTTTTGTTTTTTGTTAATTGTGCTTAGGCAATTAGTTTATGTCCATCCTATTTTATTTAGCTTGTTTTATCAGTAGTTCCTAGACATTAATTGATTAGTAGATCTCATTTGTCTTCAAGGAGCAATAAACTGTTTATTTTCTCTCTTTTTTTCCAAAATCTCTCTTTCTTACTGTTTATTCAATGTCACATGCTGTTTTTTTATTATGTAAAACACTTTGAAATGCCTTGCAGCTGAAATGTGCTATACAAATAAAATTTGATTTTGATTTTATTGATTCATTCAATTAATATTAATCATAAAAATAATAAAAACTTCCTCTTTTTAAGTGCAGCTAACTCAATAAAAAGGTAAAAATTACCCATTAGCTGCAATTAGTTTTATTGACAGACTATGAGACTGATGGGATTTTTAGTAACCTATGAGACTTATCGGTTTATCGACTATTAAATGAATTAAAGTAGTTGGTTGCCGCTACACCGAACACATGCCAGAAGTTTAGTCGCCCCTTTAGAGGAATAATCTTCACAAAAAGCCTGGAAGATTAAACCTTCTCTCCTTTTTTCTTTTTTATAACCCACGATGCCTTGGTGTGTCGTGTGGCGTCAACCACAGAAAAGACGTGGCTGCAGACAACCAGAGACCAACACATGCACCCCTCTGTGAGGACGTGTGTTTGCGTGTGTGTGTGTGTTACTTTGTGTAAGCATTTAAACTCATATGCAAACTAAGACTGAAAAATGAGCTGCTTGCACGTGTGAAGTTAACTATTTGTATGTTGTTGCTTTGATAAGTTTGAGAGTGTTGGGGATGCACAGGTCTGCTGGGAGTGAGCAGAGAGAATGCAGCTCAAGGCTTGACCCTCTGTTCGACTGGACTTGGTGTGTAAGGTGTGTATTTATACACAGTGAGATGCAGATGACAAAATACACGTCTGGTTTGCATAAATTGGCCTTATTGGTAAAGGTGTGTATAAAACCTTAAAATAAATGTGAAATCTTAAACTCTTTTTGCATCAACCTTTAATTTGAGAACATTTATCCATTTAGGGAAAAAATCTTAATAAATGCATCTCATAATGCTTTTTAAAAATCAGTTGAACACTTGTTGTTTCAGTTAACACTAGCTTTAAAATATATGCAGCTGAAGAATTTCTATTTTATATTTATGGTCATTATGCAGAGGAACTTCTAATTGGTAATTAATGACTTTCTGTTTTCCTGGGATATAAATTTGCGTGGAACAAAGGTCAGCCTCTTTCAGCCACCTCTCAAAATGGGAAAGACCAGAGAAAACAGCATCCAATTAAGGCAGATGTGTGATAACTTTAGAAGTTGACTTATGATCCATGACGCAAATTAAATTTGCTACCACTCACAGTGAGAACATTTTAATGAATAATAAAAGAATCTCCAAAGCTCACTGTTAGTGAACTGTAAAAACTGGTATCTTTTGCTCACCAAGTATCTATAGCAACCTTTGTTTGGGCGCCATGCCATAAAAAAAAAAACTTTTCTGAGCTTCCATCACATTTGCTAAAATTTGCTGAAACTTTAACTGGACTCATTACCTGATTCAGATCAGACTATAGCAGTTAAAACACTCAATGCATCTAGAGCATTGGTCTGCAACCTATTTAGCTCAGTGGAGCTAAATAGGTTGCAGTAAGTAAATTATGGAGTTGCAGACTCCTGAGGGATGAATCTGTGAAGAAACACCCCATGCCCACTGTTAAGTATGGTGAAAGATGCATGATGGTTTGGGTCTGTTTCTCTTCCAAAGGCCCTGGGATTCATATTCTGTAAAAATCTGGTGGCCTCTGCAAGAATACTGAAAATGTTTGATCAGATTGACGATCCAAAACATGCAGAAGAATCAACACAGACATGTTTAACAAGATACCCACAAGTACAAAATACACAGAAAGTGTTACGAGCGTCTTTTAAGGTTTTAAAGTTTATGATTTTGCTAAAAACAGTTACTTATGATTTCCACCGAATAAATGTCCTGAAAATAAAGGTTGGATTTTACAGCAGTAACATAATTGGGATTGTGCCACTGTGATAAAAGATGAGTTGAAGCTTTTTATAGATCTTCACCAGGGAACAAATTTGGATTCCTACCAAAGTCTGTAACTCTGTCAAGAATGAGTCAAATTACCACAGATACAGCTGAATTTTCTAGATTTGTTCAGAATAGTGAGACAGAATTATTATTCAACATATAAATCTCTGCAGAAAATAGCCATGAGGCTGGTGTCAGCTGCATTCCCTTGACAGGTAATTAAAATTTAAGATTCTGCTGTGTGTGTGCACATATGGGTGCGGCTGGGTGTACCTAGGTTTACAGTGAGTCGTACTCGGCCGCCGTCCAGCTCCAGACGAAGGGTGTCTGCCGAGTTCCGGGATGTGGTTGCCATGAGAATGCCGTAGGCCCGCTGGGAGCGAAAGCGTAGCGAGACGTCCTCCGCCTCAGTGTGCATCGCCACAGGCAGCTGCACCTTCATAAACTTACTGCCGTCGTAGGAGAGGATGGTCGCATCTGTGCAGGAAACGTACAAAACGGAGAAATGGCAGAGCGGTGATTGACGGAAAGGGGAAGAAACACGAGGTAGGGGAAGAGAAAAGCACAAAAGCATTCTCTGACAAAGAGTGAATCAGATTTAAACATGACAGAGTATGTTTCGGTACTGCCGCACTCCCTTATTTTCCCCGCCGCGACATGTTGAGACTCAAAACCTGCTTCCGACAAAATTATCCCGTCACTTTCCCAACCCTGATTCATCATCACTCCCTCGCCTTGGAGGAGAGGGTGCAAAAATAGCTGCAGCTGGTTGTCTGGCCCCATTATCCGCTTAAATCAAAATGCAAGGTGCCGAGTGTGTTAGCCACCGCCGCTGACATCCCGGACCCCGGAGTCATAATGTAACAAGCTCAGGTGATCCCACTTTAATGTCTTTTGCATACTCATTTGCATATTCATAATCTTCTCTCCCTGCTACCCGCTGAGGCCAGTCCCCAACTGCTAAACTGTTTACCTTCGAGAGTCCCTGTTTTTATTGGACAATTACATCCACACAACTACATGCACTCTCCATGCATCTGCATCTTTATCTCCTGTCCTCCTTCTTCCATTCCCCATGTATCTCTCCACGCAATTTATGCTTTGGATTCGCTCACCCTGTTTCTGTGGGAGACGGTTGAAGCTGAGGCAAAAAAAGAAAAAAACAAAACAAGAAAAAAAAAAACCAAGAACAGGAAGGGAGTAAGGCGTCATGAATACTGATGAGCTAAGAAGGAGGGAAAGAGAGAGATAGTGTGTGTGTGCATGTCAGAATAAGTGAGTGAATTTAAGTGTGAACAGAGAGGGGTTTAGTAAAGTGAGAGCAGGGGGAGAGAAAATAAGGACAGAGCACGAAAGGGAGGAAAAAGACGAGGGAGAGGCAGCAAAGCTCTTGGCTAAAATGCAAATGAATCCTCATTAACTTGAGGGAAAAAAAGAAGGTGGTTGGCCTGTTATATCACAGATAACATAACTAACAGCCACACATACACCCACTCGGGCGCACACGTGCATACATTTTTGATAAGCGAGACAGCTGACTAAATTTTCCAAACCACAGCACCTGACTCACAACCAGCCAAACAGAGGATGGAGAGTCAGTGAGAAGGAAGAGTGCAGGTCTATTTATGCCAGGAAATGGAAAAGAAAGCGACAGCAAAATGCACACTGGCTGTGTCACAAACCATTAAACGCCTGTAGCTTCCACTAAATGGTTCATACCAGGAAGAATAAGGAACAAAGATGGTGGCATTCAATATTTTCTCTGGTGTCAAGGACCTCATCGTGACTCTAAGGCAAAATATGGCTTTGTGTCTTAATTTCTATCCAACCTTATCTCTGGTGAGCAGATCTCAACCAATCATTTCCATATATGATATGTCAAGTAACAAGTTTAAGTCATACGTACGTACATATATATATATATATATATATATATATATATATATATATATATATATATATATACTAACCACATCGTTGATACCAGGAAGGTTAAATCTCTGTTTGTATGTTGATTTTATTAAATCTGAATATCGCAGCTGAAGTCAAGACTTATCAGCCCAGGGAAAGTTTTTCTCAGCTTTGGCGATTCTGTATGAACTGTACCCTCCATTTTCTAAACTAACAATCCCGACAATATGGATGGCTTTGGGTCATTCTAAACATCAGTAACTGGATTTACTGTGACAACAATGAATCAAAATTCTTATCATATTAAGAAATTTCAATTGATAAACATTATGAGAAATGCCCACCCTTAACACCAATGATGCTGTAAAAGTTACCTAAATCTGATTTTCCTCCCCTTTCTGAACTTCAGCAATTTATCATCATCTAATTGGCTGATTCACTCTTTGATAACAAGCATCTGAACAAGTGAACTAATTAAAGTAGATTAGATTGATTTCTGCTGTGATGACTTGTCACCTAGTGTAGCACTTTTAGACAAAGCACTTCCAGTGCAAACAATGTGTTTTTGAGTTGTTTTACAAACTACATGCAGTTTTAATTCAGCAATTTCCTATTTTCAGGATGTTTTCAGTTCTTAGCTGCAAAAGGATGGTTAAAATTAATTCCTGTGGCAGTGCTAAGAGGTGTTTAACTCTGGATGAAGAGAAACTAAGTCACACCTATTGAAATACTTTTACACTATTCACTTTTAAATTACACCATTTTGTGCATTAGTTGTTATCCACAAATCTTTCACATACAAATGAGTGCAATACACTCCTTTATTTCAATTCAGTATGCTGTGATTTCTTGAATGTATTCTCTCTCCTCAATGTGTTGGTGGTACTACTTTATGTGCATCTATATACTGTATGGGTAGATATACTGTTAGTCTTAAAAATAAAAAGATTTTTCTGGTCCAGTCAGGTTTCATGTATCACCTCCTCTGACCTGATGTCAAACTGTGGTTATGCCTGGTTGTACTTACTGTAACTACATCTGTTTTTTATAAATACCTCTAAAAATAGTTTATATTAACAAAATAAACCACTGAAGCTGCACGGATCAATCGAGAAAAAGCACATGATATCAACACACTTCTGTCTGTCACGTCATAGGTCTACCCCCGGGAAACCGGATTATTAAATAAAGGTTCCTGGGCACTGTAAGCAATCTAAGAAAGAATAATTTTTGTTTAAAACTGTTATTTTTTTCCACTGAATAAATGTACATAAATTAAAGTAAAATTTGTCAAATATTTTTCAGTGTGAGATTATTTTTCACCTGCAAAAAAAAATATTTCAAAGCTTTCCACTAATTTTTATCAAGGGTGCCATAATAATAGAGGCCACTGTGGATATTTAACATTTATATGAATAAATTATTAACAAGGCTATTTTGATTTCTACTGAAAATATTGCTTTTTTTTTTCTTGTTGACCATATGAATGTTTATTTGTGTAATACTATATCATATTTTAAGTTTTTCAAGCAAGATGAAACTTAAACATTTCTAATCAAATTAAATTATTTTCTAAACCAGTTGTAATCAGAGGGGGGTAAAACAAGAGGGAGACACTAATAAGTCTCTCTCTTAAGTAGTAAAAGAGGGAAAGAGTGACACAGTAAAAACATTTACATACTACTACCTCCTTGCTTAGACGGCATGTGCTCTTCTCTTTCCCATTTTAAAGAGTGGCTAAGAGAAGTGGAAATTTTATGTCATTTTTCACTGAAACAAAAACGTCAAATTTGGAAACTTATCAATTGCACAATTCCTTTAGTTGAATTCCTTTCAAAGAAATAATTATGACACCGGCGATTTTGTTGACAACAGTTTTTCAAACATGAGATAAGTTTCCCCAATTAATAAATGCGCCTGGATCAAAAGGTAGGATTTTTTGGTAGGATTTTTCCCCTATTTTTTCATTGTGAAATCTTACTACTGCAACTGAGAAGAAGCTTTTTATGCATATAACAGTAGTGTATACATTTAAATTTAATTTTATTTACTTACTACATTTCTATTTTGCAAGCCTATACCTCAGCTTCGGCATTGAGTGTTTTATATTCTTTTGTTATTCTCTTAACTCATTCTGTCATCATATGAAGGAAAGGCAAGATGAAACTCAAAATACGTGGCAAAATTAAAAGAGCCTCTGTGCCGAAGCACCGTAACTGTGTTTGTTTAATAAAGTAGAGAGAGAGAGAGGGGATAACAAAGAGAGTGGGAGAATGAGGAAGAAAAAAGAGGGATGGAGAAACCGCAGGTAGAAGGCATAAACACGGGCAATCACTCCCTCCATCTGCTTCTCCATCTGCGCTTCCTCAATCCACTGAACCACCAGTTAGTGACCCCTCAGTGCACACAGAGAGGGATGAAGAAAGATAAAGATAGGAAGAAAGAGCAACGGAAAACAGGAGAGAAGGGCTTGCTTCAGATTCTTGTCCTCTGAAATAAAACATTTTCATATCAACACCTTTCAGGACGCCTGTGTGCATTTGTGTGTGCACCGTATATCTGTTGTTAGATGATAGTACAATCATCACTTGAGACGCATCACTGGTTGTGACACAAACAACATTTCGTCCTTATTTTTTTTTTTTCTTGTCTGACTCTATCTCGCTTCTTCCAACAGGCCTCTATCAGTCCCTCTGTCGATTCGCTTTCGATGTGAACTCATACCTTTTCTTATAACTCTCTCCCTCTCAGGCAGATTTTCTATTCCCATCTCACACTCTGTCATATGGTGGTTCCAGCCCGGTGAATCCTCCCCCTCTTTCTCTCCTCCCTTCTCTGTCATGGCTCCCGCTCCCCGCTTTCTGCACATTTCCTCTCTCATCGATTCCCAGTCACTACATCTATAGCCGTCCAATAGCCCTGTCTGCAGCTCTGCTTCCTCCCACCACTTTTCTTTCACCTTTGTTCCTTCCTCTCCGTTCTCTGCCTGCATTTTACTACTCTGCCTCCAACACAGAAAATGTGTAATTTTGAATAAAATAGAAAAACAGATTCAGCCAAAAAGAGAAAACCAGAGTTACTACTATTATTTTGCTGCTGAACATTTTATACCAACACAGTTAACACACTTGATCAAAACATGCCTGTTAGTGGATTGGAGCAGGGCTTGGTTGTGTGCAAAATTGGTTAAGGTTATCATTTACCAGAGAAGAACCACTTTGTCTTATTTAGCAATAATAAAAAAAATCAGAAATCACATTTGGGGTTCCTCAAAGCTTAATTCTCGGGATACTTTTATTTAATATCCAGATTAGGGGTCTGCAACCTTTACAACTTAAAGAGACATTTTGCTCTCAGGACAGCCAAATGAAACTTATTTAGATTACATAACTTTTGAAAAACACAATATCTACTTCAATATATTTATCTTTATGTTCTAAAGATGTATATTTTCTTTAAAAATAAGCACATTTGAACTTAATGACAAGGAGAACAGATCTAAAAGCATATAATTGGTACTTTTGGTGTCATTGCATATACTGCAAACATTTTTTAAAACAAACATTTCACATCTGTTTCAAAAAATATTAAATAGTTCATTTTAATTTTTGCCAAAGTTATTAGGAGCCATTACCGAAGGTCCAAAGAGCCGCTTGCGACTCCGAAGCCAGAAATCGCAGACCCCTAATCTAAGATCTTCCACATAGCTCAGATTATGAAGAACCACTAAATCTCTTGAAATATGTGTTCTAACATTGCATTTCTTAATCAGGACACAAACACAATCAATCATAAAGTGTGTCTGAAACATCAATTAGTGGAATGAGTCAGAATTTCCTCCTGTTTGTTAACAACAGGGAAATAGATCCCAGCAGACCTTAAGTAACTGCACCGGCTCCCTGTTTGAAAATGGTCGACTTTGAAATCTAATTACTGGTCAATAATCCTTAATCTAAACCCCTCAAGTCAAGAGAGACCACTTGGTGTTCACAGGACCAGAACTAAAGAAAGAGAGGCAGCGTCTAATTTCGATGCTCCTTAGCACCTGAGATATATAGAATACAGTTAAATGTATCGTTTCTTGCCTATTAATTTGTTTTAAATGTGATTTTACTATTTATGTGTTTATATTTTTATGTAATTTTCTGTAAAGCACTTTGAGTGGTGGTCTACGAATATTCCTGCATACCTACTGCGCTCTTCTTCAGCCCTTCTCTCCGCATCAGAAGAGAGGTAGTTGAGGGTAAACTCCATTTCAGCTCTTTTATTTGAAAAGGACTTTAGTCACATTTTTATCTACCATAAATTTTTATGAGCGTGCCTTTTTAGCACATCAGAGCGAGTACTGTCATGCTGATGTAATCTGCTAGGATGGGGCTTTTAAAGGAATAAAAGCATAACTCAAAGGTATAATGAATAAAGATTTTACGGCCCAGTATAACTGATGATCGTAATGTATTTTCGACTGTGGATGAGGGTGTTTCTGACTTGACTACTTCTGACTTTTCTGTCCTTTATCATCCGTCTTCTGTCACTCATTCCATAGGCATTATTATCAGGATGACAAATGACATATCTGTCATTACGGCTGCGTTTTACATCATGACATTTGAAATATTTTTCACAAAATGTTGGTGTTTAGAGGCTGTTTTTAGTTATCTGACTCATCCCTATTGTGAAAAAGAGGGTTCGTCATCGGTGAGCGTGACAATAGCCTGCCAAGAGTCCGGTTGAAGAGTTTATTTCTCACCGTCTTCCTCGCTAGCGTCTCGTCATTCTCACCTCGCTCACAGGAGCGCCCCAGGTATCCAGTACCGGAGCAGTCGCAGACGTAGCGGTTCCAGCCCTCCCTGCAGTTGCCGTTGTGCTGGCAGGGGTTGGACAGGCACTGTTTGGGCAGCTCTCTGGAGCACGAAGGCTTCACTCCGACCGCCCGCTGGGCCTCAGCAAGCCGCCTGATGTCTTTACTCTGCCCGTCCACAAACAGGTCTCTGATGCAGCCTACGTAGCCGTAGTTCAGCAGGGCTGTCCACACCTGAGGAACAAACGATCGTTTTTGTTTGCAATGCGTTTTTCTTTTCTTTTTTTGTTGCATGTTTATAAACATGTTTCAGTTCTCCTTAGGGGGGTAGCTCCTCCATATTTTTGTCATATTTGTTATTTGTTTTTGTACATGTGAAGGTGAGAGCTCTAATGAACGCGTCAGTGTGGTTCTGTACACCATTTTCTACTCCTGTTGACGCATGAAAAGTAATGCGGTTTAATCAAGATTAATTAAAAATTGTCATATAACTGTAGCAGCTGTTATACCTTTGTGTGAAAATTAGAGTTGCGAAGAGTCACAAATATTTCATGCTGGGGTGATTTGACCTTTTAAGCTGGTTTTGGAGAAAATTTACATTAGATTTACGGTACGTTTTATGCCAAGAGAGACTAAAAGCATCCACAGAATTTAAATAGAAGATCTGGCAAACTAAGGAGTACGGATTTGTAGCAGGATGGTAATGCAAAAAAGAAGCAAGTAATAGATGGCAAAACCGATTCTACACCTTTGCTTATCACCTGTGCATAAACTACCTAGAAATAATGAGTGGATTCCAGTGCAGAGTGAGCTTCTTTCATGAAGTTGGGAGAAGGCGTCACTTTAAAGCACTGTGGATCTATCAGAACCATCATGGTTAATTCTGCCATTAATCACGTACGAGCAAAGTGCCACGAAGAAAAACACACATCATCAATCAACTTCTGGTTAATGCAGAGCCTAGAACGCAGTGTTTTTCAACTGATACGGTGGATTTTTGTATCCATTTTAGATTACCTTATTTGAGGTATCAGCCCAGTTGTGTTATGTTTTATAAATGCAGCTTTGCTGTGAAATCTGAGTAAAGTATCCAGCAAAAGAATCACCTGATATGAGCCTTAAATGATGCAGCACATCTTTGCATAGCTTTAACTACTGTTTTTTTTCCCAAAGTGTAACCTCTAAAAAGGAGCAACAAAAGTCCAACCAATTAAAAATTAATCAGACAAATAATTACCTATTGGTAAAGTGATTTGAGAAAAATCGAAAATGCCTATTTTTGCTTGTTTGCCTACTGGATGAGGCAAGTTAAATAAAACACTACAAAGCAGGCAGATCAATATAGTGTCCAATGACTCCAGCCGGATCTTTTCTTTCAAATAAACTTAAATTATTTATGTTAATCAACTAGCTACAGAACCTAGCAAAATTTCAGCTTTTTCACGTTTTTCTAACATTACCACCATAACATTCAATGCATTTTACTTTACAAAATGATATGTGGTTCTCCAAGTATTTGATCCAAAAAGTGTGCTGATCATTTGTCGTTAGCCCAGTCAAAGATTGTGGAACCATTTTTTGCTGCAATTAAAACTACAAGTTTTTTGAGGTTTTGCGCTTTGTACATATAAAGACTGACAGTTTCGCCTTTTTTTTGAAGTTCGGTTAAATGGGAAGGAGAGAGAATATTTTAAGTATTGCCACCGATCCTTGATTGGAGTTAGATTAAAGTTAGGTCAGGGGAAGTCGCAGTGGTGAAATTCTTTGATCTACGGTCTCTTTGTACCTCTGGCTCTATGTTTAGGGTCGTTGTCCTGCTGTAAGGTGAACATACGGCCCAGCCTTAAATCTTTTGCGGCCTCCGAGCTTTTCATACAAGATTAACCGGCATTTAGCTTCATCCAACTTCCCATCATATCTAAATGCCTTCTTTTCTCTGAAGAAAAGATTCCTGTGCTCCTGGCTGTGAAATTAAATATGCCACACACAAACCTCTGTGGGAAAAATGAGTCCGGCGCGATCCTCAGGAAGTCCTCCGAGGTACAGCGTGTCATCCAGGTCCAGGATCTCACTGTCCCCCGGAGCCGTGTACGCCGTTCTCACGCTGTTCACCGAGATGGTTCCTGCGAACATCAAAACAACCTTTAAAACTCTGCTGACCTTCAGCGCGATCGTTCGCATCACAATGTACAGAGTCATCATCACCAGCGTCAATCTTTCTCTTCCTCATCATCACCCACACATCACTGTTATAGTCAGAGGCAATTAAAATCCTTTGCCTTAGTCATCGCCCTGAAAGCTGGGATGTGCTGAGTAAAATGTAATAATAATTCAATAACTTCACTTTCTGCGAGTCTTAGTGCACCTTACTAAGTTATTTTAGTAAAGAACAAACAGAAAATACTTTAACTCAAAATATTGGCAGCTTAGTTAATTAGCTTAACTGAAACTACAGATTATTTTTCATAATTAATCATTATATCGATTACTCTCACAATTCATTTATTAGCCAGATAAATTTGTTTGCATTTTGTATTTGATAAAGAAATGCAAAATATGTTCTACAAAGTCAAATGCTTCAGATTTTTTATTTAACCACTATAGCCTATTTATACAATACTATAAATACATAGGGCTGCACAGTGGCGCAGTTGGTAGAGCTGTTGCCTTGCAGCAAGAAGGATCTGGGTTCGATTCCCGGCCCCGGCCTTTCTGCATGGAGTTTGCATGTTCTCCCTGTGCAGGCGTGGGTTTTCTCCAGGTACTCCAGTTTCCTCCCACAGTCCAAAAACATGACTGTCAGGTTAATTGGTCTGTCTAAATTGCCCCTAGGTGTGAGTGTGTGTGTGCATGGTTGTATGTCCTGTGTGTCTCTGTGTTGCCCTGTGACAGACTGGCGACCTGTCCAGGGTGTACCCCGCCTCTCACCCGGCACATTTTAGCTTACAGTTTTTGAACCTGGTGAAGCTAAAACTTCACCACTTGAGTAGCTCTGGGTTGAGCATATTTACAGACTTTTTTTTTCATCTTAAAAGCAAAATGTACATATTTTTTGTACAGTTTTGGTTTAGTCACAGCTCTGACTATGTTGTTATTTCACAAAATGACCTCTTTTGAATCTGTACACTCCAGTTAACAATTATTCTATTTCTAAATTGGTTAACAATTATTTCAATATTTGATTCATCACAATTAATCTGATTACTCACTTAAGCCCTACAGTAGTTTATTAAGTATACAGTGAAATTCAACAACTGTTAAAATGCTTAAAAACAAATATTTGCTGAACTATTTTTTGTTTGATTTCCTTTCTTTGCTATAGTCTATGATTTAGCACTTTAGTTAACTACTGAAATTTCTGTTTTTAACCTAAACATTTCCATGACGGCGGTTGTAGTGGATAATGCTTTGATTTTAATTGCTCTAAAACATTTTTTATGTTTTTTTCTAAAGCCTAAAACTAATTAATCTTGTCAATTGAAGTAAACAAAAAGGGTCAGAGATGCATTTGAATGTTTTCGCTGACCCCAGATGGGAGACTTTGGCCATTTATGTGGCAGAACAGAGTAATAATAGAAGATGAGTTGCATATTTCTGCTAATAATGTTGTATTTTTGGAGCATATAAAACCATTTAAATAAGCCCATGCTAAGATGAAGTGATGGCGCTACAACAGAGAGCGGCTATTTGTTTTCGTTTTTGCTTTTTCTTTGTATTTGCCAACTCCAGCTGGGCTACAAGTGCTACATTCAATATTGTGCCACCAATAAATCATTAATTCCCTTATTTTCAGACATTTATTCAGTTACAACATTCAAACAAGACCCCTGTCAAGAACACTGGCAGCCTCTACTGAAGGCTTTTAGTCTATAATTAACACAGAGGTAGAACAATAGCTACACAAGTGCAAGGCTGCGCAGAACATATGAACAAGCTGATTAAAATAAATCTTCGGTTTTTCCAAGGCTCTCTTAAAGTACACTTAAGGAAATAGGTTAAAGTTACCAGTAAGACTTTTCTTTAAAATTAGCCCCATTTAAGTTTGATATGGTGTTTTATCTGTAGAAAGTTATCATGGCCGGTTTGTATTAATTTATTTTACAATTTAGTGGAGAAATGTTAAAAAGTCAATGTGGTGACATCACAAAAGGCATAAAGCTGTTGATCTGAGCTTTTTTGAGCTCATCTATTTTCATTTTTTAATTTTATGTTTTTTAAATCAAATTTCTCCTAAAAAAACAACAACAAAAAAAGCGGTTTGTTAAAATCTATAATGCAATAAAGCTCAAATGCATCAGACTTTTGGTCAAAATGAGTTAAAAGTTGTTCTGACCTTATGTCTACAAATCTAAGCTGATCAGATCAAATCTTGCACCTGTTGTGATGTCATCGTCCAAGATAAACAGAAAACTATTTAGCTGTTCTGACATCCTACAAGTGAAATATATACTTCATTAATCAGCAGTATTTTCATCACCAGCGTATGAATGATTATGATATGATATAAATCAATACTTTAAAAAAATAAAAAATAAAATACTATTTTAGGTCAAATGCGGTCACTATCTTGAATAAAATGCCTGCAAAAGCTTCAGGTGCATTTAGGAGCCATGAGTGATTAAAACATGGGAATCGTTTTGATGCTTACGTCACCTTTCAGAGAAAATGTACCTGAGCGTCCGTCTCTCTGGAAGTCAACGTGATACCATTCCCCATCGTTGACCTTTCTGTCGATGGCCTTGGTCTTTGTGGTCCCAGATCCCATGTCCAGCAGCAGGTACAGGTGACCGTCCAGCATTTCAATGGCAAAAAAATCCACCTGTACAATTAACATAAAAATCGTCAACATGCTGGGAAAACGGCAGAATTAATGAAAATGTAAAGCACTGCTGCATGTATGCATGAACAAAAAGTTCAAATGGAAATGTCTAAACTGATAGCAGTTGTTTTAGGGTCATTTTGATGAGCTAAATCCAAAAAATCACATTGGTTTTGCTCAACCGGGTCAACTTTCTGAACTCTGGATGCAATGTGAGCATCAAAATGCACGACTTGTTCTCACATGTGGTTTGATTTTCTGATAATCTGGGATCAATGATTGACAAGCAGGAGGAGAGATGAAGAGGTAATGTTCAATTTACATGTACTTATCCTTATCAGTGTTTATTATTCAATGTACAGAAATCCAAGTGTGTATCATTTAATTAATATACTCAGATAGAAAACACATTTTTTATCCTAAAACCTTTTTTGGATGAAAAATATTAATGGAAATTTAAAAATGCCATCAATTTCTCTGAGTCAAATTAGAATAAAAATCTGAAATGATTGTGAAAAATGTATGTAATTTTTTTATTCAGTGGCACAAAAGTAATCCTAATTCAGTAGAAAACACACAGACAACTTTCAAAATAATATATTTTGTAACCCAATCATCTCTCACACACAATATCTTTTAAATGTTATATATTTATAAATAACATTCACAATATCTAACACATCTAATTTTGATAATGAACAGAGTTTAAAAGCTTGTGAAAAGATGAAAAAAAGAATTTTTGATGCAGAAACATTGTAATGCGGCCATGTTTTAATCTATACATGGAGAAAATTGCTGAGTGGACAGTTTCCCTGTGGACACATCCTCTACAAGCCTAGAGAAAATTATGAAACAAGGCCAATATTACACTGTGTGTAATAATCACTGCAATAATATCATTCAGTTATATTTGGAGGAATTGTAAAAGTGTGATTCCCTAACAGAGATTTTTTTTTGACATTTTCCAAGGTAAGGTAATCTTTTTCTTTAGAAAAAGATTAACCTATTTTAAGTTTTCCCTTAGCATATTTACCAATATGCTAAAGGAAAAATGAATGAAGGTTTACGGTTTTCTAGAAGTTGTCATTTTAAAAACTAAAAACTATCGATGTCTTTAAAAAAATCAGAACTCAGTTCACATACAAAAGATGATTAAAGAAATATTTCTGAGGGCTCAATCTCAAATTTTTAACTGGACGGGAAAAAATAACTGATGTTCAACATAAAGCACAAAGGTTTTCACTTTGATTGGCGAGCAATTAAACTCAAGCATCGTCTTTTGATTAGCTATTCATGGTTTTAATCTGTTTTAGCTCAAAGTTGGTGGTGGTGCTCTGTTAGCTTCACCTTGACCGTAGGAGGGGTGCGAGGGTCTTTTCGCTGCTGTTGTCTGGGTTTGCCATGGCTGAAAAGCATCAGCCCGTTCGGCTCTGTGGTCCTGAAGTCAAACGAAATGGATCCCGCCTTCTTCGCCATCCACTTGCTCAAAGCCACGAATGACTCTGGGGTGTCAAACGTCACTGGATCCAGCGTTGCCACGCTCTCGCACTTAAAGGACACCACACCACTGACCTGTGAAGGTTGCAGAAAAACTAAGATGTAAAAAGGTTTGTGACGTTTATACAGTAAAATTCAAGGCCAAAAACGGCTCCTTTGTAATCTGAGGCTGAAATGAAGCCAGCTCCCAGCTGTGAACAGAGTAAAAGACCAAAGAGGTTGAGTGCCTTTAACAAATGTAATCCCATTTAGTTGAATTCCTTACAGTTAAAGACTCATGGGACGTGGCAGGGGGTTATGAGACAAAAAAGTGCACATGTTCAGTGTGTAAGAGGATAATGCATCGTTTAATGTAGTTAAAAGAGAATACCTTCATCTTTGGGTCGCCCTGCTTGGCCAGTCTGGAAAGCTCCAACCGTACATCGTTGTTCTTGTATACCACCTTCACAGAAAGAAAATGGAAAAACAAGATTTTAATGGTCTTATGTGTTTCTCAGCAGTGAACGAAGTGAGAAAGTAACTCACACATAAAACATACAAATGTATGTATAACATCAGGATTTTATGATAACCCAACACACAATTGAGCATAAATCTGAAAAAAAAATAAAAATTAGACCACTTAAAATGTTTATTTAATGTTTCAGTAAAATGAACATCGTTTTGACAACATGTCTCCGAAATTTCAAGTAAAACTGTTGTATTTATTTGAAGAAAATGAGAAATGGTCAAAAAAACAAAAAAGATGCAGTGCTTTCAGATGTCAAATAATGCAAATAAAACAAGTTTATATTAATTTACCAACAACAATGCTAATGTTTTAACTCGGGGAGAGTTCAGAAATCCATATTTGTTGGAATAACCGTGAGGTTTTCAATGGGGTTCAGTGTATTTGTGAAAAGTGAGACGTTTCTTCAGCGTCTTCCAGCTTTTTACACGTAGAAACTGACTTTTAAGTTCACTCTGCTTTATGAAATAACTTAGTCAGATTGGAGAAAAGGTGTCTGTTAACATACATCTTCAAGACGTCCTACATATTCCTACATGTTTTTCGTCTGGACTTTGACTGGGCCACTTTAACACAGAGATATGTTTAGGTCTGAATCAACTCTGTCTTCCTTGAGTTTCATGATGCTGTTTCTTCTCTAATGCTCCCTGTCAAACCTCTGAGGCCTAAAGCTGCACTTATTCTGATTTTTGAAGTCACATGGATTTTATTTCACAGTATCAGAGTAAAAGGGGGTGAAAACATTTGAAAATCATGTATCATTTTCTTTTCACCACACAATTATCCTCTACGTTTTGTTGTGCTATTACATAAAAACTCATTTAAATATAATATATGTGATTGTGAAACAAGAAAATGTGAAAAACCTCAAGGCTTTGCTGCATTCCTTTACTCTCGCCACATTTTTCTCCAGTTCAAATGTTTTTAGCATTTTCATTCAAACGCAGCAAACTTAAGAGCACGCTGAGCTTCTTTCAGATGAATCCTCTGAAACATCCTGACCCTGCCACTTTCATAAGAGGTTTTTCAATTTTATCCTCTTTGCTTTTGCTTTTCTCTCGTTCCCCCTTCTACGACACAGTCTGCATTATCGCTGAGCCGCGTGAGTGTAAAGAGTGTGCCTGTGCTGAGCATTCTGATGCTGACAGGGACAAGCTCTCACAAGCTCCTCTTTAATAAACCAGATCTTCTCATATGACCTTTGAGCAACAACACTGACTTTCCACCGCTGTTTTCTCATTTACTGCTCGTCAGGGGCTTTTGGGTGTGTTTGCAGTGATACTAAGGTGACTCTTGAAAATAATAACTTCTGCAAAGTGGTGTTAGCATGTGGGAGCATGTTTGTGTGGAAGAATGAGCCTGCGGCGCGTCGAATGCTTAAAATTGTTATAGCCACGATTGTTCACGCATGTGATTTGCTGCATACATCTTAATTTGCTCACATGGATTATCATATCATTGTATTAAATATGCAAATTTGGCAGTGGAGGGTTCACTTTGACTGTGGCGGTCTTGTTTAAACATCATCAGTCTTAATGAAGCAACACAGAGAGCATTCAGCGCCGATACAGATAGCTCTCTGTTTGGCACATCATCTGTCGGCTTGTTGGGTTGTTTGTTTATGCCTCTGTGTGAATCCTGTGAGTGAAAGGGAAACTCAGTCAAGTTGTGTGTTACATAAGCAAGACAAGGTATGAGAAAAGTGGTTTGCACTCAAAGGTGCACTCATTTTGGTTTGATCGTTTTAATTTTCTCTGCATTTCTGGGCAAATTTGTGCAAAAGACTACATTTATTGGCATAATGTTGCGTGTGTTTGTGTGTTCTCGTCGGTATGTCATGCTAGTCGTTGCTGCTGCGGTGTTGTGGCCCATTTCAAGCAGAGCGGATGGATGGAGCGTCTCTGTGGCGTAGCTAATTAGCATGTTAGAGCTTAGTGCTGTATCTTCTCCCTCAACGACACTCATCACTGATTCTGTCTGATGCTCGATGGGTTGTGTGTGTCTGGGACTATTTGTGTGAGTCTGCCAAATGGAAGAATTTCAGTGTGTGCGTATTAGAAGATAATATGTGTGAAATGTTTGTGCTGCGTGACAGAGAGAGAGAGAGAAAGGGGGAGAGCAGTAGAAGGAAACAAAGCATAAGGAAAAAGAAGTCTATTTTATGAAAACTTAAATTTGTGCAGGATGAAAGCATAAAATAAGACAGGCTATGCTGACAAGTTATAGTTTACTGACTTTTAATGAAGGGAATAAAGAGGAATACAATGCCTTGCAAAACTATTCATATTTTAGAACTTTTTCACATACTGTTTTGTTGCAAACACAAACTTCACTGCACTTTAATGGCCTTTTATGATAGACCAATATAAAACGGCCAATAACTGTAAAGAGGAAGGGACATGAATTAAATGTTATTTTAGTAATAGAAATATTTGCTCATATATCGGGAGAAAATTTTCCTTTTCATTTATTTTTACTATCCATCTGTCTTTCCATCACTGTCAAATTGGGTTAGGAGCAACAGTGAACTTAAATTTATAATTCTCCCAGAACACATTATTATGCGTTGATCTAGTTTTCTCTGACTCTATACGTTTGCTTTTATGTTTAGTTCATTGGCGCCCCAGTCTCTTTTTTTTGCAACCATTTGTGGCCTTTGGAAGGATTTTTATTTTTTTAGCATTTTGCATTTTTACAGAAAACCGAGAGATAATTTTTAAAAGAAATGTTCAGTTTGTAAGTAATTCAGTAAACTAAAATCAGCCAGAGGTGTGAAATGTTTTGAGCTACATCTTTTCACCACTATCACAGTTTTCAATCACAATTTGAGTGTGTATTTACACCATTAAGCATGCATCGCACCTCTTTGAGACAACCCATGAAGTTGTTGCTGACAGGAGAACCAGGTAGGTCCGCTGTGCTGGGACTTCCTCCCACGTAGAAGAAGTCATCAGAGCCCAGCATGGTGTAGTCCTCCTGCGTGTAGCCCGTCGTGGTCAGGATCCCGTCCACGGAGATCGTCACCTACACAACAAAGCACAGGGAAAGGACACGCTATATACTCACACCAAAGGCAGCGCTAAGCGCTAGCTAGGCGCTGACCAGCCAAATTAGCCCCCGTTACTGTAGTAACCAAATGTATGTGCCTTCTGTTTGGAAAAGCCCGGATTGGTTTTGGAGAAGGGATGGTTGTGCTTCTGGTGGGATTTGATTGAATGCATTTGGATCAGTGCTGACTGTGACATTTAACTGAGCAGATCTGATTGTGGTGATGCTGGAACTACCATAGGGTTTGTGCCATATTTCTTCTGGCATCTTCAGACTGGAGATAGCAGTCAGTCCATTATTCAGCATGGTGACTGTGTGTGATTAACTTGGACTTGCTGAAACTCAAAGCGTTGGCGCACCCGATACCGAATTTGTACTCTCAACATTTTTCATTAACTTCAACTGCAAATTACTGACATTATATAACAAACTAATCCGTCCTGCTTTATGCAGAACCAGAGTAAATATTCTTCTTTCTATACTAATGAATGTTTTCTTATGATTAGCTTCTAAGCTGCTGTACAGCTTAGGTAGAGAAAATGCAGCAGGATTTACTTACTAGTATACAAACAACATTTCCCCTAAATGGTTTACCTACAGAGACACTAGTTCTCCTGTAATTAAATTAGCTCACTCTGCTGCCTAATGGCCTCTATAGGGGCTTTTAGCTGTCACAGAGATCTAATGCTGTCACATGCAACTTGCAATTAGTTTTATCACTCAGATTTTCTGCAGTACATTACTGACCATGTTAAACTGCCTATAAAGCTTGCTAGCACATTACTTTCCCACTAAGATACAGTGTTGGCATCGCCAGGCAAATTTTGCCCAGCCAGGCAGCTGTTAGTTAGGTATTCACAGGAGTCTTCGTGCTACACAGCAGGTGTTAGTGATATTTACTGGTTAGTAGTTGTTAGTTGCAGCACTGCTGGCAAGCAAAGTGGTGTTACTTGTGGTGGGTTACTGAGATCAGGGTTAATGATTTTTGATGCTGTTAGTAGGTGTGATGATGTCATGTTGCTGTGTGAGTTGTGATGATGGTGTTAGTTTGTGGTCTGAGGGGGGTTTGTTGGATCAGCGAGTCTGAATGAGATGACACACAGAAGAAAACACACGTATTGATGTACATACAGGTGTTAGCAGGGCGAAGGCTCATTCCACACACACACACACACCCACACATATATATATATATATAAATAGCAAAAAGACATGCAGCCTGCTCCTCTCTCTGCATGCAACCACTAGCAAAGAGGACACAGCAGATAAAAAAAACAAAAACTGCATGACTCAGAGGCACCATGAGGAACATGCATGACAGATCGTAGGACGAAAAATTCAAAAGGAGGATAAAAGAAAGGAGGGAAGGGGGAACCTCTCAATCAATTTGTGGAATAATCAGAGAAGGATTTCTTAATCAGGACATGCAGGGAGGGTGGGGCTCGACATTTGCGTGCATGTGAGAGATGAGCCAATCTGTGCACGCCTACAAGTCAGTCACAAAGTGATGGAGTGAAAAAAAATAAATCATAGAAATAGGGGAGGAAAGGGATTTTGTTATAAAAACGTGGTTGGCAAGGAGAAGGGGAGAAGGGCTATTTAAGCGTAAGAGATTACCAACCGCATTTATCCTTTTATTGGTTTATTTTTGATGTCTATGGTTCAAAAGGAAATAGACACGGGGAAACCCAAACTAAGAAACAATTAGAATGATATCTACCGAACAATGGAGTTTGTTTACCATAGCGTGTCCAATGCCTGAGTGCTTTGTAGGAGAGGGGGAGAAAGGAAGGCAAAAAACTGTGAACAGAACAACTCCGGGAACAAAAAAAAGGAAAAAGCTAGAAGGCCTCTGGTGAGATTAGTAGGTTGGTTGGAGTGGTTTTGCTAGGAGAAGGGCACAGGTTAGGTTAGTAGAATGAATCATTCCATGGATGGTGGTTAGTTTCACTAGCAGGTTAGTTCAGTTAGTAGTCAAGTTAGTAGTACAGACAGGCAAACGGTCGAGGCAGGGCATAGGAAGGAGCACCTGAGTGCCAGTGGATCCTCAGTGTTTTTCTAGTTCACTCTCTCGCTTTATTTGTTCATTTACACACTCGCTCACAAGCACACACTCGACTGGGAAAGCACTCACCTAGAGCTGAAAGCAGAGCTGGCCTGGTGGTTAACCCACTGTAAACTAAGACCGAAACCTCAGGTGTTTTCTTACTACCACAGCATCGCTGCAGCTGAACAACAGTGCGCTGATTGCAGCTTCTACATTGATTATTTTCTTCCTGCGGACTACAGTCTGCCCTTCATCTGCAGCAGGCTATGCGGTTCACCAAAGTCAAATACACACAGAAGCTACCTAAAACTAAGCACATTCATCAGTTCAATCTGCGATACATTGCTTAAATACAAAAAATATACATTCAGGATTTTTTGGATTTTTTTTTTTAGATCAGTATTTTCATTTTGAATTTAGTGACGATAGAGCTTTGGTTTCAGAAAATGGTCATTCATGATTTAAACCAATTTTAAATAGCCTGACGTGACATTTTCATGCTTTATTCTGACATAAAAAAGCTTTTTAAAAAGTAAAACATCATCGTGAAAAGCCAAAACCAAGGTAAAAATTTGTAATTTACTCAATTAGCTCAGTTCAAAATCCATTTTGATAATTTAAAACTGTAGCGTATTAATTTGTAGGGATGTAACAATGCATACAGCTCATAATGTTGCACAATGTTAGGGTTATGAGAGCAAAACCAGGTGAGACTTCAGTAATATTTTGGGAAAAAAAAATTTTTTTTATGTGTTTATTATTCACTAATATAGAAAAGGCTTTAAAAATCACACCATCTGTTATTAGAGCAGAATCTTTCAGACTAGGTTTGAGTGATTCATTGTACTTTCAATCTCTCTAATTCTATGCTAATCCAAAACCAAACAACCATTGAAAAGTAGAATAAAGTTTTTCTAAATCTCAAATTTGGTTGTGTTTAATGATTCAGTGAAGGGTTGATTAGTCTGACTGCTTTTAATTCAGTCTAAAGATGATAAAGGAGCTAAAACAGCCAATTAACTTTGCGCAGAGAAATTTCATTACTACAGAGCAGATGCTAACTTTAGCAGTTAGCAATAGTTAGCCAGTGGCAATATTGTTTCATGTTCAATATTGTTTCATGTTGTTTCTATCTACCACCAAAATGTTGTCTAATAAATAATCTAACAGAGTTGGAGGCTTTATAAATGCAACTGTAAGCGATTGCTGAATAGCCTGATGAGCCGTCATAGCTAACTCTGCTAACACAATAGCAGAGTTAAAATGATTATTTTCTAATTTTTCAATCAAATTTTAAAATTTTACAATCTCTATGGAGTCAAAAACTATCAATGTTAAAAAGACAGTTTAAGAGTTAGCAGAAAATTATCTTAGACTTTATTTAATTCAATTCTAGATTAGTTTCTCCCAGATGCTAACACTAACAGCTAATAAGACAAAAACTCCTCCAGTCTAAACAAATCATAAACGTCATTTATGCCAACAGTGTTTTATGAATCTATGAAGCGTTATTACATTTCCACCGGGTTTTTATTAACACAGAAGCAGGTGATTAGTTCATGAAAATTAGGGTAGGAGGTGGCGCACCTTTAATTATCTTCCTGTGTGAAACACATACTGAGAACAAGATTAGTGAAACATTTTTAGTCAGGATAAGTAACAGAAAATGTAGTTAGAAAGCTTCATAAAACAGTGATCAGCTATGAAATATTTTTGCTTGTCCTGTGAATTTAATTTGATATCAGACACCAAAAAATATTTTCTTGCTGTTTTCTAAATGCTCCATATTTCTGCTGTTTCAGGTGGGAAAATAGTTGACGAAAAAAAACATATTTGTGAGATAAAAAAAAGTATATATGACCCACATCTTGTCATTAAAAAGGCATTGGCAAAAAAGAGAGTGCCAAGTAGTATTACTCACAAAACCATCTACTCTGGAAAGAAATCAAGCTTAAATGAAGATATAAAGAATACATTCTCAGTTAATTGTGAAGTTGTTACATAGTAAACATTTTACAGCTATGATTCCAGGGCTGATCACCATGGAATCACTTTAATGAAAAATATTATGGGGAATAATTAACATATAATAATTTGTTACACCCCTATAGATTAATGTGCGGTATTTAACCAATAAAATGCCGGCTCTATATTCTGATGTATTTCCTGTCTTTTCTTTTTTGTCCCTCTGTTAGTTTAACTCTTTATCATTGCTTCTCCTTTCCGCTCGGCTGCTCACTCCTCTCTCTACCTGTTGTAGTCTGGTTACCTGTCTCAGGTTGCGGGTGACTTTCACGTCGTGCCAGGCGTTGTCGTTGAACTTGCCGTTGACGGGCTCCACCAGGGCTTCGAAGGCCCCAGAGCCGAGATTAATGACAAGGGACACGGCACCATTCTTTAGTGCCAGGTTCACGTAGTCGGCTGACTTGCCCGTGTGCAGCATCAGGCCGTTGCGCTGCAGCGTCTTGAAGGACAGCGTGATTTCGTCGCTGCTGGACTGGATGGGGTTGGGCGACAAGTCGTAGCAGAAGTACTCAGAGCCCTTAAAGGTGGCAACATACTCCTCACGAGCTATAAAGAGAGGCAAGCGGGGGGAGAAAAAAAAGAACAAATACGTTTGTAAATGTTACAGGGTTGTTGAACATTATTCTAATGATTAGCACATTATCTCAGCTATAATGCCTCTTCCCACACTGCTCTTCATAAACCGCTCAGGGAAAGAAAATGGTGGGTGTTCATCAGAGCCAGTCGAGTAAAACAAATCTCAGCTGGCTGGTTAAATTTGATTCCAATGCTCAGTACAAAAACATATTCCTTAAGATGCTGAAAATGTTGTTATTGTCAAGCAAAGCCTCACTGATGCCAGCAGTTGGAAGAAACATTTCCTTCAGTACCTCTAATCGCACCATGGAGTGGTGGGTAAACAAGCTTTGATCAGTCATGTGGGTTAGAGATTAAACAGTGTGGATATGAGAGAGACAGTCGTGAGAGTAGAGCGTTCCAAACTCGTTATGAAACCTGCCACGCTCTCTTTTGAGAGAACAGCTGTGCTGGCAGTCGAAAGTGATGTGGTCTTGTTTGACAACATGGCTCATTTCTCGATGTTCGGAAAAAGACACAATTTTTTGGTGTAACTTTGTGCGGCAGCAGTTGAGGTTTGGAGGAATTCGATAAGGTTGGGAAAAACTGCCGATGGAAATGGAGAAGAGCAGCCTGCAAGCTTCATGGCAGCCAAAGCCAATTATGGTCCCTTGCAAATATATTCATAGCCCTTGAACTTTTTCACATTTCGTCACACAACCCAAATTGTGGTGCATTCTGCTTCGATTTTATGTGGTACACCAACACAAGGCAGTGCAGGATTGCTAAGTAAAGGGGAAATGATACATGGTTGTCCACTTTTCTTCCAAATAAAGATCTGAAAGGTGTGGTCCTACTAATTAAAACCCAACACAACCAACTAACTTCACATTAGTGAAAAAAGAAGTTCCTCATGTCACAAATTTTACAAAAAACTGCCCAATTTCAGTAACATTGTTTAAAATGTAATGTACAACCTTTGTTTCAATTACACATCTCAATAAGTCATTGAGAAATGTATTATAACAAATATTCTTTACATTAAAACAGTCTAAATAAATCATGTTAAGGTTAAGGACCTTCCTGCTTAAATTTAATGCTTAAACACAATATACAAAGAAAGTTACAAAAAACATCTCTAGAAAATGTTCTTGCTAAGCTTTCTGGCATTTAGCAATTTAAATAATGTTGGTCATTTTAACCAACCTAAAACAAGAAAAGTTTAGTCAGTGAGAAAAAAAATGTGTTTCTTTTTATTAAGTCTATGAAAATATCTTGTTTCATTTGTTAGTAATGTTTTCCAAATTTAGGCTTTTAATTGCACTTAATTACAAAACTGTTAAAGTTTGAATATCAAGCACTTTCCAAACCTTGAAAATGCCTAATTGAAATTCAAGCGTTTTCAAGGATTTTATAGTACGAAAGCTGAACATTGCAAAGCACCCAGAATACCTCTTTCTAAAAGAAAACACAGTGGTGGAGGCATCAAAGTGGATGGAGCTAAAATTTTAATTTCTAATTGTGCATATTTGAGCTGATTTTACAGTATTAATTCAGATGGGGCTGAATGCAAACATACATTCTCCACTTTTTTATTTATGCCACATTTTGAAACCCACGTATTATTTTCTATCCCCTCCTTTGTGTTAGTCTGTCGCATAAAATCACAACAATGTAGACCGAAAATTTTGGTTCAAACATGGCAGTGTGAAAAAAGTTGTATGAATCATTTTTGCAAGCTACTGTGAAATTCAGAGAACCAGGCATTCAGCCAATGGAAACTTACCTTGAACACCCTCTGTGACCTCCAAGGACACTAAACCAAGGTTTCACAATCCATCATACTTAAGCTCACATTTACTTATCTGGTCTTACACCTACTCACACATCAATGTAAAGCAGGCAGAAAAAAAAAAAACATGCAAGCGAGAACAAGAAAACAAAAACGATCGCATAAACAAATGCATAAACAAATAAGAGATGACATTATCTCTCCTCCACCAAAGCATCACCCTTCCTCTGCATCCCAGTATCTCTCACACCTCCCTCCTGGCCTCATGCCACCATTCCTCTCCACACATCTTGTTGGCCTCTTTTTTTTTTTTTTCCTTTTCTTTTCCGCTCTCTTCTCGGGGCACAACCACCATCTTGTAGTTCGCCATGACAAGGAGATGAGAGGAGGAGTTTAACGCAGACCAGGTGAAGCCGCAGAAAGACAGACACTTGGCGAGGGAACCACCGTAGAGTCCAGGGGTAGAAAGGATTGCCACATAATGAATAGACTGAAGTGTAAAAGGTTATTAAGGTGGCGAGAGGAAAGGAGAGGAGCGCTAGGATGGAATTGGCCGCACTCGAGTGAATGTAACGCAAAGAGAATAATGAGGAGGAAAAAGTGAGAATATATCACAATTCAAGGGCCAAATTGTGGCAAATTGTCTTTCTGTGGTCCTGCTGCATGAAAAAAACAACAACCCAGAGTGTGAATGCCAATATACGAGTGAGAAACAACACGTTGTTTGCCAGCATGTGTGAGAGTTCCTCTGGTGTGTGACTCCTTCCCTCCCAGCATGTTAATTAAGACTGTGTGTGTGCGCCTGCAGAAAGAAACACTGTGTGCAGCTCTGCATTTAGGCATGTGAAAGTGTGCACAGGAAACTACATACTATTTTATATGTGCATTAAATATGTGTGGGTGGGTGCTGGTCTCTGTAAATATTGGTGTATAGTTGTCAGAAAAGCTATTACCAATTCAGGGCCTCGGGCTAGTCTTTACTGAAAGAGCGAGGGGAAGGGAGAGAGAGATCGGCACACACAAAAAACACACACAGACTGAAACAAGCAACAGTGTTAACACAATCACACAACCACACAACCTCAGACAAATGTAGATGAGGTGCCAACAAAGAAAGGAGCGAAAAGGGGATGGCGGTGTGTTTGCAATGAGAACACACGCAGGCGTCCAGTAGCATTCAACGGTAATTTACAGAGGTGCCATTAGGTTTCAGAGCGCTGCTCTGCTATTCTGTTGTTAATTTACAGACACGTCATTAGAGCAGACAGGAGAACATAAAGCATCTCCGCATCGATTTGGACGTCCCGGCCCGCGTACGCTCACTCTGTTGCATCACGCGTGCAAATCAGAAGGGAAAGGCATACGTGGGGTTATGCGAACGCGACCATGTGTTGAGCGTGCATCTGCAACAGCCCCCGCCCCTTCATCTCCCTCAAGTGGGCAGGTTGGAGTGGATCTGTTGTAGCTCAGATTAATGGAGTGAGTCAGTATTAGCTCAGAGTAAACACTGAGGCAGACACTGACATACACACCGCATGTCACACTTCATCCTGTGGAAAGCACTGTCGATCAACGCCAGGAAGTCGGAGGACGGAGAAGTACCGTGGCCCCGACACAGAGACGCTCAACAATTACCTGACATTAACGATAAATGGAGGAGACGAAGAAACACAATTTCCAAAATGTAGTGATCTGCAAAAGTATTTCTTTTTCTTAAACTTTGTCCCCCAAAGTTCAATGAATCATATTTGTGATGGTCTTTGTGAAAGGAGTGCATAAATCTGAAAAAAACTTGAGACTGCGGCGGAAGTCTAACAGATGAAACATCTAGTGAGTCTGGAAAATGGTGAAACTAAACCAGTTTTGGTTTAATATCACTAATATTCAGGCTTCATTACTATCTGACCAACAAAGATATCAATTAAATACAAGCAAAATAATTTAGATCAGAGAATATTAGGGCTACATGATATTAGAAAATCTTGCTATATGAGAATATTTGTAAGTATTGCAATGACTATTTTAATCTTCTTCTTTCTCCTCTTTCTCATGTGGGCATCCTGAACTCTGTCCTGTAGCATTTGTCTTCAATGTTAAAGAGGTATGAATATTTGTGCAGGGCACTGTGTGCCTGTTTCAAGTACCATCACAAGCTATAAATTTTGTTGAATTTAATTGTGGTAAAAGTGGTCTGAGGTCTGTCTGGCCTTTATTCGCCTGGCTTTGCCTCTCAGAAACCATCTCAACAATACAGTCTGATTAGATTCAGTTGAACAAACAACAGAACACAGAGTCCAACCCTCAAACTGGATTCCTGTCTCCAGGAGGCTTAGCTGGTTGATTTTAAAGATGAAGTGAAATAAAAACAGCCAATTTTTCTTTTAGAAAACGTCAAACATTATTTGATGTTAAGCTGTTATAGAATAACCGTACAAACAAATACATCTGTTTTTAGTTAGTTTTTTGGTTTAGTTTTAGTGAAAATCTTTAAAAATGATGTGCAAAAAATAAAAACCTGTGCTACAAAATGAGAAATGAATTTCTTTGTTTCTGAAAAACCAAAGCTCAAGGAGAAAAACTCTTAAGGAATCAGAGATCAGCAACTGCTTCAGCTGTTTTCAGATCATGTCCTTCCTGTTCTGTCTCTTCTTTACTTCCTGTTGTCTTTCTCTCCTGCTTCATAGTTTCTTTGTCTCCTTTAGTCACTCTAATTGTGTTCTGTTTCGTGATTGATCGTTTCTGTTCAGCCACTTATTCCATTACATTCCCTCTGTCTCTCAATCAGCTGCTCTCACTCTGGTTGATTAGTCTCCACCTGTGTAATGTTTCACTGATCACCTCTCCTCAGTATATATCCCTCTTTGGGTGAGTCTGTCTCTGCTGGTTCTTGTTTTGGATTTGGATTTATCCTGCTCGTCATTATTTTTTCATGTGTTAGATTTTGGTTCCTAGACTCTGATTTTTCCTAGACTCTGGCTTCAGTTTCCATTTGCCCCCCTTTGCCTCGTTAACCTTTATAGACCTATGTTTCAAATCTCCACCTGGATATTGTTGCTTATTTTAATTGTATGCAGTTCTTTAAATGTCCTGTGAGTAAATAAATTTGCCCATTTATCCATAACAACTGGAACTTTCAATATCTAGCAAGTTATTTTCACAATTTACCGTCTATTTAAAGAGCACCCCTCAGATTAATTTGACTTCCTGCAACGGTGGAGGTGAAATTACTGCAATAACCCTGATATTGGCTGGAAAGCGCAACGTCTTCCCTTTCAGGAATTTTTTTGCTAGCGCCAAGTGTGGTGGAATTACGGTACTGCAAATTTGGCTGGATTAATCTGTTGAGTCTGGAGGGTTAAACTTCTTCATTATTGCAACATTAAGTGCCTTTTATCGACCAACATTTTGGTCCTACAGAACCTAAATACTGTGCTTGTACTGCACAACAACTATCTTTCACATTCTGCAGTTAAAACATATTTTGCTTTTTAATGTGCATCTCTGCCCTCCAGATATTTATCCACATCTGCACTGATATATAAAAGGTATCATAGGTAGCACCGTGAATTAAAATATATAATTTCATCTTCACAGAAAATGCCAGCAGGGAACTGTATGTATGAAGATGCAGCTAAAGTGTCCACTCAGGTTCTTGACTTACTTGAGATTGATCATACTTCCTGTTTTGAGTCCATGCATAGCCATAGCCATTTAAATGGGCCCAGACTTTGCTTTGCAAAATTTTCACTGTGGAAATAAGTAATGCATAAATAACAGGCAACTCTTGTCTCTGCTTTAGTGTGATTTTGTATTCAGAATAATCTTTTTGTCGGTCACAAGAATCCCTTTTGAGTCAAACAGTTGTAAATATTTAATTGCCCCTTATCCAACTGCTAACAACAGTTGCCACCTTCAATGTTTTGCCACTCAGGTAAGCAAGAACAAGGTGGACTATGCAGAAAATTGCCCTGACTGAATAACCTAAAAATTCTGTAATTAGAAATTAAAATCTGCTGTTTTTCATCTGGAACTGCTCTGTCTTGTGACTAACGTATCCGAAACACCAAAACATTTTACTATTTTCAATATTCGTGTATGTGGAGTTACTGAAGGAAGAAGACATATAAGGTTAATTATTTTGGTTTTTCAAATTAAGTCAAAGGAAGCCCAGAGGAAGCCCATGTAGGAATCTACATGAAAGAAAACTGTACTTACAACGACATGCGTAAAAAAGAGTGAGACTTTCAGCAGATAACAGGAAGGCTGGACAGAATAAAACTGAAATTGAAGTATAGATCTAACGACCTTGCAGCCATAAACTATAAGAGATGAGGATGAAAGAAAAAAGAAAAAAAAAGTGAATCTATGAAATGAATCTGAAAATATACATGAATAGTGTTAAAAAGAAGTAAGATCTGAACATTCAAGGCTAGAGGAGGAACGGGAATAAGCAGAAATTTAAAAATGATTGGCGTTAGACCTTGAAAGCTGCTGCTTGAATAAGGCAATCTGTGGGGAGACGGGGGAGGCGGGGAGAGACGGAAAAGCTGATCGGATCTCTGCTGCTCCGAGGGACCAGCTGCAACTGTACCTCCCCTCAAATAATCAAACACACATCACACGGATTTTCCTGTATGCTGGTGCACGTATGGTGTGTGTGTGCATGTGTGTGTGTGTGTGTCATTTACGGCTTTGTCTCATCTCATGGGTCTCCTCCTCAATGTTTCACAGAGTAATTTGGTTTCTCCATGGCAACCCTGTGTCACAGGGGGCTCCAGCAAAAAAAAAAAAAAAAGCGAAATACAAGAGTGTGCATGTGTCTTTCAGAGAAAGAGAGACAGGAAGAGAGATGGTGAAGGAGGAGAAGAGAGAGAAAGAATGATTGAGTGAACAGTACATTATCATGGACAGCTGTACTGAATCAAAATGGCGGATGGAGGCTGGGAGCACATCAGGGGAGCCTTCATTATACAGCACCTGATAGAGGGAGCAGGGTGGAAAGAAGCAGGGGAGAGAAAAGAGAGAAATGCACAGGAGGGATTTGAAAGGAGAAACGGGGAATGGAGGCACTCATTGAGATGGGAGAAATGGAGGGATAGCAAGACGGCTCGAGGTATGGGAGTGGCAGATCGAGGGGCTGGGCCGGCCGGCCAGAGAGAATGAAACAGAGAAAAATGCTGGTGTATCTAAATCCTGGTGTTGCAAGCCTCAATCATGGCAGCCCTGTCATTCTGGAGATAGCACACTGCAATTCCCCTGCACCTCGTTTTTAGCCCACCATGCAGTTCTGCTATCAGCTCCACTCAGACACTGCACACACACACACACACACACACACGCACACACATTTATATTGCAAACATCCTGCATGAAGGCATTCCTTCTTAATAACCGACAGGTGGATTAACTAAAAACTCATATGCAGCGTATAGATGTAGATGTCCAGAGTTGGAAATGTATGTAAATGCATTTCGGTGTATATAACGTTCCGATAGTAGTGCCTTCACGTCTGAAAATTCAGTCGGTAAAAGGCAAGCTCGCTAAACGAGTTCTGTTTCCATCTCTGCTCTGTGATATACCACGTCTGGCTTAGAAACCGATTGGGTTATCACATCACAGCCAGGGGAGCAATACTGTAGAGGAGGATATTACTGTCAGGACGCAGTGACAGATCGGCTGTCTCAAATACGGGATCTCTTTTTCTCCTTTTTTTTTTTTTTGTTAAAATGAAGACATTAGCTCCTAGTTTGAGATGACACACGGATTGCAGAAAGTAAAATGAGGAATAACAAATCAGTGCAAAAGAACTGATATGATTGGAAAAAATAGAGATCAGCCTGAACCAGCTTTTCTATTCATTAAGTGCATCAAAACTGTTTGAACAGCGAGAACCTTTTAGGTCAAATAAAAAATCTGATACAGGTCAGGGGACTATGCTTTGATTTATCAATTGGATTCATTTTTTAATTTCTTCAATTTCTGTTAGATTCAAAAGTTTAATTCTTTTATGCGTAACAGTATTTGGAAAAAAGAAATGGAAATTGATCCAAATTGAAATCTGAAGAAACTTTGTATATGTCTTCTTGATTTAATATATTTATTAAGCTTTAATGATCTTTTTGCCAACATTTTTCAGCTTTAGTTGATCCTTTTTAGCTTTACTTATATTTTACTTGACTCTCGTTATTTTACACCATAGATTGTGTGATTTTAGTTTTTGTCTTTTTAGATTGAGATAATCACAGTCCTCCAACCTCCTGTTGCCATTTTAAACCAATTAATTTATTAAAAGCAGAAAATAGAAATAAGGAAGCCAGCTGGGAATAGAGAGAAAACAACAGGCAGACCCAATTTTTTTTCTGCCTGACCAGCCTTGACCGATGAATGACTGGTTTCAGAATCAAAAGTATTGCCTTTTCCAATCAGCAAATTAATACATCAACACAGCAAGGAAGTGCTGACAACGCAACTCTTTAGTGTGAAAGTTTTTACTGAGTGAAGATTATTTAAAGAATACATGTTAGTCCTTTGTTTTTTTGTTGGGATTCAAAACTACTACCTCTATCATCATATTTCTAATGGTCAGTATTGATTATATTACAATATCCAATAGAGGTGTGCCGATTGATTGGCCACCGATCATAATCAGCCGATTTCCGTGAAAAAGTGTATGATCGGTGATCGCCGATCACGGTCTCTTGTTGCCGATCACACAAACCGATCACCTGCATCTCATTTCGCAGCCTGCCTGTGCAGCTGGTCTCCTCTTTCCTTCACACTGCACAAACGCGCAGCAACAAATCCTAAGCGGTGTGGAACTATAACGCACTGAGTGAATGGGGAAGTTTGCGTGTTGCAGCGGAAAATTGAAGCAGGTCAAAATGCATCTACACGACAATGCCAATGCCATATATGACGAAGTTTGGCTACATCGAGGCTCACTGCAGTAAAAAATGACATATGGAGGATCAGATAGCAGGTAAAGCAGCGCACAGCTACAAACGCTCACCCGGATTAGCATGACAGTCAGAAAGCTAAACAAATAACCCGCAAAATTATTTAACTCTTCGAGCTGCGATGTAAGACGCTGATTCTGTTCTCGCTGTTGAACCGCTGCTACACGCTACAGGTGGTAATATTTCACAGACAGAGCGCCGCTTCTGCTCCACCTGATAGTGACTCTCACACCGAACCTCTGCTTAAAGCTGCAGCATCTAACTTAAAAAATACATTTTACATACCTATTAAAACTTTCGCTGTCCTAACATGAGACAAATAATCTCTGAAACAATAATCGATCTCCTCCCTGTTCTGCATAATTACTCTGCTCAGTCAGAAACAGCCACTCAGAACTAGCAGTAATCAGCTAGCCGCCATGCTATCAAGAAGGTTTCATTCAGTAACTCAGGATTGTTTATTGTAATGGAGCCTGTATTTGCTTTTGAATGTTAAGTTTTATACTTTAATTTTTTGGCAATGTTGAGAGGTTTTATTTTGACTCTTTGCATTATTTAGCCTCTTCAGAGCCTCCATATGTTTTCAGTCTGTTAAAGATAGTATTACCGATAGCAGTACAATTTGCACAATGCCTGTTTTGTTTTTTTCTTGGAAAAAGTTATTAAAAAGAAGTTTTTGTCTAAATTAAGGTGAATTCATGGTTCCTTTTTCCATATAATGTAACCGGTAGTATTTATGATAAAAAATAAAATAAAATTATGTGATCGGTATCGGTGATCGGCCCTCATGGGTGATCGGAATCGGAAGCGGCAGGAAAAAACCTGATCGGCATATCTCTAATATCCAATCAATACCACTGAGCTTTTATGTAGGAACTATTTGTGGATTCACCTATTTGTGGAGTTTTCTGTGCAAAGTAAATCCAAATTATTTGCAGAAAAGCCACTGAGAGTATGTCTAAAATATTCAAAAGAAAATACAGATTGGGAAGCTAAAATACTGATGCTACTTGACTTGCTACACCAAGAGCGGAGATGAGGAAGACTGTAGACATTAATTTCTGTAGTAAGATGGTTTCTACTGTGCTTATTAATGCACTATTAAAACAGGCAATAGAGAGTTTTTAGAAGGGGTGTCAAGTATGAGGTCCTTAACTCTGTGTCAACCAATAACAGCAAATGTAGGCATCTCAGGGAAAAAAAGCTACACAATATAAGAAAAATGTGTGTTTCATAGTTGTTAAATTGATACCAGTTGCAGTAAACAAATGTTTTCTCTGTTCTCTTTTTTCCCCACATCGAATCTCTACATCAGATGTGGACATCAAGAGTTCATTTAATTGGCCAACAATATTATTGGTATGCAGAGCGTGAATACATGGCATTAATAATGGACTGCTAAGTGTTGCACTGTGCTCATTTCTATACTTTATGCTGCACTGTTTTAAATACATTAAACTAGCATTAATGACAACAAAACCTTTCTGCATAATAGCAGATTTACATGTTCTAAATGCGTTTTCGTCACACTTAGGAGTCTTTTACATACCTCTGGCTTTCATTTTAGGTAAAGTAATGAGAAAAGCGCCTCCTGCCACTGTGCTAAATCTTTTCTTTTCGTGTGTCTTTTTGCCCATATCTCTCCTTCCCTTCTGCCTCCATCTGTAGAGTTTGAATTTGGCCTTCTCTCTGGTACCCAGGGAAACCGGTTTGTTTCCATGACAATGTCTTCAGGCGGAACAGCGTATTTGTCTTAAGCTGGATAAGATCAGAGTCAGTTTCATTCCTTTTTAGACAAACGCACACAGAAATAAGCGCGGCGGTATCATGTCGCAAACGCACAGCGAGGATCACAGAGGGATGGCAAAGCATGCACAATGTGAAAAATGTACATTTGTGCAGGTCGTTTGTATAGCAACAAGGACAAACCCGTGGAGATATACGCACAAGGAAAAAATACCGAAACTCTCTTTCAAATGCTTGTTAACAAATAATGAGGGCATAAGAAAATATTTTCATAAAGGTAATATAATGGGCCCATAATGAGTATTGTGGCTATTTCAATTATCTAAATGCCAAACAAGAACTCTAAATCAATGTGTGTATGTTCTTGTTTTGGCAAGCGGCAAAGAAATGAACACGAAATGCCAGATGGGGTACTGGAGTGAATCGCCAATTGGGCCGCTACTTCCAGCACCCGCCCAGAAATGATGGAAATTGATGGAGCAGGTAAGAGACAATTGGAGCACCCACTAGACTCCCTCTTTCATTCCAAAAAGACAAGTGTGTGTGGTGTGTGTGTGCGCGCCAGATTTGAGGAATCTGCATCGCTGATGAAAACCATTCGGGTTGATTCTGAGACTGTGTCGTGTTGCTAAGCCCAAGGAGAGATGCAGCTCTCCTGCTGAGAAACACCGCAGTCTTATCTCCCTCCCTGTCTCCATGTTCGTCTCCGACCTTCTCTTTCCACCTCTCTTCTCCCGCTTTCCGAAAGCGTTCGTATCTTTCCTCACCATCACTTTTCCACACTCCCATGCCCTATCCTCCTTGCACACTCCCTCCCAGCCGCCGCTCTATCTTTCCCCCCCTTCTCCATCCTCTGAAAACCGTGGTGTCCGTTTGATGCCTTTATTTTTAGGCGATTACAAAGACTGCCGGTTTTGTCTGTTCCTTATTAGTAGCAATGAACGCTAAAGGTGTTAATATGCACACGTCCTAACAGGATGATAATTGCATACAATTACCGGGAAAAAAGTCTACATTTATCAGTGGGATTACACATCTCTCCTGTTGAATTTAGTAGCTGTGTATTTCCTTGATAATGTGGGGGCAGAGCTCTGTATGTGGCGCTATGACTTTCATTACAAGAGTTGCATGGGTGTTAAGCAATAATGAGCGTTCTACTGTAATGTGTGTTAGCAAAATTGAGAAGAGGCAGAATTAGTCCCATTAGACAAGGAGGAAAATCCAGGAAAATTGCGCATCTCGCAGTAAAAAAAAAACTTTGCACCAATTGCTTCTCGAGTGTTGACGGCCGGAGGGGACAGTTTTTTTCACAGCTCAAGATGTGGCCATCAGAATCCAAATTCACGCCAGTCAGTGAGGCAGGAAGCCAATCAACAGACACTTGCCTCTTAACACCAAGCGTCTCTCTCTTTCTCCGTCTTGTGTTGGACACTGCTCATTTGCTCGTCTTGTGAGATTACGCAACCATTACCGACTAATGTGTCGAGTAAAGATCCCTCATTGACAATTATGCAGTCTATTCTGCAGATTTTCCTCAGTGATTAAGAAGTTTTGTGAACGTGAAATACTTTTTCTGATAATTATGTTTCTGGTAAAATGTGACATGTTTCAGGGGGAAATATTCCATAAGTTCTCAAAAATAATTGACTGCAAACTGGCAGAGAGATCGATAAATCTACGCTGAAGTATTAATTTCCCTTGGACCATTCTACATTTTGTCAAGCAAAAACTTAATTGTATTCTATTAAAATTTTATTTTTGGATGTAGACAGACAGGTTCTGGCTACCAGGACTTTAGGAGAAGCAGCCAGTCAGTCCATTTTAACTCTGGAGGAGCTAAAGAGACCAACAGCTAAGGTAGACATGAAAATATAGATATTTTATTAACATATCAAATAATTTGCTTCTTTCCCTTTATGCAGGACAGCATGTCAGAAAACGAACACACCAGGTCCACTTCTAAACACCATCCCCATGTCAAAACAGGGTGGTGACATCCTTATGCTGTGGGATTGCATGCCATTATCAAAAGCAGGAAAGAAAGTCAGAGTTTTCCTTTTAGAAGCAGCAAAAGTCTGTAAGACGATTACTGATTATCACCATTCAATATTTAGATGTGCAAAACTTATAGACATCTCCTAAGATATCACTGCAGAGAAAGATCATTTAACTGCATTTGTTGTGTCAGGGAAGATTAATACAAATGCATGCCACACTTCAAAGATTTTTATTTACACATTTACATTTGTGGTAACCTACCAAAATTCGAAAAGGTTCAAAGTGAATACTTTTGCAAAGAAATGTAAATTGGTATAATAATAATAATAATAATAATAATAATAATAATAATAATAATAATATATGTTTTCCCTAAAGTTTCAGTAAAATTATTGTAGTATTGATGATTTTGCATATCTGCCCTAAGAAAAGATGCGAGATACAAACACTTTGCCGTTTTGCTTTTAATTAAATTGTCTTTGGGATTAATAGGGTAATTTTGGATTATTAGTGGCACTAATTTACTTCCACATTTAAGGATTTTCTATTCTTACATTTAATCTGCACTTGAATGATAAGGACTAAGACAACCATTCAATTGGTGTCAATCAAGCCTAATCTGAACTGAATCCCACTCCAATAACATGATATGTTCTTTCAACCTGACTCGGTGCCACCAGGATTCAGATTAAAAACAAAAAATATAGTAACAATAATACAGTAAATCTTCACATGATCTCATAGTTTCTCATTGTTGTGTTACAACTCCAGTTAAGTTTGATTTGCAATTGCAAATGTGAAATCATTCAAGGTAAATTATTCAATGTGTCTGATTTTTTTCCCTATTCAGTAAATGCATCAAAATGAAGAATTTACAACATTTCCAGTTTACAACAGCCTGTTTTTTATACACTTTTTCCATTCAAATAAAGCTTATGGATATTTGCTTTGATGTGCAAATGGGAATAATCTTGTCCTTATTACCTTTTCTGCTAGATTCAAAAGTACAACATCAATAAAACCCTGAGCCCATTTCTTTTATGAGTAATAGTCTTTGGTTAAAATAGGACATGGCAGGTTGGACCTTAAGGAGAACGGAAATTGGTTTCCACCAGAGAAAGCCTGATCGGTGCATCTCTGAATATCAATTTTTGCAATATTGCATCTGCAAAGGACTGCGTGGATGCAGTATTTAGTAGCTTGTCATGTTTCAAGCTGTTTGGAAAAAACATATTTAACCAATAAAATGGACTCTCAATGCCCTTGATGTCAACATTTGATGTAAATTTCAGAGTCCAAAATGCTAAATCTGGTGGAAAGTGACAGGAGCAGGGAAATAATGAAAAAGTAAGAGAGTTGTGAGGGAAATTTGGGCCAAATTAAATCAATATTCCCATCGTCAAACCCAACAGTAACACTGCAATATCAGGTCTTACTAATATGATCATAAATTTTGTCCCCAAGTTCTATAAAAGAAACAGAATATTAATTTCATTAAGAGCCAATCCAATTACGCTTCTTTCATAAAGCAACAGACTATAACAGGAGTAAGTCAAAAGTGTGTTCAACTAATTAAAATAAGTTAAATTTGTTTCATACTCGGTGGCTGATTTATTATTAGGACTGTACATGCTGATGAGTAAGAGGTAGGAGACATGCTGTGCGTTGCTGGTACTGACTGGTTCTTCTCTTGGCGTCTGCTACCACTCCCAACCCCACATATGGTGAAGTCAGCGTGCACCTCGTCTGCTGCGGCTATCTGTGCTTTTTCTGTTTGTGGGATATGCATATGTCCAGGACAAAGCCATGGGTGGCGGAAAGGACAAGAAAAAAAAACAAACTCAGGCAAATAATTCTGAGAAATCTAAAGTGTGTGACATTGAACATGTGCCCCATTATGGAGTGGAGTGCATCCCCCATCTGTGCATTTCTGCCACAAAACAATGTGTTAAAAAGAGCCGTTTTGGTTGCCGACGCTTTATGAGTCACAAATCATGACTCACAATCCACCTCCCCAGAACACACACACACACACGCGCGCGCACACACACACGCACACAGCCTCAATCCCTCTCCTGCCTTCATCCACTGACCATGAAGAATATGTGCAGGCAGCCTTACTCATGCATATTTACACCCAGCACACGCTAGCTCACACACTCAGCAGGCACTCTCTAAAGGTTATTGTGTGTGAGTGTGTGTCCGTTTGTCCGTCCGTTCACGTACTTTTAAAGGTCACCTCAAGAGAGGCTGACCACATGTCTAGGTTGTGATTCTTGGATTGATATCGAGAACATTTGGACAGGCTGCAAACAAACATCCATTATTGAGTTGACATTGTGCCTTAAAGTTCGAAACTTGCCGGCCACTTTCTTAGGTACAACTGTTCAATTTCTTCAAAGCACATCACAGTGAATTATATATCAATGCATTTAGGTATCGAGCATGATGGAGACTACTTGTTGAAGTTGAAAGCAAGCATCAGAAAGTGATTTTTAATGAGTTTCATGGTAGTTCCATGTTTTGCTTGCCAGAAAATTGGGAATTTTATGTGCAAATATGGTTTGAAAAGAGAAAATATCCAGTAAATCGCAGTTGTGTAAACACCAATGTCATGTTCGTGTGTGAAGACGGAGAAAAATGTGAACGGATTCCACTTTAACTTAAGTGAGACCCAGGTCTGTAGGTGGACCAGAGTTCACTTTTTTGGTTGGCATCAGAGTTTAATTACACATGTACACCTCCTCAAACGAACTGAACTTTCTAGCGAACTAGAGTCCAATTAAAGCGGACTAAACGGGGCTGGTGTGAATGCACCCTAACGAAATGCACATCATGTCCAACCTTGAAGTAGATGAACTACAGCCACAGAAGACCACACCTTGTGCCACTGCTGCCTGTTAAAACCAGGAAAGTGAGGCTACAATTGACACTGTTTCACCAACATTGGGAAACAATCTTAATTTCAATTGCAGGATCAAAAACTGGCATGAACAAAATATTCTGGCAAAATATCCTGGCATGAACAAATGCAGTTGTTTTGTGAGGTTTGTTAGAGAACAAACAGCATCAAAAAGACCAAGGTATTAACATTTCAGTGTAATGGTTTGGGAGATATATTCTCACAACTCTTAGGATGCTTTAGTACAAGCTAAGCCTTATTTCTGACCCTTTAAAGCCCAGTGTATCTATCTTTTGATTTCTTCTTCCAGCAGGATAACTCTCCATGTCACAAAGCTCAAATCAAAGACTGGCATCATGGATGTGCATCAGAAAAATCTGCAGCAACTGCAAGATGCAAATATGGACTAAAATCTCAGAATAATTTTTCTGACACCAAGTTGAATGTATGCCATGAAGAGCTCAGGCCGTTCTGAAGGTAAAAAGGGAGTCCAATCTGGTACTAACAAGTATTGATTTTGTTGATGAACATTGTTTTGTCCTAGTTTTGGTAAAGACCAAGGAAATGAAAACTAAAGCTGAAAGACTTAAACTGTGACAGAAATCATTTTCCTGACCGATTCAAGATGAGACAAATATGAAGGGTATTAAATACTATCAGATCTAAGGTTGGTCCTGTGCAATTTTAGTATATTTCCATTCCATAAATATTTAACCTGGATGTACAGAAAATAATTTTCCCCACTGATGAAAAATTCACTTGTTTATCAGTTTGTATTTATGGTTAGATTTTGGCAGTTCAAATTTGGTCAAATCTAAAATTGTAATCAAAAATAAATTATGATGTCTGACAAAAACTACATTAAAAAGTGCTTTTAAAATGAACACGAATTAGCAAGGTGTACCTAATAAAGTGACTGGTGGGTGAACAATAAACCAACTACTCAAAATCTGCAATCTATCATTCTTCCAGCGCACCTCTTGGCCAAGCAAAGAGAACAGAATAAAAGGCTAAATCTGCTACTTGGCTTTAAGCACATTTTCCATCCAGATTATTGCTGCTCAATACTTTGAAAAAAAAAATCCATTTCCCCCTTCTTCCTTTGGCTGCTCAATACTTATGAAAATCCAATTTGGCTGCCTCTTTTCTCTCTTCCTTCCTTCCTTACACAATTGGTTGCGTTTCACCCACTCAAAGTGATTAGTGATCTGTGGGTATCATTTCCATAGAGAATGATAACTGTGTGTTGTAGAGGAGGGGAAAGGTCCGCGGATCCCCATCAGGGCCGATGTCCCTTGGAGAATGACTGGACCAGGAGGGCAGGCGGGACCGTCGCTGCCGCTTTGCAGATACAGCCAGTTGCTCTACATCATAGGAGCGAGAAGACGACTCACTTTATCTCTCGCTCTTTCCCTCTCCCCCTCCCTCCCTCTATCATTCATTTCTTTAGGTCGTCTCTCAGAGGCGCTGTCTCTTTTTTCTCAATTTCTAATGCCCACACATGCACACGCGCAAACACACACACACACACACACACGCTGTATATCTTTTCAAGACTGCACACCCCATCCATCCCCTCAAAGAAACTCATTTCAGCTTTGCGGTCTCCTCAAAAAGCCTCTTTACGCTGAACTAACCTAAGCTAGGCTCTGTCTGCACCATTTGACAGCCTTTACATCTCAGTATGCAGAACAAAAAAACACACTCACAAAAAAACACACGCCTTCTTTTTCATGTGTACAGAAACTTCAAAGGTTGAAAAAAAAAAAACAGCTATACTTTTAGCCTATCAGTATCCAAACACACCTCATAGTGAGGGGGTACTGGCAAACAGATACACAGAATACATTGTGTAATAACGCTGCAAACATATGTTAATACCTGTCAGTACCTAAGCAGGTGATTTAAAATGCTGAGCATAAGCCAGATCAAGCAATTAAAATTTCCGTGCCACCTGGATGAATCACAGCAGACATTTTGAGGCAGAATCTGGAATTATCAGCTTATTTACACTGGCTTGTAAAAGTATTTGCACCCCTGGAACTTTCTGACCTTTCGTCAAATTACAACTGCAAATATTAATGTATTTTGGGGGAATTTTATGTAAAAGTAGTGCATAATTTGTGAGTTTATCCTAAATATAAATGCACTTGTTTTGTGAGGTTTGTTAGAGAACAAACAGCATCAAAAAGACCAAGGAACACAGCAGAAAGGTCTGCTGTGCAGTGTGCAGGAGAAAGGGGTATAGAAGGACAAAGCTGTGTCCAATCCATCATCTGAAGATGAAAACTTCAAACCTAAAAAAAAAAAAAATTACCATGCACCTAAAGTTACAGGCCAGACCAGAGGAGTGTTTATAATAGGTAACTCTGGAAGAGCTGCAGAGATCTACAGCTAATTTCAGGTTTGTCCTGTTACAGATGAGTGCAAAAAAGAAAACCAAGAAGGCCAGAACTTTGAATGCACCATACCCATAGTGAAAAATGGTTGTGGCAGCATCAGGTTATGGAGAGGCTTTTCTTTATTGGTATGGTAATAGGAAGATGGATGGAGCTAAATACAAAACAAGAAAACCTCTTGAGGCCAGAGATTCACCCTAAACATACAGTCAGAGCTGCAATGTAACAGTTTTATACCCAAGCATATTAAAGTGTTAGAGTGGCCTAGTCAAAGCTCAGACTAAATCCACTTAAGAATCTGCAGCAAAATATAATCTATGTTAATAGATGCTCCCAATCCAGTCTGCTTAAGTTTAAGAAATATGCGATTCTCTATTTTTGTGCTTTCCTTAAAAAAGAAAGGGGGAAACATTGGTCTTTTTCCTTCCACTTCACAGCTATGCACTAGCTTGTGTTAGTCTAATAAATCCTAATTAAATAGAAGTTTGTGGCTGTAGCAGGACCAAATGTGGAAATGTTCAAGGGGTATAAATACCTTTGCAAAGGCCTTTATTTACTAGAACAGAGCAAAAAAACAACAATACAAGTCTAGTTAGAGATAACTCCCATGATGGAGCTTATTTGACCTTGCATCAAGATGCAACTAGCCGCCATCTTAAACCAATCTTTTTCTATTAAACACCACATTGGGAAAAAAACACAACTTCTCACTATGGGGCATAGCCATCACTATGTCTACTTTTGCCCAATCAGAGAGCACAATAGCCTGTCACGGTCAGGCTTATCTTCATGTGCACCAATCAGTGTATTCATCAGCGTCATGCAGAGCCGTAAGATCGAGCGGCACCTACCTTCAGATTTTCAAAAGCACAGTAGGCTGGAGCTTCTATTCATTTGCACTCATGCAGGCCCACATACACACACACGCAAACGCACACACACGCTTGCAATTACATGTCGCAACACCTTACCTTGTCAAAAATGTCACATTCCAATTCTATCTCAAATATACAAAATCTGTTTCAAAGAAGCTCCACATTTAGTGTGCAGTCAAAAGCCTGTCAACACATTCAGCAACGTCATCACCATCCATAACAACCCAGTAGCCAAACACATAAGTAAATCATGGGTGTACCTCTGAGTTTTCCTAAAATCAGAGGAGTTGGTGTTCCAAACAGTGAGAAAGAGGGCAGGAACAAAGAGGGAAAGAACAAAAAAAGGGTGGCACTGTGAATTCTGGTTATCAAGAAACATTTTTTTTTTCTTTTCTAAAAGCAGACCAGTTGCGGCTGTTGTTTTTGGGCTACTTTCAAAAACAATGAACTACATAGAGGCTGCGGGGTATAACAGCATTGCTTTTTACAAACACTGCAGCAAACAGCTGTTCGGGATCACATGCGCTCGCCGGCGTATGATCAGGAGCCCGTTTGAGCACCAGTGGTGGCATAAAAAGAGACATGCTGGAAGCTGATGCACGATGGAGGAGTGCAGCGACAACTGCCATTGATTTATGTTGAGGCATGCATGTACATGTAAGCATTATGCACACGCACACACCACATGGCTACAGTCAGACTCCAACGTACGGAGAAGGGAAACTGAAATGAAGAGGAAAAACCAATTCAAACCATCCGCCATCCATGGGTCAGTGGGTCACATGTCCTTTTGCTCCATTGCCATGACCTGGAGTTAATTCCAGCAAAGCAGCTAGAATATATATGTATATATGTGTTTTCCCATATATGTACATATATATAGTGAAAGTTGCTCTCAGGTCAAGAGGTTAAAGACATCTCTAATTAAATCTACCTCTTTTAATAACAAAATTATTCAGAATCTCATGAAGGACTGACCTGAGTTCTGTGCCTAGAGAAATAACTTCCATCCGCACCGGGTGTTGATGAGATGGAGGAGGGATACAAGGAGTTTTGAGTGTAGGGGTGTGAGGTGGAGAAGGAGGAGGAGGAGGAGGTTGGGGGTGATGGGAAGAGCAGAGGACAACAGGAAGTGAGGTAAGAAGAGGCCATACCTTGGTCGCCAATCATCAGGTGTGCCAGACCTTGAAGGAAGACAAGAGCACAGTCAGCACAGCAAAGGACCATGAAGTGTGTGAGTGCTTATGCATAGATGTGTTTTAGTGGTGCAGGAGTTTGTCATTGGCATGCTGGAGGAGGCTACTTCTCTGCGTGTGTGTGCATATAGATATATATATATAAATATGAGTCATCTAAATTATAAGAATAAAACCATTCTGAACGCACTTACTTATCCTACGCACAATACAGGTACGTACAAAGACGTTTGCACACAGCCATGAACTGGGTCGTACACGGCGCAGTATTTATCTGTCTATGTCTATGTAACCTTGAGGCGAGTGCCGCTTCAGATGATTGCAACAAGAGATGTAGTACTTACCAGATGACAGCAAAGAACCTTTACTGTACATAACACAAGACCCAGAATATACTCAAGCTGGCTAACTTCTACCCTGGCTATTTAGTGTTACTGTATAGACAGTAGAAGATGTTATGAGGAACAAAAGGCAGAAAGAGAAGATTAGAAAAGACATGAAGGAAATTGGTGCGATAGATAGATAGATAGATAGATAGATAGATAGATAGATAGATAGATAGATAGATAGATAGATAGATAGATAGATAGATAGATAGATAGATAGATAGATAGATAGATAGATAGATAATGTGACGTACCTGGAGTGTAGCTGTGCTCTGGAAGGGCGTGGCGGCCAGGCGAAGAGAGAGAGAGACAGACATTCATTAACATGCATGCTCAGCCCAAGGGTCACCATGGCTACTTACTGTACATGCACACCCGTCCAGGGGTTACCGTTGCATCGTGCATGCAAAGTCAACACAAACGTCACGATGGATACCATGCTGCACTGGTAGCCAAAACTGAGGTTTGCTTAGACGTATATTCACGCAGCCAGGTTAAAGAAATGCACAACTTTCCTTAGATCTTGTCTTAACAGCACACACAAGCACCCACATTTTGTAGGAAGAGAGGGTGGAAGTAAGAGAGGAGAGGGGTGTTGGCATCAATATACATTCCTACCTGTTGATTTGGATTCAAGAGCCGTTTACCCCACAACTTACCTTGTAGCTGCTTCCTCTCCCCAGAGCACCCCAACAGATAGCATGCAGCACACACACACACACACGCACGCACGCACGCACGCACGCACGCACGCACGCATACCCACAAACCCAATCACACACATTCCCTCTCACACTCTCGCCGTCTTTCACGCAAACACAGCAACATTGACTATGGCAGTAATAATGACGTGAAATAGCAGGGAAAACATGTAGGGATGGATTAGCAGTGCAAAAAAGGACAAGGGGCATGCATGATTCAGTGCTGGGTCTGACTGTGCGTGTCAACGTTTTTTTGTGTGTATGTGTGCATGTGTGTGTGTGAAAGTGTGTGCATGTGTTTTGATTTGCGTGGTCAGAAGAGTGTTTCCTTGCCTCTGCCCTTGCGCTAGTAGCATGGCAGAAACAGGTGGAGCCATTAGCATGCTAACAGCGGTTTGCCCTCAAGGACAATGCAAGCCAGGCCAGGCTTAACAAGCCAGGTTCATTCTGCTCTCACTGCAGGGCAAAATGCGTCAGACAGGGATTAAATTTAGGCACGGATCTGCTCAAATTAGGGCTGCCACGACCAAATTAATTTTTGGACTAATCGCTGAATCTGAATTAATCTAAATGACTAATTTAGACCAAACAAAAATAGCTGTTTTACTTCAATTTAGTTTATTTTGTTCCAACAAACTTATGGAATTCTTTGAACACAAAAAAACTGAATTTACCCCAAGATTAACATGCTACCTGAAGTATATCAAAAATAAATAGAATGGAATCATTATTATTTATGTATTAAAGAAATAAAAAACCTGAATACTTCAAATAACAAGTACACTCAAATGTAACTGAGTATAAGCAAAAATAGGCTCCAGTCGAGTCATTACTGCAACTTCACATTAAAAATGTTCCCTTAATTTAAAATTAGAGCTGCTGTAAAGCTGCTTTCTGGTTTGTCATGTTTCCTGGAGTAAAACCCATAATAGAGGTACAAAGGTAAAGGAAATAAAGTGGAAGTCTTGCCTTTTCCTTTAAGTACTCTCTCCTGTTCTGAATAGTGCATGTGTATTGGGATCAAGAGTGAGGAATCGACAGTCTTCAGCTTAGCGTTTGTTTTTGGTTTTCAAATGTACTAGTGGCTCCATGCAGTCAGATAATTCTTAGCCAAATTAATCATGAAGTCAAGCTCTTAGTGCAAAGAGGAATTAGGAAATAAGTGCATCTTTTAATAAGTGCATCCAAAATACCTCAACACTTCTGAGCTAAGAGTCACCAGTATTAAGGTAGACTGAGGTAATAAATTCTGCTATGATTTGAACTTCTTTTGATGAGACACCAAATCAACATGTATGACCAGTGACCAGAGTATAGAGTAGCACAACGTTATATTTTCCCCCACCTCCCACTGCTAGTCAGCTGCCTGCAACATGGTTCTACACTTTTCTTTTGTTTACAAAAATACAAATTCGCCTGTTGGGAAATATTCACTGTCATGAAAAACATAGACAGTAATGGAACTAAATGAGCTCCATACATTAATATCATTACAGTAAAGCTGTTTTAAGACTAAAGCTGCAGCAGACTCAACAGATTAACTGCTTGATGTCAACTTACTAACTTATTATTTGGCAAAAAAGTATATAATATTCTGTGTGATGACCACTTGATCCAACAACTAAATTTTAGCAGTCATCTATTCACATTTATATATAAACATGGTTATAAATAGGTTTCTTAGAAAACATTTTCACCACATTAATCAATGTTATATTATTAGAGCAGCTGCAGGAACAGTAGGTGCTTTTTGTTTTAAATAAATCATGATACATGATATGTTTAGTCCTGGTAACTTCGTACCGACCCGTTCTTACTGTAGACATACTCTAAGTTGATTAAGGCTACTCCCTGGCAGTGGCATAAATATTAGCTGCAAACTGCGGTTGGAGGCATAACACCGAGGCAGTATCTTTGTCAGACCAAAATGAACTGCAGTATATGGAGGACCAGATGTAAAAACACTTCAGACCATAAAAAGCACTTTAAAGAACAATCTAACTCGTCCACAAAAATACATCATCTGCTAAATTCTCCTCTCTGAGCTATCTGTATCTCTAAACTATTTAAAGAAAATGAGAAACATGAATCAAGTGGGTATGGGAGAAGAACTGGAAACACTCTAAAGAGTACTGCACCCTCGTTTATCTTTTTGCAAAATTGCTCAGAAACGCTTTCAGTTCAATAGCACGCTGACTGCGTTTACTGGGCACAAGTTACTGTACTTTCAAAACAGGGACCGGAATTACTGTTTCCAAACGATCAATTGTCATTTTTCTACCATCTTTCTGAAACAGAAATTGCGCCTTAAAGGGATAGTTCTGTAGTTTTTAAGCTTGGTTCTGCTAAAACGTTACAAGTAGTACGAAATGAGACAAGAATTAGGTGAGGTTAGCAACAATTCTGGGAAAACGAGACGATTCCTTTCTTTATTACAATTCAAGCAAAGGCTTTCACTTCTGTAGTCAGTAAATTAAAGGTTTGACAAATCCATTTTTGCACATTTTATACTTGCCTAATGCTTAGGAGGTTTTAATGCAAATAAAGCATCAAAAATGCTCCCATTTTGTGTTTCACACATAAAAGCTTCAGAAATCCTTAACAGTGTTTTAAAAAATCAAAAATCATTTATTCAAGAATTACAGTATTACAATATTGAAATTATTTTGAACACTTAGAGATCATACAACAGTCCAAACTCATCAAAGCAGCAAAGTAGTCTTTGATTTAGGTGCCATTTGGAAAAGATAAAGCAAAGCTAAATATAATGTTATTTGAAGAAAAAAAGCACATCTTCGCTCTGGAAGCTAAACACTTCAAACATGGTTTAAGATAAACAAATGAAAAATAACATTTGATTTTTAATGAAAGATCCAGTGTAGTCCACACCAACTGGACAGTTTAAAAGCTCTTCAGCACAATAAGATGCTTATTTTAACATTGTTAGCTGCTAACATTTAGCCAGTTGCGATATTCTTACATCCTAAGTTGTTTGTCTCTTGTCTGTTACATTTTTACCATTTCTTTTTTTTCCCGTCCAAATACTCAAAATGCTGCTGCATGAAACAATTTAGAGCTACGCAAGTCCATTTGTTTCCATGTTGTTGGCAAAGTTCACTTTCTCACTAGCTGTTATCTTTAGCCTCCGGAAGAAACTATTTATACAAAATGAAGATGTAGATTAATAACTGCTCCTGAGCATTTTGCAGAATCTCATTTATACTGAACTGTCCCTTTAATCTCAAATATGCAAACACGAGAAATGGAAATGGCATGGGAAAAAAAAAATAAAATAGAGACCCTGTTACTCAGCCCACAAATAATAGCCTCTTATACTTTATCCAGCTCTGTAATTTTATTCAAGAGGCAGCATAAGTATCATTTTTCTCTTGTAAAGCTATATGATTTTCCCCAATGTCAAACATACTATTGCTCAACCCGTGGACCCATTTAAGGAGAAGATCTACTGCCAAGAGGGGAAAACAATCTGTGTACCAGGTGTTATCCATAACACTCGCAGCTAATATGTGAGCCCATTTCTAGGAATATATATCTTCCACTTCATACGAGCAGTCTCTTGTTGAGTGACAAGTGCCAGCGCAATGTAGGCAATGCTTCTGCTGAGAGCCTTTATGTAAAATGTATGCATCTCCTATTTGGCTCATAGAGCTTGCCCTGCTGTCAGGTACATCAGCGGTGGTGTGAATAATGGTGGTCCTGGAGGCTGCATATCTCACAATGTGTGTCTACATGTGTTTGTACATTTGGGCTGCATATGTTTGTGGAGGTATGAGTGTGTCGCTGAGAAGAAGCAAAACAGCAGACTGGATTAGACTGGCTTGGATCACATAAAGAGTAATTTTCAGTGCAGCAGGGAGCCTTTGCACAGCTTAACTTGTCACTTCCTGTATTTAAGAAAGCCTAAGTGCTTTGATTGCAAACACTTATTGCAGGAATTATTTTATTAATAATGAATCAATATTCTGTTTTTTCACTACTAGAGCTTCTACATTGCATTGAAAGATTTTGATAATTGTTTTTTACCTACAGGGTGAAAATAAAGGATTTTAAATTAACAATTGAATGAGAGAAAAGGTATGCATCTTTTAAAAGCAACAGAAGCTAAATACTCGGCTTATTATGTAATCAAATAATGTACAGATTATTTGTCAGATGATGTTTTGAGACATCTCTAGAGATGCAAGAATCAGTCATCCGGGGATTGGAATTGGACGATTTTTCCAAGACCAGCAGTGATCAAATATGGAAAATCTGATTTTTTCTCCTATTCATCAAATGCATCAAAACTCAGACTTCCCCCAGTTTTGTCACCCAGCACCATGCACCTTAGAGTATAATAACCAGATAAAGATCTGGGGCAAAAAGCTTTATGCGTAAATAGGGATTATCTTGCAATTTCTTAATTATCTGTTGGATTTAAAACAACTACTTTTATAAAGGAATTGGCAGTATTTTTTTCTGTTTTATGTGTTAATAGTCCTTGACATTTAAACGTTGGTCAAAATCAAAATAGGCAAAGAAAACGATAAAACTGCGCATCCCTCATCCCTTTATCATATACGACAGTAAAAAGGCATCAAAAGCAAACATTTAGGAATCTTGGATCTGTAAATAATTAACATGTTTCTTTTTTTACCTGAGAGTTCACAATTGAGCTACTTTATGATTCATTTTCTACAACTAATTGACTAATTGTTGGAGCTTGATTTTATTAATTCTCCCCCAGTGGATTAATTATTTCCGCACGTGTAAACACAAAGCAGCAGCAAATTTACCTTTAAAGCTGCTTGGTAAAGCTCGATGCTTCCCACATTAACCGCACACGCTGCACACAAAGAAGTTCAGATAATGCAGATTTGGATGGGGAAAATTACGGCTGACGTCACCGGTAGCCGGGCACTGCCTGCAGGTACCAAGGAAAAAGGGAGGCTAATGCCGATGGGGGAAATGAAAGAAATATGATGAAGAGACACTCCTGGCATGAGGTCTCCTTATTAGTCCTGTCTCCATGGCAACCCAGGCCATCCCACGGTCCACTAAATGAGAAGGTGTGATGCGGTGGGTGGCTAAAGAGATGTGTGTGATGCTGACAGCGGTGCTATAAGGTCTTTTTTTTTATTTCCTGGTGGAGAAACTGCAAGGCAACCCGACCATTTTTGGCAGATGCATTTGTATCATTAAATTCTAGGGAGTAAAAAAAATCAATGGCTTGGCCAAAGCTGGAAGGTATCTTTGGTTTACAGCAGTTTCTAGAGCTATTGATCAAGAATGCAGATTTGTTTTCAATGAAGTCAAGCAGATCTGACAACACACACATCTTTAGCGGGGTGGCAATGAAAGCATTTGCACTGAGAGCCATAACAAGGTAGCTGAGTTCATTAAGCAACTGTTTTGCTTTTGTAATGGCCATAATTACAATGCCCTGCCTATTGGCGCTCATATTGACCAAATGCTTGTTTGGCAGAATTAAATGAGGGTGTTTCTGTGGTGTTTAAATATTAAAGCATATTGTTCCTTTTTGAGCAGTTATTCATTCATGAAGTGCATCCTACGCTGTTTCTGTCTTCCATAGGAGCGCTGTCACATTAACACACACTATACCAAATCACACAGACGCAAACAGAGCATCTCAAAAGGCTGGAGGCTGTTAAAATTAATGGCAAGTGATAGATTCTACACACATCATTTCAACACCCTATGCATAGTAGCTCTGAAGGCCATCTAAAATCAATCCAAATCCATTAACACAGGCAGTCAGGTGTCAGCCATGTAACAACCGGTGATTTCCAGCCTCTTAGCACGGTTCCAATTAGAGTTTCTCAACACCATCCAGCTACCCCATCCATAGTGGATCTATATGGGTACTGCGTTCTGCCATATACACCGACGTAGGCCTTCAAAGCCGACCAGCCAGGAGAGACCTTTCATTGGGTTTCAGGAATCTGTATTCAGTCTGCTGACTCAAAGGCTTTACCGTGTTACTGCGACATTTAACAGCTGTTCCCACCATCTCGGTTCAGGCCTCGCTAAACTGATTGCCCTTCCTAGCAGGAGCCTTATATCTGAGTTTGGGTGAACGTTGTAGGCTGGGAGTCGTTTGCAGGCAAGAAATCAATATAAAGCATAATCAGTATGCAGGCTTAGCACTTTTTGTGAAGGCTGCTGGTCTATAGATGCCAGCTGTGGAGAACTGTGAAGGTGTGAATGATATGCTCTTTTAAGGAAGCTAGGGTAGGGAATTTCCGGGTTAAATTTGCAGGTATGGTTTAAGATAAATCTGTATGTCTGTGTGTCAGTATATGTAAAGGATGGGATGTATATGAAGGGTCAGCATGGTTTCAGGCCTTACCTTCGCTGCAGTCATTGCCTTGGTAGCCGGTGTCGGAGCAGTCGCAGACGGCCTGGTCGTTGACCACGCTGCACACCCCTCCGTTCTGGCACTGGTGGTCCGGCCCGCAGCCAGTTGTTACCGTGACGCCCTCTGAGCTGTCCAGCGCCACCAGCGAGCCGTTGATGCTCACTGCCGTGATCCAGCCACGAAAGGCGGGGTGCTCCCGCACTGAGGGTGAGGTGAGGCGTAGTGGCGAGGAGTGGAGATCTGCTGACAACCCGCCCATGTATGTGTGACTGAATACTGTCATGTCTCTTCTCTTACTCTTCACTTCTGCCCATCCCTCCAGTCGCCCATCCACCTCCAACGAGGTGTTCCTCCAGTCCCGCTTGACACGCACCGCATGCCACCGCCCATCACTCACCGCTACGCCTGACTGCAGCTCAGCTGGCTCAGCACAAAAGATGGAGAAGCGTAGGCGCAGGTGCCCGTGGAGAAGTAGCAACTCCAGGAAGTCGCAGAAGCCCTCATCATCCAGGTAGAGCAGCAGGCCCTCCTGGCTCTGAGTCCGCAGGCTGAAACTCAGCACGCTCTCACAGCAGGCGTTCCACACCGGAAACCGCCCCCACTGGCTGGACACGCCCCCAAACTCCAGGACCTCCCCTTGGGCCTGGCCCCCTACGCTGCACAGGCACAGCCCCAGAAAGAGCAGGGGGGCTGCCGCCCAAACGCAAACCGCCATTACACTCATACACACACTCGCTCTCACACTCACACACACACAAAATTAAATAGATGCTAGAGCTGGGGTGTTCCCTCTAGCCTACAGCTCATGGTGACAACTGCAGGGCACTTCGTAGAACACTGTCACCTGTCCACCCTGCTGTCTTGGTAATGCTTTTAACCAAAGAGAGCTCAGCTACAATGGACCTCCAGAGAGGGAGGGAAGGGTCAGACGGCAGCACCCTCTGTTCTCTTAACACCCTTTGAACATCTTCTGATGCCTTGGCCTGGTGTTTGTCTTGTCTTTTCGATGTTCAGCGTCTCCTCTTCATTCCTTATTTCAGTCATGAATCTCCAGGTGTGTGTGTGAGTATGTTTGTGTGTTAGATGTGGGACAAACAGGATGCAAACTCCATCTTTGTGCCCTAGATAGGGTCTTATCCCCCATGCAGGCAACTCCCCACAGAGTGTAAGTGTGCTCGTGTGTACAGCTCACACACTGGTAATGGTGAGAAATGACACCGTCATAGCAGTATTTTCTCCCCCTCTCCTCTTCCTTGTCTTCAAGGGGCAAGACTTAAAGCGTGTGTGGGCAAATATGTGTGTGTATGTGAGTGTGTGCCAGCGTCATCACTCTCTCCAGCGACCTACAGAGAGAACAGAGACGGCACAATCAACCAGGGTCAACACACACATTCAAACAAAACACACACATACACACGCAAGCAAGCTGAGCCTGTTATTCTCAAATTACACTTTCTCATGGATTTTGAGCGCACCGCTAGCCTGGTCACATTTGATCAATCTGTAAACACATCGGGATTAATATAAGTAATAAAAGCTTGACTTTAACTCACACACACCAACAGCATCTCCATAACAGAGATTCATAATGCCGCAAGAGGTTTTTTTAGGCGGCATACCTGCAACTTAGCTTCAAGTCACAAATATATCCCTCAAACACTTAATATTTTCCTAAATGCTGTCTTTATTGAACGACTTTTTGACTCCAATTGTGTTGTTATTTTTAAGGGAGAAAATGTTTTTACGGTGAGAAGCTGTTTCGCTGCACCTTCTTGGTTTCCAGTTAGCCCAATCACAAAGAGCGGGAGCAGCTCCCGCCACCGCTGCTACTGCGGTGGATGACTCAAATCGAATTACGCTCCAAAATCCCCGTTTCTAACGTCTGAATGCCTTCAAACCAAAAAAAGGGGGACACAACCCGCACTGACTGCGAATATAACCGCTCACTACACTAACAGGAGGCTTCACACCGTGTTGAAAAAAGCAAAAGAAAGCGGAGACATCACAGGTATTGATAGACGGGGTGAATGAATGCGGTTGAATTATCGATTCTCGATTTGCAGCCATACCTCTTCTCCATTTTTTTCCCTTTCACTCCCGTGGCAGTTGCTCAGCTTCATCGTCACCTGCGCCCTATTAGCTGCTAACTACTACATTATCTCCTACTTCCGTTCCTTTTTTCCCCCATTATGAACAAACAAAAGCAGATGTTTATCGTGCCAACTAGAATGTGGGAGCGCGTTTCGTCTGTGAATAAAAGCCACAGAACCGCTTTTGTTCAAAGGATCCTTGCTTACCTCGCGCGCATCCTGTGGTTCCGTGGCAACAGTGCCGCGCGCGACGCATCGATCTCCCTTCCCATTTGAGGTGGATTTTGAATCCGCGACACGAGAAGAGAGGAAAAAGGGAAACGACCAGACAGGAACACAACTATTACGGACTCGGACTGAAGATGACAAGGTGTTATTGCTTCCCGCTCTCCCCCCTTCTTTCTCTCTCTCTCTCGCTCACTCTCTCTCTCTCCGTCTGTCTGACTCTGGGTCGCTCTCTCCTCCGTTCTCCTGAGGAGGAAAAGGTGCAGTCTGATGATGCTCTCGCGGCAGACTCGGCAGAGGGGTGGGTCACGTGGTTTTCAGGGAGAGAAAATGTGTGTGTGCGAGGAAAAGGGAGAGAAAGGGAGGGGACGTGCGGTGCTGCAGCACCTTGGACAGCGCTCATTCAAGGCTCGCGCGAAATATATATATATATATATATATATATATATATATATATATATATATATATATATATAATTCATGGTTTGAATTATATCTTAATTCAAACCATCTGAGCCAACTGGAAACACATCGATTAATGTGTTCCAAACTTTGCATATCGTAGCAGAATTTCTTTCCCTTTTTTTGTCTTTTTTGCCCCTTATTAAATACCAGTGAAATCCTTTCTTTCACTCTTGGTTTGTGGTTCAGTGAAATCACTTTTGGTGGCCCGGCTACAGGTGAAACTTACGCAGAGGTGAACCTTAGTTCATTTCCTGGCCCTGAGCCACTTACTGCAGTTTTCCATTTCCTCCTGTCCAGTTACTGATGAATAAAGGCCACAAAAATCTATTTTTTTTAAAGTAAAGCATTTACATTTGTTTTAATAAAATATACAGAGGGAGGCAGAGCAGTTAACAATTATACTCAAGTAATAATTGGACTACTTCAACAGGAAATTACTCTAAATACTTAATAAAAAGGTTACGGAAGTACTGCACATCTGATCATAACATCTAATTTAATAATTTAAAAATGATGTTATCAGACAGAGAAATATTAAGTTATGTGCAAATTGTGGTATTTTAAAGATTAAAATTAAAAATGAATACAAATACATAACATATTTACAAGTTGACAAATTCAGGCAGAAGAAACACTTTCCTAAATCAAATTTTCAATATAAATCTTGGATACTTACAGTAAGTAATGTATATTTGGCAGAACACTGTAAAGTATTTACTGTAAACGGTGTAGGTGTAAAGCTACTCCTAAAAGTACTATTTAAAAAAAAAGTGGCTCAAGTAAATGTAACTAGTTACTATTTCTTAAGGTTTTTTTAACACCTTATTACTGGCATAAAGGTTGAGTCACAAATCACATTTATGTACATTTCACTTATAGTAGATTTTAGCAAAGCGGGGTATAGAATTGAAACAGAATTCCATTAATAATGTGATTAAAAACTCAATAAATGAGAATATAGCTTTAGAAAACGAGTAATTAATCTTTTAACAATAAAAGCTCATGAAAAATGTATGCTCCAAAGTGCATTGTAGTTATAACAGCAATAAAAGATTGATGAGTGTTTTTCACAACTTGAAAAACAATCAAAGAAGTTTAAAAAGTTAAACAACAAGAGGGGTTGTTGATAAATGTTTGACGAAATGTAACTCATCCTATGACTCAGTATGACTGAGAATGTGGAGGCGAGAGTTTAGAAACCAACAGGCAGGCCAAGTAGAATAAATGACTGCAAAACTCAGAAGAACTAAAAATAGAGCACGTTCTCTCTGTTTAAAAAAATAGATAAGAACAGTTTAACATGGCATGGTCTGATCAAAATCTATCCCCATGATTTGATATAAAGGAGTGAGTAAGTAATAACCACAAAACATGTCATTGTTAACTTTACCCAGCTCACTGGTTCAAAGTTTAAATGCTGCAATGCTAAAAATAACTGAAATGAATCATGAAAATCTTATAACAAATCCTGTTACTTTAGCTAAACAAAGTAGATCTTTTAAAATCTGAATTATTTATTTTGTTTTACAGAAACCTGGCTGCAACAGGTTGGTATAACGAGTCAACCTCTCATCTAAATTTTTACATTCCTCAAATAACTAATCAAGAAATTGATCCTCATATTTATTGGTCAGTCCTAGACCTACTAATAGTTAGTTCACATATCAAAAATATTTTTTTCACTCAAATTACAAAACGTAGAAATCTCTTTCTGCTTGTAGTTTCATGTTGCTCACCAGGTATTCCTTTTGCAAAGTCTCACGTGATTTTTGTGCTTAATAACAAAGTAATTATTGTGCTTTTATAGATAGCCTTTAATCGTATATTAGATTTAATTGTCTTTACCCAAACATTCACAAACCTACTCACACATGTAACCATTTTCTTGACTGATGTGATTAAAAAGTAAACAAACAAAAGTTCTTCCTTACAAGATTTTAGTTTAAGCTAGCTGTCTGTTCTGCTCACGAGAGAAAATGTTAATATCTTTGTCACATAATGCTTTATTTTAAATGACAATAACTGGTCTCACTGTTCAGGATTTCGAAACAGTGCGGCAGTGAGCAGTGATCTAATTTCTGTCCCCCCTAACAAGTTTTTGTTGACAATATTTACAACTTCCATGTGTCTAGACGCTAGACAATGCAGCCTTTTTGAAAAAAGTAAAAGAATCAGCACCTATAACACTCTTAGTAAAATTTTGGAAAATTATTTGGGAAAAAACATTTGTTGTTGCTCTTTCAAATGTTCAGTTGGAAAATCCATTTTTATCTTCCACCCACATGGTCTGAGTTAATCATTATCACAGTGCATCTTTGCTTACAGATTGATAGATTATTGTTTGTTTTACTGGTTTTTGATTTTTCCTCATTTGGATTCTGGGCTTTTTTTAATAACCAGTTGTAGGTTTCGTTCATAATTATTGGGTAAATAAAACAAAGACCCATTCTGACAGCTCTGAATGAGTTCCAGCTACATACAGAATCATGCAAAATACGAAGCATGGCTCAGCCTTGACACAGATTTATTATTATCAATGTTTGAAGGGATGCTCTGTAGTTCTGAAGATATTAGTCTCTCTGTACACTGCATATTAACACAATTTTCCTAGAAAAGAACATAATCTGACTTTGCACAGTAAAAAGCTTTAACCGTGACATTTCTATATTTCCAGTCTTCACTGAATTACTATACCGTTGACTTAGATTTCTTAAAATTGCGCCACTGAAGGTGGCAGCATATTGAAATAACTCTTATTTTAGTTCCGATTTGCTTTATTAAATTTTGTCTTGTTCAAAAAAATTTCGGTGCAGTCATTTGGAACATTTTTCCCTTTGGTTTTGGAGGCTGTGTGACTGAAAAGATTGTTGCTCTTACTTTTTAGCTTTCGGACAGTTGTGCAACTGTGGCAACAACCTATTGTTTTTACAAATCGGAGCAGATGTCTGGTATCTTAAAAATTCTAATAATGTCTGAATTACAACCCCAAACGACGGTAGAGTTGAAAAGGGCGTTTCGAGGATGATGGTAGATGTTTAACCTAACCTACCTCCTCCATTGATCATAATGGGCAAGGATCGTACCTCAACTCCATCCTTTATTTCTAACCTGACAGAGATTTAAAGAGGAGTAGCAAAAGCAAATGGCGTGGATTAGCAGTTGCTTGTGTTATCTGCTGTGCTGAAATTGACCTGTGGCCATGTCGTGACCATCATGACACCGTCATAGAAACAATCTTCAGTCAGAGGTCTCTTCAAATTCATTGCGAGACTGACTGCTACCTGAGATCCTTCCTGGAGGTATATGAGTTATGACAACATTTAATTCGCTTTGGTTAAATAAAGTATTTTTTCCCCGGATTTTGAAGCAGACCTTTACAAACAATAAAGGTTTGTAACTCAGTAAACTTACTTGATATCTTCTTTCAATGATTTGCTTATTTTAGCATACATGTCTGCCACCTATATAGATAACAATGTATAATATACACCAATCAGGCTCAGCATTGTGATCACTGACAGATGAAGAGAATAACACTGATTACCTCTTCATCATGGCACTAGTTAGTAGGTGACATATATTAGGCAGCAAGAGAACATTTTATACCTAAGGAAAAAACAAACTCATCATCCCTGACTTAGAGTTTGGTGGGGTTTTTTATGCATGCTTGTGTGGTTCGCATAAGTTTGTGTCATCTAGATTCTCCTCTTGTCTTGCTTCCCACATAACAGCGACTTGTTCTGTTAATTAGGCTCACCTGGTCCTGATTCTGGTAAGCATCCTCCACAGTTTTAATACTCCTCGTCAGTCATTTTCTTGCCAGATTCTTTTATTACCAGGCCTGTTTTCTGGACTGCTACCCCACATTTATTTGTCACTGCTTGGCTCTGTTTTTTGTGTTGTTTTTTTTTCATATACCTGTTTGTGTACTCTTCATGATTTTGTAACTTTGCTTTTCAGTAAGCTGCTAATCCATTCCAAGTCTTTATAGGCAGGTGGTTATAATGTTATGCCAGATAATGATTTAACTTCAACATAACCCTGTTACGTGTTTGGTTTTGGAGTCTGCATTTCACAAAACCACTTCAAAAATTGACTATTTCAGTTGATGCTGGCCAGTGAACTTAGCAGCTGGATGGATTCACCTCAAAGTATTTTCATCTGGTTGGAATCGGAATCAGTTTCTCACTTTTAGGAAAGTTCATCTGCTTTTAAAGCAAGAACATTGCCTGGATGAGATTTAGGCACCGAAAAGTCATAGTAAAATGTTTGGGTTGGTGGCTTAAAATTAATCTGAATTTTCCAGAACAATCTTTAACGACTGAAGATACAAACAATCCCCTAAACTAGCATTGGTAATATAACACCTGCTTCTGCGTTCTCTGATTGGCAGAAAATATTATCAGTCTTGAAAGTTGATTCCTGCATGTAATTGTTGTGATGGACATGTTTTTCCAATAAGGTGAAACCCATCATACTGTGTTTTTTGTTTTGTGTATTTTGTTTAAATCTGTGGGACTCCAGCTGGGTTGAGCCCAGCTCACGAGTGCTCTCTCTGGGCTCTCCGTAGCAGCTGCTGCTCTTTTTCCCCCCCTTCTCATTTTCTGGATCCATGTTTGTCTGCCTTCGACAAGCCGACGCATGCTTCACCCCTCAGACGCTCTGTTAAAATTGCTTTTTCCTACCAACACCTTAAGCCGGGGAGCAGGGCAGCTGGGGAATCGACTGGCGGCATGGCTGTCCTGTAGATAGCAGAAAAACTGTGACATCATTGTGGATCCTCTCCAAGCAATGACTCTTGGAGAAGTGCAGCTGGCAGCAAAAAACATTGCTCCCCCCTGTTTTTGCACAGCGGTTCTCATCTTTGGAGGATTGTTTAATCTAACAGTTGTTTGGTGCTTGGAGGTATTTACTTATGTGCATACTCTATTTACTCCAGCAAGGCAGTCGACTGTTAGACGGAGCGGAGAAGCAGCTCTGTGGTTGAACCACCATCAGTTTTATCGCACAGCTGGAGCAGGACGAGTCAAAATAATTTGAGCAACAGAATCAAAACCGAAAGGGTTTGACCAGAAAAACCTTTGCCGACACGAGGATAGGTAGTCTGAGAGTGCAGCCGTGTGCATGTCAGTTCTTGTGTGTGAGGGAAAACACGGGAGAAGAAAGAGGAGACAGGGTGGAGGAGGTGTTACTATGGAAACTATCTCAACATCAGCACACCGTCTCCCATTGGTGAGACCACCACAACTCCCTCACACTCTGCTGGTGCTCCTTCTTTAGCTCCTGGCCCCCCACTGTGCCAGGCTGACCTTTTAGACCAAATGGCATTAAGTCACAATAATATTCTTCTAAAGGTGACTGGCAAAGAGAAACGCCAAAAATTCAGAAGAACTGTGGATTACCAAGCACACATAAGGTCCAGTATGTATTCACTGACCACTACTCTAATAAGATTAAGGTGTTATTAAGTTTGGCCATTGATTACGTTGAAATTTAATTCACAGTATTGTGCTTGTTCAGCATTGTGCTTGTAAAACACAGTCTTATTTAAAATAAAAATTAAAAAAACTACCTTGTATTGATCAAAATGTTTTTAGGGATTTGAATGTAATTTTGAGAAATTAAGTTTTTTAAATAGATAAGTAGGAGCTGCACAGTATTGTCACCTTGAAGCATAAAGGACAAAGATGAGCAGGAGTAGTCAATGAAGTTTATTAAATAAATATGTATATGTAACTGGAAAAAAATAAGAGACCACTTTAAATGATCAGTTCCTCCGATTTTACTTTTTAAAGGTATATGTTTGAGTAAAATGGACATTGTTCTTTTATTCTATGAACTACTGACATGTCTCTGAAACTCCAAGTAAAAACTTTGTATTTATTTGCAGAAAATGAGAAATGGTCAAAATAACTACAAACATGCAATGCTTTCAGGTCTGAAATAATGCAAAGAAAACAAATTCATATTCATTTAGAAACAACAATACTAATGTTTTAACTCAGGAAGAGTTCAGAAATCAATATTTGGTGGAATAACCATCAAGTGGAGTAAAGCTCTAATGCTTCTCTTGTGAAAGTCAATCTGTTGGGTTAAAACAAAATTATTAAATATAATTTTGCCAACTGATGTTTCTTGAAAGCAGAAATGCATCAAAGGTCTTATTTCACTGTGAACAAAAAAGGCACATTTAACATTTTGTTAAATTTTTAACATTTAATTTTACTACAATAATTGCTTAAAATGCTTTTCTGGAAATAAGTTTGTTCAATAAATGACCAAATAAACAAATATTTGAATATAAAAAAAGATTATTTTCATTAAAATTTTACTTTCTAAAAAAATCTAATAAATTAATGTACCCTAAAATAATTGAACGCTGTGAAGTGTAAAATTTCAATTTTATATTTTAAAAATAAGTTTGAAATGTTTGAACTTACATGCCAACATTCTTTTTTTTTTAAGAATTCAGAAACATAACGGTGAGTTCTACAGAGTTTCACAAAAACCAGTTAAGTATTTTATCACAGTCCAAACGTCTAGCAATTAATACAAGAGTATTAATTGGAAAATCACTGTTAAAGCGATAAGAAGTCCCATTTGAAGTTTTGCACAAGCTATAATGAAGGGATAGAAAACATGTGAAAGCTGCTCTGCTCAGACGACTCTCCTTTCAATGCAAAATGCTCTGTTTGGTGGAAAACTAACAGTCCACACCACCTTGAAAACCATCCCCACAGGAAAGTTTATCTTCTGCACAGAAAGGAAAACTAGACTTTATGGAAAGATTGATGAAGCCAAATACAGAGGAAGAAAACCTGAAGCTACAAAGTCTTCTAGCAGGTCAACAAAAATAAACAGCTAGAATAGAATAGCTTGGATAAAAGAATGTTGTGTTAATATGCAAAAATTGTCACAATTGAGAGATAATACATTTTGCAGGTTGAAGCTCAGTAAGTTTTGTGGTCACCATGGGAGCATTGTTTTTTGCATGATGAAACAGAAGCAGAGTGTGTAATTATCTGCTACAATTCTGAGAACTAGAGGAGCAGAGTTCAGGAAACTTTGGATTTAAGATTTTAATACGGCAAATAAAAAAAGAAAAAAAGAAAATAGTCAGACATAAGGCAGACTCAGTAGGGTATGCTGTTAAACATGTTATCTGTTTCAACAGCAGCCATCAAGGCATGACGTGATGCATCATCCATCTGTAAGACACACGGGGGGGAAAATGCATTACGGCACAAGCATTTAAAACTGCTGTGACTCTATCAGCTAACATTAAGCTAGACAGATATAGGCTGCAGCTTTTAGCATTAGTCCTTATTGAATGATGAGCCAGAGCTTCGTTCTGTGCTTCCCTCCCCTACACCGCTTTGCCTTTCTTGGCCTCTTCTCTCTTCCCCGCTCTGACAGGCTGACAGCGAGCGCTGACCCCTGACTCTTTGCCTACTCAGCAGAGAGAAGGTCACTGTATATGTGTGTGTGGGTGGGTGTGTATACATATTTTCTTTATATACACTATGTGTGCTAGCGGTAATATATGTCTAAACTGCCAGCGGAGAGAATATACAACCAAAAATAAAAACTCATCTGTCAGCATCCGGTCAGTTTGTGTGTCTGTGTGCCGTTCGTGCATCCAGATTTTGATCTTGCATCCACATTGAAATGGGTATAAGCATTGAGCTCTGTAAATACAGTATGTTTCTAATGGGGCTATGGATATGAAATTTACACGATATCTTAGTCAAATAAAAAAGTCAAGTAGTTCTCACACACACAAAGAAATCAACACAAATTAGTGCAGAAATAATAAAATCTACAAAGAAATCTAATGCCTATGAAAAGGCTTCTAAAGGCTAATTTATCAAGCTGTCTGAAAATCTCTCCAATGCTAAGACTGCAAACCATACTGAGGGTAAATATATATATATATATATATATATATATATATATATATATATACATATAATTTGAGAAGCATTCAAAAACCTTGAGCTGCAATGGTACATTTTTCTTAAAAAGAAAAAAAAGGATTGTACAGGTCTCTATGCATACTCCCTGCACAAGACTCCACTGTTGAAGAAAAATCATGTTTAACCTCATTTAATGTTCGTAAACATTTGAACAACCCAATAAAATACAGGAAAAATATCATCAAATAAGATAAAATTGGAATATGTGGTTGGCCCATCAACCCAAAAACACTACATCAAGCGAAGTGGTTAAATGATGGTTGTTTTCCATCATTTAACACAAAAAGACTTCACATCACTAAAGGAGAGATGAATGGAGAAATGTATTTATGGCATTTTTGATCTCTGGTGGATTTTTAAGTTAGACAATAAACTCAAACACACAGTGAAAAAAAACTGGGTTTAATTCAGAGAAATGAAGTAAAGTTGCTAAAAAACACACTGTTTTTAATTATTTATTAGTTGGATTATTTGGATTTAATCACCCAAATTAAATCCAAATAAAAATCAACAGGATGAACAGAGGATCAGATAATATGGCCTCCTATAACCTTTAAGACTTCAAGTCAGTTTGCCTTGAGGAATGAGTCGAAATCTATCGTACAACAGATATTTATATTACTGTATATTTTTTTTGCTGTTTATTTACATAGAGAAAATAAAATAGCTCTTTATTTGACATTAAACCAGACAAAAATATTTTCATTTTTTAATGGTAATTTCGGAATACCTACTGAATTGCAAAATAATATATTCCTGAAAATTCCTAGTTTTGAAGTTTACATACTGCCAGAATAGAATAGAATAGAATAGAACAAAATAGAATAGAATAGAACAAAATAGAATAGAATAGAATAGTCTTTGTTGTCTCACAGATTCAGGTGTAACAGCAGCATCAAGATATATATTTTCACACAAAAGATCCAAAAGTATTAGAAATATATGTATGTATATAAAAACAAAATTAACAACAATGATAGTAATTTGCATTATAAAATTATGACAAAAAATACTTTCCAGCTATCAGAAATAGAAATATCATACTCATGATCCACGTGCAACTGAGAAGGATGACACTAAATAATCAAACTCTGATTTGGTCTGGTTGCCACCAAAATATTGCATGGATTTTATTTTGATAGCTCCCATTAGTAATATCTTATTGTGAAAAGATGGTTGTCTGCAGGGCTACTGAATCCGTGAGGTTGCACCTGAGCTTAAAATAGTGAGGTTTATGTAGTTTGAGCTGTAAATGGAAGTAACACGTAAAGAAATATGGCTCTTAACTGTAATATAATATCAGAGGTGGGATTATGTTTAAGTGAAAGACTCTTGGTGTCATTTGAAACACTTACCTCCAGAGTGGTGGGAGAACATAATTATAAGAGCATCATTTTATGAGTCAGTCGGACTCATAAAACGATGATACAGAAAGGGTCATCTCTGCGCAAGTATGAGTGTGTATCAGTGCGTGTGTAAGTGAGTCTTTGCGTGTCGGTGTGAGTGCGTTTGACAGGCACCCACCCTTTTCTAAATGTGATTAAATGGGAGGTTTGTCTCTAATCGTGTTGTAATGAGTTTCTGTGTAGCTCATACATTTACTAATTCCGCTTGCCAATAGTGCAAACAGCCACGTGTGTGCATGTGTGCGAGCGTGGGAGAGGTCACCTCCTGGCAATCTCACTCTCATTTATAACAATACCACCGACCTGTCCTCATCGAAGGATTTGCAATTTCTAAACACAAATAACATTAGCTGGTGTGTGCACAAGCATGCACAACCGGACGCCCCTGCGCACTGCGGCCAGACCGGAGCAAACGTGCAGTCCATCTGTGTATGGATCTGTGTGTCATTAGCACTCTCAGCAGGCATTAGCATTGATCATCTGACCAGCAGATGGAGAGTGACCGACAAGGATCAAACAAACACTGTCTGACTGCATGCTTGTGTCTGTGTGCGAAAAGCTCAAGGTTTTGTAGTAGTCTGGAATTGGACTTAAGTTATTTTTTTTTCTTTTAAAGGTGCCCTAGTATGCTAGGTCTGTGGGTTATGCAAGACAAAACCAAAAAAAATCATTCTTAGATAATGAGATTTAATTTTTGCTCAGTTCTGCCTATGTTCAGCTCTTTTCAGAATGAGTTGTTTTAGGGCCTCTTGTCACTTTACATTCAGTAAAGTGCAGAAGGTTGAGCCTCCTACACAAACAACAAGAACACAGCAAGTGGTTTCTGGATGGTACGTCAACAACAAAACATTGGTCTTCCCAGTAGCCATTGTACAGCGCATACAGCTGTAAAACCAGCTTAGCAAATGTCTCATGATCTACTTGGGCTGCTAGGTAATAGTGCAGTGAAAGATCTCATTTTCCAGACACCAAAAATCATTAACTTATTGCTAAAAAGTGGCTGGGTGTTTTTGTAAGCGGTTGGGCTGTTTTTAAAAGCAGTTAAAATCCAAATGGAAGCATAAAAATTTGCAAAATATCAATTTTACACAAGTCCCCTTTAAGATTTTGTAGCACCAATTCTCTATTCAATAGTAGCTTGACAGGAAGAAAGGCAGAGAGAGAAGAGTAAGACATGCACCCCGGATGGGGAATTGAACCCTGGACTGCTGGTCCAAGGCCTAAGAATTTTACTTGACTGGATAAGTGTGTGAATGAAAGTATAGTATGAAAAACTGGAGGTATATTTTGACTTCATTCTCGTTTCGATTGTCTAAATGTTGGATTCATCTGTCCTGTGATGTTTGCAGCTTACTTATTTAAAGCCTGACCTCTGTAGAAAATATCTGTTGCAAATTAATTGTGATCTTTTGTGTCCTTGCTTGGACCAAAAAAAAGTTTTGATGTGAAAAATGCATAGGAACTCTGACTAGAGACAGAATAAAAGACCAGGGGCTGCATGGATGAGGGTGGATGTGCTCACATGTGCTGATTAGCTCATGTACTACTGATTTAATGATGTGTTCATATTTGCAGAGCTCAGTGTATGTCTGTGGGCTGTAAAACGACAGCAAATCCTCACCAAAGTGCTGCTGCTGCTGGTTGTCGTGGTGATGCAGCTCAGCTCAGCCTGCGGCACACCATGCCCTAAAGCTGCAGGGATGGAGGTCAAGGGTCCAAGCAGTTTGCATCCAAGGGCCACCGTCGCAGAGTGGATAATGAACAGGGAAACTAGTAACAAGGAACATGCTGTCACCTTTTGCCTGGACTCCTGGCCTTCTATCTTGGGGTCTCCAGAATGTCAAATTAGCTGCAGAGCACACACGGATAAGCCTTTAGTGGTTTAATGGTGGAGCTGCATGTGTCTCACAAGAAGTGAACACCTGCAGATCACACAGACAGGCAAGCTTACACATGATTTCATCCAGTCAAAATGTGCTCACACCAGTAATACTGTCCAATTCAGGGAAGATATTTCCTAATAAAAAGTACCTTAAGATTCACATGTGTGGTCTCATAACCTCTGCATGCCAAATATTCACTTCTCCAGAGGAATGTGCAGATATTTGAAGGAAAGATTTCCAAATGACCATGTGCTTAATGTGAATCCAATCAAATACGAGCCAGCTTATATAACATGCAGATGGAACAACAGAAGTACAGTCATAAGTTATGATAACTATTTTATGTCATGATAGCTATGAAAAGCACACCCTTGCTGTCTCCCTGGGTGTTACGACAAAAAGTAGTTGGAAGAATTAAAATCCGCAGTATCAAAAACTGGACTAAAATAAAAGGTTTTATCAGTATGTCTGTGAGTCATTTTATGAATTTATACCCAAAGAAATCGTTAAGCTGTTACAGCCCATATGTTTGCTCTAAATTTGTTTTAAACAAAGTTGTTAAAATTCAAACCCAACTAATCAGCACCAACAACTTTTCAACTACATCCAAACAACACAAGGCATCTTTTTTTCCCCACGTTGGACATAACAGTATATAAAATTAAAAATAATTCTGGATCATATTATTATTATTATTATTATTATTTCTTTCAGAAAACATGTTTATGAAGATGCTTTTCCACCTATCAGTTTTCTACCATGTTTTTTGTTACTTTCTGACTTTTCAGTTACATTTTGTTTGGGACATCATTTATTTTTAATTAATGTAAAAAGCAAGATTACCACATGAATATGTAAATAGGTTAGTTGTCAAATATACCCCAGTTCACTGGGGCAGATGGGAACCAAAGATTGTCGATAGACTTGTCAAAATGGCCACCACTGATAATATTTTGGTGGCACAGGATGTAAACATTACTCAATACTACTACTACTACTACTACTAATAATAATAATAATAAAGGTTTCAACATTATCCAAAAACCCGAATCTGTAACCGTGTACTAAATATAAATTATTGCATGGCCTGGCTCCAGTGACTGGGGATTGGAGAGGGAACAAGCACGTTCATTGCAGGGAATCGCAGCAGACAGACAGCATGGGAGACAAGTTCTGGTACTCAGCCTTCCTCCAGTTGCGTCATAGAAAACATAAATAATAAAACAGATAAGATAAAATAGAGACCTTGCTTGAAACACAAATGAGAAAAAAATGTCGATTTATGAGTGCCCAATGAACAGGGTACCTCCTGGGGGTTGGTCTGGTGGGGAATGTCATCCTCCGGACCGAACCATGAGACCAGAACATGGTTCGGTGAGTTGATAAAACCGAACATATCCACTCACCTGCACATTTTTTTTTCTGTTGTGCCACCATTATAGAACAAAATGCAAAGACCCTGTGAAGAAGCTAAAACAGTTTCATTTTCCACAATGAAACATGTCACGGGTTGAAAGGTCACTCAGTGAGGAGGAAGTCATTATTCTAAAGAACCATAAAAGTCAGATTTCAGTTTGTAAATCCACACAAGGACAGAGACCTTCATTTTTAGAGAAATGTCCTCTGATCTGATGAAACCAAAGTGGAACGGTTTGGCCATAATGACCACTGCTACATTTGGAAACAGTTCTTTCAAATGGACAATAACCATAACCATCCAGACACATAATGAGCATCATTACATCTGGAGGGAAAAGGGTGTAAGAGCAGCGGTCCCAACAGAGAATCACAACATGAGAGGGAATTATGGGGAAATATTGAAGCAACGTCTAAAGACATCAGTCAGGAAGTCAAGGTTTTGGCACAGATTGGTCTTCCACATGGACAATGAACATAAAGATTGAGTCAAAGTGGTTAGAAAATGGCTGAAGGACAACAAAGTAAATGTTCTGGTTTGGCCATCACAAAGCCCTGATTTAATCAAGAACCCCAGCAAACTATTGTAAAACAGTTGACTCAATTGATACAGTTCAAATATATGTACCTAAAAAAAGTTTGGTTTCATTTAACAATAAAAAAATAAAGGTGTGTTTATCTTTATTTGGTGTATGTAAACTTGTGGTTTGAATTGTAAAAATTGATTAATTGTGGTGACTGTATGTGTTATCTATATTTCGTTGTTCACTTTTTAATTATTTGTTTACCATATATTTTCTAAATAATTATTAGTTTTATTATAATTATGCTTAAAATTAATTTAGCGCACACATTCACACTGAATTATCCGTCATTTCTTTGTACCAAATAACACGTACTGCATTAACAGTAATTTTCCAGCTTATTTTCTTGATGTCATTGTATTTTCCCCTTTTTTTTTCCTTTCCCCTTTGTCTATATAATTCCCCTCCAAGTCTGTCGCATGCTTTTTGTTTACGACTGTACGATTCCAAAGCTGTGATGCATTGAAAGGAAGCAGTTTGACTAAATGCTTGCCTTCTGAGTGAGACTGCACAGTTTCCTCTGGCAGCTTTTCTAGAGCTTCTGTTTCCAGTTCAAGTTGAAGTTTGAAGTTGGATAACAAAATCCTACAACCAGCTGGAGCTTTGGAGCTGTATATTCAGAGTACTGGAGCAGAGACGCCTGTGGCACAAGCAGTAACAATGACATCCACACAGGTCTCTTGTTTTCAGTTCAGCCAGTGAAGCTGACAGTCGAATTCAACACAAAGCTGCCATGCAGGTGCACCTCAACAAATAAAGATGTCATCACAAAGTTCAAATACTTAAGTATTTTGAGGATTATACGCTGGTGCAAATTTCCAGAGGTCAGTGGGCAAAATGGGTTCTCAACAAAGCACTCCGCTGGTAACACAGGAAGCTCTTTCTTTGAGTTTTGTCCACTCATGATTTACTAGAATCACAAAAAGAACAAGTCATGAGCAAATTTTCCAGGAAACCTAACGGAGACACAAAAGAGCAAGGTAATATTAGACCAACATTTACAAAGATCCTTAAAAGAGACATTTTCAAGCCAAATGTGTCATAATTCTGGACACTGCTGTGTCTTTTGTTGTGGTGTCAGTAGATGCGGCTGTAAAGCTGATAGTGCATTGACGTCTTTTCCTAGCGTTCATTCTTCTGGCTATCGTCTGTCACTCCGTCAGAGGGCAACACAGAGACACAGAGGACAAATAATCAAGTGAGTGAGATATTAAACCTATGCTTTTTTTGGGGGGGACTGTGGGAGAAAACTGGAGCACCCAGAGAGAATCCATGAATATACAGGAAGAGCATCCAAATCATTATTAACGACCTGAAAGATGCAGAAATATCAGACTATTTCCAAGTATTATGCATTTAGTACTTAGTTTGGACTTCTTCTGCATGAATCACTGCACCAGTGTGGTGTGGCATGGAAGTGATCAGCCTTCTGTCGTGATTTGCGGTGAGAGGTGGTGAAGCAGACGCAGAGGACCCAAGTTGTAGGGAATGAAATGATGATAATGATGATGATGATGATGACAGAAATACCATGTCCTAATAGCTCAATACTGGTAGCAACTGGTGCAGGAAAAACACAGACTTGACAAAGAACAAGACACAGGTGGGTTTAAATACAAAGGGAGACAATCAGGGGAAACAAGGAACAGGTGTAACTAATCAAGCAGTAGACGGGACAACGCAAAGACTCCACAGAACACAGAAACATAAATAAACAACAAATCCTTACACCTTCAGGTCAGCTGCATTGTTGGTTCTGGTATCTCCCATCTTCGTCTCGACAATAATTCTCTGTGGAGTTCAGGTCAGGCCAGTTTGTTGACCATTCCGTCATCTGGTCATCAAATCAGGCATTGGTGCATTTGGGAGTGTGGGCTGAAAACTACAATCAGAAATTTCTAGGTAGACTTTCATTTAAAAAGAAGAGTTTGGAGCATTGAGCATCAGTTGAGTCAAACTTCTCTTTGATCCGGGTATCCTCTGATGTTTCTGGTTGATATACCAGGAAGGCGACTCTTGTAGTTCATCTCCTGGATACATCAGTGCACTGTGGCTCTTGAAACTCTGAATCCAGTTCATGAATCTCCTAAAAACTCCCCAACTTTTCAAGAGCAATAACCCGTAATCATCAAAATTATAAATAAATAACTGAAATAGAGCAGTCTGTGTGTGATAAATCTAACCTTAAATGCACTTTTTTTAAAAAAAATTTTTGCTGTTGTTAATTAAGATGCATCTACGTGTGGTTAAGTCTTTACCCATAAATTAGCCTTCTGGAAACCGTCATCTCCTCTTCTCATTCAGATCCACTGCATGCAGGACCATTAGGATTTCCCTGAATGAAAAACCAACCCAGACTTGACGCACTCAACATTTCGTTTGCATTGATTTTACTTGTGAAGTGCCCCATTTGCGTGTCTGCGTGCACAGGAGTGTGTAGGTGCAGCTCTGAACTCTGAGGCCAAATGAAAGAGAGAGGTGGGTGGGGAGAATATGAGTTAGGAAGTGCAAGCGGATAGAGGGGAGGAGGAGAGGAGGTATGATGACAACAGAGGGAGAATCGTTGAGATGCTAATTGTCCATTCTCAATCCTCCATAAAGTTTAACAGCCACTCTGCCTCCACATGTTATTCTAACTCAGTCACAGAGGATACCTCTGGGATGTGCAGCTATTTCTCCCTCACTTCTCTTCTTTTTTTATTCATAATGACATCCCTATCCTCCCTTTGTCTCCTCCTCCTCCTCTTCATTCCTTCTGCCATCGTGGGCAGAGAGAGAGAGAGAGTAGGGAGAATATGCAAATACCACAGACGATTTGGAGCATATGTGTGCATCTCTCACGAGGCCAACCAACACCTGATCATCAGACTCCCTCCTATTTATCTCTTCTTTTCCCCCGTTTTTACCTTCCGCGTCCTTGCCTCTCCTCTCCTCCCCTCGCCTCGTTTTTTTCCCCATTTTGTGGAAATTCAGCCCCCCCCGTTCAGGTTTTCTCTTTCTCTCCTGCTGCTGTTGCTCCCTGCCAACGCGTTGCGTTTAACCACTTTGTTCCCCCTTTAAGATAAAGATAATTAAATCAGCAGCTAAATGAGAGAAACTGTGCTGCTGTCGTCACCACTTTGATGTTCGCTTTCTGTGCGTGATAGCATCAACATCGAGTCGTCAGTCCCAAACTGCTGCTGCTGCACACCTCACGTTACACTTGCAGTCTCCCGCCTCCTCCTCCCACAACTTACTGTACACATAAAGACAGATTTGACACGCTAAGCTCTACTGTCTTAGGTCCCCTTTCTTGTCATCCAACCACAGCATTCTTTACTGCTGATCTCACCCTCTTTTCCTTCCCTCTTTCATTCCTAATGTGATGCCGTTCCCTCTCTTCCTCCCCTCTCCCTCCCGCCTCTTTCCTCCCGATCAGCAGGTTGCTAGGAAACTGTGCTCCATTGATCTGGGGATGGGGGGGCATGATGACAAGCTCCCATAACTGTCACAAAACACACACACACACACACACACACACACACACGCACACACACACGCACACACACACACGCACACGCACACACACACACACACACGCATACACGTACACGAACACACACATGGGTATTGGAGATGTCTGGTAGTTGCTTTAAAATGAAGGCGTCCGCTTATCTGATAAGGACAGGAACGGGGAGGAGAAGAGGAGGAGGAGAGAGAGAGAGGCGCTTCGGGTTGCTTTACCTACTTGTACCCTCCCTTCACAGTTTCCATTATCATTCCCCAATTTCTTCCCCCCCAACCCCACTTCATGTAACCCTTGCCATCCCTGGAAAACAATTACCTTCCCTGGTGGCTCGGCTAAATTTCCAATCTGACCCATGGCGCAGTCATGGCCACCTCATCATCGAAAACCACCAACTGGCTCCATTTCATTTGTGATTCCGCTTCGGCACTTATTACTTGCACTGTCACAATAAGATGAAACAAAAGGAGAAGATGGTGATGTAAAAAGAGCAGCATCTCCTGCAAGTGGTTAAAAATGTCCAATGTTGTGATGTTAAATGGATGAACCACCATTAAAACATAATCAAAAGTCAATATGTGTCTAAACACTTTAAGTGGTGGTACCTTAAAGGCATTCGTCTGCTGATTGTCCTTCATTTAGTTGAATTTCCCTGCTAGTTGCCCAAAGTGTTAGAAGTAAAAAAACACTAATGTTATATCTAGGAAAAGGAAGTCAATCAGCACTTTTTTTTTCTTTTTTTGTTAGGGTATATGCAGATGAGGCTCAACAACAGCCATGTTGAGCGCAGTGCACCAGGCTGCTGTAAAACTTCACATTAATGACTACTGCAAACAAAACAAAGAGGTTCATTGGTCAAACAGGAAATTGTTTCAGTATGTTTCGTCCACTCAGGATTAATTTAAACCACAAAAAAAAAAAAACTGTCAAGTGGAAAATATAGGAGAATTTTCAACAAATTAAAACAGAAACAAAAGAAGCAAGCTAACATTAACATCTCCTCTCAGACATCCTGATGAACATTTACTGCTGAACTATCAAGACCATCCTTAAATGAGACAAATTATGCAATTAGGTTCACATTTTGCATGTTTTTGTTCTTCCATTTGGATTTCAACTGCTTCTAAAAACAGTCCAAGTACTTAAAAAACAGCCATTTTATGGAAATAAGTTAATGCTTTTTGGTGTTTGGAAAACGAGACATTTCAAAAGCAACCTGATTGTTTAGTCAGACTGCTCCATTACGTAGCAATCCCAGCAAAGCCCAGCATGTTTGGTCAGCTGTTTTTAATGCTGTATTCACTATACAATGGCTGCTGGAAAAGAAAATACTTCATTATTTGTTTTTGACTTACCATCCAGAAACCACTTGCTGCATTCTTGTTGGTTGTGCAGAAGGCTCTACTTCTGCTTTTCAAAGATGTACGGTGGTATAGTTGCGCACCTTTTTGCAACCATTTTCACATGCGAGTCTAAATGTTGAATTAGGGGGCATGGCCAATAGCAGCATATTTGGATTTAGAGTGACAAGAGGTCCTAAAACAGGCTCAACCAGACTAAAATCTCATTATCTAAGAATTATATTGTGCAAAAATATGATGAACATGTATTATAAAGCCCACAGACCTACCCTAATCTATTCAAGGAAGCATAATGGGTCACCTTTAATAACTGTGTTAGAGTCTTGTGTTAGAACCACATTAAAAAAGGTGGGGAGAATTGCCCCAGGTCTCACTAGGGCATCCCTTTCTAGGACATCTGCAAGAAGCATCTCGGCTGTGCAATAAACGTTAGTGAACTGTTTCCACCCAGCACACAGATCGTTTGCTCTCTGGGAGGTGCTACTGAAGCCTTTGGGCTAAAACCACCAGATTCAGGAACAGCTTTGTCCCTAAAGCTTTCACCTTACTAAACTCTGCCCTCTGACACCCCACTCAGCTTCACAAGCACACACACACACACATGCACACAAGCACATGCACACACGCATATCAGCACATGTTTCCATCCCTTCACATAAACACTCACCAAACCTTCCGTATAAATCAGATTTGATTTTATTTATAACTTGCAGGCATTATTTTCAGATTCTCTTTATCTGCAGTAGATACATTTTTAGGCATGTGGGGTTTTTTTTGTCCTCCATGTCTGTACTTCTTCTAATTTTCAAACATTCCCTCCAGGATTTGCTGTCAAGTTCAGCTAGAATATACTGATCGACAAAAAGGAAAAAAACAAAGGTAAACCTTGGGATTGGAGCTACTGAACAAGATCATTGTAAAATTTGACAAGAAAATCTAACTTTGGTTTGACGTTTTTTCATAATACTACAGTTCCAAGTGAGACGATACCATGATAAGAATAACGAAATAAGCTTCACAGAATTGCCTTCAGTCTTTTTTTCTTTTACCGCTTCATCATTAAAACTAGGGCACAGATGTGTAAAGAAGACGTTTCTCTGTGCTACTTTTATTTCTTGGAGATAGAAACTAAAAACACGGCATATCACCCCTCAAATATTTACACATTTTGGCATGTTTCAGAATCATCTTATGGTGCAGCCAGTTTATTTTTACTCCACAAGGAGTTCTCCTCATGAGAAAAGCCAAAAACAGGCCTTCAAAAGTTTTGTAAATGTGTCAATAATATGAGAGTCAAATATTTAGATCCATCACTTTGTACTTGGTGAAAGCAAACTCAAACATCAGAATGATTTCATCTGATAATCATTACTATTCAGTGGAAGTTACTCCCATTCGCCTTGGCAGAAACATTCAAGCTCCTGCAGGTTGGGGAGTCACTGCACAGCTATTTTCAGATCCCTCTAGAGATGCTCTAGTGGGTTCTGGTCCAAACTCTCACTAGGTCACAAAATTTTCCTGAAGCCACTCATGTTTTCTTGGCACTCTGAAGCAGACAGTTGAGATTGCTCAATGTTTTTTCCGCGGCCATCTTTATCTTTATCCCATGTAGTCTAGGGATTGTGATAATGAGATAATGATCAGTGCCCAGAGTCTTACAAGTTGCAGCCAACTAGGACATTTTCCATCTTTGTCTTTTTCAGATCAGACAATCTTGCTTCTTGTGGTTTGAGATACATCCAGGTACTTTTTGGCATCTTTTATTGACTAAGCTGCTGAGAGCTTTTAGTGCATTTGGATGGGCTGGTTTCACTATGAAGGCTTGGCTGGTGGAGTGCTGCCCTGGCAAGGGCCTTCATGAGCTGCTAACAGCATGATAACATTTAGCAAAAAATACACTGGTTTCGCATTACGGCAGAACATTTAAAATAAGTAAGCGTGCAACAATAACTTGAATTAGTTGTTTTCTGTTAACCTTATAAGTCTCTTGTTGGTTCAGATTTTTAAAAATCTTGACTTTCAATCAGGATAAAGTCTGGACTTTGACTGAGCCTTCGTAACACCATAATTTTTTACTTGTTCGTTTATTTTTTGTTTTAGACTTGCTGTTGCGTTTCGGATCACTCTTTAGAACTCAATGTTAAACTTAAAGGCTCACGTTTGATTCTGTAAAACTTAGTACATGCTAAAAACAACTTCCCCCACTCTCCCCATGCCAATTACAATGTAAACATGTTGGTTATTTTAAAGCACAGTCACGATGTTGAAGCATCTCGAGTGGCACTAATAGAAACATAACATATTGCCGTAAAGAAATTAATCACCACTTTAGTTTCAATGCATTTACAAAAACTCCTTGATCAAAGCCGAGTCTTGCCTTGTCATTGAGATGTGTGCCTTTAAATACGATGACTTTAAATCTGTTGTTTAAAGACCATAAAATCTGATTACATCTAAAGGCCGGCAGATATCGCAACTCTTTCATCTGTATGATGCACATTGAACATAGCGAGCACCTTAGTGCAGCATACTCATCAATCAACCCCAAAAGAAAGCCTTCTGAAATGGGCTCAGTGCAAGGCTGCGGCAGAAAAAAAAGAAAGAAAGAAAGATGGAAAGTAAAAAAAATGCTTCAATGAGATAATGACCTTGAGGTAACCGCAGGAAAAAAAAAATCTCTGAAACATTAAAAGGAATACACTGAAGTACACTGAGAACTGAAATAAAGTGAGAAGTGAAAATGCTTAACACACCATCAGTGAAGGACTTTAACTCTTTCCGTCCAGCAGATTTAGAAAGAGGAGACTAAAGCTGTTGCGTGGGAACAGAAGACGTTACAGAGCACAGAGAAATTTAGGATTTGTCACGGGGACAAATTTCCAGGGCGCCAAACACATCAGTCTAAAATATACCAATATGGCATAACATTATGACCACCTGTCTACTAGCAGCAAGTAAGGGTGCCCTGATCGAATTCAATCAGCCACCTGACGGATTGACCCTGATCTTCTTGATTCTGGGTGATTGGCAATCACAAGACTTTCATGTGAAATTATTATTTACCTTTGCAATGGTCAGAAAATTAGCCTCTGACCCCTTTTGCTCTGCTTGAGAGAGGGCTGACTGACAGATTCGCCTGCCATGTCACATCTGCCCTTTGAAAGAGGCTTTTTTTTGAAAGAGGCTCAAGCTTTGTAGTCTAACCAGTTGTACAAATTGTGTTTGTTTTTAAAATGTGAAAAATAAAAGGATAAAGGAACAGATTTTTAAAATCTAGTTTAGTTAATTTTGTAGTTTGGAAGTGCTCTAGACTTTTCATTTATAATTGAGAGCACTACTGCATGTAGAAATAAAGCAAGTTCATAATGTTTCACTGAAATTGTTCAATGTTTTTTGAATCACTGAAGACGTATCGTGACCTTATAACCCCTGGCAGTGTCAGTTATTTAAAAAAGAGCCATTCCTGAACCATTTTCTTTTATCCGTTTCTATGAAAGGATGGACATTGCCTTCAACAATGCTTAGTTAGGTAGGGCGTGTTAAAGTAACATTCTTAAGATGTTTCCAAGTCAATTTTTGAGCTCACATGCATTCCTGAGCCTTGAACCTCTCATCCATTTAGCACTGTTCCTTCCTTAGACCAGTTTTGACAGATACTGACCATTGCAGATCCAGTTTTTGTCGACTAACCATCACAATTTAACTCTTGCTAAACTCCTCAAATCCTTATGCTTGTCCATTTTGTCCTGCTTTGCCTTAACTTTGAGGACTAAATGTCCATCTGCTTCCTAATGTATCCTACTCTCTAATTTGTGCCAAGACAAACAAAATGTTTTTAAGGGCATTTAACCTCTCAGCAGTCACAGCATTATGTTCTGATGGGTGTATGCATTATTTAAATGTGTTTTCAATCCCAAGTGTACAAAGGAGTGAAAAGATTGTTGTCAGAAATAAAATATTATTACAAAAACATCTGATGTGGAACGATACACGTTGACATTTACCACTCAGTCTATTACCAAATGGCTTTGTGAATCGCTGTGAATAATTTGCGCAGTTGAGCAAAAGGAACAATATATGAGATAACTGATCAATTGAGTTGCTTGCTCATGTTTATATTTCCATATATAGAGTTATTTCCTGTGGTTACAAACAAGAGGCTGTCAAGTGTCCTATTCAGAGATCCTCTGCCTCCAGAGCAACAAACAGTCTCCGTTTTGTCAAATCAAATCCGTCCTCTTCACCTGCCAAGAGCAACACAACAACTGACAGCGTAATTTTTCTTTGTCAGCTTCTCGCTGCCGAAAACCTCAACTGGCAACACACAGTTAGGATGAGAGACAAAATAAAACAAAAAGAGAACAAAAATCACAAATCCTCCCTCAGTAACACGTCTTCATCTCACTGCTCCTCCTCCACACTTCACTTCTTTCTCTGACTTCAGTTCAGACTCCCGCAGCTCGGTGCTGGCTTCATTCCAGCAATTATCTGCTTGGTTCCACTCTGACGCAACTCAAACTCCGCTCATCGTCTTCTTCGTCATCTGCTTCAGCTTTCTTAGTCAAAAGCGAGGCTCCATCTCTGACATCAACTCCTACTCGTTTCCAGAACGGGCATCAGCTTTATCCTTTCCTTTTTTTTTTCTGTCTAAATCTAATCTCCATCTCCTCTGTGGCTTCTCAGCCAGATTGACACCAACATCGGCTCTTGCTCTGATATGAAAAACTCCACTTTGGCCCTGATTTCCTGCAAGCTGTCCACCAGCTCCAATTCATTTTTACCTAAAAAGCCAATTTTCTGGTCAAAAAGTGCTGCCCGAGTGGTTCTGGGGCTTATGCTGAGCTGTGTCTGAATAGTTGCACTTTCCGGGTGTGAAACATGCCTTCAGAAACAGGCCACAGGTATGAGTGATTTGTCACTTTTTTTTGTCAGATCTCAACTGTCTTCATTTCACAATCTATGTACGACCTCCTGCACAAACACTGCACACACAAGAGTGATGGTGTTGGGATCCGGAAGTTTGTCAGTTTTCTTTTCCACTAGAGGGAGCCTGTGACCTTCCTCCTGAGGGCGTGGGCCGGCGCCTGCACACCTGTTCCCCATCTAACCATTTGGAGGCGTATAAGTGGAGGAGGATGCGGATACTTCTCTGCCAGAGTGTTAGCCAGTAATGGTACAGGCTTACCTCGAGCTACGTCTGCCTTGATCTGATCGCTGATTCTGACCCATCTTGTCTCTGCCTTCACAGCTGCCCTGGTCCTGAATTATCAGGTCAACAACCAGTCCTTGAGACGGAACCCTCACCACCCAGGGGCTTACTTGTCCGTCCTCCGCCGCCGCCTCCGACCTGTCCGTCCTCTGCTGCCGCCGCTGACCTCAGCCTTCAACCTGAAACCCCTGACCAGCCTCCGATTCTCTAGGTCCTCCCCTGGTCCCAAAACTCTCCCCAAGCAGGTACAGTCACCAACCTCCACCCAAATAGCAAGATTTCCTGGATCCCGACTAACCATCTCTGTCCCCCCCTAGTTGCCTCGAGACTTGCCAGACGAACCTTGGATTAGATTTCACATTTGTTCGCATTCACTGTAAATAAATCACGTCATTGTATTTCCTGTCTTTGGAGTGTTCTCTGCATGTGGGTTAGGAAACTCGACACCACCATGACAGATGGAACAAAACAGAAAAAAATATCCTCTATAATTATGTAGCAACTCTACCTTGTAACCAAAGGTTTACCCACAGGGTTTGGGTGTTTTGTGGATAAAAACTGTCTGCACAGGATTTGGTTTTAGCTTGCAAAGGTAACGACCAGCTTTTAGATCCTTCATCATTTTTGCTCGTACAAATGACTCAAAGTCTTCTGGAGAAAAAAGTTCAGCGCACAGAAATATGGCCTTCAGAAGTTGTGTTCAACTCTTCTCCCACTGCACTCTAATTTTTTTCATGAGGAAAAGGATCCAGACTCATCTCGCTATTTTTTAAATGTGTATTTTATTTACTTCTTTATTATAAGCAACAGCAACACAGTGTCTGAATTTACACCAGTCAAACACAATATGATAAAAACCAACTGAGGTAAAGTTAAACTTCCTGTGTTTACTGTAGATTCTTGTAGGCAATGGACCCAACTGCATCAACAACCCAGCATTCATTGTGTGTGGTGAAAAATGGCGACCTCCAAGGGTGACAAATATAACAAAAGATATAAATTTTTTTGAAATAATTATGAATTTAGACATATCACAGACAGCTTTTTTTTTAGTTATTAGTACATGTTCAACATATATATTCCAACATGTTCAACAAAAAAATAAATAAAAAAATTAAAAACATATATAATGGGTACAAAAATGCTGTGTTTGAGTATAGGCCATCAAGTATGTTCTCAACCTTTTCATAAAACCTCGCTCAGGGTCGCAAAGTATCCAAGCTAACTCTCACACATGAATTACTTGTTTGCTGCATGAAAATTACCTTCATTTAAATGTCATCCACAGCCTACTGACATCCATTTTTCAATGTAACACGGAGGCACGTTTTTCTTACATAAGATCAAATATCTTTTTACTTTGCTATATGTTGTTGTTGTTTTTTTTAAGAGAAACCTAACATGAATTTCTAGACCTTCTGCAGTGCTCAATTGTACTAGCAGAACCTATAAATACGACATTTTCATCCTTCCTGATGTTTTCCTTTAAAGAAAATTAAGTTTATACAGTAAATACCACTCAGCCTTGAGATGATTATGTATTCACTGTGGATTCTGCTACATACTTACTCTCGCTACCGTTACGAACGTAAGACTTAGTTAATTATAAACTGAACAATCTGGCAGCCTGAAGAAACCACAGGGAGTCTCCACTGATCAGGCTCTTATTACACTTCACTGTTGAGACATGCTGATAAAGTTCTAGCTGTAGCTGGAGCATGGCTCAATGAGGCTTTAGAGAATTAATTTCTGTTGGAGTGACTGGGCTTAAATTATATCGATACAGAGGCAGTATCTTAAATCTCCTCTGCATGGTTAGGCAAAAGTGTGTGGAACATGCATAGCTGTAATTCATTTTTAAAACGCGCATGAAGATAAAGTTCAGGTCAGAATTTAACATCCACTCGTCATGAGCATGAATGTCTGATTAATTAGCCTTTATGTCTCCTGAGGAATGATTTAACAACATGCAGGTGGATGCACAGGGTTGAATTAATTGGGAATTTTCTTTAACCTACACAAGGTTAAAAAGATATAGAAAGGATTAGATAAATGGCCATGAGACACAGACTAGGACATCCTAAGAAAATGTGGAAATTTAATTTCAATTTTACTATAACAAAACAAAATCAGGTTTAAAAATTAATAGAGACCTTTTACATTTTTGTCTAAATTTAATTAAAGAAAACAATTTGTTCTTCCTCAACCAGAATACATCACTTCGTGGACGGCTTTTGAGAAAAACACGACCGATTTAGTTTGTTACCTGTAAATTAATCACTCTTTCCCAAAGATTAAAAATAATAAATTACTATTTAAACTATTTAAAAATCACAGGTTTAAAATATGGCTTCTAGCACAATGTTGAGAAATTTTACAGCTGTACTATTTGAAACATGTTATTCACAGGGAAAATCTGAGTGAAGTAATTACACTTATTTTATCCTTCTAATATAATCAAGATCCATATTTGCAGATTAACTGAGAGGAATATGAATATTCTCACATAGTGACAGGAGGTGATGATCTTTTTGTCATCATATTAAGACTTTTGACTAAATGCTGGATTATCATTATGTCTGGGAAGACATTAATATGGTTTTAAAACTTAAATAGGGTTTAAAAACTTAGACAATTTATTCTTTCTGGCTGAGCAATTAAATTAAATTGCTTCATATGGAAGCACACAAGAAATAAATGTTGAACAAATGGAAATGTGTTAAATACTTTACAGAAAATCATATTTGATAATGACATCATATTGTCTGATTTTACAGTTCAGGGCATAAATACGTAAATAAATAATAAATTATTGATAAATAATTGTAATTAAACACTGTAAATGTTAAATCATCCCATTTTTTTAAGCTCTACGCAAAAGATTTTAAATATATTATTATGTTTTCCTTTCCATCTTAACATTTGCTCTTTGATTCCAGCTAAAGAGATGATGGGCCAACAATTTTTTGGGGGAAAAATCGGATTGTGTGATTATGAACGCAAAGTGTCATTACGTAATATGCTGAGTTGTTATGAATATGTTCCTTATCTCAGAGTCCTTAGCTGCTTTACTTATAATAGATTCTCAGTCTTTGGGGAATACAGCACCACTGATAGAAGTGGCTGCATTCACTAAGCCTGTATTTGAGCCTGTGAGAGCAATCTCAGGAGTCATATGAGCAGTTCATGATCAAACAGACTGAGGCCCCGGAGCCCGAAATGGCCCTCTCAACTCTGCTCTTTACTTATAGGGGACTTTTATGGCTCACTTGGCCAATTCCTCACTATGGCTGCTTGAAGATGGAGTCAGAGGTTCAAGAGCTTTATTTGTGCGTGTGTATGTGTGAAACCACTGCTGCTTGAGTGAGTCGATATGCGGGAGACCTTTGGATGAGTTTTGTAGAACTCAGACGCTGCAAGAGAACAACTAAATATTGGAGGTTAGTCAAAAGATCCTGAGCGTGCATGTTGAGAAGAAAAGGCTGCGCTTGCCAAAGAAATCTGTCTCCAGAGCATGACAAGAAAAGAGAGGAAAACGGAGCTAAAGGTAGACTACAAATAGAAACAAGAAGATATTGATTGCAAACTTATTAAGTGGGTGAAGATGAAATGGAACCTGGCCTTCAGTTTTGGCAGAAATACAAAAAAACCTAAACACTCAAGAGAGGCTCTGGGTTTTGAAAGCTCTACTTGGGGAAAAAAAGAAACATAATGGATTAAGAGAAAACGGCCTTGGCACAAAAGACAAAGGACAAAAAAAGAAAAAAGTGCACAGAACAAATGTAATGTTTTTTCCCCCATTTCCAAAAGGGAAATCCACTCAGCTCAAGACAAAACAGTAATGATCAAGGGGAATATATCCTCCTGCTGTCTAAAAATATAAAAAGTTTAACATCATTATATGAAAACACTGAACATTAAGAAAGTAGAGGTTCCTGTGTCCTATTTTTAGATGTAAATACATCAAATGCTTTTTTTTGATTAAACAAGGTGAGCTGTGGCTACAATCCAGTAGCTCGCCATCATCAACGTGTGCGTGAATGGAAATGATGACTGATTTCATTATAAAGCCTCTTTTATAACCCTTTGAGAGTTGAAAAGCGCTATATCAGTCCGATGTCATTTCATTTCATAACGCAGGCTTTCTATTCAACAAGTCACCCATGTGAGATTGCAAGCTGTTGTGCGGCGCCAGTTCATGCCCTTCGAAACAAAGAAACATTTTAAGATCTGATGCCGGCATTGAAAATCACAACATCAGTAAATTAAAACTACTTCTCTGCTGAGGTTGGAGGGCAATCGTTGTCATGGGAACCGCTAATAACCATGTGGCCATGGCTGATGAAGAGCTGTGATCACAGTTGAAGAAAAAAATCTATTTTAACTGTCATCGGTCTGTTGTTTTGTTGATCCTCTCACCCCAATCTGGCCGCTGCAGACTTCACGGCACCAAGTGACCTCCTCCTCCTCTGGGGGCTGTCGGGCGAAGCGTCTGGTAATGAACGGTCTTCACTGGGTGTGTCGACATGTTGAATCAAGTACACGCCTTGTTCATGGAAGTGAGCTTTTACAATAAAGCAAACATGGTTTCAGGCGATGTCTGTCACAGCCAACACCCAAAAAAAAGGGGTGTGTGTGTTAGGCATAAGACAGATGAGAAGACAGGAAGAAGACGATAATAACATTATTCTGAAATTATGGAGAAAGGGAAGAGGAACTGTCCCACTAATGCCTCAGCAGTGTTTATTTGTTTTGGAACAATGATTTATTTAATTTATTAGATCCTCGTGTTGATATGGTGACTCACGAGATTACGCTGGGAGCACAGAGCGGATTAGAGGAGATTTAAACTCGATTTCATGATCTATAAAAGAATTCAGAACCAGACAGGACAAATTTCAGAAGACTTTGCACTCTTCTTCTTCTTCTTCTTCCTGCTATATTTAGCCCTCCCGAATTACGTTCAAGTTTTACTGCAACATCTTTGGCATCTTCCAGACATGAAGTACAATATTTACTGTTTAAATCCAGTGGAGGGATTAAGGAAGCAAAAATCTGACATTTTCTTCATCATGAAAAACAGACACTTTACTTGGAAAACAAATGTGAAGCACAGACTGTTTGCTTTTCCCTAACTGTTGTTTGCCGTCATCGCCGTGAAGCTGAGAAAACAACAGGAAATTGTTCGGCTTTCTAATCTGCTCCTGCAGTTGTCGGTCCTGCTAGAAACACAAAGGATTGTGGATTTTAAACTGAAATACTTCTTTCGCAATTAATCTTTAAATCCTTTCAATAATTACAAATCAAAAACAAAATCTGAAAAATCCTCCTTTTGTCAGTTTCTCAATTTGCCAGCTGCCCTTCCAAATATTAAGTAGCAGAAATAATTTAGAAATTTTATTTCTGCCCTACTTCATTTTCGACCTGGTTTGATCCAACTCACTGCTTTAAAGTGGCATAGTCCCATCCTGATGTCTTAAGCCAGACAGTTCGCTTTACAGCGATGGACAGATAAAGTAAAGCAGACAGGCTCTAAATGAGCTTTTTAAATGTTATGGAAGTACTGCATCTCACTCTCACTCAACATAAATCTTATTAAATGCAGTAGAAAATGTTTCCCAGCATTGCAGGTGGAGGCTGCAGGCGTCTCGGACGTGTTACCAATCTGTAGCGGAGCCGCCCGCAGGAGAGACATGCAGCTGCGGTTCCTCAGAACTAACAGCGTCTTAGGAACTTCCAACTAAATCTAGTAGTATATCCTCTAAATTGGCTCACTGATCAGCAAATAACCATCCATCCATCCATCCATCCATCCATCCATCCATCCATCCATCCATCCATCCATCCATCCATCCATCCATCCATCCATCCATCCATCCATCCATCCATCCATCCATCCATCCATCCATCCATCCATCCATCCATCCATCCATTTTCCTGCACCCTTGTCCCTCAGTGGGGTCGGGAGGGTTGCTGTACTTACAAGACCATCTTAATTCCTCCACCATCTCATGACCTGTTGGTACTGGTTCATATTAGGTGCTGCACATGAAAACCTGAACTCTATTTCTTGGCAATCAAATTCACTTTAATTAACATGTATTGCTGTAACTGCCGAAACACAATCAAAATGTGCTTTAAGGATGTGGACATGTTTTATTTTTCTAGACTTTTCTCCCAGTAAAATCTAGCACGAATGCAACAGCTTGAAACGTGAAGGTTGTGTTCTGGCTATCTTCATTTAGTTTCTTATATTTTGCCAGTTTATGACAACAATCCATCCAAGCCACTTAGAGAATCCTGTTCCAAACCAGCTGATTCAGCTCATCTGGATCTCTCGGCGTGTCGTTAGTTTGTTATATTCAAATGCAGGAAGCATATAGAGAACATCTTGTTTTTAGATTAAAGCCAGTGTTATGGCAACAGTTTAGACAAAGCATAACAGGGTGAAAGGATTAAGAGAGTGCCATGAAAGCAAAGAGCCTCTGTGCATCATTACTGCTTTCATTTCCATAAGCACGCCACACTTATACCCTCTCTCTGTAAAGCTGACTCTTGGTCTTCTGCTGGTTTGCCTTCAGAGGGTTGAACAAGTGTTTCTGTATGGCAGATGTTTCCTCTGCAGCATCTTTCATCCCAGCTGGGGATTTCAGCCACAATCCAACACTGGCAGGTTACATAAAAAACGCCGGTTTTCTGACCATCCTCTGTCAGAAGCAGCAGAATGAGCAGGGCCGCTGTTACAAGTCAGACTGGTGCTGTTCACTTTATTTGGTTCTGAATCGGTGCACACATGCAAGCATGAAGAGAATTTTATTTGGCAGCGTGACACATTGTTGGAAGCAGAAATTGAGCACCCCCTGCTGTCTGGAAAAAAGCTTTATGCTGAAATCTTGCTCCAGATGTTTACTGCTGTTAAAACAAAGGCTGCACCACAGTGGAGGGCTAGAACATTTCTGACCTCGGTTTCCATTCACCGATAGGTTCATCGCTCAGTTTAAAGGTAGAAAATATACAAGATGTTAATGAGAGTTATACCACCAAAGGACAAGGCAACATTAACACTGCTGCTGGCATTCTCTCACTAATATCATGCAACATATCAACGTTTTGGAGCTGAGTAACCTTTGGTCTTGACTGAAAAATAAAGAATGCAACACATAAAATCCTTTTTAGTTTTGAGAAAAATTTTGAAACAGCAAACATAGAATTTAGAAATAAGTTAAACATATAATATCTAATATATGTTCAGTGTGGTTTGAAATTTGCCATAATCTTGAAAAATAACATCTTGTATCAAGAAAATATTCCTTGTACATTCTAAGAAGTATGAATTTCTACCAGACATCTTGGCATATGTTTAGGTTGTATCCATATTAAAGTAAACAATGGTGTTAATAAAAACTGAAACTAATTGTATCATTTCACTTTGCTCAGAGAACATTTCATTTACACTGTAAAACTTAGAAAACAAGTAAGAAAGTAACAGCTTTTTTCCATGATTGTTTAAACTTTTTAATTATTTATTGTGTCAGTTTTTAAATGTAAAAAAAAAAAAATTTTAAATGGTGTGCAAAATTTCAAGACCCACAGTATTTGAACTTAATTAAAAAAAATGTAATTCAAGATGATGTGTGATTTTTAATTTAAAAAAAACAACCACAAAAAAACATAGTTATGTAGCACATAACTACAATCACCCAGCTCCAATGAACAGTGAAGAAGATTGTAAGAATATTCAAAGCTCACTATTAGACAGCTGCAGCAGAGTGCTCAACCTTGAGCATCAACAAGTCTCTGAGAACAATTTATTTTAAGACTTTTGTACACAACTTTACCAGAGGTGGCAATACACTTTTAATTATATTGTTTGTTTTATTGTTGCATGTTCAACCAAATTTGGATATGAATTGTAAATTAGCTTGAGCTAAAAATGTGGAAATGTTTGTTGTCTGTTGGCAACAAACACTAGTTCCTATAACTAAAAAATAATCATAAAAAGTTGTGGCTTCTAGCTACATGCTTGCAAAGGATGAGGGGCTGTTGAACAGTCGCTGACTTAATCGGCTGGACTTTCTCAACTTTTTACCAATTGAAAACATAAAATGAATTTGACTATGCTATAATTAGGATGGAGCGGTAAGTGGGCCATTGAATTTGTCTTTATAGTTTGACTAATTGAATAATGTCTAACTTAGAGCTGTCTAGTAATTCCCTTGAGATCAAATCTGTTGTGAAATTGTGGCTGTATCAGTAAACTTAATGGAATTGAATGAACTGTTTGCTGTGTACCAGCAACCCTCCCGATCCCACCAAGGGACAAGGGTGTAAAGAAAATGGATGGATGGATGGATGTTTGCTGTGTACCCTAGAAATGTTTACCTTTTCTTCTAATGTACCCCCCTTTTATTTCTTCAGTTCTATTCTTTCAAATTGTAATTATTAGATTATTAGAAGTTTTTTTCATGTGCATGTTTTTTTTCTTAATATGTCAGTTCACACTTTATGATGCTGCTTTATTACTTTAAGACAGTTTCTTGTACTATTTGAGCTAGTTTGTTCTTAGTTGAAACGACGAAAGACATCCGGGATAAAGACTCACCGTTCAAAATAAAAGCCAAGCGCCTCAGAGGAATAACTTGTCAAGACTAAGTAAACATTAAACCTTTAATTCTTGGGTACAATATATAGTATAGATTGATAGGTAAATGTCATCTTACATATTAATCCAGATATTTGCAAAATTTTGAGATCTGCATTTTACAGTGAAAGGTAGTAAACGGAAGTAGAAAAAGTTACGTAATCTGGGTGATTTGACTGTTTGTTCCCAGGGTGACAGCCCCACCGATGATACGGGTAGTTGAACAGCAGTAACAGGTAACCATGCCGGTTCTTATAAAGGGAGGACCACCGTTGTAATCTGTAGATGACTTAATAAACCGGTACCAGTCCGTCCAGCTGCTGTCGTAAACGGACCATTAGCTTACCGTGTCATTATGTGGGTCTTCGGTTACGGCTCCCTGATTTGGAAAGTGGACTTCCCGTACGAGGAGAAGAGAGTCGGTTACATAAAGGGCTTCAGCCGCCGGTTCTGGCAGGGAAGCACCGATCACCGTGGAGTACCGGGAAAGGTGGGTGCTCTGACGATATTTCACGTGAAAACAAAAAGCACCTAAAGTTTGAGGGAGTTCACATTTAGCTAAAGTTAGCTCCTCTAAAGGGCTAGTCTACCTTTTCTAAGTAATGTGTGCCACCTTTAGCTTATTGAGCTTTCCACCTTAACAAGATCTGTTTCTCTGTAACTTTGAACATTTATAATTATTGACAGAACAGAAAAATAGCAGCTCATGTTAAAGAATATTCAATATTTTACATAAGCAGCTTCTTTATCTTTACCTGACGCTGACTAATGCTAGATCATGATGACTTGCTTCTTTATCACACTCTCACCGTCATTGTCGTTGTCTAAACTTCCAGCTGACTTATGAAGACTCTGCACTCATTTTGAGTCATTTAAATGTGTACTACAAACACCATGCAAACGAAAATCAATATTTTGTTGAACTGAACCCTAAATAGCATTTAAGAGTATGTCTAAGTGAAAATAGTTATGAAAGTAAGGAGAGACAAGGAATAGTACATTATGTAATTAATTGCACGTGGACTCTATGAAACAACCTTCTTGATAAGATTATGTTTGGCTCAAAACAAATATGAGGAATCTAAAGTTTCAAATTCTTTGAATGGAGTTGGTTGAATTTCACTGTAAAAGTAAATTCTTAAAACTTAACCTAAAAAAAAAAAAATCGAGGTTATTTATGTTTTGTTTGTTTCCCTACTTCTTGTTTGACAGTTAAGTTATGGCAAACAGAAACACATTGTAGTAAAAAGTGAACTTCGGGGAAAAAAAAAATCTAATAAAGTTATGTTTACTCAATAGTAATATGTTGGGTTTGTTTAGGAGGGGTTGCAAATTTGTTTTGGTGGGGTTCTCTTATAATTAGTTAATAATCATACCTGCAGACCACTTTGAGTAGGCATGAGTAGGTTGCTGGCACATATATTAATATTGCTTTATTCTCTAATTAATGATTGGATATATGACATTCCAATTCCTCTGATTCTCTCATTGTGTTCTCTTTCCAGCCCGGCCGTGTTGTTACTCTGGTAGAGGATCCTGAGGTGAGTGATAACCAATTCTACGTGTTTGAAAGGTCGTCTCACATTGTCAGGTTATTATTGGAATGAGTTTGTCAATTGCCAGCTGTTTTCTACCAGCACAGGTTGAACACGCCTGTTTCTCTTCCGTCTCACTTCTTCTTCAGGGGTGCGTTTGGGGCGTGGCCTACAAGCTGCCGACGGGCCAGGAGCAGGAAGTCAAATGCTACCTCGACTATCGCGAAAAAGGAGGCTACCAGGTCATCACGGTGACCTTCTACCCCCGTCCCGAGTCCAACCACTCACCAAGCCCGACGTTGCTCTACATCGGCAACGACGACAACCCCAACTACCTCGGACCCGCGCCCTTGGAGGACATAGCCAACCAGATCCTGAACTCCACCGGTCCGAGTGGGAGAAACACGGAGTACCTGTTCCAGCTGGCTGAGGCAGTCAGGACTATCATGCCCGAGGACCCAGACAGACACCTGTTTTCCCTTGAAGCAATAGTGCGGGAACGGCTACAAAAGCGCCAACAAACACCGGCCATAGAATGTCAAGAGTAAATAAAACGTGCTGTAGCAGGTATTTATTGAGGAGACCACTTTTGTCAAGTGTCGATGGGGCTGATATGTAGGAAACGAAATCAGGTTTTGTTTTTGAAACAAATGTTCAGCTCAATAGGATTGTAATATTACTGAAAACAAATTTTACAATAATGGGTTTTGCTGCATGTTTACAAGACATTACCAACTCATGACTCACAATATATGTTCTTAATAAAAGCAAAGAAAGTAAGAATTGGCTTTTATTGATTGTGTCTTTAATGTTAAGTATCTCTGATTGTTATTTGATCCCTTTCTATGTCAAGTGTTATAAAATTGGAAGTTAAACTCTTCAAAATGAACCATTTCCATCTTAGGTGATTTTGTATTTGGTGCAAAATCAAATCACTCCTGTTGGATTTGTGTGTGTTACTCTAAGCTCTGACCATCACGGCTGCATATCCTGATGGGTGAACACTGTTAATATTTACAAAGTAAACTTCAGCATGTGAAGATTGCTGTGTTAACATGCTAATGTTAGTGCTCAGCTCAAAGCACCGCTGTGACAAATTGCAGGCTTTCAGAGCAGGAGGGCGAGGGTGGTCTTTCACTCCCAGACAGACTTCAGTCAGCCTTGTTTTTATGCACTCAATCACACGCGTTTACAAATGCACCAATATTAGAATGGAAGTGTATTTTTTTTTGGTATTTTAGCCGTAAATCCACTCTTGTCATCTCCATATTAATTTCCCTACATTCCATTTAATTACAGAGGTGATTTTCTGTGGCGAATCAATGTGCTGGATCAAAGGAGAGTGGAAAAACTTTTCCTTAATTTTTAAAAATGTTTTAGACGTAATAAAAACCCCCAAAATGGCTACAACTCAAAAGCCACATGCAGTCATGATTAGACGTTCCCACACACTTGTCTTCTGCTTCAATGTCAAATTTTGGGCCGCTTAACGATTAATGGGAACTTTTCTTTTACCAGGGAAGGATAATAATGTAGAACCAGACTGCAGAGACTTGAAATACGATGTGGGCACACAAATTGAAATTTATTGCGGATTCTAATAACAGCTGGTCAATAAATGTAATCGTAATGTAAATATTAGCGAAATGGTAAATGTCGTCAAAATGATAAACGCTCAAAAATACACAGGCTCCACCACTGACATCTGGTTTAATGGATTACAACAAGCCACAGCCAAACTACATAAAATACTTTTGTCTGAATCTTTGACCACTGGTGGAGCTAATTTAAAAAGTCTTTCATACATTTTTAGTTGAAGTCTTGGCATTCCAAAAGCTTAACATTGATTTGTTTTGTCCCAGTCGTTTCCAAATTTCAATCATCCAGTTGTTTCTTTCATTTGGGCCCCCAGCGGTTTGATTTTTACCCCTGTTATGCAATCCAGCTGTAAAACCGACTCATTCAAATATTAGTAGGAATATATATAAAAAATCTGGATGTATGAGTTTGACCCTTTCTAGGTTTGAGAAGGTCCAACTTTGTTTGCATGCCGTATTATAATTTTATCCAGAAATATAGAAATCTATACCAAAGATTATTGTGTACAAGCTTCTATTAAGGACTGAATTTCAGTGCATTTATCATGTACTCACACTCGCCTCTCCTCACTATCTTCATCTACCAGAGCGCCAGCATCAGCCATCAGCCTCTTCTCCTCCTGCCACCGTATCTCAAAGACACATCAAACCCGGCAGCGATACGTCAGAAAGAAATCAATACTCAGAACAAGCGACTGACAGCTCTATACGCGATCCTCTTTTCCTCTTTAGACACACACACAGACAGCTGGAACCAGTTATCGGTGTTTATTGGATGCAGCGATGTCTGTATGTACAAAGTTACATTTTTCTTTTGGCACAAAACTAAAAGCTACCCATGCAGGAAGAAGGAAAGCGTCTGAGCCTTGCAGAATATGATATACAGCTACTGAATTTGATATCTCAGTACATGGTTTTATAACACAACAGTGTGCTGTTTTTACAATATATATTTATTAGTAATAATATGAGCTTATTGGTATCAGTATATCAATATAATATAAAATCATATGTGATATCATGTGAACAGGACACCTGTATGTTTTTCCACCGTATTTGGACACATATTTATTATTAACTTAAAACCATACTGAAAATGTCCAGAAAAACAATTACAAAAAAAAAAAAACCTCTTTAAAATGTTTTGAAAAATCCTAAATTCTGGGGAGAAATACATTAGGACACCTTCATAAGGAAAAATATAGTCTCACCGAGTCGGATTTTGTTTTAGACATTGAACTTATAATGTAGAGTTTTTTTTCTATCACGTGCAATTGCGTATATGATTTTTTTAATTTTATTTATTTACTTTAAATTCACCAAGAAAAAAAAAATCCCTTTCAAAAACTCGCCTGCAAATGTGGTGGCCTTTTGATAACCCAAACCAAAGCCATCAGCACTAGATGGAATGGAGGGCTTTTAGCCAATCAAATTACGTTCTTTTGATCACGTGACACCAGTGAGTCTGGCGTGGCGCGTCTAGCCGTTAGCTACGCTAAACAAGCTAACTGTTGGACAAGCGATCAGAGAAGCGTAATTTGATAGGCCGCTGGACTCTGGGTGACCAGAAAGTCCACATTTGCAGGAGTTTTTCAGGTGAGTTTTTGAAGGTGAATTTAACGTAAAATATATATACCAAAAATTCAGTGTCTAGCTATAAAATTTTAGAAGACAATATTTATTCTTTACCCTCACATGTATTCGCACTAGAAATACCTCAAAAACCCACACATGAAATCAGCTGAACATGACGATGAGAGATTAATATTTTAAAGGAGGTGTACCAAGTTATTGTGTACTGATTAAGTTAGACTGAAGTTGATCCAAAAAAAAAAGAAGAAAAAAACCCTCACAAAGGCCAGTTTTCCAGAGAGACAGAAGCCCAGACTTTGAAGTCTAAAACAATTATTTTGACCATGTTTGTCAAACTGAGAAGCATCTTAGTGGTAGTGACATGGTTTCCCAAGACCTTCCCATTTTCACCATCACAGAATCCATAATGAAAGCCAACTTGAAGAAAACTTAAGCCCAAAACATACCAGTATTGTTATTGAGCTATTTCATTCAAAGAAGGCAACACCAGCTACCAGGGGTTGGGTGTCCTAACTTTTTCCTTAGCTAAACGGCACTTTTTCTGTTTTTAGGAAGGTTCATTTTTATTTCTCAGTTAATTGCAGTTAAATCACTTTATTTTCCTGAAATAAATACAAAAGTCGACATCATTATGTTAACTTTTACTTAATAATTAACCGAATGTTTCACAGGATGTCCCAGTTTTGTCACATGACTGTATTTAAATAGAACATTTTACCCTATAGATTTTATTCAGAAACTTCCTTCAAGGTGATGGTGGTGCGATAAAGAAGAAGAAGATTTGGAGTCTCTGTGTAGATCAGAGCTGCAGGAGACTGAAAACACACCTTTATCATCGCCATGGCCGCCTCAGCGTGCAAAACAAACCCCACTGAGCAGCGTGCTAACTGAAAACCTCTCTGTCCCCAGCTGCTTTCCGGCTAAAGGCCAGCAGCGGCACCTGAGGGTCCAGACAGAGATCTCCTCCCTGGAACGATGAGTCTTTATCATCGCAGACAGAAGCCCCACAGCTGTACTTAAGGGCGGGATTATTTTTCCGTGGAAGGGGGCGGTAGGCGACCGTCTAGGCGTAGTAACAGGGCGACACCAGCAGGTTGGTGAGCACCAGAAGCTGGTCGTCAGTGAAGCACTGCCGATGCTCCTGCCAGTTGTCGTGGTGAGTGCGCCTGAACTCTGACAGGGTCTTCTTCACCGTCATCTTTAAAGCAAAAGGATAAAAACATTATGAATTCATGCAACCTGCTGGCAGTTGGAGGGCAACATGAACCGAGACTAGTGATGAAATATGACGGTTCTGTGTCCATTTTTGACAATCCAACATCCTTGGATTTGATATTTAACTGGACTTGGACTGGACCTGCTTGTTGACATTTCTTTTGAATTCAATGTTAAAGTGTAAAAATGGCTTAAAAATCTCATGGAAAATCCTGGAACATGGAAAATGTGAGAAAAAAAAACCCCTCTGCAAACTAATTTTTCAAAAATTAGACATAATATCGAAGGCAGAAGGGAAGGATTTAGAAATAATTGAAAAGTATTAGTGCAAAGACAAAAGGCAGATATAAACTATGGTGGATTTGTTTTGGGTTGATTTACATCATTCTTTAAAAGTCAGTTCAATTTATTTCTTGATTAATCAGTGTGTTTTTTTTGGCTACTACTGTTTCATCTCAAGAGTACAAAACAGCTGTAGTAATGTTTTTGTTATACGTTTCCCCAAGAAACTGAATGGTAGACTGTTCTTCCCTTTCAGTGATTTTCTTTATCATCTTGAGTCAGAAGTGAACCAGATTTGTGGCACAAAACCCCACAGATGACCCTAAAAGTTTCCCCACTAAGCCACTAATCCTGCTTTTTACTACAGGCTCTTCGGTCTGCAGCTGAGCAAATTTAGCACCTTTTACTGCAGACCTGTTGCTGCTGCTCCTGCGGTGGATGCAGGATGTAGCTTGATATTGCTGTCCTGAAATAAACAAGACCTTTACTGAAAAATGTCAGCATATGTTGCTTCCGAGCCTGCATAAATCATCCACTATTAATGGTGTTTGTACAAAGCTGCAAGCTGGACGATTCTTGTAATTTCAACTGGTTTCAACCTAAATGCATTCATTCTCTTTTTGGAAAATTTTTTTTGTTTTCCTTTTTTTAATAAGACCTAAAAATGAAAACAACAATGGTGGATCTTTAAAAATGACATTTCCAACAGTAGATGTGTACAAAAACTAGATAAAGGTGATGTCGCATTTAAACGAGGAGACAACTGTTTGTAGCTTTAACACAGACACGCAACAAAATGTGAAAAGGTGCAAGGCGTGTGAATAATTTTGTAAACACGTCAACTGTTCTGGGAAGGTAAAAATATAAAATCTTAGATGTTCAACGGAAAATCCACCCAAATGGAGCAGCTTTCCATTCGACTTTGTGGTAAAATCCTCCAATAAAGTGCAATATTGATAGCAGCTGTTTTACAAGCACATTTCTGCGCCTTGTAAACGGCTCTAATTATTTTAAAAATAAAACCCACACTTAGGCCTAATTCTAGAGTTAAGCAAACATAAAACGGCCATCAAATCGACGTAAACATTTCTCTTCAGAGTGCAAAAGCGAAGGTGAGCTGAAGCGATTTAAAGTATGCAGAGCTGGATCCACCAGCAGCGATCGTCCTGCTTGTTTACGCTGATAAAAATCTAATGAGGCAACAATCATTTATTTATGTTAAAATGCCAGATATAACTTTAAAAAATGCAGGGCAGCAATTATTTAGAGCACAACAAGATCTGAGTGAAAAGTCATCAGATTCAACAAGAGCTCAAAACATGGCATTAAGCCGTGGATCAGTGATGTTCTCATCATTTAAACATGGAGCACGTTTGTTTTACACTATTGCCCTCAGAGCTCTTAAGAAAAGGAGGAACCCAAACTCAAAGATTTATTTAGTACTGTGCTTTTTAAAATCAGTGTGAAGATGCATTTTAAACCAATATGTTAGAGGATTTTGCTCAGAAAAATCTTAACATATGTTCCACTTTTACCTATTGCTTCAATAAGAGGTAGAATAATTACTGCTAGAGGACAGAAACGGCCTTAAGAAGCTGCAACTGAAGTAGAGTAGTAGACTAGGAAGCAAATTAAGACCGATTCTTGCTTAGCAGCAGTTTCTGTGACAAAACATCAACTGTAGACCTGGGAAAAAAACCCAAGAAAAACCCAAAAACTGGTGGGTAACGTTACATGACCCCTAATGTGTGACGTTTTTACCCTTTCATTTTCTCCTCAGGCCACCCAGGCTATCATTTCCAATACTACAGTGAAAGAAAGAGTGATTGTTTTCATTTCTGGTGCTCTCAGCTCAGGCGCTGAGCCTGACGGGAGCTCAGAGTCTCTAAGCCCACAGAGAAATCTCTACGCTTTATGTCAATCTATGATTATTTTGTGTATTGATTGTGTCACACTCTTAAATTAATATACTGGGGGTTTTTTTGTGATTATGAATTCGATGTTTAGAACAATTTTGAACATTTATGCAACCATACATAATAGTTGAAGAAAATAATTAGCTTCACACTAAATATTTAGCTTGTTAACCAACGAAAATATATAGCTGTCATGGAGCACTTTCACATTATGATGTAACAATATATTGTACAAACATAATATATTGCATGAACTTGACATTAAGTTGTGCTTTATTGTATTTAATGTCATTGCATTTTCAAATCCAAACGGGACATAAGATTTTAAGAGGTCAACTTTTTCCTCATTTGTTTCGTAATTATGAGTATTTGGAAGTCCCCATGTAATGTTACATTTGATTCAAAACTCCAATGGAACAGATTTGAATTCCAGGTTATATTTTGGGTGGGGAAAAAAAAGGAAAAAAATAAAATAAAAAAGGATGCACCTAAACCTCTGGCTCCCTTTTCAAATAGGTGTAATTTTCTATGGACTTTACTCCAACTATCCTGTGTAACAGAATGGTTAGTTGTTTTACATATGAATATATACTCCCAGATGCGTTTATTGCCTATTCCTCGTCATCTCCCCCACTTTGCAACAAAAGAAGCACTAAATTATCCTCACCAGCGCACTGTCTGCTCTGCGGATTACATTGTACGTCTGCTTCATGCTTGAAGAAAGGCCAAAGACATAATTTTCTCCTCAATTGGAGAATGAAATTGTATTCTTTCAGCTCGCACTGGTTGGAGTGCGTCGTTTTGTTGCGGGCGCGCGCGTGTGCGTCCGTACCTCTATAGGCTGCGGGTCGTTGAGATGGTCGCTCAGCTCCATCAGGATCTGCGGCATCCACTGTGGGACGTCGTAGGGGCTCGACAGGATGCACGCGCTCAGACCGAGCACGCCGGCGTGGCGCCGCACCAAGTCTGCACACGCGCGCACACAGACACAGAGAGTTAAAACAGGCTTTAGAATTTCAAGGCTCACAATTCCCCAGTGATAAGAAAGGGTAACAGGGCAAGTATTACTGTGATTGCCTCGCTGTGTAATTGCGTGTGTGTTTTATGTGTGTACCCATGGAGGCCAGCTCTCCTCTGGCCTTGGGGAGGGAAGTCTGACTCAGCGTCTGGAGCTGTGTCTGCAGACAGGAGTCCAGAGGGAAGAACTGGCACTGCAGTAAACCACTGAGGGTGGTGCAGGCCATGTCCCTCACCTTTAGGGAAGACAGAGAAAAATGGGAAGAGGAGCAACAAGGAATACCAGACCGTTAAAAATCCAAAGCAGTAAATTAGAGGGACAAATAAGGGGGAGCAGAGAGGAAATAAAAGAGGGAATCACTAATCCTCTGTGCATGAATTAGGAAACGGCACTGAGCTAAAGGAGAACGGTTTCAAATCACTCATCAACTCTGCTAAATATCATAAACGGTAATTGTAATTCAGATGCAGCCATTGATTTTTCTTTTTTCTTTTTTACCTGCACTGTGAATCCAGATCAGAAATCAGTTTAGAGGTTTTACTGCAGGGCCAGTGAGACAAATAAAGAGAAACTATTGACGTTTTAGCAGACGGTGCACAGAAATTACTGAAAGATTAACAGTTAAAGCTGAAGAAGGTGCATCCCAGTGAATTAAAGTTCAAAAGCTAATTTATCCTTGTAATTTGTTTAAAAAAGTGAAGCTCCAATGTCATGCATTCATTACTCACAAGCATATATTTTAAGCATTTATTTTTGTTTGTTTCGATTATTATTGCTAAGAGCTCTGCCGAAATTTTGAACGTTAGAGTCCCAAATATATTTATGAAAAGTTAAGTGGCACAAACAGGTTTGTGGATCAAACCTTAATCAAGAGTTTGAATTTTCACATGATGAATTTCAGTAGACTTAAATTTCTAAATTGTAAATCAGTTTTTGTTGGTATTTTGTAATAATGTAGTTTTCAAAGAATTAAGAGTTCGGGGTTTTAATTAGATGTAGAAATATTTATAAGTTTATCCACTTTGAAACTTTTTGTATGAAAATGAAGTTGAAACCACTTGGAGGGCAACAAAAATGTATTTATTTTAAATGTCAAATTCATTGCACTTTCTTTTTTTTACTTTATCGACTCGATATTAAATTAAACTTGCAAGACTTTACTGAAATGAACAAAATTAGCAGATTTTGTAAAAAAAAAAAAAAAAAAAAAAAGTGATCTATAGTAAATGATTGTCGCTCCAAAACATAAAAAGGGTTTTGCGTTATTATAAGACGGGCACACAATGTTTTTTGGGTTGATTTCTTTTGGTTTTTGGCCTTTTTAGTCCAAGCTCAACAACAAGAACAGAAAGTCCATTTTTCTTCCAAAGTTCTTGCTGCAGCACCTGCGTCTGCTTTTGAATAAAAATTGCTGGTTGTCTGCAGTTCTCTTTACTACAAAAGTAAGAAATCTGGTTAATGAATTAGAAATTATTTTTATTGTACCGCTTTTTCTGTTAAAAAAAAAAAAAAAAAAAAAAAAAACATCAACTGGCTAGATTTGCTCCATTGCAGAATTGCACATAAAATCATCAAAAGGACCGCAAATGGCCCTCAGGCCGCACTTTGGACTCCCTTCTTTAGACATAACACAAAAGCATGCAAAGCAGCTCCATTAACGTCTCTGTAGTCGCAGTGAGAAGTGATGTTATTTTTAAGCAATAATCATGAACAGGCAGGAATGAGAATGAGCAAAGGGATAAGTGGCCTCTTATAATCCTCTGTCAGTTAGGCTTTATGAGAAATGGCAGCATCAAACCTGCGCTTCCTGTCCAGCTTTTTATTTTTCATTTATTTATTTTTTTTTAAGCATATTACCTCAAGCTGTTCATCCAGGAGCAGCTGCATCACCAGCTTTCGGATGTGCAGAACCTCAGCGGGCAAACTGAGCAGAGTGAACAGATTGTAGAAGACTGTGATCTGGAGGTAGGTCAGTACTGAGAAGCGAGCGTGCCACGATCTGCTGGCCGCCATCTGAACACAGAGGAGGACACAGAAAAGGAACGAGTCGGTCACAGTAAAAAGGATGTGATGGGAACCCATCGTCATTTTATCTCTGGGTCACTTTAGTTTTTCTTACCCAAGAGATATTGCCGAATGAGGCTGTATTCTTTATATGCACGTTAGAAAGCCTTAAAAGACCAAATAATGCCGCCGGAGATCTCAGTTTGTTCACAGTTTAGCTTAGTATAAAGGAGATATCCAGAGCATTTGTAATATCCGGATGCAATTTAAAACAGCGTTCTTTATCGAGTTTAAAAATTAGCTAAACCCAACTTCAGATTAACATCAATTTACGTATTACACCTTGTCAGTGTTTGACAAACAGAGACAGCTGTTGGTCATAAAACGCGTTGGTTAGCTGATTGTCAGGAATATGAGCTGCTTTATAAAAATATTGTTCTGGAGTGATTGTGTTGCTAAGGCAGGATAACATCTGAAGCAAATATCTATCAGGGTTTGGGGATCACTGCCAAACATTTATGAGCTCATTCTTCAACCATGAGAGAGATTATCCACAGGTAGAATTGAAAAACAGTTTGGATCTGTGAAATTTGGACACAGAAAGAAAAGTAAAACCAAATCCTGAAAGAGAATATGAGATTACAGTTTTACAGTGTTCTACTCAAGAACGTGATTTAATTTTAATGCTGGAACAGGACGATGAGAGCTGCACACTTGGGGTGGGCGATATGGACTTAGAGTTTTCATGGAACAGTGGAGAAAATGGCAAAAATATCATTTCTGATTATACTTTCAGGTTTGTTTGTTTTAATTTCCCATCAATAACGGAAATAAATTGAAATTCTGCTAAGAATGTTCTTATGATAAACGATATGATAAATGCTCACCCCTACCCTGTCTTCTTAATAACCTTTTCTCTGATTTGTTTGGAGAGTTCTCGCATCTTTAGTCAATAGATGATCCAAACACAATACGATTGATCACTTGAGACAGGTGATTTCTATTCCACTCGCTGTTCCTGGTAGCACCAATTGGCTGGATCTCTGATGAATTAAGTCACTTTAAAAGGAAGGATATTTGCAAAATCACTTAATTTGTGTTAAATATTTTTTGTTATTTTAGTAGGAAGTTTTCAATTTGACATTAAAGAATTTTTTTTTGTCAAAAACGACCAATTTTGTTGATCATGTTTGATTTGATCAAATGTGAATACTTTTCAAAGGCACTGCATTTGGGACAATAAAGAGAGCAAAATATTCATTCATTTTACACATTTAGGCACAAGCTTCAAGGTTCTGGTTGTGATTTTATGTGAATGAACAACACAGAGTAGCGCATAATTGTGAAGCAGAAGGAAAATAAAGACTTCAAATATTCATAAATTGAAATCAGAAGTGTTGCACGTTAGAAAGCCTTAAAGGACCAAATAATGCCACCGGAGATCTCAGTTTGTTCACAGTTTAGCTTAGTATAAAGGAGATATCCAGAGCATTTGTAATATCCGGATGCAATTTAAAACAGCGTTTTTTATAAACTCTTTATAAAGCTACTTTTTGTTTAAATTACATTTGCATATATTTCGGTCTGTATCTGGAGCTGCTAAAGAGAAAATTTTACCCCGTTCTCTACAAAACACCTCAAGTTCAGTCAGATTTGATGAAGAGCAGCCATGAACTTTTAGAAACCCTTTAAAGTAAAAATACCGTTACTTTTTCTTCTCTTTTTTTTTACAATGACTCCAGGTTGTTCTTTCTCTAACCCGGCATCTTGGGCAGCATTAGGATTGAAACACTGACAGCAGGTCCATAGGGCAGCATGCGTTATGAGCATCCCGCTGTGTGTGTGTGCGTACCTCCTCCAGTGCTGCCAAAACCAGAGGGATGTGCTCCGGATAGAGCAGGCCCTGGGACATGAGAGAGAGACACGTGCGCGCATCCTGCTTCATCTCATCATAGCTCTCATCAATCTCTACTGGGGCAATCTGCGGGGGGAGACAAACACAAGAGTGAGACAGAGAGCCAGGAAGACACACAGCAACGCGCCATTTTCAGTAAATGAAGAGAGAAATTGTGTTTAATGGGCAAGTAAGATTGAGTGGGTAATAATGCTGTGCTGGGACCTGTGAGTTAGCCTGCATGTGTGTGTGTGCGTGTGTGTGTTGTTACCTTGAAGAGCACAGGCAGGAGCTGTAGCTGCTGCTGAACAGGAGTGGTGAAGGTTCGCCCTGCACTCGCCATCAACCACTTCAACACTGCAGAACACAAACGTGTGTTTAAATTCATTGATATGCCCACAAACCAACACACAGAGGAGATTTCACTGGTAAATGACGACATGCAAACTCTGAGCCGTTGTCTTGCTGCATTAATCTGTTAGTAAAAAAAAAACCCGGTTCATCTCATTTAGTAAGTAATGACTTGTACAAGCAGATATTTTGTTTGTGCAATGGCGAGTAAAGAACTTGAAAGATTAGCATTTCCCTGAAATTGGCATGGGAAATTAAATGATTCCTTGGTAGATTTGTTTAAGTTGTCAATATAATCTAAAAAAAAAAAAAACCTGCGATAAATGAGAAATGGCCATTCAGGAGCTGGAAACCACAAACATTTTGTTCCCTTGTTATGCCGATGGCCACACTCTTTGGTGTAGAAGTTGTTGCTGATGAAAGAAGACTAAGTTGACTGTTTACAACATTACTGAGTTTTCAAATAAAGATGTTTACATGTCTTTAAAGTCAGAGGAAGCACAAAAGCAGCTAGATATGTTTTTCAAGGCTGCTGCAACAGGAAGTTCATTGTTAGCATATAATTAGAAGCTAAACACATTGAAGAGTCTAATTCTGTCACAAAACATGCTGAGTTAGGAAACGTTAAGGTAAAACACAAGATATTACCAAGTATTTGTGTTCTAGTTTTTAGTACAATTATCTTAATGTACTTGAAACAAGACAAAACTAACTTTTCAGCAAGAAATATGAGCTTACTTTAATAAATAAGTCTTAGATTATTAGACTTATGAGAAAAATGTATTGTTATAAGTGAAATAATTGGCCTTTGAACACTTTTTTTTTAAATTAAAGAATTACTGACTTAAAACAAGCACATATATCTAAATAAAAAGTCACTTCAAAGTTAGTTCTGGCTTATTTCAAAGGTAACTGCACTAGAAACTATAGAAAGTGGTGTAACCTGTTAGCTACACTTCGTGCACAGGCCCAGGTAAGATCAAATACTTTTGATTTTGCCTAGTCGAAAGCAGCAGAAGGCTCTCCAGACTAAAATTAAAACTATTCACAGCTCGAATCAATAACAAAACAAAATCCTGCAGCAATTACTGAACTGTACGACCTGTAAAATTATATCTTAAAGGTAACCTCCAAACAAATGAATCGGTGTCCTTCCCCTAAATTGTTTTTTAAATGCTTCAACACACACCCTTGGAATATGCCGTCGATCAATACCTCACTACCTTTTCAAAAATGAATTTAAAAAGGTGAATCAATGAGAAGCTTTTAACTTGTGTCATTCAGTCTGTTCCTCCGTTTCAACAAGAGAACAAGCTGTCACGGCACGTTTAGATATTTCCCCCCGCCCCCTTCGTAGCTCGCGTCTCGTTCCCCGCATTCGCATTCTGACCCGTTTTGAGCAGCTTGACAGCCTGGGTGCGCTCGTCCGTCTCCTGGGTGTTCTCCTCGTGGACGTGGTTGTGGATCTCGGGCTCCGACGTGAGGGGCTTGAGCCGCTCCAGGACCCGAGTGACGAATTCTGCCACGTGGGGGGAAGAGGTGGGCCTGGTGTGGGGCAGCGCCACGTCTATCATGAAGATATAGGTCAGCACACTGGAGAGAGGGTGGGAAGGCAGAGGAAGAGGTAATGTAGGGGGAGAGAAAACAAAGTGGCCGGCTGAGATGAATCTGAGATGTAAAATGGACGATTGAAGGAGATTATTCACACCAGTGCTGTTTAGTCCGGTTTAATCGAAATCTAGTTTTTGTCGAGAAAGTCGAACTCTGATGTGGAACAAAAACAGCAACTGTGAGCCGCCTAAAATGACCCCAGACCACACTGTGGACATCCCTGGTATTATGTGAACGCCAAGCGAACCGAGGACAGCTCCAAAAGCAGGGCATTCTGGGTAAATATAACCAAAGCAAACATGCAAGTCCAGCACTAGCAGGAGAAATGGCTCGTGGTCTTTTACCAGACAAAAGTGAAATCCGACGAGCGCTAAAATCTGATGCTACTCATTTTTCGTTTACATTTTCCAAAATAGTCATTTGCGCTCATATCTTCCTTCAGAGGTCTTTGTGTTGTTTCCTTGAGTGGTTCTTGATGCAGCGCCACCACAGGTGAGGGGTAAAGACGGTTTTCAACAATTCAGTGTGAAAAACGAACCACATCAGATGAAAATGTAACAAATGTTGCAATTTTGCTCCCCAATCGAGTCGAGTCTACCAGACCATCAGGCGTGAAAACACCCTAATAGGAACTTGAGGATCTAATCGAGTAATTACCTCCCTATCCGCTCCCTGACGTTTTTATACACCTGGGTGAGTTTGGGCTCCAGGTAAGCCAGCAGGCGGTGCAGCAGCTCAGAAACCCTCCACTGCTGCTGGGCGAGACCTCCTTGAAGCACATACAGCAAACTGACAGAGACGGAGGAGGAAGAGGAAGAGGAGGGGGCTGTTTTGTTATACTGCGGCAGCATGTGTCAGCTCAGGTTACTACTGCAGCCTGAAATCTGAATCCCAGGAAATATTGTAGGTGACACAAACACACAACGTGCGCATAGTTACTCATACCTGGCGTCCCTGAAGGAGCCGCCCTCCCCGCTCAAGGGGCTCTCCATCAGCAGCTCAAACAGCCAGTGGAGTTTCCTGGGGTCTCTGCCCTCCTGTTGGACAAACACACACACACACACACACACACACACACACACACACACACACACACACACACACACACACACACACACACACACACACACACCAGAAGAGTGTTATTTTTATCCCGGCTATCTCACACGGCCGAATAGTTGTCGTGCACTCGGCTGCTTTGTGTGTCAGCAGGATTATTAATGTGGAAATGTTTGCAGGCCCTCCTGATGTTTTTGGTTTTCCTACATTAATAAAATAAAAAAATGTGAGATTTTCTAGAATAGATCAAGAAAACATATTTATACAGATAAAATAAGACAGGGGGATCCTTTTATTTATCACACAAGGAAAAACAAAGTTGCATCAGAGTTAGCTGGAACGGTGTGCCAAAAAATAGATCTGAAGATATTATATTGTCAACAAGTTAATTTATTCAGTGAAAAGGTTGAGCTCCTTACACACATATTAGCATATTTGAAGCATTTATTTCTTTTTATTGAAAACATGAAATTCATTTCTTTTTAATAACAGATATGTCAGCCTAATTAACGGCATCAGGTTTGGTGTCTTCCATTTTAATCCTTATGACATGTATCAGCATATTAGTGGAAAATTGAGTGGAAGAAAGAAGTTTGAAATATCCTTGTGCTGTACATAATATATACTCTTTTACTTATGATCAATAGTAATTTTTCTGCTGATCGTTTGGGTTTTCATCATCATTCACACCTTGCCACATTCAATTAATTTTCTCTGTTACTTTATTCTTGTAGAAGTCTTGCTTTTCTCATTTTCTTTCTTCCTTTGTTCTGTAATCTATGCATTTTGGCTTTGTTCTCTCTTTTTGCTTTGCAGAAGCTTTTGTTTCTGAGCTGAGCCAAACGGCAAATCTACGTTGCCACATTCATCTGTGGTCACAAGCTTCGGTCAGTGACCGAAAGAACAAATCATGGATACAAGCAAGAGAAAAACAGCAGTGAGGAAAACAACTGACATCATTATATAATATTTGGCAGTAATATTGCAACTGCATGCTTTTCTAGCCTTGGTGTTAATGACTAAATGCTAGAAATATGTCGAGTCAGAAGTTTATTTTCCATGAAGCTGCAGACCATTAGTATTTATTCATTATCGGTGGGTTTTGGTGTTTATTAACAGAAAGCCACAAATAACCAAAATGAACTTAAATAAATACTTGAAATAAATCGTTCCGAATGCTTAAATCAATTAACTTTTCAGTGACATTGTAATCTGTGTAATTTATTGAGAGAATAAACAAATTTCCCACCGCAGAAACGTTGAGACATTTCGCCAAACGGAGAACAACTGTTATAATAATCACAAGAGTGCGGCTGCCAGAACCGCTGAAAATTAACCCGTGATTCATACCAGATCTGATCTTTTCAAACTCAGGCTGAAAATAACTACATAAAAATCAATTTCTCTGAAGTGCAGCCGAGTGACTCACGCAGGCTGTGGCGATGCATGTGCCCCAGTCTGTGTAGGTTTCCACAGTGATGTTGTTCAGCGCTGTCCTGATCAAAGGGCAAAGCAGCTGCCACAACCTGTCCACCTAACACAGACACACATGGACAGAGTGATGAAAGTTTTTACTGATTTTGACGGGATTTTTATTTTGCTACGGAGAGGGGATTTCTGCTGCGCACCTTGCTGAAGCTCCAGTGTTTGCTGCCTCTGATTAGTCCGGCCGTAATCTCGCACAAGCAGCGCTGGGAGCTCTCGTGGGGGTTGCTGGCGAGTTGCTCCAGATGAGGCCACAGCACTGGCAAGAACGCGTTGCCGTAGTTACGGAACAGCCCCTGCCAATCAAACGTAAGCATTCGGGTTTGACTGGTAAGTAGGAAGTTTTTTTTTTTTTTTTAATTAGGCGGAAAAAACAAATTACAGCAGACAAAGACAGTAATTGCAGCCTTGGTGGAGTTGAGCCAGAGGCGGCGCTTCCCCGTTAAATACATGGCAAAAACATTCAATCTTACCAAGTATTTTCGGTAGTTTCTTAGAACATATGCAAGAAATAGAAGTTTGTTTAAGTCAACAATGCCTTAATATTGATTTAAAAAAAAAAAGTACGAGTTTCACTTGCAAGACATTTTTACCATGTCATAAGTGAACTAATCTGCCAGTTACTTTTCAGTAACGAATTATTGACTTAAAAAAGATCTTTTGTCTTGTAAGTCAGTTTTTGTCTTATTTAATGTGTCCTAAGATATTTGCACTTCAAACTAAACTAGGGATGAAACCATTAATTAATTGTAATTAACTGATTATTGAACTAATTTAGTAATCATTTAATTTTATCTGACTAATCAATTAATTGTCAAAATAACCAATAGATTAATGAATAGGTAAGATAATTGTTAGTTGCAGCCCTGAACTAGAAAACCTAGCCTGGTTAGAGTTTGTGTTTCTGCTGTGTATTTGTCACACTGTCAGTGGATGAGAGGTTAAATTCACACCTTGAAGAGGCAGAAGCGGCGCGGGTTGAAGCTGTCCTTCCCTTTCCGCTCCTCCAGAGACAGAAACTCTATCAACTGGTCAATGAAGTCAGAGTCCGAGAAGTACTCAAAGATGATCTTCTCGGCCTGATTGACACACAAGTGAATGCTACAATGAAGCGCCACAGAGAGTTCTTTGTTTTATTGTGTTCGAGTGTGTGCGTGTGTGTGTGTGTGTGTTGTGCAGCATCAGCACACACCTCACTCATCTCCTCATATGGCAGGTCATCTTGTGGCTTTTCGGAGGATGCATAGATCATCATTTCTCTGAAAGGAGTGGCAGACAAAAGAAGAGGCTGCTGTGATTTATAGATAACAACACAAAGGGAGAAAAAGTTCTGGATAGACACACACTGTCTTCAAATAAGCGGCGAGGATAAATGGATGATTACAAAGTCAGTTACTCAGCACGCAGCTCGCATACCAAGACAGCCAAGCCTCTGCCTATGCATCAATTCTTCTATTTGGGGTAGGCAGTAAGTCGTTCATTCTGCCTTATCTGGGCCGGGCCGTGACAGGAAGTCAGTTCAACCCCCCGCAAGTGATCCAGCAACCCAGATCAGTCATCCGGCAGTCAGTCGGACATAACAGTGGCCGCAGAGCCACAAAGACCCGCCTCAAATCAAACAGGCACTTGAGTCAATCAGCTATTTCGCTCCTTCCAACCAAGCAGTTAATCCGCCTTCCAGTTTCCAAATCCACCAGCGCGACAATTAGTCGTTTTGTATTTACCTCGGCCATGAGTAGTAGCCCCAGTGAGTTTTCTCCACGTACTGCAGCAAGTCCCACTGCTCCTGGCTCAGAGGCAGGTTGTTGCTGTCGTACTGCAGCCAGCAGTTTCCCTCACGATCCCCAACACAAATCCCCTCTGGATCCTTGATTCCACCTAAAAGGAGAAAGAAGCCATTATTTTACAACAAGTGCATTTACATGTCAGCTCAGGCAGAAAGCAGGATGGGTCTGGTTACCTCGCAGCGTCAGAGGCAGAATTGCTCAACAAAAAGGACAAAATGGGATATTCCTCTTTCTTGCATGATTAAGGTTATTAAATAAAAGCTGTAACAATATGCCTGTCTACAGATATATTGCAGTGTGACATCAAGATTCAGTTTCCTGCTGCAGGGCAAAACAACCGCTTGTCGACCATGACTACCAATAGTGTTAGCTGTCAAGTTGTCAACACACCAAATGTACTAAATGTGATATATAAAAGAAAAATGTATGCATCGTCAAACCCACGACGATTAGGCAAAGTCCACAATTCAGTAAAACGTTTTAATATAAAATAGCTAGAGAAAGAGAAGTAGGTCAGTTATGCTAGCTTTACTTTGACAACCTTTACATGTACATGTCAGTCCACTGCTACAAATCCCAGGAGTGTGTCAAGTACTGTTGCGCTGGGGTATTTCAGCTTCCCAAGCTGCATTTTCTTTTAAATGTCTTATATATGTTCATTTAAAAGAAATCCACAAATAACTTGGGAGTCATGTTCCACAGAAAAATCCACAAATATGCAGCTATGAGAAGGCAGGAATCCACTCTGGTTTCACAAATTACACAAGAGTCAAGATTATGTTATAAAACTTACTTCTAAAGCCCTTTTCCAACAAGAATCAAGCATTCTACTTCTAATTTGATTGTGGATTTAGCTTGGAGCGTATACACTCACTGATATCCGAAGGCTCAACTGTCACTTTCTTTCTCGGCCTCTTCAGCTGTTTCAGGATTCCTGCCATGGCTGAGATGGACACCTAACAGAAAGAAAGGTTAAACTGATTATCATAAATGCTTTAAATGCTTAACAGTTTCTGAATCACTTAGGGAAAGTTGAATCTAAATTTGTTCCACGTTTCTAAAAGCCCAATAAAAGAAAAAAACACACACAAAAGACCAGACGTCTAATGCTGAGTTTATCTGATGGAAATTACAATTATTTATTGTCTTATAGATTTAAAGTTCATTTTTGTGAATGAGTACAAATATCACTGGGTTTTTACCACAGCATATATCTTCTGGTTATATTCCTAAACAAAGCTATCTCGAATATCACAAATATAATTCAGACATTTTGTTTTAACATCACAGCTAAACTTTAAATCACCTTTCTGAAACACGCTTTTTAGTCCAGGCTTCAGCTCTGTTGTACACTTTTTGAACCACATTTCTCTTTTTAGTTGTCCTTCACAGTCCTTTATGTATTTTTTTCTTCTTCCTCTCTTTGCTACATTATTCTCCTCAAAATTTTTGCATATTGACCAGTTGAATGCTTGAATCTAGATGGATAACTGCTGTTATGTGACCTTCAAGTGTTCCTTATTTTACTTCTTCAAGATTAAAAACACTATGGTGCAATATCATCTAAATTTACCTGACTGAAAAAATGCTTAGCAATGCCTCCCAACAGTAATAACACATAAAAACATTGGTAACTTGAGCTATAAAAATGTGTATAGTTTGAATGCTAACAATATTGGCTTTGTGCTTTTATTTTGAATTCTATGGTAAAGAGCATTATTAAAGTCTTTGAATATTATTTAAAAGTTTTGTTTGTTAGAAATCACCTGGCTTTACATGTGGAATTAATGGGATTTTATATAATCAACCAGCAAAATTGATGCACAATTGTTGAAGAAAGATAATACACAATTTTAAAATTTGTTTTAAGAACATCTGAAAAGTTTATAACCGACTCCTTTACTTTAATGCCGCCACATAAAATCCATTTTAGAGAACATCAGAGAACAAACAGCATCGTAAAGATGCAACACTTTTCCTCTAGATGTGTAATTCTGGTAGAGGCTTGCCCCAAAAGTAATGCAGTGAAAGTTCAGGAAAATACTGACCATGGGGGCTGAATATAAATGCCCACCACACTTTTCAGATTCCTTATATAAACAACTGTGAAAACCATGCGACTTTTTCCTTTCATGTCACAATTCGGAACTACTTTGCGTTGGTCTTCCGCATAAAATTCCAACAAAACATATATTTTATCGTCAAAATGTGACAAAATGAAAACCTAGGGTTATAAATACTCTTGCAAAGCATCACAAATCAAGTTATTAGCAAAGAGTAAAAAGAGTGAAGGCCCAACATAACTAGAATCTACTGGCATTTTCTAATTGACTGTTTATTGTGATGCAGGAGAGCAGTCATTTATCTGCTTTTACACATTTCTGTTGGCGGAGTACCTTGTTTTTAAATTTGGTTACTTTTAAGCAAGTTACAGCCAACAAAAAAAAGAAGAAGAGAAAATTTACAACTTGCAAGAATAAAAACCAAAAGCAGAAAAGCGAGAGCGAGTTGTTGAGTAGCAGATGTGATCTGGCTGAGTTTGGCCATCTGCTGTGCCGCTGATAAAATGCTGATGCTGCTGCTTTTATGCAAGATTTAACTGGTATTACTGAATTATGATCAACAGCTGTTAGTGGCCATTATGAAACAAAATATATAAGGTGGATATACTTTGCTGCTTTGTTTCTTCTGCTTCCATCATAAGGGACGGGACAAATTGTGTCTGTTTCAGTGGAGTTTGTTGTAAAATTAACATTGATCTCAATAACAGGAACCAGGGTTTATAGAGTTTTATTCCTTTAACATGAAGATCTGCATTTTTATCTCAAACCCTTTCACTACTGGTGCAAAGTGGACTGATTACTGGCGAGCAAATATGTGTAAATAGCTTCAAAATAAATGTTTCTGTTGCCTTTATATATGTTGCAGTATAAAAAAATATGAAATAATTGCAGCATGAGATTTCTTTCCCCCCAAATAATAAATGCATGAGGATCTTCAAATCAAGGCCTCTTAGAAGTCCCAAGGTCGATGTACAAACAGTGGGGTGATCACTCCTTTACTGAAACTGCTTCCAGAATGCACTACTTCCCAATGTATGTACGATTGTAGATCAGGTACGTTGAAGCCTAAACTTAAGACTTATTTATTTGAGTATTACAGTACCGTTTTTTCCAGACTATAGAGCGCACCATTCTATGAGCCGCAGCTAAAAAAAAACAAAAAAAAAAAAACTGGAAATGTACATATATAAGTCGCTGGTATCTCCGCCGCTCTCGGTTTTCCATAAGGACGCAGCCTTGCGTCCTTATGGACCAGTTGAATGCTTGAATATATATATATATATATATATATATGTTTATTTTTGTTTCATTTTTACTATAAATCAATACATTTTGGATTTAGTAAAGCACTATATAAATTAATTTTGATTAATTAAGATAATAGGTTGTTTTTTCTAAATTTAGTCATGATCAGATTGACTTAAATCTTAATTTAACTCGTCCTTAAAAAACATTTTTTATCAGTAACTGTAGCGTTTACTGCAATTTTACTGGTGTGGAACAGAGAAATATACAGTGCAATGTCAATAAAAATTAACTGAGTAAATTTGTCTTAAACAAAATTAAAATGCAGTAAGTGTGAATCACTTACTCTTTGCGACTTTCTCTGCACCCAAGTGCACACACATAATTTCCTGTTGCATAGTATCTGATATGATCCAACATAATAAACCTTGGTTAATGCTTTGCTGTGTGTTATTAGATATTATTTACTGCTGAAGATAAATGTAATGAGATCTATCTAGAGTAAACTTTATGATGTTGGTATGAAAGCTGAACATCTGTGTTTAAACTATGTCATATAACACCTGAATCTGTATGTGAGAGTGGATTTTCAATATCTATGCTGATAAGGTGCTCTGGCATAAGAAAGTAAAGGGCGTTTATGTTTCTAAGCATCATGTTACAGCTGGAAAAGTAGCACCAAAAAAACACTTCAGCCACCTTATTTCCATTTTTATAACCTGAGGGAAAAGCAGATACCTGGAAAGTGTTTAGATTCCATATACCATGAAGAAAAACACAATAATAAGACACATACAGGGAGATGCAGACCTTGCGTATGCTAATGGAGTCGTGAACAAGGGTTTGTGTGAAGTAGAGGACAGCGTCAGGTGGGAGAGGATGATCGTCTCGCAGAAGAAGAGCCAGCAGGTCTGTGGCCATGTGCTCAAACTTCCAGGGCCTGAAACAAAAACAGACATATAGACCACAGAGGCAAAAAAAAAAAAAAAAAAAAAAGTAATTTCAGGCAGCAAAAAAGCAATTTTTTGTGAAACACAAAGCATATTCTGGTGAAAAAACATTTTAAATGAACATTCAACTACGCCAGCAGGAGCTGATACGTAGGATGGCAATTATTCCAGAGGGTGCTGTTGTAAAATAAAATGCTACCAGTAGTCAATATAAAGGACTGTATTTAAAGTTTCCTGGCAGAATATCACTCATTGCTAGATTAATTTCTGTCATGGTGACTTTCATTAGCTATTACGGGAACATTTTCAAGCACTAGGAATACTGGAAGTTGTTAAATAAGGATAGTCTCACTTAATTTTTGAAGTAATTGCTCAAGAGAGTTTGAAACGCATAATTTTTTATCTTTCTTTAGCATCTCATTTTGCTGCATTTCTAATGCTAATGTGTTATTTTTACTCCTCAAACTATTAGCTGCCTAAATGATTGCCACATGGCAAAAATCTACAAATGATCATATGCAACTCCATAACCTTTGAACTTATGAACGTTTTCATATCTCACATTCTGTTGAAGTTAGCTGCAGTACTAATGCTAACAATTGTAAAATGCAGTAAGTGTGAATCACTTGCTCATTATTATCATTTCCCCCCCTTAATGATTGGTGACAGAAAAACAACAAATCAGTTCTAAGCAATCTATAACTTTTAAAGTAAGCATTTACAGGAGTTGTTCTAGTTTTCTTCTTTTCTGCAGGGATAATGCTAGCATTTATGTAGCTTTCTTTTGGTCATGATTACCTGTCTTAATGTCTGTCATGTACCTAAAGTCATAATATATGTATATAATCCACAACTTCTAAAGTAATGACCTATAATAGTTTTAATCTGCAGCTGTTCTCAATTACTCTCACAGCTAGCTTTTCTGAAGAGCTAACGCTAGCACTTATGTAGCCGTGTCTTTTTATTTCTCCAAAAGTTCCCTTTTGAAGAAAGGAAACTTCTCCAAAATTAACCTACTGGTACTACTTTTTAAGAAATGCCTCACTGAGGTTTTAAAATGCTACTATTTTGTAAATTCCAGTTGCTTCTAGCTTTGCCAGAGAGCTAGCACTAGCTTTTATGTATTTGTGTGTTTACTCCACTTGGCAATTGCCTAAATAGTTTTCATAATGTAAAAAAGTTGTACTCCTGTGAGCTAAAATCACCACCGTTCCTATGCTAATGCTAGCATTGCTAATGCTTGGTAAAAAAATGACATTACACTATTAATCTCATAATTTGTTTCAATTTCTGTTATGTGTGCACACAGCATGAAATGCGCATGTCAGGAAACAGCTTACAGATCTCTGTCTTCGAGGCAGTCCAACAGGTCATTGACTAGCTTCTCATATTTTCTGTGTGAAAACAAGAAGCCATGTTCAGAAGCATTAAACAAACTACAAATAATAGCAACAAAAACTGACCAAGAAAATTTCCCACTAGTTTTTCTGTAGCATTTTTATGCTGATTAAAATTGGCTGTTTTTCACCTAAATCTGCTCCACAGTACATTAACATTTTTTTAAAAATATTCCTACCTTGCAGCAACAACATTTCTGATTCGCTGACGCTGAATTCCTTCTTTTATTTCTTCTTTGGATGGGAGCTTCGAACAAGGTGTGGGATTTTTAGATTGTGCAATTTGGTTGGCGATCTCGACACATCTCTCTGACACCTAGACAGGGAGGTGACCAAAGGAGAAAGACCCACGGTTAACAGACCACAGTCAAGGCTTGTTTGGTGATTGTTATTAGATGCGTGTCTCACAGTGAAGTAGATTCCAATGGTGTCGTGAAGGCGATGAATCCTATCAATGATGTCATCAAACAGTCGACCAATGGAGGGCTTCTCCAGGGTCACCGAGTGTGATAGTCCGCATCGGACCAGAGCGGGCCACACTTCCCCGACACAATCCCAGTCCCGTGTGGTTGCTGGACAGAAACCACTGGGAGCGCCCAATAGGCAGTACAGACTACCCTGAAGAAAAAAAGAACAGAAAGAGGTCAACTGTATACACGCCCTTAAAAATATAATTAACCTATAAATCAGGTATCGAGAAGGTATCGAGATGACGATTTGATTTCAAAACTGAACGTGACTAACACAATCCCATAAGGTCAGTCATAGGACTGGATGATATGGCTAAAAGATGTGTCACAATATAAGCGTTTCATATTGGTCGATACTGATAATTATTGATTCATTTTTTTGTATTAAATATCTGAAATACTGACAAGCTAATGAGATGGTCTTTTCTGTTTTATCCACAGTTTTCACTCAACACTTTTTTTTCCTTTTAATTTTTTAAGTGGTGGAACCTTAAACTGCTGCAAAGCAAGTTACTCAGCAAGTTGTTGCTAGGTAACCAAAGAGTGCGCGAGTTGCTAGGTAACCAAAGAGTGAGAGAGCTTGTTGATTCAATCAGAATTCAGTGAAATTATTGAAAATTTTTTTACATTAATTTTTGAATAAAGCTAATCTTTAAGCCAAAGAGTGGAAGTAATGTGACATTTACACCATTAATTTGAGTTTTCACATTCGCATTTTTGTTGCAATGCCCGGTTACACTGCTAGCAGAATTATGGAAAACAAGCCCTCTGCTCTATTCAGTGAACACATGTTTAGCTACAGTTCCTGTCATAAAACAGCTAATAAAAACAAAAAGGTGAACTTTTTGTTGCCGTTTCTCATCTGTACATCACATAAAAGCTGAGGTGTGTACCGAACAGTAAGACGTGCCATGAAACCCTTATTTCATTACGTCCATATTACGTTTTGTTAATGCCGAACAAAATCACCGTTCTGGAGTCTTGGTGCTCATTTCATGGTTTCACGTTAGTATTTTCTAAATGTCATCATCTTCCCCAGTGCGGCAGGGTATTACATGCCCTTCTGTGAACAACTTAGATTGTTTGACTAAGTGAAATGTGCTGCCATAATGGATCTGGAATGATAAAATAAAATGTGTCACACAGTGACAAAGAAACGACACTCCAAATAGAGAGGAAAGAAGAAACAAAACTAGAAAACAATTGAACAAAATCTGTGGGATGACATTGTTGTTATTCACAATAGGATGAATTAAGTGTTCAAGGATACAACAACTGAGCTAAATTTCTAATAAGAACTTTTTTCTTTTTCTGCTAAATATGCTAGTAGTGAATTATTGCCACCTGTTGGCCTGCTGTGCAAACTGTAGACCTCCGACTATACCTCAGTGATGTAGCAGATATTAATATCATATCTACACATCTCTGATTTGTGCGTCTTAGACCTTATTAAGCAAAAACTGCAAAGTAAAGTGTAAGCAGGGAAAAGAAAAACCAGGCTTCCAGCCTCAACATCTGGTTGTAAATATGCAGAATCCACAGAATTACCAATTCCAGTGACACTAACAAAGCCATCAATATCATGGTGCATTTTAGCATGTCTTTCATATTCAGCACCACAGAGAGAGGCAGCTCTGAGGAGTCACGTGTTGGACGTGTGTGTTCCCAGTACCTTGAACTGCTGCTCCGTGCCCGCGGTGTTCTGTGGAGACAGCAGTTGTAACATACGGGGAATCATGTCTCTATAAGAGAAACTATAGGTTCCCATCGCTGTCATCAGCACGCTCTGCGCCCTGCTACGTACCTGCAGGAATATGTGTGTTTGCACAGTTAGCTCCAGTTTCACCTAAGCACTCACACGAAAACGGGAGCCAGACGTCGTTCTGAATTTAGTTCTCTACCTGGCTGTACGTGCTGGTAGAAAGCAGCAGCAGATCACAGAGCAGCTCCTGATGGACCACTTTGTATTCACTGCCCTCAACCACCAGTTTTCTCATCTGCTCGCGAGGAAGAACAAAAAAATAAATAAATAAATAAATAAATACAATTTTCATCACTGGAAAATCTGGAAGATTTATTTTCGGGCATGAGTGTGTTTCTCGTTGCGAACCTCATGCTGGAGCAGAACCCGGTCGATGAGCAGCGCTCTGATGTGCCGCTTTTTCCCAAGAAGCTGTAAAAACGAAAAGGCGAGGCGTTTAAATCATCCTGTAAGTTACTTATTGAAACTGATGACATTAAGCAGGCCTAAACCTGTCATTCTACCAGCTCACCCTGTTTTCCATTGACTTCTTGACAAGAGTGAAGCTTTTCCAACGTGAGTCAAACTCCTTCTTGTGTGTGCCGCAGAAAAACATGAGGTCACCGACGATCTGCAAGCAAAAATGAGCACAGTGAGCCCTTTGCAGATCTCAGAAGTGTACACACCTCCTTTCAGGATGAGCTGTTTTGGGGCCTCTTGTCACCTCTTGTCACTTCAAATCCAAATAAGCTGCTGCTGGCCACGCCCCCAAAACTCAACGTTTACGCTCATGTAAAAATGGCTGCAAACAGATGCATACATCTTTGTAAAGCAGAAGTGGAGCCTCCTGCACACTTCTCACCATTCAGCAAGTGGTTTCTGAATGTAAGTCAACAACAAGACACTTGTTTTTTTTTCCAGCAGCCATTGTACAATGCATACAACATGAAAACCAGTTGACCAAACATGCTGGAGCTCAACTTATGTTGCTAGGTAACAGTGCAGTGCCTATCAATTGTTTCGTAACAATCAGGAGGTTTTTGAAATGGTTCACTTTCCAAACACTAAAAAAACTTATTGCCAAACAATGTCTGGATGTTTTTTAATCACTTGGGCTGTTTTTAGAAGCAGCTGAGACACAAATGGAAGTACAAAAATGTGCAAAATGTGAAATGTGCATAACCGGTTCGCTTTAAAGTGAACCTGACTGACCTCAAATAGACGTGGCCCATTTGCACCATTGCACAACTTTAGCGAAAGCCATAGTTTGCAGAAAGGTTACAAGAGACCAAAATGATCTCATTGTACAAAGGACTCAAACAGGAGAAGAGCATCAAAATTTCCACGGCATTTCATGACAGTATATACAGTCATCAATAACTGGAGAAAATATGGGACAACAGGGATAAAACTGATGAAAAGAAAAGATGGAAACTGGTCAGGGAAGCTGCCAATCGAAACACTTTTAGGAGCTGCAGGAATTTTCCAAATAGTGATTGTGTCCTAAATGTAGCAACCATCTCCACGGTTTCCCCTTTACAGCAGGACTAAGAAGCATAGCTCCAAAAAAAAGCATCTTCTTCCTAAAGGCCTGGCTAAAGTTTGTGGAAAAACGGGCTACAGATTGACGACGTATTGACATCTTGATGAATTAGTGGATTTCGCTCAGAGAAATCGAGACAAAACTTAAACTTGGCAAGTACTCCTAAGACTTTTCTTAGAATTTTAAAAAGATCCGCAAACCACCGAAGGCCTTAAGAGAGACTCTAAAGTGACAAAATATTTGGAGTATTGTGGACTTTTAATGAGGCTTACAGTGTTTTCAGCAGGTAAATGGTGGAAAGACAGACAGAAAGGAGAGATGTTCTGTGTCAAACGGATATAACTGTGCAAACAGCAGGCACCGCTCCTCTGTCCTGTTTGGTTTTTATGTGCTTTAATCCCCCATTTAATGATGGTCATTTCGCCAGATCAAACTAATTTATACAAGCGGCCAATCACAGTGAATTGCTGACAGCTGAGCATCTACAGTATCAAATAAATGACATAGCAAAACTACCAGTGTGGTGAGAAAGTGTGATAACTCACAATAATGATGAGGATATAAATAAGGTGCTATCAAACATTTGATGCTGTGTGACAATTAATTCAGTTGCGTGGTGTCTTTGTTATCACACTCTTCTCTTAATCCAGTCTAGACTGTATGATTGGTCAATTTCTATCAATGGATTATTGGAGGGTGGGTGTGTATTTTTCTTTTGTTTGTGTCTTATTTTGTTTCATGTATCATCCACTCTCCAAAAACACAAAGTCTTACCAAGTATTTTTGGTCTAGTTTCTAGTGAAAATATCTTGGCACACTCGAAATGAGACAAAACTAACTTACAAGTAAAATTTCCGAAAGATTTATGAGCCTTTTAAGTCGATAATTCCTTAATATTAATGAAGGTAGACTATTTCACTTGTAATATGGGAAGAATGTCTTGTTATTAGTGAAATAATCTGTCAGTGGAGCTTGTACTTTATATCAATACTAAGGAATCATTTGCTTAAATCAAGCTCATGTATCTTGCTGAAATATTACATGTATTTTATTTTTGTCTTACTTCTGTGAGACTGAGATATTTTGTGCATATGTCCAAAATATCTGACAAATTTGAAGACCTTTTGTAGGGAAACGTGGGCAAATACAGTCAAGTTAAGGCAAACTGCTATTAAAGAACAATATATACCAAAATCAAACTAAATATTAGTTCAAGATGTGCAAACTTATGCAACAATTTTACTGCAACTTTCACACTTTTTCCACTTATGTTTTTTTTTTTTCAATCACGTTGTACAAGATATGTGACATCTGAAGTAATGTTTTATGGTCTCAGGTTTTAAATTGGAAAAACCTCCAGGAGTTTGACATCCCCTAGAGTGATTGTGACAGAAATAAAGGATCGGGCACCTTAATGATGACAAAAAGGGATTTTGTATCATCTTCCGAGCGCTCCAGGATGTGATCTGGATTAGAGAAAGAGGATACAAGTTTGCACCGCAGTCACATTTCAAACAGGAGAGTTTTTAAGTGAAAATCTCCACTCACGAAGCAGCAGTCTCATGGTCTGGCAGATGGACACTCTGTAGTTTTCCCATGAATCATCTGAAGGGGGGGAGAAGACACACAGACGTCCCGTATAGATGCAGAATGCAGAATGAGCTGCACTTATCGCCCACTGACACTGATGGTGCTTTTGATCGTGCGCTGTGTTCTTACCGTACTCGACGCCTACGTGCAGTTTGATCTCCCCCAGATTCACCATGGAGGGCACCCTGAGAAAAGGCCAATCGTGAGACAAGCCAGCATGGAAAAGCGTGTTTCTGTACTATTAGTGTGCAGAACTGCAGCCTCACAGGTCAGGGACGTGTGCGCCATCCAATGGGGGCAGCATGCTCCCAGCTCCAAGAAGGCAGTGCTGCACGATCGCTAAGCTCTGCCACAACTCCTCCCTGTTAACGACACACCACATCACACTCCTTCCTCTGCAGTATGTGCCTAGAGGCACCACAATGGCTTTCCAACACTTTGGGCTGCTAAATTCAACTTTCCCTACTCTGCGTTCTTGATTAAGAAGTCAGGAGAGATAGCTAAAACATATGTATCGCCTTCTCTTTTGGTGTGAACAGACCTCATCCATCAGTAATGGAGGACCACCGTCCTGTTTGTTTGGCTTAAACGTGTGCGTGTGACGGATTGCCTCTGCGGATCCGAAAGTGAGACAAACGACTGCGCACCTGGTCATTGGCTGAGCTCCAGACACGTGGCCTTTGATTCGCTGCAGCTGGGGATGCAGGAGCGACGACAGCAGCTGGAAAACAAAGTTTTCCTCCTCCTGGCACGGAACATGCCAACACACACCCAACGCTGCCACATCTCCGGCTCGGCCCCAGTCCTGCAGGAGGAGACCCACAGAGCTGCAGTGAGCTGTTGCCACTTTTTTCCACTGGAACAACTGGCAGGCGAATCAGCACAGCCAGTCGACCTCCAAACCACAGACCTGTGTCATCTACCGAAGTCTTAAATATTTAAAACAGATGCAACGGATAACGCCACTAACTTTTCTACAAACTAACAAATTTAATGAATAAGAAAATGAAAAACAGGCTTAAACAGAATTGAAAAATGATGCGATGCATTAGATGAACCTGGTTGACCCACAGCTACGCAACAGGTGGCAAGTGAATGAATAAATCTAAGAAAAATATTTGCAAGTTTAAAAAGAACAAGAAACAGAGATCCTTAGTTAAGAAAACAAAGGAATCAGCAATAATCTGAGCAAATCTTTTCACTGTTCGTTCAAATCGTCTCATCTATGTGTGCATGTTAGCAGAACTTCTAACTGAATCCAATCTTCCTTCATATTTTTGGGTTCAGATGGCTTGATTTATATGATAAGCAGATAAAAGTTTTAATTTTCACTTGTAGATTAATATATGTTCATGCAGTCCTCCGATCTTACAATTCACTCAGTGAATCCAAACAACTAAAAACATTCAAGAACAATCGAGGCCACCGCAACATTTTTAAGTCAACACAATTTTCTCCTTCTGGCTCCTTTTCTACTCATTTTCTCCTGCTTGAATCTCACTGTAACAGCATATTGTGTGGAGCACTCTTCAAATCGTAAGGAAAGAGAATAAATTAACACAAGATATAAAATGACATGTCAGTTTATACCAGATACATCATCCAATCTGCTGATAATCCATCGTGTGTCAAGTAACTCGTTGCTGTTTGGAAACCACTTTATTGGTGCTGAAATGCCTTTTCATGTCTGTCATTTTGTACGATCTGTGTTATTTTTCATTTTTGTGACAGGCTGTTAGAAAAGTGCCTAAAGATCCGATTCAAAATAGGTTACTTTCTGTCAGGCGTGAGCTGATCCATCACCCTAAACGAGCAAGACTTTCAAAGTCTTAATGAGTCGGAGTCATTAGAGTTGAACTGGTGTAAATGACAAAAAACATTCCCTTCAAAGTATTCAACATGAAACAATATAAAGAAAATCAATCAGAGGGATCGACAAGTTACTGATCAAATTACTTTCATATATTACAGGAAAGTCAAGTTTCTCAGAAGTGTAAATTCATGCCAACTTATTGTTACATTGTCCGATATCTGCTTTATTAATCTTTGAAAGATGGATCCAATGGATCTACATAGTACTCTAAAATCATTTTCCTACATATTTTTATATTGGAACCCAATTTAAATATATTAATTACTGAGTTTGAGCTGTAGATATGTGCAAATATGAGAGAATGCTATAAAAATGGAATTAAATAATGATGAGTGCGGTTTTGTCTTTTTAATTTTTTTTTTTTGCAAAAGTTTTGGTGCATCTTTACCCGGATGGGGAGGTCGGTATCGAAGCCCCCAGAGGTGCTGCGGTACTCGGTGGGATAGATGAGAGACAGCGAGCGGAGTGTGTGCTCCAGCAAGCTGCAAGCGAGTGTGTAGGCCTGCTTACAGCGAAGATGCACACACACGCGCAGGATGCGCTCCAGCTCCCCTTGGTATTTTAGCAGCTGTTCGCCATCCACACGGATTACCTAAATACAACACAAACGCACACACGTATAACCGAGAACATTCAATTCAGTGGAGAGCTGCGCCTTAAATTTTGAGGATCTTCGGTAAATCACAGCGTCTGGCTCACTCAGCCTTGCGTTGAGCTCCCAGGAGTAATAAAAAAAACTTGAAAGAGTGTCAATATGTTCTGGTTAACGACAAAGCGCTCTGATATTTATGACCTTGAACGGAGCACACTGTAAGAAATGTCTTTTGGCTGGTGTTTTTCCTCTTGTAATATCCTTACTATAATTCTGAAGCGAACGTTTCTCCTTTTTTTTTTCCCCCCAAAAAAATGCTAATTGGTGCCAAGCATATGTTCTCTTGTCGTTTTGAGAATGAATACAGATTCCGGACATGGTGCAGATGACAATAAGTGATCGTCTGAGTATTTTTTAAAGCTTTAAGGTGCTTCAGTAGTTTATCCTCTCACCTCCGAGAGCAGCTGGAGATTCCACAGCAGCTCCTTATCCAGCTCATCTTCGTTCTGCAGCTCCACATCTACGCACAAACACATTAACCCACAGAAAGCTTTACTTATTCGCCTCAAATACTTTATTTCTTGAGCTTAATTTGGACCCATAATCTTGGGTTCAAGGTGTTGCATCACATTATTCCAGTTGAAATTTGACATAAACTCTCTGTGTCCCTTGAAAATGTATTTTATCACATAAAAAATAAATAACACCTGTTAACAAAGGCAAGACTGCGGCTGTCAAAATGATTGTGGTTATGATTAGATCTGCCGTAGCACAGAGTACACCGGGCTGCCTTTGTGCATGGAAAATAACTTCTGATTTTTTTCCTGGCTAGGTCACCTAAGAGTTTAATATTCTTAAAATCTGTTTACTTTGCAAACTACTTTGAGGTTACGGTGATCAGAAATTTGAAGACGGAACAAGGGCTGAAGATTTGTCTTCGGCTTTCATGTATAATTGAAAGGACCTGCTGAATAAACCTATTCTTAGCTCATTTGAGGCCTCAAATAGTCTTGCGAGCAGCGTCACATCCTGTCTACACACAGATCTGCTCTACAATGTGTGGTACTGACTGTCAGTAATGAGCGAGATGATGCTGCAGCAGTGAGGGACGAACAGACGGAGAGACTCAGCAGGATGACACTGCAAACACACAAAAACGTGCAAAAAAAAAAAGCATCCAGACATATAAAAAAGAACACACAATTAGGCACACATTCATGCAGAAAAAAAGAACAGAAGCAATGAAAATGAGCATAGCAAATGGAATGAAAGTATTCTGCAACATGTATGGCCTCAGGAAGGTGTGCTATTTAAAACTTTTTGGTTTCTGCACAATAACACAAAGGCAAATTGCATCACATATATAAACAAAACAAGACAAAGTCAATGTTACCTTTGCTGCAGCCCTGCACATGTCAGCCACCATTCTGCCTGACACACACGTCTCAAAGATGCTGGAGGTGGCAAAGCTGTACAGCTTCTGCAACGCAACCTGATCAAAACGCAATGTAGTATAAAATCAGATGATGCACTTCATTTGTATTAACTGTCTGTGCAAATGGGGTTTTTTTTGGTTTTGTTTTGTTTTTGGTGTAAGCAATCATTTTTTACTGCATCATTAATGCAAAAAACTTTAAATTTCGATTTTTCAATGTTCAGTCTGTCTCGTAAATCTGCGTGATTTAGTGGTACAGGCAAAATTTTTATATTCTTTCCAAACTGTTACCATTACACAAGGATGACACAAGGCCCAGTTTAGCAGGCTAGGCCAAGTTAGGACAATCTTACTAAACTTACAAATGACAAAATTAAAGTTTTGTCTCTTGTACAGTCCTCCTGTGGTTAAGAGAGAGGAAGTCTTAAAGTTGAGAGTTGAAGAAAATCCACTTCCTAATGTTACAGCTATGACTGAATCAATATTAGTTTTAATGTTCTTGACATAAAAATGCCAATATTTCCCATTTTCTATGCTTCTTGAGACAATTTGATCAATAAGCATTTTAGCTTACACAACACTAAATGTATTCTTCTTTATTCTTGTTGAGAATAATTATTTGTTTTTTTATTACATCTAGTCACATTCAGTGTTTTTACACATTAAAATGCCATAATTTACTCAAATCAGATTTTTTCCCCTCATAATTTCTTACAAAACAGTCTTTTGAGCTTAAAACAATTACCATAAAGTTGCTTTTAAAGTTGTAACATTGTATAACCTTACATATTCAAAAATATGTTAAAGAAAATATTTTAAATTTAATGCTTTTTTTCTGCTTCTATGAATAAAATATGCGTTGTTTGCTGACATATAAACAACATATTAGTTTAAAATCTAAACGTGGATTGGGTTAGATCTCAAATAAGCACTGAAATCACCATTTTGAGTATGCATTCACCTTTTTATCAGTCAGTAAATCCAAAACCAAAATATAAATGGTTAGAAAAATATAAATCGATGTCAAAAGTCCAATGTTTTGTATTTTGATTTCTATGGGTTTTTTTTTACAAAAAGGAATAAAGTTTTGAAAGTTTTCTCTCTTCCATACTTACCCAGACCTAGGCCTAAACCCTTTGCACAACCAGTTCATGCTTGTGCAACTAATGTCTAATAAAAACCAGGCATAATAATTTTGAAAAAACTGACAGAAAACTGCTTTTAAAGCACCTCTCAAAATGGTAGGGTGTCTGGGTTCATCCTTCACAACATCCGGTGTTAGCTGGTAAATAATGTAGAGTTCATGTGACACATTTTACCACCTAAACTGAGTCTTTGATTTATTTTTATTTTTATTGTCAAATCAAGCAAGAAGAACTCGCAAAACAACAGAAACTGAAATCTTCATGAAAGATGTCATCAGTCAAAGCAAGAAGCCTACTTTCAAGAATCTGAACCCGAAAAAGACATTTTTAAAGGTCACGTCACACTGAAGGCTTGTTATCTTTGAGACATGTGTGTATTTCTGCACTACCTTATAGATTTCTGTGGAGCACTGTGTCAGGATCGTGCTAACGGTGGAAGACAGTCCCAGCTCCACCAGACTCTCCAAATGAGTCTGGGTATCCGTCTCCGTCTCGTCTCTCGTCTGCTCCAGAGTGCTGCTGTCTATGAGAGCAAAACATCTGTGCACACACACACACGCACACACGCAAACACAAACTTAAAACACTCGTCTGTGATGAAAATGTCAACAACGATATGATTAAAAAAAAAAAAAGAAAAACAGACACACACACACACATACATACAAAAAGGCTTTTTCACTCCAGAGGCAGGGAGTCTAGTGCATTTCAAACAGAGAGACACATCCGTATTCTGACGATGACAACAAAGCTCCACAGAGTGACAGGCTGACTTGCTAATTTATCTCTACCTGTCCAGGAACTGCAGCACAAAGTCTTCAAAGCCGGCTGAGGCGAAGCAGAGATCTTTTTCAATCTGCAGGGAAGAAATGTAGGTAATGTGTTTCTGTAATATCTCTATGATTTGTTTTCTATGGCTTAATTGAGGAAAAAAGCCGTTAGACTACTCGGGGAAATACATTTGACGGAAGCGAGCCTCAAAGGGAAAGCTCTTGATCTGCATTGGTAATCATCTTTAGATAATTACTACAAGAATAAAACTGTGATTACAAGAAATCTGAATTGCATTTCCGCTGCAGGCATGCCAAGATGTCACTTTGAGATTGGGTGAGATTTCCAGAAAGACCCCCTGCCCATCTATGCTGAGAGTCCCCTCCGTTCCCCTGGATGCCGTCTCGGAGGAGACCCGCTACGAGACCCTGCACAAGCTGGAGGGATTAAACATCCCGGCCAACCGCGGCGATCGTCCCTTAAATATGAAAATAAGTGGCTCGGCACGAACGCTGGAAGCAGACCCACAATGCCGGTCCGTGTCCCCATGCTGGAGAAAAATGACCAACATGGTGTTTTCACGCTTTGACTTTTAGTGCCGACTGAGAAAAACAACAACAGATAAGCAGATAATTAGCGCCGTGTAGGGGTGGATTTTGTCGTCTGTTGTTGTTTTTGCTGCGTTTAGTGTCAGAAAGTATGAAACGCTGTTTTCCCGGCTTTATGCTAAGCTGAGCTGACATCTGAATGTTTATGGTGGGAACATTAAAGTGATGCAAGTTTTTCTTCTAACCGTCAGAAAGTCAGAAAGCACATATGCTAACTTAAGTGTCAAATTACCCAACAAATAAAAAGGATGTAATGATGGGTGCTTTTGAAGCATCACTTTGTAAATACAGACTTCAAATTTACTTCGTCTGTCCTACCTGTTAGAGACGTAAACAGATAATGAATTAAACAACAACAGATGCACAACAGCCTTGCAAATGCTGTAACTATGTTCTGAACAATACGTTTAGTTTCAATCTTTATTTTTTACGTACATTAAGCTGATTACACAACACTAATTCTGAACAAAATAATGGTGGAAAGCAAAGTTCTTTTTCTGCTTTCTGTCAAAGTGCAGCATGTTGGAGTAGCTTTATCTTTCAGAAGCTAAGGACAATGATTTGTCCGATTATTCTTCTGTCTCCAGGTAAAAATGTTCCAGTGCCCTTTTTAGTTACCACTCACTTGTTTAGATTTGAGACACTATGCTTTAAAGAAAACCTCTTGGCGCCTACGATGTAAGGAGTCTTCCCATTTGTATCTTAAAAGTCGGCACGGTTCTTGTCCTGTTTGTGTTTTATCTGCAGAGGTGTTAGACATCGGTTCTGGTTTTTACCTCGGTGAGATCCGTCTGTCGAAACGGAGCAGATGAGCAGTCCACTAAAGGCACCAAGGTGGTGAAGGTGGTGATGAACTGGAACGTTATCTGGACAGAGATCCACAACAGATCAATTTACATCATCTGACACGATCGTGGCGTGCGTTAAATAATGTGCCAGGTAAGATTTTTCAAATCTTTTCACTGGGTCTGCTGCGATGATTAATACAGCGTGGAGAAAACGGGAGCAGCAGACGAGGGAAGCAATCCATTTTACTATTCGAGCAGACAACCAAGACACATTAATTACAACTTCTTCAAACTGAGGTATTCATTCCACTTTCTGGACTAATTAATAGGACAGACCTGAGTATACAAGAAGGGAACTCAATCAGCGAGAGCTCTATTGTCATCCCGTCTCATAATTTTTCTTCATTACTTATCGGCACATTCATTACTCACCATGCACTTGCTGAAGTCGTTGGGGTCCACCCCCGGGAGAGAGCCCATGAGCAATGGGAGCACGTGAGCGCGGCCCTCTGGGTAGCGGTTGTCAGGGGAAACGAGGCTGCGCGCCATGCCGATCATGCAGCTGAGGGTGGCGGTGAGCGTGTGCGGCTCCGTCAGGGTCTCCATCGCCGCATAAGTCCTGTTTTACACACAGTTTAATTACTGCTCGCATTTCACAAAAGCCCCTTTCTTCGGTCAAGTCTCAAACACGCCTCCATTAATGCACTTTAAAAATTGCACAAAAGTGCAGACGGATCTCACTTTTCAAGTACTGGTGGTATGACGAGTTGTGGTGTGAGCAGAGCCAGGTTCTGGAGAGCATAGGCTGCATCTGTGCTGCCGGTTTTGCTGCAGATCACCAGGAGAGGGCAGAGGGAAACACAGCAGAGTTACAGCATGAACGATACACACGCACACACACACACACACACACGCACACACGCACGCACGCACGCACACACACACACACACACACACACACACACACACACACACACACACACACACACACACACACACACAAAGGGAGACAGATAATCACTGATGAGCTGTCCTTGTCCAGATTAGGCACATTGTGACTGAGGCCAAGTGCACGCAATGACTCACTAATGAGACACCGCTCTCAGATGAGATGACTGCATTTGTGTTTACTGGTTGTTTACCTGTTCATGCTCCAGTGACCTGCTCACGACATTAAAGCACAAGGCATAAAAGAATCGCTCTCATCTTTAAGTCTCGAGATTTGCAGATTCCAGGTACGAAAGGTTTGACCTACTAATCAGCAGTGAGCAGTTTTTGACATTTAAAAAGGAGAGGGTGCTGATTAGTGGAAATGGCTGGGATCGAATGTCTGAATCAAAGCTGTAGCTAAAAAAAACGTAATAAAAAATCTGATCCCTGAATGTCGACCAAGAAGACCACCAACTGACTCAGACAATGCAGCAGAGTGCTCACACCTCCTCCCACAGAGACACCTACTTCTCTATATGTATCTGCAGGAGCACAAATTTATTCTGTCACAATTCCCGCCTAAATCTGGCAAAGGCTGTTAGATTTTAAATGTCAGCGAACAACCTACGGTTCCGGTCGAAAGTTTAAATACACTCGTTATGAGAGCTTCAGTGGCACGTTTGAATTTATTCTGGGTTTCCTTTCATCCACACAGGTTCAAAACTAAACATAGCTGCTCAAATATATACATACAGCCCCACTAATAGTTGGACGAAAGTTCCTTTAGTAAATTGTGTGTTGTAAGACACAACACAATTTTTTTTAGATATCAACAAGGTCCGGACACACCGGTCACTGGATATTTGACTGGTGAATTTAACAATTCAAATTAATCTCTGTTCTTCTCAGAGATTAATTTGAATTGTTTGATTTCTTTGAACAGACTTGGCTTTTCAGCCTAGTCCATGCCTGGCACTAAATCTTATTCTTCTTTATCCATTTCCAAGCTATTTTTAATGTAGTTTAGGTTCCAACAACCAAGCTGCTGAATAACTATGCAATATGTCTCCGTCTTCATTATTCCACCATTGCATAAGTAACACTGGCATCAAACTGGGTCCACAGGATGACAGAGACTCCACTATCTATGAGAGTGGCTACAGCCTTCTGAGATTTCAAAGCAGTAAAGCTTAAGATACTTGTAGACAAATATCTTAAGCTTTGTCACATCTGACCATAAGACTTTTCTCATCTCCATTCTTCCCACAGAAGAGAAACCAAACTGTAGTTATTATCTTTGGACCAAAAGAGTCAGGGCAAGGCTTCAGTTATTACAGCTAGAAAATAGTGGTCACACCCAAAATCTGGGTTTAGTGACGGACTCAGATCTGGACCTTCAGAGACATAAAGTCAGTCTTCTACCACTCATTCATGTGTTTATCTTTAGTCAGTCGCATTGATTCCTGCAACAGTGTCTTCACAGGTTTGCCTGAAATAATAATCAAACAGCTGCAACTGATCAAGAATGCAGATGCTGGTGTTCTGACTAAAACCAGGAAGATGGAGCACATCGCCCCAGTTATAAAGTCCCTACACTGGCTCCCTGCAGCTCAGAGAATAGACTTTAAAATACTTTTGTTAGTTTATAAATCACTGAACGGTTTAGCACCAAAATACATTAAAAACCTGTAGTTGTTGCATCAACCTTCCAGACCACTCAGGTCCTCTAGTTCAAGTCTGCTCTGAATCCCCAGAACCAGAACCAAACATGGAGAAGCAGCATTCAGTTTTAACACTCCACTGATCTGGAACAAACTTCCAGAAAACTAGAAAACATCTGAAACACTGAGTTCCTTTAAATCAAATTTCTATACAATGGGGAAACTAGCCTCATGATTTTGATGATGACATTTGAGTAATCTTTATTGCTTGTTTCATTACTGTCTATGGTGAAAAGCACTTTGAACTGCCTTGTTGCAGAAATCTGCTATACAAATAAGCTTGACTTGACATGTGGGCAGCTGCAAATTTTAGTTGAGCTTAAAGGTGTCAATTTCGAAGCAGGAGGCTTATTTCTTGCCTCACCCTGACACTGCTGTTCCAGCAGTTTCCAGTTCGCTAGGTCACGACTTGTTCTTGATTATTATTTCCTCTCATCTGAGTGTGACAGTTTACCTCAGAGAGTTGAAACCGGGACACAATTGGGTGTTCCTACATGACAGTGATCATAAACACACATCGAAAGTAATTTTGGAATGGAGAAAGCAGGCAAACATCGGGCTTCTGGATTGGCCCCAACATTAACACGAATGGAAATTCGTGGATGACGCTTAAAAGCAGAGTTTGTGGCTGGAAATGAACTCAATTCAGCCATAAAAACTGGCCATCCAGCCAGAAATATGTCAGACGTTTTTTGATGGCTGGTGTGTCTATAAATTTCCACATGTAATTTATCCCTGTACAGAAAATTCTCAATAACATGAAATATGTGCACCCAGTTGCACTTTTCAGTGTATCTGCATGTTTCAGCGGGCCAAATTTAAGACTTAACACTTTTTTAATAGTAGCTTGAATGAAATTTAAGACATATAAACTATAAATATATGAGATGATTGGAGGATCCTGCTGGTTCATACAGGTTGGCAACAGAAGTGAGCCAATGGCAAACACAAACATCATCCAGCCAACTGGTGATACATTTACACTTACCCGTGATAGAGTCAAAAGAAGGTAGCTAGCAAGGGTATATTTATTAGCAGCTACCGTATTTTCCGGACTATAGAGCGCACCTCACTATAAGCCGCACCCACAAAGTTTAAAAAAAAAAAAAAAAAACTGGATCGATATCATTCAACTTAAAAGCAGCATCATTGGAGATTGGAAACATTTCTCCATTGTGCCTGCTGCTAGCATGTACGCTCTAAATGAAAATTAGCACTTTCTTCTTTGATTTCCAATTTTGACTTCCAATGATTTACTTCCTGCTACAGAGCCCCCTGGTGGTTGAAGAAAAATCCACAGAAAAACCGCACCGTGTTATAAGCTACGCTTTCATCAAAGCGTGGGGGAAAATGTAGCGCTTATAGTCCAAAAAATACGGTAGTTTCCGACCGCATTGATTCACAGAATGCAATGAAGATGTCTGCATGCAACTTAAACTTTTGCCTGACAGAAACAATAAAAACTACATACAAAATTGAATAGTCTTGCCACAACAAAATTTAAAACCTGTGATTATTGTATTAACATTTTTAATTTCAAATATTTTAAGGCCTTAATTTCAGATACATGAATGTATCTAAAAATTTGAACAGACTGGCTTTAAAATCATCAAGGTTGTTTGCACCCGAGAATAAAACTAGTCCAATAAACCGTTAAAGGCTCCGAAATAATATAACATTTATGGCCGTAAAAGGTGTACTTCTGAGAACTGCAGATTTAATTTTACCGAATAAACTTTTTTTAAACTGAAGTTCATCAGTAAAACTTTATTTATATCCCTTGGAGGTTCTTTAAACCTGTCGAAAAGATAACTAAATAAATGCTAAAGCTGGTATAACAAAAGCCTCCTGAGTTTAAATTTCTGTGTGCAGGATGCATGTGTGGGTTTTATACTGACGCTCCAGTTTTTCTCCCAAATATCAGAAACATGTCTGTTAGGTTAATCTGCCTCTTTCATGCTGTGCAGCATGTCTCTAAGTTGCATTGTCATAGATTGGTGACCTCTCAAGGTTGTAGCCCGCCTCTGGCCTGATGACTCTTAGCAATATGCACCAGCCAGGTTGTTGTCATTTATGTTCATGCCATAAACTTCTAAAGATGCACGGCGCCATTTCCAAGTCCTGAGGGACTCGATGGCAGAAATCCAGAGTTCCAGAAGTGTTTTATTAGGAATGCCAAAGTGCATTAAAAAAAACGGTATGAAGTCATTTTGTGATTTGTTTTGGCTAATTGCTTCCAGATATATCTTGTACAATTAAAATACCATTGATTTCATTTCAGTAATTTAAAAGGTGAAACGCCTATTACATAGATTCATTGCAGATTAAAATCAAAGTTTTTACAGCTAATAAAACACCCACCAAATTTTTGTTTTTTCAGAAATGTTGAAAAACTGTAAAGTATGTCCTTGTACTGTGCAGTACAGCACTAATTGGTCATAATTAGTCAAAGCTCCCTTTGCACAAATGACATACAGCATGAAGGAAAAAAAACTCTTGCTTCACAAACCTCACAAAGTCAGTGTTATCCCTCCTGCTTCTGCTCATTTTTCTAGAATACATTTTCCTTCCACTAAACCTTCTGATAATATGCTTAGCTAAAACACTCCAGCTGATAACTTTTTAAGGATGACCTTCTGTAGCTTACTCTCCTTGGTGAGATATTGCTGACTGCTGGACAATTATCAGCTTAGAAGTATTTTTTGTTTTTGTGTGGGATATAACATTTATGTGTCAAATATCATTTTTGTTTTAAAATTGTTTTAATGTAATATTGTAATTATTTGAAAAACTGATTCTTGGATTTTTATTAATCCATCATCATCAAATTAACGTGAAAAACATTGGTCTGTGTGTCATGAATTAGCATAATATTTGACTTTTACTTAAAATAAACTTTCAGATTTAGTGATTTGCTTATGCAGTTGATAAAGAGAGCGCAGTACCTGAACATGGCCAAGAGGGCGGCGCCGGTGAGGCTGCGGGTGAACTCTTGCAGGTCTGCATCTGTCAGTTTTTGACACTCGGGCACCAGAGTGATCCAGCTGGATCCAGCGTAGCGTTCCCGATGCACGCGGCGTACGACGCTAGCTGGCAGTCGCTGCAGCAGCCTCATCAGTCGAGACTAAAACAAATCACACATTTCTGTAATAAACACCTCGAGGATTTAATTGATTCCTTCGTGCAAAACATGGATGCAAAAGTATACGAGTGAGAGGACGAAGAAACTGACCTGCCAGCGACCGTGGTTGGAGGGGTGGAAGAAGGAGGCGATGCTGTTGAAGAGGCAGGTCAGTTCTTTCTGTGCAGGATTTCCTGGTCCGCCCTGCAGAAAAATGAGCATTGAAGGTTCATTAAGCAGCCGCAGTTCAATGTTTTGACACGATTTTTGTCAAAATCTTCACTAGTGTGTACCAGCAGTGCCGTGATCCATAAAACCAAGTATCCAATGTCGTAGGAGTTGATGAGGTATCTCGGCGCCACCATCTGACTGACCCCAACCGGGAGGTTTAAACTTCGCAAGATTCTGGTAAAGATCTGCACACACACAAAACAACAGGGTTTCACCTTCCACTCACAGCGGCCTCCTGGTAAAACATACCAACAGGAACACATGTATATCCACATAATTCTGCTAATGACTCACTGTGGGAATATAAGGAGTCCACTCCACATAGCCGATGTTATCGTTGGCAAGCCGAGCAAACAGGTTCACTAGGTGCTACAAGACAACATCAGGAAAACAGTGACTGTCGAGTCTGTAGCAAAATTCCCAGAAGTGAAGTTTGCCATTTCAAGAATTAAATATAGCCCCTGAAAAATTGGAGAGATGCTCAAGAGGGAGGAGAGGACGTGTGCTCAGCCAGGCCGCCGAGGGCCTGGAGGCTGGATAAAGGCAGAGCGGAGGCACAAATGGAAAATCTTATCTGCACGCTGAGTGGAAACCAGCAACAACACTTCAATCATCGCAATCAGGGAACGTAGAAGCCGTGTCATTCCAAATTACTCCATCCATCTTTGGCAAACTGGAAAGCCGGTTGATCCCTTGCTCAATATATTTAAAACGTTTTAAAAATCCATTAGAGGTGAATTTTTTTGTTGCTTTTGTGATAACATAAATTTGCTCTGACATCAGGAATTCTCCTTCAAATCCAAGGGAGCGCTGTGTCTTACTAATGTTTTCATACTCCACATTTTGTCACACCACCACAACAAATTTCACAGTATCTTAGAAGAGGCAGAAGGAAAATGACATTTAGCTTTAGTATTATTTATCTTGCAAAAGATATGTGGTCCATTTGAACTTAACCTTCTTTGCTCTGATACCCCTGAATAAAAATCCTGTGCACTGAATTGCATCAGCAAACCCATAAAGAACTGTTCAGAAAACATTGCACCCCACAAATTTTGGTTCTTTTATGAAAGACTGGATGAGAAAAGCAATTGAAATAAAAAGCCATAAGATGTCCTGCTTGCAGTTTGATACAAGTGGAAGAGTGTGGTGGTCTAACATTAATACTGAGCTTTCTGGACTGGATGCTCCCCAATGAGCTGCTGCTGGAGGTTTCAAACTCTAACATTGTGAGTGCAGCCAAATCCCCCCCCAAAAAAACATCCAGTCCTCTTTAATACAAAGTAAACACGACTGTGCTGTTCAGAGAAACTTCCTTCATGAGGCAGACGGATGGGAAAAAAGGAAATGCCCGACGATGCCAGATGCTAATTGCACTGACGTACAAGCTTACACTACAACACTGGTATTTGAGATTGACTGAAAAAAGGTCAGTAAAGCTCCTGCATCTGTAACAGTGAGGTACCAGCTAATTCTAAATGTTTAAATGTTAGCTTCATAGACGCGTTCTGAGCGCTCCTCTTGAGATGCGCTTCCCGGCTGCAAAGCGCCGAACACTGCATCGTTCCCTTCTTCTGCAGTACAAGTTAATGCGGGAAAATGTTAATTAACGGACAGCTTAATCGGCTGCTAAATATCGAAGCAAACAAGAGCAACCTTCCCTGTTGTTGGGCTGAACACAAATACATGCGACACTGATTTAACTTGGTAAAAAATTTGGAGAATCTTGAAACCCTATCATGTCGTTCTACAATTTTGCACAACTTTCTGTTAGTTCATCACTTGAAAGTGTGTTTGTTTGTTTTTTTGACAAAATAATAATAATAAAAGACTTCAAAACTTTGCGTGTATGTGTAAAAGATCTGAATCGACCTGAAGCTCTGCAAGTATGTACTCACCCCTTCCCAGCTTGGCTGATTTTGCACCGACATCCACAGATTCATTAACTCATCAAACCACAACCTAAAAAAACACAAACACACACTCAGAGAAATAACTTTTCAGATTAAAACTTAATGAGATACACCTGAGGCTGAATTCCCCTCATTTATCTGCAATTTCCCCTAAACATGAACTCATTTTCTCCTCTGTGTATTCTGGAGGAGGGAGAGCAACAAAATGAAAATGGAAAAAAAAAAGAAAAAGAAGAAAGAGAGCATTAAAGATGATGTATTGTGGAAACTGTGCAGAAACTGCTTATGGATCCAAGAGTAAATCCAGACAAATCGCTTACAAAAAAAAACAAAAAAAAAAACGTGGAAAGCACTGAGAAGCCGTGAAGAGGCTTGACAGCTGGAATACAACCACAACGAGAGCAGAATGAAGGATGGGGGCAGAGATTTTTTTTTCCATAAAAAGCAACATATTAGCAAAACAAAAACTGTTTCAATTTCAACTGCATAGGTTTAAATCCTTCCACAGCCTGATAATGCGGTTGCTAATGTGCTGCATTTTAAAGCAACTCAGAAGCTTCATTTTTCAGTTTCTGCAGGCGGATCTCTTGGTAAACTTCCGAAACCCTGCGAGCTAACTCTGGCTCGGGACGCTCAGTCCTCAGCGTGTTATCCCGCTTCCAAACAGAACCATTCCGGCCGGTCCAACTCACTGGAAGCCCTGGCTGTGTTCCTCCTGGGGCATGATGGTGGGCAGAAACAGCTCCATGTTGCTGATTGCCTTCTGCATGACCACGTCAAACACGCACAGCAGGGGGCGCCACTCATCCAGCATCTCCTTGGTTGAGGATGCTGGGAAATACCTGGGAGCAAAAAAAACCCAAAAGAAAACTCATGCATATTTATTTAATAACAACAGAGAAACTCCGGTAAGCACACACGCACAGAACAAATAAAGGCTGCGGCCATAAATAGATGCGAACGAGCAAAGATACGAGTAAACACATTGATCTGGAGGACACAGCTCGAGTATAGATCAAAGGAAAACATTCTTTGCTTTCACAGATTATATGATCAGAGAGAGGATGAGACTTACAGTCTGCAGCTTTTGATCAAAGCCTTCAATATGTGGTCCACTGAGCTGTAAGCAAGCAAAGAGATGGATGAGCATGTGTTCTTCCTCTTATGTCACACTAAAAAAAAGAAAAACTACAGAATATTCAGAATTTTAATTCGTAATAATTTTCAAGTCTTTTTAGAAATGTCTCTATCACCTTTGGGTCCAAGTTTTTATGTGGCCCTCCTGCCTCCAGAGGGACACAAAAATAAAACCTTCAAGAAAACAGTTTAACGCATAATTATTATTTAATCGATTAAATCAACATTTGCCGCCAAATTACGTTAATCAGTCCCTCCACTCTTTTGCGAGTGCAGAAATTACAAAATAATAAACAGACCTCTGCATTTTTTTGTGCTGATGCATAACTGTAAGTTCGTTCCAAATTTTCCACAAAAATAGTCAAAACAATCAAGTTAAAGTGACTAACGCCCACCTGCAGGTGGCAGTATTTCATACTCAACCTTATTTTGTGTCATGATCAAAATGGCAAGTTACGAAAAGTCTCAGAAGCGCAAATTTTGCTAAAACTCTTACAAATGTTTCTAAATGAGTGATTTTAATTGTAAACAAATTGCTAAAACCAAGATGTTAAATGATATTTAATTTTAAGAAGTACTTATCAAATGCAGACCCAGCTGTTTAACATGAGGGGTTTTGTGTGTATGTTATACATTGTGGCACAGTCAGCCCTTTGAGGACATTCATGATCTTGATATGAATGTTCAAGGTGAAAATGAGCTTGACTCCCCTGACCTAGATCTAAAACTTTTGATCATCCTTCTATGACGGTAGATCTAGATCAGTTAGACCAGATGGAGAGTCTGCAGATAATTTTGCTGTCACTTCAATACAACTTTAAAATTAGTTTCGTTCTATTGCACACAGGCCAGATTTATCAGATGCATGACCAATACTTATCCTTTTTGGATTTTAGTGTTTTTATTATTATTTTTTTTAATGTCTAGAATAACTACATATTGTAATTTGGTTTTAATTATTGTTGAGTTATTTATCATTTTGGCTGTTTTTCTTTTTCTGTATTTGTTTCACTACTTAGTAAGAATGTCCAATGTGTTTTCATGTCTGCCCACTTCTCTTTAACCTCTGTAAAGCACTTGTGTTACACTCATCTGTTTGAAAGTGCTCTACAGCTGGTTGATAAATCACCATTTATCTAACTTTATTGGACTATTTTTTCAAAACACAAGAGATTTGACAAAAAAAAAAAAAAAGTGTATATTTGGGTGGTTTGCAGCAGTGAGAGACCGATACGATGTGAAGGTAAAGGCGCATACTTTGGGAACCAGACGAGACCCAGGTGCTCCGTTTTGGAGTAGATGAGTCTCTCGTACAGCTCGTAGAGGGGCCTCCATGGTAGCTGAAGGTCATCTCTTGACAGCAACTCCTTCTTCCTGTTTGGAAAAAACAAGTCAGACCTCAGCTGGCCCGCCTGCGTGCAAACGCTGGCGGGTTCTCAGATATTTAAAGCTGTGAAAAGCCTCCTGTTTGTGAAAATGTTGCGACGAGGTGGGACGCTACAGGGTGTCCGTCAGGGGAGAGTGAGTCATCCTTCCACAACCACCGCGGCTGCCAACTTAGGAACATGTCCACCAACAGGATGCGGTGATTCTATGAAGCTATTAAAGCATAACTGGACAGACAGCTGCAGGCTTTAGCAGCTTCACAGGAGAGGTCTGGAATAATCCGCCTGTTAGTGGTTTAAAAAAAATGAGGCACGTTTAAAACCTTAATGTAAAGTAACATTATCCTTTTCTCTGCTCCTTTTAGTTCCTCAAACGCCCACTTAAGGTTTTAGATTTCCCACAAAATTATGCTTCTTTGCTGAGCACCTCAGAAGCTTTTAAAATGAAGTCTATTTTTTCTTTTAAATCCCCCTGAGAACTTCCACGCTTTCTTCACACTAAGTTACTCAATTCTTCATTAAGTCGCCAATTTTAAAGGATTACACCTAACAGACGTGTGCCGAATCCCTTCGCTTGAGTTTTTATGAACAGAAAGTCCTTTTGTTCCTATGTATCTATCGGTGAAGGAACAGGCTCTCGCTGGGGAGATTTCAAGAGGAGGCAATCTGCAAAGTTGGCCGTGAAATCCTAAAGCGCGATACGAAGAGAGTCTGCAGACCTAATGTTCGCTGTTAAGGATCAAGTTCAACACTTGGCTGCGAGAACTGAAGCTTGATACTCCGTTATCCCAGATCTTTCTCTTTTCATCTAAAACAAAGACGTCTGACGTCAACATAAAGACCTTGTTTTGTGATGGATGCAGAAATCACAGAAACGCACTTGAAGACTAATAGCAAGTGATGAATGCCTCGGAAACTATTTGCGTGTCACTGGGGGAACGACGGATCTGATCCAGGAGACAAAAACCAAGAGAAACACAAATAGGCCGGAGCCTAAAGAGTGATAAATTTGCTGTAGAGCCAAGATTCCTCGCTCACAAGGAATGCTTCTGAGTGTGAGGATATGTATTTTAGCTCGCTAACATATCGCCTACTCGCTGCACATTTTACTCCTTCGGTTGCTGCAGAGTGTAAAAAAAGCTGTTCAGATTTGTCACTGGAGGCATGTTCCTTCTAACAGTGACTTTGTCCTGATTTCCATTTGAGACGCAGTGAAATATAATTTTCCCAAGTTTTAACCACAAAAACCAAAAGCTCCACTCATTAATCACGACTTGAGCCACAAGATTTATTTTACGATCCTCCAGAGGAACTGCCTGTGAAACGGACTTACCTACATCATTATGAACTAACCACCACTGTAAACGCTCTGAACAGCTACAGCGCCTTGCAAAACTATTCACATCCCTTAAACTTTTTACCATTTGTCACATTATAGACACAAACGTCTATGTATTTGACTGAGATTTTAATAAAGTAGTGCCAAATTCTTCAGTGGAAGGATCTCTCAAGGTCTTTATATGTTTTACAAACTAAATCTTGTAATTAATCCCATAATTTGTAAATATGAATGTTATCCAATTTCAGTAATAAATGCTTCTGTGAAGGTTTCATAGGTTTGTCATAAAACATTAATGAACAAACGGCCTCACGAAGACCAAGGAACACAGAAACAGCAAACAGATGTAAGCTAACTCTGGAGGAGCTGCAGCAATCCATGACTCAAATAGAAAAATCTATCAGTTTATCAGAGCTAATGAGAAGATTAATTGAACTAATTCCAAGAGAAGACGGGAAGAAAACCTGTTACCATGGAATGATTTAGATCGAAAAGTTTTTGTGTGTTTTAGTGGTCTAGTCAAAGTCTAAATCTAATAGAAAATGAGAAGAAAAATGGGAAAACAATTCCCAGTTTGTAGATGTGCAAAGCTGGAAGAAACTCTACCACATATTGACTAATTGGGGCAGCATACAATGCAAATGCACATAACATTTTGATAACTTTGTATAATTTCACTTCTCTTTTCACAAATGTGCTTTGGTAAGAGTTGATCAATAACATAAGATCCAAATAAAATAAACTGTTGGCTGGGGTGTAATCTGACTAAGTAGAACTGTTCAATTAACCTAAATTTGTAAAGCCAAATAATTTGTCACGCAATCATGCACTTGAATTTTACAAAAATGTTCTGTAGGTGAATTGCAAAGGCAAGACTTGTCTGCATATTGCACAGATATTTAGGATCAGCACCATAAAGAAAAACCTCACAACAGTTTCTGCATATATATATATATATATATATATATATATATATATATATATATATATATATAGCTATAGCCTGTTCCTTCACCGATAGTTTTTTTTTTTTTCAAAACTGTGCATGTCAACTTTGTGAGTAAAGACATTACAAAACCACAAGAGACTCATTACCAGTCATCTCAAAATTAAAATAAAGTGAAAATATACTGAATGAATCTATTAACTACGTGAAAAGAATTTGTTCAGTAATGCGGGTATGACAAATCACAGATTTCCTGTTTGGGGCCCCGGAATATTAACACAATTTATCAACCAGTGTGTATACTTCAATAGAGGTGTTTTTGTGATTTATTGCTTTTTAAGCGCTACAGTGTAACTCTTTATCAAATCCTTGTGATTTTATTGATTAGGAGCCAGGTTGAACATCTCTCTAACTGCGCTGCCTTTGTGCGGATGTCCTCGCTCTGAATGCACCTTACAGAGCATATATTGATCCTTCTTTCTCAACTCTCCAGATGGCTTAAAGCAACAACTGGAAGGCCTCCAAATGGCACAGAAGCAGGAAAGAAATCCACTTTAACGCGTCATGTGATAACCGGCGGTACGCCACTATTAGCACAGTGATATTTACAAACAGGGCTGCTCTCTGATCTCATTAAAGCAACAGGAAGGCTAAAGGGAGAGGAAGTTCAGCTTACTAGAAAGTTCAGCTTACTAGGGTCAAATTGTCTTGTGTTTTAGCAGAGCTTGCACTTATTTTGCTGTTGCACCGTTGGTTCAATAAAGCTACAACTCCTCTTCAAGCAACCCCAAGGCCCTTTCAGCCCAACAGAGAAGCATTGTATAATGCATGTGCATGCTTTGTTTCCACACCCACTTGAGAAGCTGAATGAGCAGTCTGGCATAGCTGCACATCATGTGGGGCTCCAGGTTCGGCAGCGTGACCAACTCATAGAGTAGATTGATGAAGAGAATGTGGTCCTCTTTGCTGAACCTCCGGCCATAGAGCTTCAGAAAACTGGAGGGGGGAAGAGACAGCGGTCAGAGAGCAGCTAGTCACTTCCTGTTTAATGCAGCTGACCGGCATTAAACAAGGTCAGCTGTAGAAAGAGCTGAAACAATACATGATTCCTCCTTTAAATGCTCTGACAAAATGATACTCTGCAGCACAACATGACATAAACTGTCCCAATGACTTTATCAAATAACACCTGAATGGTTAATCCGCATAATAATAATACATTAATGCATAATAATAACAAGCTTTAGGTGAGTATTTGTAATTATAACTTACAGCAAAGACATAATTTATTTATATCTCAATATGGCACTTTTGAACCTCCATACATTTTTTTTTATGTATAATTTTTCACACAATAATTCATAATTTAATTATTTATGTTCATTTAATTGTGGCCTTTTGGACTTCCACTGTATTACATTGATGGGTAAAGTTGATGTGCAGCATTACCTGACCATGAAATTGTAATTTTTTTGGTAAATAAAACAAATGGCATACTTGAATAATTTGATTTTTAAATATTCATTCATGAGTTTTTTTTTAAATTATTATTATTTTAATTAATTCATGACACAATGCAGCTGTCTTTAATCATCTATTTATTGAATTGTGGCACTTCTGGACTTCTATACAACTGAATCGCACCACGGGTATTTACCAAAAGTTTACGTTGTAAAGAATTGCCGGTTACTAATTATGGTTTTAGTTCTCCAAAACAAGCCATCTTTGCATGGACACTTACGAGAAGAGTTTCCTGGACCAGAAGGCGACTCCGGGCCACAGCTCCCTGAGGAGAACCGCTCTGCTCAGGTTGGCTTTGATCTCCGCCAGCAGCTCCGCGGCCTCCCGGTCCAAGCGGTCACAGTAAGGCAACAGGCCGTTATAAACGATCTCCTTCTGGGGAATAAACCCCTCCACACCCCCGTCCACAGTCATGTCCCACCGTGGCTCGGGTCGCTGTAGTGTTGGCTCTTGAAGGGGCTCTTAAGGAAAATCGCGCGTCTGGTTAATGTCGCACCTTCTGGAAAGAGCGCGCGGCAGAAGTTAGAGGGCATAATCCGCTGTGTCCAGCAGCCCGGAGGAAAGTATGTCACGCTAATTGAGCTGGCCAAAGCCCTGAGCTGGGCCTGTTTCTCTCAGTTATGCAGTGTCAGACCGCGGTGTCACCTCTCTCACCCCGTATCACACACATCCGCGCCGAACCAGCCGAACACCAACGGGGTCGAAGGGGTCGCTTCCCACCACCAGGGGTCCATGGGAATATGACTCTTTCATTAAAAAAAAAAAAAAAAAAGTCTGCCATACTCTCAAAGACAAGCTTTGATGTCTGAGCTGCCTAGACCAATTATAAGGCGGGGTCTTTGATATAAGAAGCGTTTAATGTTTAGTCCTGGGCGTAAATGTTTAATTCTACCGTAGAGGGCACGGACAAGCAAGGTGGTGCCTATCACTCTATAGTGGAAAAAAAAAAAAAATCACAGGTTGATCTTTCAATTAAAAAAAAAAACAAAACAAAAAACACCCTGCCAACATTTACAGTTAAATCCAAAATCATTTGCATCTTTGGTTGATTTAGATTTAAATTATACAGGGCATATTTATGATCCTTGGGTGAGTTTTGGTTGTAGTTTATGTCTGTGTTTTTCTATTATTCCTCTCCAGGTCCTCTCTCTTTTAAAGAGTTATATCAATTCCTTTATTTAGTTTATGCTTTTGCTTTGTTATTTGTACTTTTGGATTTTGTTCTCCTTATCAGTGTTATTCTTTTCCACCTCTGTTTAGTATTCACCCTCCCTTAGCCTGTCATTTTGTTCCCGTTCACAGCTGTTCCCAATAACCCGATTTCCTCACCTGCATCAAATGTCACCCTCCACTCTTTTTTTCCGTGTATATACAGTATAGCTGGTTCCTTTTTCTTGCCTGCTTCCTGCCGGCATTCCACATATTGTTATTCTGGGACTCCCTTTGCAAGTTTTACTTCTTGTTTGTTATTAAAAACTCTTCTGTTCACCTCCTGCCTCCTGTCACACCTGCCTTTGGATCCAACTAAAACACAACTTTACAGAAATTAGACTGATATCTCGCAAAAGATAATAAAAAAAAAGTAAAAGGAGCAAATAAATAAAGATATATGTCTATGTTAACTTTTTTTTTCAAAATGGGATGCTGGGCATTATTAATACGCACAATATTTTTAAAAATGTGAAAAAAAAAACTCTTTATTGGCATTGCACCAATCAAACCCTTCAAAGTATTACTTACAAGCTTTACGAATGTTCACAATTTATCTCTGGTGCAGATTTCCAAATCTTTGGGGTTTGAAGGCCTCTTCATCATCCGCTAATCTTTAGCTCAGATTCAAGTCAAACAAATATGGAAAGCACAAATTTTAGGATCACTGTAAAATATATGTTCTGTTAAAGATCTGCTTTTATTACATAGTTATCAGCTAAGTTCAGATTCACTGGTGTTTGAGGAAATATGGTACATAGTTTTTGTACTCAGGAGTCAAAATTTCCATGCTCCAAGTCGTAAAAATCCATTGGAATTTCTCCCGTCAGGTGGGAATTCTGACTCCGACAGTGGCCAGCTATATGCATAAAACTGAGCAAAGGTTGTGGTAATAAACTGAGTGTTTTGCACTTTTGTTTTGTTTTCTTAAACCGATACTACTGGAAAACATCTGTGCTTGTAAATCTGTGAATACTCCTTCAACTTTTCATATTTTGTAGGTTACAATCAGAAACGTCAATGTATTTTATCTGGATTTTAATACATGATTGCCTTTTTTTTTTTTTTTTTTTACAAATAAAAGTCTGAAAAGTGTGGCATGTTCATCATTCTTTAGTCTACTTCCCCCAAATAAAATCTTTTCATGCCATTTGCAAAAATATGAGAAACTATCTTCCTTTCACTTTACAAACATGCCCTGAAATCTGCAGTGTTAAAATATGTAATTTCAATAAGATACGTTAAAATTTGTTTATACCTTGACAAAATTTAAAAATGGTTAAAGTTGTTAATATTTTTGCATTCCACTGCATTTGTGAAAATATTACCCAATTGTTTATCCATAAATACAGATAGTATTTAAGCTTCTTTAAAAAACAATTATGCAAACTGATAACGACTAAATTTTAACCTTAATGTCTTTAATTTCATTAAAAAAGATATACCAGTATAGGTACAGCACGGGGTCCCAAAGGATGATTTGTATTAGTCAAATATCCCTATCAGTCATTGCCGAAAGCATAATCCAATAAACTGACATAAAATATAAACAGTGGTTAAAAAAAAAGGTTTAATGAGACGACTGTGTTGTCACTGTGCCCTGGTTTAATTGGCTTATTACCGGTGTTTACACACTTTAACTAGTGACAGTCCAGACCCTTGTAGGTCAAAAAGCTGAAAAACTACAGCAAATGAATACAAGAAGTCCCAGAATGCACCATTCAGGACTACAGAACCCAGCAGCAACATAGAAAGCTAATCCTCAATATATTGGGATGATCTGATAACTGGATTAATGCCCTCTCCTGTTCTACTGACCCAGTAACCCACTGTAACTGAGATAAACTGAGATGAGCCCTGCCTGCCTGCCTGCCTGCCTGCCTGCCTGTCTGTCTGTCTGTCTGTGTACATGACTAAAGGGCAGCACTTTCTTCTGGCACTACTGCTGCCAACCTCATCCCTTCTTGCTCCATTGTGTGCCGTTATATGCGAACAGCAATTTACTTTAAGCTCATTCAATTCTCCAACCACTACAAGTTTATAGCTATGTGGCAATTGAAGGATAAGTGTTTCTGCTCGCAAAGGCAGCTTAGGCGTATGGTGGAAAAGCCCTTTCCGTTGTTTTTAGAGAAATGAGGCAATTGCTTTAGTTCTACTTTTTCTTAAGTACGTGGATTATCCGACTCTGACCGAGTCCCATGAGAAGTCCTCTTATTGCTTTAGCAGGATGACAGCGGAATGCGCAAGTCTGGGCACCTCTTGTTCTCCAAATTTCTGCTGCTGTCAAAAGCAAAGGGATTTAAATCCAAAAGCCTGAAAGTAAAAGATCGTGGTCGAAACTTGTTTCATTTTTGTTTCATTATAAATTTAAAGTCGAGAAAAACAGGGTAAGTTTGGAAACTCTTGGAGTCATTCAAGAGTCAATAATGTGCCTTGTTGGATTCCTGTGTGCCTCCTGCTACTCGGTGCATTTTCTCTCTCTTTTATGCAGACGACTACCAGGTTTATTTTCCTCTGAGGCACACCAACTATTAACCGACTCGGCCTTGCCTTTCCTTGACTGCCTGGCTGACATCAGGAAATTTATGACACTGAATTATCTGAATTTTAAAGGCAACTAAAATGAAATCATGCCGTTAAGCATTAAGAGGATCTCATGTGTCGACACTTTTCTCCCTGAGGAAACTTGAAGGCTTCAATTTGTAATTAGTTAGTCCTGCTTACAACTCGTACAAAATGCAGCCACAAATTTTAACTGGTAGACAATTTGTGATCACATCTATAATTCTGGCTTCTTGTCAGTACCAAATATATATATTTTTTTGTCTATCAGATAGGTCCTACTCCCTCTCAGTAAAATTAACTTTATCTGAAGCTTTAATTGCGCCTTTTATTTAACAGTTCTATTCATAAAGAAGATTTCACGTATATGTGATCAATATTCATAACCAAATAGATTAAAACTGGCATGTTGCTTTCTAAAAGACAATTACATTTTCCAGCAAAACACTATTTATTGAGAAAAAGTTAATCTAATCTAAACATGGAACAGCATGGAGAGTCTGGTTGCCTTGTGGTGTTGGATTGAATTTACAGAAGTGTGAAAGTGAGACGTTTCTCCTGCTGCAAAATTAACTTTAAATCAGGAGGAACTGTATCCAATACAAGCAACAAAGTGTACAGGGCAATATTTTAAGGAGACAAAAATGGTTAGAGAAACTGGGGAAACAATAGTTACAAAAGTTACAAAAAAAGTCGAGGTTAATTCCCGTTACTTAATTTTATTACTTCGTTCTTCCACTTTGTCCCTATGCAATTTAACTATTACTTGTATTTTTTCAGTTTTTCAGTATTTGGGTTTTGTATTTTTTTTCAGTTGTTTTTGCTGATTTATGAAGATAAGTAATCACAAAATGCTTAAATCTCACACATAATGTAATTTAATTTCACATTATTTTCTGAAAAACGTCTACTGATTTTTTTTTTTAACCATTTATTTTTGCTCTAGCTTGCATTTAATGCAGTGGACCGTTACAAAATATGATGCATTATTGTCCCCGCTAAAACTACAGTAACTCCAAGTGACATTCTGCTGGGGTATATTATTAACTGAAGTCATACTATAATAGCACTTCTTAGCAATACTGTGGTAGATATGAGGCTCTTGTTGATGCAAAGTTTGCAGACAACATCCCACAGCTATTTTATTGGGCCAAAGAACAACCAAAACAAAACAGTGATTGGCTGAAAGGATCAGTACTCCAAATAAGTGATAAATTAGGAGGGTAAATTTGAGACAGTCCTGGCTGATGGCGCCAAGACTCAGTGGGTCTCCACATTTTCCCAGTTAATTATGTAATGAAGATGCCAAGTTCAAGAAAAAGTGACGGAAATTTTGACAGATCATACAGACTGGTGTTCCTTCCCATTAAACAAATATAAATCATGAGAAAAACCTAATGGTTATGTAAGGCACAACATCTAAAAAGTCTTAGCGCAATTTAAAAACAAAATTGTAAAACGGAAAAGGAAAATCTAGATATAATCTATATGAAAACACATATTCTGAGAAGTTCAAGTTTAAAAAAAAACATCTCTTCTCACCAGCTGTTACGTATGAATGAATTGTGCTTTTGTCAGCTGTTGCAGCTTGGAGCAAACATCACACATCTGCACGAACACAGAAAAAAAAAAAGTTTCCAGCTGGATAATTACAGAAATACACAGTGGACTTTCTCAAGAGGTGCAAGGTGGAGTTTCTGTTTTGATCCCAACATCAGATACACACATAAACTCACAGAATAACCCGAGTGAACAAAATCCACAAACGGCAAATTTTACTTTATTTTCTGTCTTAAGTTTATAATGAAAGATTGAAAGCTTCAAAAATATTATCATTATGCCTCTGACTAAAATAATCTTAATTTGTACAGGAGATGCTCAAGTGTTTGCATGTGTTTTTTTTTGTTTTTTTTCAGCATTGTGCTTTTGTCTTTTTTTTTTGACATGTGTATGGAAAGATAAAAAATGACTGAAGCGAATAGAGAAATCTGAATCTGAATTTTGAAATTTTCAAGTTAACCTCTACACTCTTCATTCATTTCCATGTTTCCTCCGTTTGGCTTTGCCGTTTCAAACAAACAAAACTCAGAACAGCCTGTGCCTCTCATGCCATTTGTCAGTCCAAAAATTTGATGGTAGGCTTTGCCAAGCAATCTTGCCCAAGTCTTTACCTTTGATGTCCCCTCAGATCTTCTTACTTTACGGGCTTTTTTCTTTCCGCTATTCCAGAGCACAGACAGCACCTGCTTTCTGAGCCTCGTCTGTTGAGACGGCTCCAAGAAGAAACATGTTATCGGTTGCTGGACGTCCTGTATTGAGATGTTTCTAGGTACCTGGGAGGAGAGGATTTTGCTGGAAATTACCGTGTGTGTGTGATAGTATGGGCACATCTGTGAGGCTCATTATTCCACAAGTGGAGTCTACGATGGAAAATCTGACTCTGGATGATGATGATGCCTTTTTGACTCAGCAGGGAGAGGACCAAACGCAGAGCGTGAGAGAGATCCCAGGGAAAGATGTTTCTGAATTCCTTCAGCTTGGTTGTCTTTCCCTAACGATCCAAGGCACACTGCAGAAACACACACACACACACACGCACACAAGAACACACGCAATAAAATACCAACATCACACATTTTGGTTTTTGCAAATGATTTCTGTTGATGCCAGTTTTCTCGGTCTAAAAATATGGGAAAATTTTTGAAGCCAATCAGCTTCTCTCTATGCGTTTGCGTGTGCAAGTGTGTGTGTGTGTGCATAACTTTGAATGGCTTGAGTCGCAGTTTGGGGAGTGAGGAGTGTAAATGATGTGTCTGGGAAACCTGCATTCAGAGCTCAACAGACGCAGCTCCCTCCATCCAGCTGGGTTTCTCTGAGATTTCTGGGAGATATGCAGCTCAGTTCTGTGCCAGACAGACGAGTAATATACGACCCCTGCTCGTGCCTCACACACATACACACACACGCAGACACGCACACACACTAAAACAAATGCATAACCACGGTAGTTTCTGCAGAAAGTTTCTACAGAGCTGTCCACATGTTCTGCACTCAGGTTTCAGCCGTCCGGATGCTACAGCGAGAAATTACTGAACCAGTTTTTGCTGATGTTCTTCAAGGTGTGGATCTCAAGGTGAGAAGGACATAAGGAGATCAGGATTTAAGGAAAAAGGGAAGGAGACAGACATTCCATCACAGCCCCTGTGGAGCTCCGGCTGGGACGAGCCTACCATCTGCGATACTCAATTGTGGAAAAAAGGCAGAGCTGCAAGGGATACACAGGTATGCAAGGTTCATTTCCTCTTTGATATACATGGGTGTGTTTTTATTTTTTCTGGCGGGCAGCAGACACGCGAGCTGTCTGAAGTGATGCATGCATCTCGTTTTCTGTGGCGACTACAAGTATGATTCGTTTGTGAACAGGAATGTGGCCTCTCAGAGACTTCCCTTGGCTTTTAATTCCCCTGTGTGCAGTGGCTGTGTGTGCAGGTAGACCACACACACACGCACGCACGCACACATACACACTCCCAGCTGCATTTAAATACGAGCACCAGTCCAGCTTTTCCAGTTCTTTTGTATCACCAGGAGATGCTGTTTTACAGGTGTAGATGGTGCGAAGGTGTACAATGGGTCGATGGAAATGTGTCACCATCCTTGCGATGAGCTGCTGGATTTGATCACCGAGATCCACGGTCTGCGGATCGTGACCAACAACCTGCTGGAAGATCTAGAGAGAGTAGTAAGATGCACACAACTAGATGCTCTGCTGAACAACTGCTGAAATCTTTTTATGTTGCACTATTTTATCAGTTTAAATTAGAATTGTTAGTTTTCCTGTTCAGGTAGAGCAATGTCCCTCTTTTACATATTAGATTCTTCAGGGATCTATTTTTGGTCCTCTGCTCTTCACATGATGCTTTGCAAAAGTATTCGTACCCCGTGAAACGTTTTACATCTTGTATGTTACTACCACACACTTTAATTTATTTTGGTGGGACTACAGAGCAACATGAAGTAGCACATGCTTATGAAATGTCAGGGAAAGGACCTGGATTATAAAATAATTTACAAAGCAGAAACGTTTCGCATGGTTTTGTATTTAGCCACCTAAAAAATTTGTTATGTTTTTTTTTGTGCAAATTATAAAAATGTCCTTTATTAAGTTAAACTATTCAATAAAATGTAACTTTTTTCTACAATATCAAAATAAAGAGTTTGGTGCTTCTCTTTTAGGAAAAGTACTCCAGAACAACTTGCTTTAAAATGTTCTAGAATTACCAACTTAAAAAATGCCAATACTTATCTTTGCATTTATGTTATTTTAATAATTATGCATTTTAATAATTATTAAATACACATATATTAACATGGTTAACCATGATGATTGCTTCGTTCTCAGCTATTCTTGCAGTTCAACTTCAAATGTTTTTTTTTTTTATATCTGGTAATTAAGTGAATGAAGTGAAAAATGGATCAAGGGATCATTAAGTGATCCAAAAATGTAGTTTAGTATACTTTAGAGTAGATATTTACTTTTGTCTGTACTTGTAAACCTTAAATAGATTGCACAAGATGATTTTTATGATGTGGTTTGGGACAAAGACTGGAAATACAAGCAAAAAAACAAAACAGAAAAATGTATATTTCTGTACTCTTTAAAAGATTATATAAAAAGTTCCTTATGTTAATAAAGAGCCTTTAACCTAAGAGCAACTCATCTTTCAGAAGATTGACTGACTATAATTTATGGTGAACTTCATAGTAGTTCAAAGGGAAAATAAAGGATAAAACATTCTCTTCTAATCATAAAATTATGACTTATAGCATTTCCACAAGGCAGACCATTTGCCAATTCAACACTCTAGGACATATCTTGTAACACCTTGATCTTATTTTCCTCTCTTAGCATTTCTTGGATTTCATTTTTTTTGTCCCGTCAGTCAAAAGAAAATGAGGGGATGCGAATATCCTTGACTGAGCTGAGTAACGACAGCAGCACAGTCGACGGAGACGAGGAGGACAACTACCTGGACAGGGACAGGGACGGGGAGGTGTGGTGCATGCAGGATGGACGAGTGTACGAGCAGGGGGATGTCTGGGAGGTTGACAGCTGCACCTCCTGTGCTTGCCAGGTCAGTGCTGAGCAAATGTGGAGTCATGACAACCTGAAATGTGAAACACAAGCCTCTGGTGGGATGAAGGATCTGTCAGAAGCAGAAGAGAAAGCAAGAGTCAAACCAAAAAAATATATTTTTCATCAGTTTTGATGTTTAACTCAAGCTGCATGAAATTATTTAAAACAAATAAGGTTTCAAGCTCTTTTCCCCTGCTTTTAACAGTTCACCTACATTTCGACACGAGAGATACCGATCTCCAAGTCTCAATCTTAAAAAAGAAGGAAAGAAGCATTTTATCTGGAAAGTCGTAACATAACTCAACTTTTGCTCAGTGGGGAAGTTTTAAATGTGTCCAGTGTGGTTACATTTATCTCAACGAGACCCAGTCTTTGTTTTCCTATTGCTTCATCCGCTTCCCTGAGTCTGTTTCTCTTTAGAAAATATCATTAGTTTAAGTCAAGAATGCGTTCAGGGAGAAGACAGGCTTATTCCTGACAGCATTTCATTCCTCTGGCGTGAATCGAAACATCTGGATCGAATAACATGATCCGTTTTCGCCCAATTTAAATTTATCACATTCCAGGATGGAAAAGTGGTGTGTAAGCAGGTGCTGTGCCCCCCTGTCTCCTGCATCAGTCCATCCTTCGTGGATGGAAAATGCTGCCTTGTGTGTCTCGGTGAGTGGCATTAGACTCAATCATTTCTGCCAAGGATCCATTGGTGTGAAAAAAATATTTAACCGCAGATTTCTCTCTGTGAAGAAGATGAAGACGGCTGGTCCCCGTGGTCTGAGTGGACCCACTGCTCCGTCACCTGCGGACGTGGAGGGCAGCAACGAGGTCGATCCTGCAACGGCATCAACGGCTGTGCCGGGCCCTCGCTTCAAACCCGCAGCTGCTCACTGATGAAGTGCGACCGCAAAGGTAAGGACATCAGCCTTCATAACTATTCTACAAAAAAGAAATCTCTCTTTGCCTACAAGTTTCACTCACAGCTGGAGACTTTTTTTTTTGCCCCAATCCAGTACTACTCCCGGACAGTCGCTTACTCAGAGTCTATCCCCACCGCTGTTGTAAGCTGACCCTATGTGGATTTTATGCCTCATGTACTATCCGTCCTTTTGAACAAACATCAGGAACTTTCCTTCTCAGCATTCCCTGCCTGCCAGGTCTTTATTTGCCCTCTGAAGCATTGCCCCAGTCACAGCAACTGCTCTCAGCAGCTGGATAGCTGACGTGGAGGGATTTGATCCAGCCAGCTTGACTGCACTTTGCAGCCAAATCCTCGTATTTGCACCGGTTAAGTTTGTTCACCGCATTTGCACTGATTTCCTGAGGGAGAGTAAGCTCACTTGTTTGGACCTTCTTGGTTGCTTGGGACTGCACCGCAACATCTGTCCTAAATTCTGTTTGTATGTTTTCTGGTGGGAAGATTAGACATCTGTCCAAATCAACTCATTTTTCATGACTCGCTTGTATTCACAAGAGATCTTGGACCTGATGCTACCCTCTGGTTGGTCTCTGCTGATCTTACAATGCTGTTTATTTAGTGGTGTTGCCCCCTAAGGTGTTATTACTTTCGGACATCCTGCATTCCTCCAGCAGTTCTAGGGTAAAATCTTGATAGTAGACTAACAAATGTAATATTTATTAGATGAAAGACAGCAGAAATAGCAATGATACTTGCTATAGATCTTTCCAATCCTCACCGATGATCATAAGACATGTATCATGACTTAAAGTGTGAGATCCTGGATAAAAGTGACTAAAAGGAACTTCCTCTGTAGGGTGGCTGGGTTAAGCCTTTGAGATAGGAGTAGGTGCTCCATCCTCACTCTCTCACACCCTCAACATCCCAAGTAGCGAGTTGAAGTGGTTATAGATTTTTTTCAGGATGTCTTTGGGTACGTCCTTTTTGTACTTGAGTACAATACATGTCATGGCCATACCACCTATGAGATGGTTCCAAAAAATGGGGAGGAACCGCATAGAATCTTTAAACCAAAACAAATCTGGGAAAGAACCATTTAAAAGCCATGCCAGTGGAGAAGTGGATTGAGAGGAATGTTTTGAAATTCCCAAGGAACAGCTTGAAAACGTCATGGGTTAATGGGTTATCTGATTTTGCCTCTGACTTATTTGCACTTCGATCCCCACTGATGACAGAAGATGGATGTCCAGCCAAATCAAGCATGTCTCCATTATCAACATAATGCAGTTCAGAGTCCAGCAGTTCTACTGGTTACAATAAAATATGAGCCCTCTTTGTTTTCTCATTTTGGATGGTCTTTGACATAAACACTCCATCTAGATCCGACACTTAGTGGCTTTCTGAGAGACCGGTAGATATCTTAGATATTTCACAATCCATATACAGACAATACGGTGACTGAGCCTTTGGAGTTGTTTAAATCTCTTCTTCAGAACCACTTCTTTCTTGATTCAAATAGAGCATGAAACCTTTATAAAAGTTGGTGGTCAATTTTCTTGTTAAATGTGCTGAAGTTGACCGAGACACATCAGATCAAAGTGAGTTAAGTGATTAATTATTTCAGTGTTCTTACAATCTAAATTTGTATAATTGTTTCATGTCTAGGACGCACAGATGGGAACTGGGGCCTTTGGTCTCCTTGGTCTGCATGCACAACCACATGTGGTGAAGGCAACATCACACGGGTCCGTATGTGCAACAATCCTCCACCATCGAAGGGGTCCAAGGGCTGCAAGGGAAACGCTAGAGAGACAAAACCATGCAACAACACAGTCTGCCCTGGTGAGCACACACACATGATTTCAATACAGGCCTGGATTACAATTAAATTATGTATTTTCCGTTTCTGTGTTTGTAGTCGCAGGAGGTTGGACAGCCTGGAGTGAGTGGTCGCAATGCTCGAGTTCCTGTGGTGGAGGCCTTATAAGCCGCCGGCGGGAGTGTTTGAACCCCGCCCCTCAGAACGGCGGGAAACCTTGTGCTGGGGAAACTACAGACTACGAAGCATGTAACAAACAGCCATGCCCTGTTGGTAAATCAAACCTCGAGCAGTATATTTTTATGTTTTGTAAGGACCCCCTTGAAAATGAGATGATACATCCCAATGGGTTGTCCTTAAAACAAATAAATAAATACATTATTTTTACTGTGAAGGCAAATATTATTTCTCAAGCAGACTAAACCTCAAAATTAATGGGTAACTTTTTATTTTGGGAAACATATTTTAAATAATACTGGTTTAAATAAAATCCTGAGGTGTTTGTTCTGCTTTTATGCCACTAAAGAGGCAGAGATGACAAAATAATTAAAATCCTAGAATATATTAGGTTCCACTAACGCTATCCTTCCTTTGCTTAAATCTCTTTTAGATCTGTGTTTGCATTCAAATCCATGTTTTTCTGGGGTGAAATGCACATCAATGAGTGACGGAGCTTGGGAATGTGGAGATTGTCCTGTTGGTCTGAAGGGGAATGGCACACACTGTGAAGACGAAAATGAGGTACAGTGAACCCTCACTATAATGCGGTTCACCTTTCGCGGTCTTGCTGCTTCGTGGATTTTTTTTGTGTGTGTAGTTTTTATTTTTTTACAGTGCATTGTGTTCTGCGTGCTGATTGGCTAAAATATACATAATACAAATTGGCCATTCAGGAGATAGAAACTGAAACTTTGAATGCCTGCTGAAAAAAAATCTGTGGCCGGAGGCTCTGCCGTAGATACAGCTGTGAATCTCGCAAAGAAGCTTGGAGGTTAATGACATGACTGCTGATGACATTAATGCTGTGATTGATGCACATGCACATCCGCTGACCTGAAAACAGGTTTTGTTTTTTGGTTTCAATGTAGAGTATTTAATTATGCTCTGTAATAGTTGTAAAAAAATAAAGGTAACTACTTTGCGGATTTCACTTATCGCGGGTTGTTTTCGGAACGCAACCCCCACGAAAAACGAGGGATCACTGTAGACAAAAGACTAGAATTAATTTAATTAGCTTTCACTGGTTCTACTTAGATTTAGAAAAGTAACTGATCTGAGGAAAATATTTGGTCAGCCCTCTCTAATATCCCCTAAAGAGTTTTTGGCCTAATTTGGGGTCTTTGCTCTTTGGTGGAATACAGTCTGCAGATCCACAGGGGTTCCAGTCAGGAGTCACTAACAGCCAAAACACTTTCTTTAGTCTTCAAGTGCATTTTGAGGTACCCCACACTCTCTCTTTTGCTACTGGCTGCAACACAAGCCCAAACCCTATGCTCAAAGTTGGAGGTATCTTGAAGAAAGTCTGAACTCTTTTGCCGTGGATACTTACTTTCTCCCAAAGATTAACATTGAGCATGTTAGTTTGCTATAATCTTTTCTAAAATATATATTTCTTCAAGTTTCACAGTCTTTTCCATGGATCATCTTTATTTCAAAGTACTATTCCGGAAGCACAAGGTTGATGCCATGATGAAGTAATTTTCTTTAAACTGTCAAGTGTATTGAAAAACACTTAACAGTGAGCTTCTCTGTGCTACTGGCTGCAAAACAAACTCAAGTCATCATTCTGCTAAGACAACAGTTAGTTATCTTAAAAATCTCAACTCTTAATGTAAACATGATCTTTCCCACTGCAGCTTAGACCGAACTTAACAGTTTACTAAAATCTTTATCATATTATATATTTCTGCAGCTCTCACTGCATTCTCTGGCACTGCGCGCATTTTTTTCTTCTTCTCCTTTTTCAGAGCACATTCTCTGTAAGAACAAGGTTGGAGGATTCTGATTATTTAAAGGGCCTTGACATTTGCATCTTTCATAGCAACGACTGTGGACGTAGCTCTGACAAGCTTATTAAAATTTGAGACCTTGGCAACAGTTTTCTGAAAGATCTAATTTCCAGGGGTATTGAAACTTTTTTAATAGTTATCTTTTCTATTTTTTCCCTGTTGGTGTAAGCGTGAAAATTGGAGTTATGAAATGTAAAATGTTTTATTGTGAAAGGTTCCCCGGATGGGAGAGAGAGAGGGAACATTTGATGACAGCTGAGGGCCGGTCAGCTGAGTTGGATGACAGCTGATGGTGTAGCGGAAAAAAATTTAATGTTCGACACCGAGAAAGAGCTCAATTATTTTCTATGGATTATTCTACAAAGGAGAATCACAGTAGCTGGACACCCACGAGTCTTACACTGGTGGCAGCGGTGTTTCTCAGTGTCGAACATTAAATTTTTTTGTCTATGCTCTGCGGAGCACAGACACTTTTGGAGGGAGTTTCCAAAACTAATCGTTAGTAACTCTCTTCTTTGTCGGCAGGTTCGGCATCCCCATGGCGATCCTGTTGTGCAGAAATGGTCATTACATTACTACATGGTCATTCTCTTGCTGGACATTTTGATGCAGTAAAGACTTTACAGTGTGCTCAAGCTAGGTGCTACTGGCCTTACATGTCTCGGGATATAACTGAGTGGTGTTTAGAATGTATGGTGTGCGAGGCACGGCGGCCGCAAAGGCCCCGTCAGCAGGCCCCTTTGAAACATGTTGTTGTCTCAAAACCATTTGAAAAAATAGCGATGGATTTCACTGAATTGTTATGGAAACAGATGCTTGTTGTAATGGACTATTTCACGAAGTACATTAACCTATATGCACTTCCTGACCAGAAAGCCGTTACTGTAGCCAAGTGTTTGTTTGAGGACTACATTTGTCGCCATGGTGTTCCCCACAGCCTACACACTAGGTGAAACAACAAACTAGGTTCGGTCGTCCCATTCGTCCTCCAGACAGGTATAGCCCTGACTTCTGAAGAGTTATTTTACTTGTTTTTTTTTTCCCTTCTTCACTGTTAAGTTATGACTTTTGGTTACTCTGATGCCCTGTTCAGAATGGTTTTTGAAGTCGCATTGTCATTTATTTATTTTTCTCTTCCTTGTTTCCTGTGTTAAAAGTTCATTCCTGTAAAAGTATAATTCTATAATTCTAGTTTATGAAAATGGCTGTTTTCTTGTACTAAATCACCTCATTTTATTTGCTATGTTTTGAAGCGGGGACGCTTCTTTAGTTGTTCTTTTGTTGGGGGAAGTAGTGTAAGCGTGAAAATTGGAGTTATGAAATGTAAAATGTTTTATTGTGAAAGGCTCCCCAGATGGGAGAGAGAGAAGGAATGTTTGATGACAGCTGAGGGCCGGTCAGCTGAGTTGGATGACAGCTGATGGTGTAGCGAAAAAAATCAAATGTTCGACACTGAGAAAGAGCTCAATTATTTTCTGTGGATTATTCTACAAAGGAGAATCACAGTAGCTGGACACCCACGAGTCTTACGTTGGCATAATAAAAGCATGCTATGTTGAATTTAAAACTGCAGCCATCTTGATTTTAACCTATTTTAATGTGGAAGTTGTATATGGACCGTCAATATTAAGAAATGATTGGTGGGTAAAGGTTTTTGCTTAAACAACTTTCATCTCTAATTAGGGGCTCTAAAGACATTTTGACTCTCACTGTGACACAAATCAGCTTGATCACTAGTTTTAAAAATGTCTCTCAGTTCTTTTTATTTCTAAAAACTTTTCAAAAACCATGTCATTTACCTTTCAGTTTACATTAGTCATTCAATGATACACTACTTTTGGTGACTATCAAATGAAATTCTGATCAAATACACTGAAGTTTATAATTGGAATGACACAAAAAGTGGAAAAAGTTCCAAGAGTATGATGTCTTTACCTCTGTGTCTGCAGTGTGAAGTGGCTGAGGTGTGTTTTACAAAATGCGTGAACACGGATCCTGGATTCTACTGCCTTCCTTGTCCTCCTCGGTACAAAGGCAACCAGCTGTACGGCCTTGGATTGCAGGAAGCCAAGAGAACCAGGCAGGTAAGTGGGATTTTAAAGTCTACCGTACTTTTTTCCCCTTTAGCCAGAACAAATACACAACAAAGATTTTTGGACTCTCAATTCTAGGTGTGTGAACCATATAACCCTTGCAAAGAAAACACACACACTTGCCACCAGTTTGCTGACTGCATGTACCTGGGCCTGGCATCAGAGGTCTTGTTTAAATGCTCGTGTGCTGTTGGCTTTGCTGGCGATGGCTCTGTGTGTGGTGAGGACTCTGATCTGGACGGTTGGCCCAATGAGAGTCTACCCTGCAAGCAGAATGCCACATATCACTGTGAACAGGTGAGAGAACCACCTAAAAATAAATAAAAATACTCCTACAATTATGCTTTTTAATCACTGGATGTGTTCTGATTGGCTGCAGGATAACTGCCCCGTGCTGCCAAATTCTGGACAAGAAGACTTTGACAAGGATGGACATGGGGACGCCTGTGATCCTGATGATGACAATGACAACATCCTAGATGAGAGGGTGAGACCGTTTGGCAGCTTCCCAAGCAAACTGCTTTCATTCAGGGCTTGATTGCATTGCCAAGTAAATTTCGCCTCACTGTGCTGACATAGTTTACTTTAATTTAATTAAGACAGTGTGCATAGGAAAAAATTCACCCATATTTAGGTTTATCTAAAAAAATTCTACCCAGAGCAAAAAGCACCCAATTTACAAAGATCTAGCGCTGTTTGTGACAGGCAGATTATGTGAAAAATGTATGTTTTTTTCTAGGTGTTTATAGGCGTAAAAGCATTTTTGACACCCCTCAAATATTCAGTTTTGTTCACACACTTTAATATCTTTGAAGTCAGAAAAAGTTGCCCCCACTCCTCAGTTTCAGCTTTGAGATGTTTGAGGGGTTTCCTGTATGTACAGCCTGTTTCAAATCAGCACAAAGCATCTCAGTAGCATAAAGGTCTGGGCTTTGACTCAAGACTTTCCATTTCTTAGTTTTTATGCAACCTTTGGTGGGTTTTCGAGTATGTTTTTGTTCATTGTCACAGTATAGGCCTCTTTTTATTTTATACAGATGGTTGTACATTTTCCTGTGGTACAGTGGAAATTATGGTTGATTCTATGATGATAAGGTGAAAAGATTCTGCTGCACCAAAGTGTCTCCAAACCATAAAACTTCTGCTGTAGGTCCTGTGAAGAAATGTTAGAGGAGTTTTGAAGACTTTTTGGCAAGCTACGGTCTACTTCTATGGAGTGCTGGGGGTGACAAAATTAAATAACTATAAAATGAAAGACACTTGTCTTGTATTAATTAATTAAATGTATCAAAAATATTGAAAACACCAATAATTAATTAAATGTATTATGAACTTATTAAAAACATCAATCAATAACTAAATATGGAATTCAATAATTAAATGCACAATTAAACAATTAAATGTCCCATGAAATAAGAACAAGTACCGTTTTAGATCATAAATTTAAGTGGCCAAATGTCCTTTTGAAGAAAATATATTATTTCATTGCACTTGATATGATAAGCCTATGTGTAATTCCAGCAAATAACACTACTCCCACTGTTGCATTTTTCTATTACATTTTACAGAAAAGTTTCAAATCTGTTTTCCTGAGTCTTTATTGTTTATTGATATTATTTATAACAAGATATTATAAATTAGGTGCCAATTTCTTGAATGTGGTGGACTTACTTGGCATGTTTGGATTACCAAACAACTAGAGCAATCGGCAGTATTGTCCCAAAAACTGGATCAAAATGTCAGCTAATACCACATGTTGAGGTCGGGATTAAGTTTCAACTTTTTTTTGTTTTGTTTTTGTATTTTCTTGGTTACGTTACATTTTACATGCTCTGCCTTCTTCTGTTTTTATTTTGCATCTTTTTTTTCCTTCCTGTGTTTTTCTACACCTGTGCTCAGTTTTACAGCATCATAAATTCAAAGCGTCGGGAGTTGTTGTGCAAGTATAAGCATCTGAATGTGTTTTTTTGGCAAAGGACAATTGCCCGCTGACGTACAACCCTCGGCAGTTTGACTCTGATGGGGACGGGGTCGGGGATTCCTGCGATAACTGTCCGTTTGACAGCAACCCGAAGCAGACAGACACCGATGGCAACGGAGAAGGAGATGCCTGCAGCATCGACATCGATGGAGATGGTAAAAGCTATAAAGTGGCTTTAAACCTGCAGAAACTTTCAACTAACCGTCAAGCTGCCTTCTGACTTTTTGTAATGAAAGTCCAAACTTCTACATTTTGGGAGGGAGCAACTTTTAAAGCTGGAAAACTGTCTGAGTGATTGATTCATGGGGACAGTGTGACTGGGAGTGAATGATTAGATTCAGCAGACTATAAACAATTTCACTGATAAGAAAGGGTATATTTCAATTCCAACTGAAAGACATTCAAGTTTAAAAAACCTATTAGGGTGTGAATAACAACATTTGTTTATGGAAAGCTTTCCATAAATGATAAATAAAAGGGACAAGGATAACATGTCAAATGAATGTTGGTGATGTAATGCTTCACAACTCAATTCAGCTTAACTGGGAGAAAAAACTATGACCTGCTATATGTAAAAAATAAACAGTCTGCTTGAAGCATTTAACAAAATCAAAATGATAAACATTAAAATTAGAGATGTGTGCCTATCAGGTTTTTTCCTGCCGATACCGATCACCCATGAGGGCCGATCACCGATACCAATCACATAATTATTTTATTTTTTTATCATAAACACTACCGGTTACATTATGTGGAAAAAGGAACCATGAATTCACCTTAATTTAGACAAAAACTTGTTTTTAATAACTTTTTCCAAGAAAAAAACAAAACAGGCATTGTGCAAATTGTACTGCTATCGGTAATACTATCTTTAACAGACTGATAACATATGAAGGCTCTGAAGAGGCTAAATAATGCAAAGAGACAAAATAAAACCTCTCAACATTGCCAAAAAAATTCAAGTATAAAACTTAACATTCAAAGGCAAATACAGGTTCCATTACAATAAACAATCCTGAGTTACTGAATGAAAACTTCCTGATAGCATGGCGGCTAGCTGATTACTGCTAGTTCTGAGTGGCTGTTTCTGACTGAGCGGAGTAATGATGCAGAACAGGGAGGAGATCGATTATTTTTTTAGAGATTATCTGTCTCATGTTAGGACAGCTAAAGTTTTAATACGTATGTAAAATGTATTTTTTTAGGTTAGATGCTGCATCTTTAAACAGAGGTTCGGTGTGAGAGTCACAATATTAGTACCTGTAGCGCGTAGGAGCGGTTCAACAGCGAGAGCAGAACCAGCGTCTTACATTGCAGCTCGAAGACTTAAATAGTTTTGCGGGTTATTTGTTTAGCTCATGCTAATGAGTGAGTGTTTGTAGCTGTGCGCTGCTTTACCTGCTATCTGATCCTCCATATGTCTTTTTTACTGCAGTGAACCTCGATATAGCCAAACTCCGTCAAGTATTTCATTGTTTTTATGTCGTATTAGCTTCGTTGTGTTGATGCATTTTGACGTGCTTCAATTTTCCGCCACAACACGCAAACTTCCCCATTCACTCAGTGCGTTATAGTTCGACATCGCTTAGGATTTGTTGCTGGACCATGGTTGTTGGTGAACATACATTGTACAAAATACATTTATAGCCACAAATGTGAGTATAAATCTATTGTCAAATAAGACGAGCTAAAAACAAGATAATGAAGCAATGGTGCTGTTTCAGCATCTTACCTTATAAGATGAACTGAGGGGAAGAAATAAAACTGGGGTGTAATAAATCTAAATTTGTCTTTTTACTGTTCCCCTAATTTTCCTATAGAGAAACTGAATGAGCGTGACAACTGTCCTTCTGTATACAACACTGACCAGAGGGACACTGATCTGGATGGTGTTGGAGATCAGTGCGACAACTGTCCTCTTCTACACAACCCACTGCAGGTTCCTACCAACACACACACACACACACACACACACACACACACACGCGCACACACACACACACACACACACACACAAATATCCCAGTGTTGTAAATGAATACAACCACTTTGTAAAAACTTTGGCTGGGCTTGTAGATTGACTCTGACAGTGACCTGGTGGGGGACTTGTGCGACAACAACGAGGACATCGATGAAGATGGACACCAAAACTCTCTGGACAACTGTCCCTACATTGCCAACAGCAACCAGGCCGACCATGACAAGGATGGAAAGGGAGATGTTTGCGACCATGACGATGACAATGACGGGATCCCCGATGACCGGGACAACTGCAGACTGGTTCCCAATAGAGATCAACTGGACTCCGATGGTTTGTTTTTCCACAGTTTTAAGAGCCATTTAATTTACCATTACACAAAATGTGACAATGTTAATGTTAGCTTGATTTCAATGACAGTGCTAGGGCTAGCAACATTTAACTATTGAATTGCTTCAGATACAACAAAGTGGGACTGCAGTATAATGCTAATTTAATATTGTGTCTCTTTACCAAGCTTCACATATAGGCAGCCATTACTCACTCACTGAACAATACTGTTTCTCTGGTTCTTGCAATAACCCATAAGGAAATGTCAATTATACAGATAAAGGGACCAAAATAATGTCCTTTGTGTGAGAACCGTCTCAGAATGTGCAAAACACAATAAGTGTGTTTTGCTAAGCTACAAAGTCGGCCAGCATTAGCACTAAATAGCCTCCAGAAATATGTCCCATTTTCCACACAATACGAATCGCAAACTGCAACGTTACGCGACTCACCAGTTGACACTCGATTTAATTACCTCTTCAACTCTTAAAGATAGCTAAATACATATGCATTGAAATATATTTTACTGACCTGTGATGTGACACAGGTTGAGCTTCGTTTAGCATCTAAACGGTTTATTCTTCTTCTGTGTCCTTCACCTTCTCTACTCCACGAATGCGACATGCGCTCCTAGCGGTGATATGTAGAATCACACCGAATAACTGAAATAACATTAAAAACATTATCACAATGAGAAATTAAAGATAGAAAAGGAAAAAATAATGTTGGGGTGCCTGTTTTTATACCTGGATGGTGTTTTCATTAGCAATAACGCTTTCCAACCTCAAAGACTTGAAGCTCATCACCAGATAAATTCTTAAAATACCAGTGGAAATATGCAAGAAATGGTCAGTGATTCTAGGAATTGCTTGGCTGTTCCAATGTCAATAAAGATTTTCCACTGAACATTAAGAAGAGTTCATGCATTTTTTTGTAAAATATAAATCATAACAAAAGAGTTGTTTTAGTTTTTGAAAGTTAACACTCATTTTACATTGCTTTATTATCTTTTGAGTATGTCTGTCAGGGGTGTGAATAATCAGGGTGTGTGAATAATCACCTTAAGCATTTAGTAGGTATTTCCTGATGCCAAAAATAATTGAAAATAAATTCAATAAAGTCTTCATAAATCCCAAACTACCTTTTAGTAAATACTTGTACAGTCCAGATCACTTTAAAAAGCTGTGAAATATATAGAAATCATATGCTAACAGCCACTGTTATCTTAAAGTTCTTACACTGGGACTGACTGATAAGAAAATAATCAATAGAAAACTCATTATGGGAGCATCTGTCAAATTCCAGGCTTTTTTCCAGGTAATCTTGACGCCCTCACAAGATGGTGCCCTGGGCAGTTTGGTTCAAGTTCCAAACTACATAACTTTATGAGTCAGTTCTTCCTTTTCTCCCTGCGCACTGACTCTCAGGTGACGGCAGTGGAGACGCATGCTTTGACGACTTTGACAACGACAGTATTCCAGATGCACTGGATCCCTGTCCTCTCAACCAGGATATTGGGGCGACAGACTTCAGGAAGTTTCAGGGCGTATTACTGGACCCCAAAGGCACCACGCAGTCTGACCCTTTGTGGGTGATTCGCAGTCAAGGGACAGAGCTGCTGCAGAAAGCCAACTCTGACCCTGGAATTGCTTTAGGTGAGTTATGAAAACAAACAATAGTCGTGATATGGTTTAGCAAGAAAGCTAATATGTCTACATTTGAATAGGGTATGACAAGTTCAGCGCTGTGGACTTCAGTGTGACATTTTATGTGAATACCAACCGTGATGACGATTATGCAGGGATTGTGTTCGCTTATCAGTCCACTCGTCGGTTCTACGTTGTCATGTGGAAACAGGTGAGGCTTGTATGTGGATTTCAACAAAGAAACCTTTCACGGACACTACTGACGTCGCATAAATATTTCATCAACTGCACCATGAAGCCTTAAATCAAAAACCACTCTTAAAATTATCTTCACAATTACCCCTTTAATTCAGTATTAACCTTCTATTTCTTTTTATATTACAGCTTTCATTGGCAGAAAAAAAATGTCAGGGTTAACATTAGAAAAGACTTTATGCTCATCTTTTTTTCTTTTTTTTTTTAATCAACCACCCTCTCTCACAAACATATTGTTAATCAGCCTTTACTTGTCAGTTTATTATCATTCCTTCTTTGCATGCAGGTGTCTCAGGGTTACTGGGAGCAAAGGCCCTCCAAAGCTTTCGCCACATCAGGATTGTCAATAAAACTGGTCCATTCCAGCACAGGACCAGGGGAGTACCTGCGTAACGCTCTGTGGCACACTGGAAACACAAGACACCAGGTAAAATATAACATTTTGAACAAACCTTTAAATTAAAAAAATAACTAAAAAAATAAAAAAGGTCCAATTCCTGTCAAACAAGACGTTCAAGTATCTTGGTTCTTCAGTGATAGTAGAATGGAGCGCTACATTGTCCGGAGTCTCATCTGCTGTAATTTGGAAGCAATCTGGTATTCTGAAGATTGAGCTGAGCCAAAAAGAAAAAAAGCTCTCGGCTTAACGGTCCATCTAAGTTCCGACCATCACTTATGATCACGAGATTTGGATCATGACTAGATCACAACAAGATCCCAAACAAAAGCAGCTGTGCTGAGCTTCCTCCCTACAGAGGCTGGCCTCACTCTAAGAGATGAGATGAAGAGCAATATTATCTGGGGGTTGTTGAAGTAAACCCAATGCTCCTCTCTATCGAAAGACATCAGTAAATCTGGTGTCTTTTGGAGAGTCTTCCAAAAGACTCTCCAGATTTTCTAGAAAATTCTCAATGGGAGAATACCTAAAAATTTACTTGGATAAATCATAGTTTTGAAATAAGGTCATTAAAAAAAAAGTAGGGCTTTCTTGGGAAAACCAAGAATTAATATTCTACTTGTGACTAAAGAGATTGCCTCTACCTTAAGTTTTAAAAACAAACTTTTGAGAACAAAAGTTGTGTCTGTTTCAGGTCAGAACATTGTGGCATGACCCCAATAAAATTGGCTGGAAGGACTACACAGCGTATCGCATGCACCTTATACACCGACCCAAGACTGGGTTCATCAGGTACAGTAAAGGTTATTATGGGTTATTGATTTTTCAGTGAAACAGACCTTCAGCCCTCCAGCACTTATAATAAAAACCAAGCTGCCATGTGTGACTTACTTATCTGGAAACCTTGCTAAATTGAATAGATTCTCCAGCTTGTAGCTATAGGAAATTCTTAACAGGACAGCAGAGTTTTTAGATTTGGCACATTCAGCTCTAGATTTTTACTGTGCTTAGCCTTGGAAATATCATCCATCTCTAGGAGTTATTTTTATGATAACAGCGTAATCCACTTCTTCTGGTGTACTCGGTTCACCCCAACCTTAAACATCTGCTTCATCTTAGCCCTTCCTCTCATTAATGACTTTTGAAAAGCGTAAAAGACAAAATGAAAAACAACCTTGTGAAATGAGGTATCTGTGCTATGTGTTGTTTCTGTGCAGATGTTGAGATGATCAAAACCACAGAAACTGTTAGCTTTAGAAGAAGAAAAATCGTTTCTCCTGCCATGTCTTCTTAATCAAATTTAAAGCAAACAATAAGCACTTGTCATGCATTCTAGGTACTGAATGATTGCACTTGTACAAAGCGGCACTTTAAAAAGGTGAGGCTGAAAAGAAGCTTGTACTCCTTCATTTTAAGGCACCTATTTTGACTGACATTTCTGAATAAGCGCTCTGAGTCTTTTCTATTTTCTTTATAGATGTGCAGTACATGTTTAGTACCTATAGCATCCAGAACAAAAGAGAAACTTTTGCTATATAGTCTACTTGATGTTGTACAGTTAGGAAAGTATATTGGATCATTGACATGCCTCAGTACACACCGTATTGGTGGGGATTGTAATAGTTGACTACATATTGAAATATTATGCAATTTTTTTGGCTGGGCTTGTAGATTGACTCTGACTTTTTTTTTCTTTGTTCAACAAATAACACGCAATTTGCCATTTGTTATGCATTAAAATACAAGCTAAAATGCCATTTTGCATTTGTTGTTGGAGAATTAGACTGAAGTTTTATTTTCTTGAGTTGTCAGACCAAACACCACGTGGGAGGAGAGCAGTCTTGGTCACATCTCAACAGTCAAGCAATCAGTTACTCCTTAGTCAGCAATTTTACATTAAATCTTGGGTCATTGTTTAGAGTTTAATCTGATGAGTCTCTTACATGTTGTGGTTAGTTTCTCTATGTAGAAAGTTTACATTTGAAGCATAAATGTTCTTAGTTACAACGTAAGTTTCGGCAAGTTGTTCGCCACATGAATAACTCAAACCTGCCTAGTTTTCACCTGCGCTGTGCTCTTGTTGCAGGGTTGTTGTGTACGAGGGCAGGGGCATTCTGGCTGACTCAGGGGCGGTTTATGACCACACCCTGGCTGGAGGCAGACTGGGACTGTTTGTCTTCTCTCAGGAACAAGTCATCTTCTCAGATCTAAAATATGAGTGCAGAGGTAAGATGTCCAACCAAACTATTTGCTCTCACCACTCATTGCTGTTGTTAATGATTAAAACTTGCAGTGAAAAATAAAAAGAAAATAACTTTTTTCCCCATTTTTGTTCTGACAAACGTTAAGTGTATTTTTCAGGATTGTATGATGGACCAACATAAAGACATGCAACAGTATGAAGCAGATAGAAGACAAAACCGTTTTTAAAAATTACAAACAAAAATATATGGATATAGAAAATACTAATTAATTTACAAAGAACTCTAAAACCAAATTAACATGAATAGTAATTTATTGGACGAGGGAGAGTGGCATGCATTTGTATTCCTCCAAATGGTTTTCTTCAGGATTGCCTGGTATTTAGCTTAATCAATCTTCTCATGAGCTCTGACTAGGATTCCTGTCTCTGCTGAAGCAAAGCCTCTCTATTGCACGATTACACCACTGCCATATTTCACTCTGAGGTTGGTGCACTCAGGGTGATGTGGACCTTTAGTATTCCTCCACATGCACTTTTTTATGAAGGCTAAACGTTCAATTTTGGTCTCATCTCTTGAGCACTTTCTGAATGCAGCTGTTTGGACTGAATTTTATTTATAAAGCCCAGACTAAGGTGGGAAATATATAAATGTATGCCACAGTTTTCACATTTTGATTAGTAAAATATTGTAAAAACAATGAACTTGTTTCCTTCAGCTCCACAATTCTAAGCAACTTTGGGTTCATCTCAATAAAACCCAATAAGATGCACAGAAAAAAAAATGTTCAAGAGTTACAAATAGTCTTAAAAAGGCATGAAAATATTAAGGCAACAAATATCCGTAGTGGTGATATCTCTGTGTCGAGATACGTTATACAGCCTTACATAGTTTGTCAAACTAGTGAATAACGGAGTAAAAATCTGAAGCAGAAAATGGAAATGTTTCACCAATGTAAAAAAGCATAGCACCAAAGCTCTGAATTATTGCTTCAGATCATTGCGCCTTTGAAGTAATGTCATTGATCTGGCTTTCTTTTTGATTTTCAGACAACTGAAGCACTTTTTGGGACGTTCAGGATGTTGCACAGAAAACAGCCAGAGACCCACAACAAAAACACAAAGAATTTCATTACAAATGGAGGAGAGGGGGAGACAACAGGATGTACCATTTTTTTTATCCTGCCAACACTATCTGTTAGTGACCATCATCTATCTATCTGTCAGCTTTTTATGCAACAGTATTGATTCTAGTCTGTCTCATTCGCTGTATATTACTCCTCTGGCAGCGTGTCTAATGACAGTCCTTGTTGCTTTTTATTTGCGCCTTCCTAATGGTTGTAAATAAGTATTTATTGTGAGAGGCCAGATATAAGACAGGTGAAAATGATGACCGAGTAAACTGGGCACATGTTTGGTGGTAACTTATCAGTAAAAATAATGTTTTTGAATCAACTGCTTTTGTTTTATGGTTTTTTCTTTTGGCTGATGACGCCATAGTGCGTGACGCTAAAACGCACATGCGGGAGACGTGGTCTCTAGCACCCTCTGGTGGGGAATAACGTTATTGCATATTAGAAGGTCAATATCTTCTAATATGCTCATAAATAATAATAATAATAATAAAAATATTGTAAAGCTTAGACCAATGCTCTAAATTTCTTGGTGTGTAAAACTCAACAATGGAAATCTAAGAATTTTTCTTTTGTTTAGCTTGTAGCCTATGGAATAAAAATAATTTATTCATGTATAGATCATTGGTTAGAGTTTATCTTACAGAATCAAGACAAAAATGTGCCAATATCCAAGAGCTACTGTGTCTCTTTCTCAGAAGCACTTTTAAATCAAATATTTATGCACATCAATCTGATATGAAGACACAGTTTATTACATAGAAACATGAGTTTGATCAGAGAATGAAATTTAAGTTATTTGAAACTGAAATAAAATTTCAAAACTACTTTTTTACATTCAACTTTTTTTCAGCTGTGGTTTTTTTTTTCCACTCTCAAGCTTCTGGCCTTTTTTCATATGATAGGTCTCATATGGCAGGGAATGTAAAATCCGGACAGCTCAATGTATCAACAAGACAAAGTATTCTCAGCTCATACGATACATCCTTGAATGTAAAAACTAAAAAGTAATTTTTTACTTTTTCAGTTTTAATGTTGTTTTTCAATTTTAAATCTTTTCTTTCCAGCTCAAAATTTTATTTTTTAGTTTCAAATAATTTTTTCCAGTTTCAAAATATTTTTTTAGGATACATTTTATGGCTCCAATTTGGTTCTGTAGTCATGCACAGTCAATTTTTTTGCTAGGCCCTTTTGGCACACCACATTTTCCCACTTTTATTTGCTATAAACAATCCCTTAATTTTCTCAGCTATGCACCACTTTATGTCAATGAAACATTAAACTTTGTTATTATGACGTGCCATAATGTAAAAATGGCCAAACATAGATTCCTCAGGTATCTCACAACAAAGAGGGATAGCGGAGGAAAACACTCCATTAGTTAAACTTAAAAATAAACATCAGTTTGTCAAGTCAATGCAGTGCAAATAACTCAGCAAGATGATACAATGAGCAGCATCAAAAGCTTCGGACAAGTCTGAAAACACCAAACGTCCTGGGTAAACTGTAAAAAAAACAAACAAACATAAAAACCCGACTAGCTTTTTTCACCCATATTGGGCTTGTGAAAAACTTTAAGTATTTTGATAAACTCGATGAAATGCTGTTATTTTGTTGTTATTCCTAACATAACTAAAATGGAGGACCTCCAGGACTAGTAAATCTAGAGAAAACTGACCTGAGGAAACAAATCCTTTGTTGCGTCTGACTTGAAACACAAAACCCGTTTAACCGGTTTGAAGAGCGCGTGCGCTCGCATACACACAAACAGCAGCACTCCACCTGGTAAGGTGAGTGAATGACGTCACGCCACCTGCTTCCAATAAGAGATGAAGAATGAGGAAGAGTCCGGACACTGGGTAGAGAAGAACATAAGTTGCAGAGCTGGAAAAAACAACAACAACAACCTCTTCGTGTAGTTAGTTGGATTAAATAAGACGGATTCAGTGTAAGTTGTTGAAGAATTGGAGCTTTACTGTGTGATGGTAATCGGACGCATTCGAGACTGGTGCGCTCACTTCGCGGAGCGGCACCAGTCTGAGATCAACTTTGCGCTGCTGATCGTTTGTTACATCCTCTACCTCGTCATCGGTGCCGGGATCTTCTCCGCCATCGAGCTGCCCTATGAGCGCGAGCTTCGGCAGGAGCTGAAAGCGGCCAGGCAGGAATTCCTGAGCAACAACACCTGCGTGTCCGACGCGCAACTGGAGGAGCTGCTGGCTCGAGCGCTGGAGGCCAGTAATTATGGGGTGTCCGTCCTGGGTAACGACACCGTACGGAACTGGGACTTTGTGTCCTCTCTGTTCTTCACCAGCACCGTGCTGACCACAACAGGTGAGCTAAAATGGGACTTTTTTGTGGTTCCCTTTAAAACGGAGGGATTCTGTAACTATGTTGACCCCCACATAGCTTAATATTTGAGGCCCGAGAAGCCTTAACAGGTGGAACCGGAAGTTTACACACACAGAAAAAAAAGACGTATTTTATATGTCTGAAGTTAAATCAGACAAAACTCCTCTTGTTTTAGGTCAGTTAGAATTGAGAAAATTATTTGGTAAATGCCACAACAATGAGAGACAATCTATTAAAGATTTATGAATGTCTTCAAAGTCAGAAGTTTACTTATTTCTCCTCAGTATTTGGTAGCATTACTGTTGAACTGTGTAACAATTGGGTCTAAAGTTTTGGGTTTCCTTCCACAAGCTTTTCAGAATAGTTTGCTGGAGTTTTGGCCCATTCCTCCAGACAGAACTGGTGGAACTGAGTCAGGTTTGTAAGCCGCCTCGCTAACACGCCTTTTCAGATCGGACCACACATTCTCTGTCGGATTAAAATCATGGCTTTGTGATTGCCACACTAAAACATTTACTTTGTTTGGCTTAAACGACTTTGTAACCACAATGGCTCAATGCTTACAGTAATTGTCCATCTGGAAGATCCATTTAAAGCTGATGTCTTTAGTTGTTGCTTCGATATTTCCACACAATTGCTGGATAATCTTACACCATACATAATTTTCTTTCCTCATCTATTTTATAAGGCTTATAAGTTCCTCCAACTGCAAAGAGGCTCCACAACCTGATTCTGCCACCCCCATACTTTACAGATGGGATGATGTTCCCATGTTTACACACTTTTTCTCCAAATGAAACAATGGAGGTAACAACAATGGCCAGGCAGTTCCACTTTAGTTTCATCAGACCACAAGACAATAAGGAAGGTCTTGCAATTTAGCTTTTTTTATGTTTCTTTCAGTTCTTTCAGCCCATGTACATGAAGGACACACTTCACTGTGGATACATTTAGATGTAGACATTTCAAACCAAAACACATTCATCTCTGGAACACAGAACTTCTCTCCTTCCTGAACGGTATGATGGTAGGATATTCCCATCATGTTTGTGTGTAATTGTATTAACAGATGAACGCAGCATCTTCAAGTATCTGTAAATTGTTCCCAAGAATGAACCAGACTTGTGCAGCTCCACAGTTATCTTCCTAATAACTTGGCTGATGTCTTTTGACTGTACAGTTGTGTCAAACCAGAAAATGGTGTTCAAGGTGCGGCCTTAGAATATATCCACAGGTGTGCCTCCATGTCAGTTTTCAAAGCCATGACATGCTTGACATTCTTGACAGGGCTGATGTTGCTACCATGCTTTTTCTTCCACCCAACTTTCCATCAATATCCCTGAATGCAGCATTTTAGAACAGTTTGCATTTTTAACAGTTAACTTTTCTGGTTCACTCTTCTTGTGGTGGGTACCAATAAACATCTGATAGGCAGCTGTCAAGTCAGCTGTTTTCCTGATGATTTGTTGTCATAACATTTAAAAGAATAATTGTTTTATTGGCCCTATATGTGTTTTTTTAAATTGGGTACTAAATAGACTTTGCTAGTGTACGTTCGTTTTATGTTTTTGAATTTGATTACTTAAATCATTTTGTTTTTTGACTGCATTGCAGGTTACTGAAGTGTACCTACAACTTAACTGAGACCTAAAGAATATAAACCAACATTGCTTGGAAATATCCCCCATACTGTAGATGTGTTTTTGCATTGGGTTTCCTTATCAAACCCTTGAAGCAGACAACACATGATCATGTTTTATCTTTTAAAGGTGAGGAGATAAACTTCCCCCATCAGTGAATGTGAATAAGCACAAACACAGCTCAAGTGATAACAGGGACATTTTCTTTTTGACGAGGCTGTTGGGCCGATCTATGAAAACAGAGCTGATCCGAGTTCTGGATTTACCTGTTCGTCTAGGTTCCAACCCTCACCTTTGGGCATGACCTATTCAAGGTGCGGAGTGGCTAAAAGAATGGTTTATGGGAGTGATTCAAAGAGGCCTGCAACCAGGAACGTGTAAGAACCCTTGAAGATGCTGGAAGTTTCAAAAGGAAGGAACTATTTATGGAAAACCATTTTCAAATGCAACATGTCATATCACTGTAATCCACTGATATCAAACCGCCTACATTCTAACACAAGCTCAGCATATGATCTTAGAAAACGTAATGTTTTCATCCTATTCTCTCAGGCAGCATAAACAAAGAAAGCAAAGATCTTTTCCTTTTTATGTCTGTCCTTTGTGGTGGCGCAGGGGCAAAGCACAATTGAGGCCTTAGTCCTCATGCTGGTGGTTGCAGGTTCGATTCCCAGCCTGGTGACATTTGCCACATGTCTTCCCTCTCTCTCATAACCCTCTTTCCTGTCAAACTACTTTCAAATAAAGGCCAATAGAGCTAAAAAAAAAAGTCTGTCCTTTGTATTATTCTTATCACATGTGGCCTTGATGGTTTTCTTTTGGTTGTACCTCAGTGTTTCAGTCATTTGATCAAACATCTGTCTATGCTCCCTGTCATTGTTTTTGCTCCTGCAGACTCTCAGATGCCATAATTCACTGTCTTTCTGAATAATTTCCACCATCTCTGCTTAACTTCTTTGCTTCTCTGTAAACAAAGCTGCTAGGGAGGGTTTTACTATCGATACTTAGCTATAGTGTTAATACTGATCTAAAATATTTTTTCCACATACTTCTGTCATCCACTCCAAGCTGCCTTAAGCTGAGGAGATCAAGTGTCTGGTCTGTCATGTTCAAAGCTTTTTTCTTTTTTTTTTTTTGAAAAGTTGTCTTGCTTTTAACTGAGACTGTTTGTTTTGCCTTTTCATCTCATTGTTGTTTGTGGAAAGCTTCTCCTGTGATTACATGGCACTGCTGACAATCCTTTTTTTTTTTTTTTTTTTGGTCTTGTAAGGTTACGGCCACAGCGTTCCTCTGTCGGATGTGGGGAAGGCGTTCTGTATCTTCTACTCCCTCATCGGCATCCCCGTCACCCTCTTCTTCCTCTCCGCCATAGTGGAGAGGCTGGTGGAAATGATGTCCCGACGCCCATTGTCCTACTTTCACCGACGGTGGGCCATGTCAAGACCGAAGCTGGCCATAATTCACGCTACTTTGCTCAGCACCATCATTGCTCTGTTCTTCCTCTTTATCCCCGCCTGGATCTTTTTCTCCTTGGAAAAAGACTGGAACTTTCTGGAGTCTCTGTATTTCTGCTTCATCTCACTGACGACCATAGGCCTTGGGGATTATGTCCCGGGAGAAACTCACAGTAAAGAGGACAACCCACATCCACATCTATACAGGCTGGCTATAACAGGTGAGGAAATGTGCAACACTATTTGATGAATTTAAAAAAAGCATAAAACAAAAAAAACAAGGTGTCTTAATCTCTAAAAAATATTAAATGCAAGAGCATTGCTCTCTTTTTCCTCCACAGACATTTGAAAGTGGAAGTTGACACTTTATTTAATCCTATAAACTAAAATTTTTGCTAAGGTTAGCTGATTTTATTCATGTATTCAAATTTAAACATTGTAAATTGCTAATGCTCAACACAACAAACTGGATTTTACTTTTGTTTGCAAATAAAAAGGCCAGTTGCTGCTGTATTATAATTTAAGTGTCGAGAAGTCAGAAACAAAATAAAAACTATTCTGTTCCCTTTGGTGGAAATGACAGGTAAAAAAAAGCAACCTCTGTTAATTGCAATGATCCCTGCAGTAGAAATGACAGGTGGCGGGGGGAGAATGGCTCCAAGAAAATACGGCAGTCCGTACAATACCTAAAACGGTGGCAAAACGACAGCTACAGAAAAGTACCTTGGTTCTTGTAGTGGAAATAACAGAAGTAGAAGAAAAATCTTAAAAATCTACACTGGCCTCTGAATTGTAAAGCTAGAGTGAAACTATTCTAGCTTCTTCCACGATAGCAGTAGAACAATTTCCCCAGAAAACTACCATATTTCCTGTAGTGGAAATATAACAGAGATACACCTCTAGAATCAACAACATCTGTAGGGTGGACCCAGGGTACAGTCAGTGGCTATGTTTTTTTTGTTTTTTTAATTGTAGCTCACTGCCCATGATGGTGCGATAGCTATAGATAACCATATGGCTTGTGATACCACAAGCATTCAAGAAGTTACCTGGCATTTGCACCACAAACTTCTCTATTTTCTATTCTGATGTAATTCATGTTGCTAAATTAAGTGGTCAGCTCTAGGGACAGGCATATGGCAGGCATTATTTTTAATTTAACTTTGACAACATGTGATCATCTCTGGTTCAATGCCTAAGATATTTAACCTAATCTGAAGGTTAGATCTATTGAAATAAGCAGTTTGTTTCAAATAAATGCAGTTTTTGTGAAAACCCCAAAATAACAATTTTCATGTTTTAAATTTAAACTATAGATGAGGTTAAAGTTGGCTGATTTATTTTACATTGATTACACATCAATGCTATGATGATTCTTCATATATATTTATTACCAGTACTTGTACGGTGCTTTATCAAGTCCAGAGGACAAAAAAAGAGATCTCATATTTGTGAGATCTTTTCAGTTATTCACCTGTTTATGCACATATTGCATGGTGATAGTGGCTACCCTAAGGCAGTCTGGCAGAAGCAAGGCTCTATGCATCAGCACGGCTCTATGCATCAGCACCACCATGCCCTCTGAGCACCACCAGCAGGCATAGTGGGTGAAGTGTCTTGTCCAAGGACACAACGACAGAGGCGAAAGGAGGGTGGAACAAACTCCCCATAATTACAGAATGTGCTCCTATCACCATCGCTGCTATTGTCTTACTGTCTTTAACACTTCTTACTGCCAACATCTGGCATGTTTCTGTTTTTGCACCAGTTTCAATATATTTTACATCAAAAGTGAAAACATGGTAAAAAAATGCAGCAATTTCTTCAATTTTTCATTTTTTGCTTGCCTTTTTATGACTCCAGGTTTAAGAGTTCTAAAAAGTGAGAGCTATTGAGTGCTTCACTCTTTGTTTGCCAGATCATAGCTTGGTTTGGTTAGTCACACTGTTCTTAGCCTCACCCTCACTGTATTCTTCTGTTTGCTCTTTCAGTTTACTTGCTGCTGGGCTTGGTGTGCGTCCTGGTGGCGTTGGAGACCTGCTACGAGCTTCCCCAGCTCAAACTCCTCAGACGGAGGTTTTACAAGGAAAAGTTTCGGGAGTTGGACTCCGAAACCACCAACATCATCAGTCACGATCAACTCAGCGACCAGAAGCCTGACCCTGCAGATAATACGGCCACTCAGTTGCCAGTCATCTCTTCTGTCTCACAACAGGCCAATACTCTGCGCCAGAATGGAACGTCAACGCCGTACATTCCGGCTTCAGGAACCACTGTTAATGGAAAGCTGTGATAACAGCTGACAGCAATATCAGGGTGTGGTGGAAGTTAATGAACTTGTTGATGAACTTTTCCTTAGACTCCTGCTTTGTTAGTGCAGAAGCATGATGTATCTACAGGCAGCAGACACTTAGCGGAGACAAGATTGTTTAAAAAGACTGGTTGTTCCCTGCCAACACCAACACAGTCGTGTTGTGGAAGGAGGAACCGCCCATTGACTCTTGGCATGGTATTGTTTTCTCCTGTGTTGCCTTTTTTCAACTGCAGATACAGATCACAGAGGAAGGGCCTGGCTCCAAAAGGGAGGGAAACCTCACAAGTTTCCAACTCCAAAGTCTTCATGCTTTAACTCTAAAGCAGCAAGGCCAGGTTTAGAGGATTCCATGTCCACTCCTGGCTCATATTTGCATAGGGAATTTGCCTTCTTGGAAGCAGCAAAGTCAACAGAGTTGGAGGAATCTCTTACCGTCTGTTAACTCATTCAGGTGTTCCAGGAAGGAGATCAGTTGTTGGCAATGAATAAATATTTCAGTTCCTGGTTTCTTTTAGAGGAGGATCAGCCTTTGCATGTAGGAAAAGCTACACTGCAATGTACAAGATAAGCCACTAGAGGGAAGCATTTTCATGTTGCAGGGTCTTTCAAATGAAGATATGGATGCAGATGTTTTGCAGCCCGTGATTTCATGAAGGAAGTCTTAAATTGCTGCTTCTTTGAACTGAATGTCACAGTCGATGTTTTTGTGTCCTATGCCTGTAACCATTTGTATTTGAGTAAAGAGAGAATTTGCCCTGACATCCAGACAACAATTCACTGTTGTTGCTGTTGATTTTCTGGTTTGAGGGCTTTAATAAACGTACAACTACAAAATTGTTATTATAAAATCCACCTAATCTTCTGAGTATGGAATAGATCTTGAAACATAAACATAGTGCAAGGACATTGAGTTTTTATGCAGTGCCTTGCAAAAGTACAATAAATTAAATTTTTTTGATATAGATTAATAAAAGGAGCTCAGAACTACAGAATCCAAAGGGAACTGAGGCATGGTTTTAAAAATATTTCACAATTAAAATTCTGAGAAGTATTGTGTGCATGTGCGCCTCTTGTGGCTTTCTTCCTGCAACTGTTTGATAAAGGCCAGATATGTAGAATATCCATCCATCCATCCATCCATCCATCCATCCATTTTCTTCAGCTTATCCGGGGTCGGGTCGCGGGGGCAGCAGCTTAAGAAGGGAGGCCCAGACTTCCCTCTCCCCAGCCACTTCTTCCAGCTCCTCCGGGGGAATCCCAAGGTGTTCCCAGGCCAGCCGAGAGACATAGTCCCTCCAGCGTGTCCTGGGTCTTCCCTGAGGCCTCCTCCCGGTGGGACGTGCCCGGAACACCTCACCAGGGAGGCGTCCAGGAGGCATCCTGATTAGATGCCCGAGCCACCTCAACTGGCTCCTCTCAATGTGGAGGAGCAGCGGCTCTACTCTGAGTCCCTCCCGGATGACCGAGCTTCTCACCCTATCTCTAAGGGAGAGCCCAGCCGCCCTGCGGAGGAAACTCATTTCGGCCGCTTGTACCCGTGATCTCGTTCTTTCGGTCATGACCCAAAGCTCATGACCATAGATGAGGGTGGGAACGTAGATCGACCGGTAAATCGAGAGCTTCGCTTTTTGGCTCAGCTCTCTCTTCACCACAACGGACCGGTACAGCGCCCGCTTCACGGCAGACGCTGCCCCAATCCGCCTGTCGATCTCCCGCTCCCTTCTTTCCTCATTCGTGAACAAGATCCCCAGATACTTAAACTCTTCCACTTGAGGCAGGACGACCCCCCTGACCCGGAGAAGGCACTCTACCCTTTTCCGGCTCAAGACCATGGCCTCGGATTTGGAGGCACTGAGCCTCATCCCGGCCGCTTCACACTCGGCTGCGAACCGCTCCAGTGAGAGCTGCAGATCACGTTCCGATGAAGCCAACAGGACCACATCATCCGCAAAAAGCAGAGATGCGATCCTAAGGCCACCAAAACGGATCCCCTCAACACCTCGGCTGTGCCTAGAAATTCTGTCCATAAAAGTAATGAACAGAATCGGTGACAAAGGGCAGCCTTGGCGGAGTCCCACTCTCACCGGAAACGAGCCCGACTTGCTGCCGGCAATGCGGACCAGACTGTGACACCGGTCATACAGGGACCTGACAGCCCGTATCAAAGGGCCCGGTACCCCATACTCCCGGAGTACCCCCTACAGGGCCTCCCGAGGGACACGGTCGAATGCCTTCTCCAAGTCCACAAAACATATGTAGACTGGTTGGGCGAACTCCCATGCACCCTCCAGGACCCTGCTGAGGGTGTAGAGCTGAGGGTGTAGAGCTGGTCCAGTGTTCCACGACCAGGACCAGGATATGTAGAATATACTACTAAATAATCTTGGCTTCATCTCTAACGCGCTCACTGCCTGGCTTGTCAACCTTGGTGGATGGTTTTATATAAAGTCATAGGCAACTATATCTTTGACATATCTCCTGTTTCTTGGTCTTCAGGAAGCTGAGACCTTAGCAGAACAATTGAGATTAAAATCAGTTGTTCTGCTAAGGTCAGAACAAGTGAACTTAGCAGAACCCCAAACCCTAATTATTTGGTAATTAGGTAATTTAATAAGACACTACACTTTATTTAGGAGCATTGGAAGCAAGGGGGCTGTATACCATCCCCACTTTTCAGATTTTTGTTTGCAAAAGATAAAAATATATTTTTCTACCAATTCAAAATTGGTAGAAAAATACCAATTATGACTTTTTGTTGCTTTATCATAGAAAATTCACGTTAAAGTTTTATCTCAAAGTCACAAAATTTGAAAAAGCTTAAGGGGTCTGAACACTTTAAGATGACGGTGTAACTACTTTACATGGAGCCAAACCAAGCTTTTTATATAAACTCAGGTTACTTTATTTATACAGTTTCATATTCACAGCGTAATTCAGGACGCAGACATGCATGCCGATGAGGATGCACACACGCTTTCAGGCATGCATTCAGTTTTGCTCATTCAATACCAAGCCCCATATTTAAGTGGAGAAAATGTCCTTCAGTGAGAGGTTTCACTCTACCGATGAGTGAAAACGTATGCCCTTCTGAAAAATCCTTGAAACAACAGGAGTTGCAGGACCGTGTTTGACAGCGTCAGATGACCTTTCACCCACACAAACACACACTCACAACCCTTTGCAGACGTTCCTGACACAGTACTCAGACATGGATACATTATTGTGTTTATACAATCTGTGGTTGCTTGGAGCATTTGGGCCAGATAGGACGCAGGCTGAGGATGAAAAGGATGAAAAGCAGCAATGCGATGACAGTGACTATGGAGACGTAGCCGGCGTGTGGGAGTGGGGGTGAGTCTGGAGCCTCTGCTGGAATCATGTTGGTCAGGTTCAACATGTAGCCCAGTGTCCAGCCTGCATCACTGCCTTTTATCTGAAAACACCACAAGAAAGGAAAACTTTAAATACTCTCACAGTACGCTCAAGCAAGATTGAATGCTTAAAGATGCATCTCAGTTTACTAGAAAATGTTAGGTACTTGCAGTAATTTCATTCAAACACTTTCATATGCAATGTGCATATGTCACATGCAGAATTATATATTTATTTTATGTGTTTTTACAAAATGTTATGTTTCTGTGTGGTAGAAAAATGTGCACAACCAACAGGGACCCAAAGCCTATTATCACACACATAAACGTATCCACAACAACTGTCACATTCCTTGTGCTAAGCCAATCATGAACCAGACAGAACCTCAGAAGTGTCTTTACTTGGCAGAATAAAAAGATGACTGGACTATAGGTCAGTGTTCCACTGTCCTTGTTTTAGAGGAAAGTAAATGCGGCTTTTCATTAAAAAATCTAGATATCCGAGTCTGTTAGAGAAGAGAGCCTCACAATCAAAGTCAATTCTTTTCATGGGTATTAGATGGAGAAAGATGAGACTCTAGACTCAACAATGCAAACAAGGGTGAAAGCTTCTATTAAAGCAACCTTTGTGGAGCTGTAATCTGATCACTCCATGTCACACTACTTTGATCCAGTAGTTTAAGAAAAAAAGAGACTTTAACAAGTGTTTTATAAATGCACAGTATAGTGCATGGACATACTTTTATGGACACATTTGTGTCAAAACTCATATTTGTTTTAAATGATCTAATATAGTTAGTTACCTTTATAAAGTAAGAGCCTAAGTTATTTATCGCCAAAACTGATTTTGACAAAAAATAAATAAAATAAAAAATAATAATAATAAAAAAAGAAAACAATGAAAAACAAACAAAGAAATCACTTCTATCAAAAAAAGTGATTATAGTTTTATAAAAAGACAGTTTTTTTCCCCTTTTGGTTTTCATTAATTGTAAGACATAATTATAAGCAACAGAAACAAACGCTCGATAATAATAATAATAATAATAATAATAATAATAATAATAATAATAATAATAATAATAAAATCTGAGTTTTGCGGGGGAAAAAAGCCAGGAATCTGACATTAAATTCAGAATTCAGAGGATAAAAATCCAGAAATTTGGGAATAGTAACCCTAATCCTCTTCCCTATAAATCCCCAAATTTACATTCAAGAAATAGACACATCACCATGTTTCCGTTTACCTGGGTTTATCGGTGTTTTCACTTTTTATTTATTTATTTATTTATTTTTACTTTTTTTGGATGTCGCTTGGCTTATTTTTATCCAATCAAATTTACCAAGCGCACAGTTTGACCTGACTTTTGTCTGGTAGGTTGTAGTTAATACTTAAGTGCTATAAATATATATTTTAATTGTTTATTACTTTATATACTTTGTCACGTCTTTCATCTTCCCTTCATGTTAAGGTCTAATCTTACATGGTCAGTTATGGCCACCGGACTTCGAAAGGCTGCTAAACCGTTAGCTCAACGGCTACATAACGGTATCATGTTTACAGCAAACAGTGTTTGCTGTTAGCCAGTGCTTTTACTTATGTTGTTATTTTGAACAGTGTTTGAACACTGTTTTAGTCTCTCTTGGATATTTCGGCTAAATGTGGTCCTAATTACCGGTAGATTTATTGGTGCATTTCCCCCCATATTGTCATGTGTTGTGTGTTTGCGACGTTTCGACCACAGTGTGGTATAATGGGTGTGTCGTACATCTGTTATCTTGTGATATCCACACCATTCAAGAATGATGTGGACTTTTTGTGAATCACGAGGGAATGATTTAGATGCTTAAAGCATTTAAATACATTCATGTCTGGAGTTTATATCATTTGGTACTTTGATAAAAAATTTTAATGTCTTCAATTTACCGAAAAATATCAGTAAATTTGGAGGAAATATGTTATAATCAGGGGTGAAAGTAGTTTTCAATTCTTGGGGGTACTATGACAAAAGTATAAAGCACACTTTGGACTTTCTATGCTGATGACATTTTTACGACACGATAAAAGCTGTGTATCTCTTGAATTGCTACAAAGTGGAGCTGTATTTCCCTCAGCCCACTGGCTGAAATGTTGACACGTTGATGCCTTGAGACCTAAATTCTGAACATGTAGCCTTCCACATCGGGTTGATGGGGTAACAGGTCCAGAAGGGAACCACAGACATCTCTCCCAGGCCAGACTAGACACATAGATCATCTTCATCAGTTCATTTCAAATCCTGAATCGTATTCAAAAACAATCTATTATAATAATATTTTCAACAAAAGCTGCTACTGCTGCTCATCTGATGGAGACATAAGAGAGAAGCTACAATTCTTTTAAAAACAGGTATAAACATTTGTTTACCACTTGGTTTAATAGTTAGAATACAAGAAAAGTGAAAAACCAACAGACTCATAACCAGTTTACAGGGAAGCATAGAAATGGACTCATTTATCTCCTTCCCGGCTATCAGCAATGTGGGCTGCTGACGCTGTGCTGCTGTTGATGTTGAGCTCTCAGTTACACAGAAAAAGCTGGAAGACATTACGTTCTGTCTATTGTTTACGTTTCCGCACCGTACAGAACAAATGTGTTCGAGTGGGTCGTTTAAAACCCATCAAATATGGAGCGGCAGCGTCATTTCTTTTCTACAACTGTCCATCCATTTCATCCATCCATTTTCTTCCTCTTGGATCAGGTCGCAGAGGTAGCAGCTTAAGAAGGGAGGTTCAGACTTCCCTCTCCCCAGCCACTTCTTCCATGTCCTCTGGGGGAATCCCAAGGCGTTCCCAGGCCAGCCGAGAGACATGGTCCCTCCAGCGTGTCCTGGGTCTTCAGTGGGCTCTCCTCCTGGTTGGACGTGCCCGGAACACCTCACCAGGTAGGCATCCAGGAGGTATTCTGACCAGATGCCAGAGCCACCTCAACTGGTTCCTCTTGACGTGAAGGAGCAGCGGTTCTACTCTGAGTCCCTCCCAGATGACCGAGCTTCTCTCTCTAAGGGAGAGCCCAGACACTCTCCTCTTGGGACATTCCGCGTCCCAAGAGCCGAATAATTAATAATAATTAGTTATTAATTAAATTATATAATTCAATTAATTGATAATCAAATTATTATTTAATTATTTAATAATATTATTAATAATAATAAGTAAACTATTATTTTATTATTATTATTATTATTATTATTATTATTATTATTATTATTATTATTATTAATCATAATAAATAATAATAATTATTATGATAATATTTATAGTATTTATATTATAAATAATACATATTATTTATATTATACAAATAATAATATATTATTTATACATTATATATAAATAATTATGTATTTATATATAATAAACACATATTTATATATAATAAACACACTGATTGTGTTTTTTCATCATAAAAAACACAATCAGTGTTCATAATTAAAAAAGCACTGATTGTTTTTTAATCATAATAGCAATAGCACTATTATGATTAAAAAACAATAGCAATATTATATAAAGTTATATAATAACTTTATGTTATTATAATTTAATAACATAATATTCAATTATAATATAGTTATAATTTATTAAATTATAATAACATAAGGTTATTATAATTTATTAAATTATAATAACATAAGGTTATTATAATTTAATAACTATGTTATTAAATTACATAAAGTAATTTAAATATTACCCTACCCTAACCCTATTTAATATTGTTATCATTACTATTGTTTTTTAATAATAATAATAGTACTAATAATATCCCCACAAAAAAATCTGAATATCCAGTCCATTACAGTCTTATGTTTTTATGGATTGACTTTTATTTTTGTGATTATTAATAAGTGATCAATGTAGTATATTAGCTACTGCAGCTGTTAGCTAATTAAACACCTGCTGTACTGATGATCTGTCAGAGTTGGTGTTTTAGTCGCCTTTTATTTTCTAACTGGACTCAAACAGAATTCCACATCTACATCTTAAGGTTGTCAAAGTCAAGCTATCATAACTGAACTACTTCCCTCTCCCTCCATATTTTTTTTTCTTAATTACCACTTTCCTGACCTGTTAATCTAGTGATAGTGTAGCAAAGCACTGCATCCCTTTGTCTTTTATCAGGCATACATTTAACATTTTGTACGTTATATATATATATATATATATATATATATATATATATATATATATATATATATATATATATATATATATATATATATATATATTGTTGTTCTTTAATAAAGCTATGAACGTTTTAAGGCAGTCAGAAGAGGACGTGCTGGTCTCAACCTCCTGGCGGTCAGTTTGTCACCTAAAGATCGACTCAAAACCTTCCGCGATCGACGTGTTGGAGCCCCGCTCTAGCAAAGCACTAAGAGTTCAGAAACAATATGAAATAGGAAAAAAGTTATTTTTTAACCAATTAAGTCGTGTTTTAGATTGTTCTTGAAAAACTAATCAGTCACGGCTGATTAGTGGGTGCTCCCACGGCTGCACAGTGAATCCATTGATTTTTTACAGCAGACAGCAGCTCTCCTCTTTTGAGGGTACTGCGTACTCCCGCTAAATCTTTTGGGGGTACGCAGTACCCTGCCGTACCCCCTTACTTTCACTCCTGGTTATAATAGATGTAAACATGTTGCCCTTTAATATTCCTCATTGTAGACATTACTGAGTCCCAAGTTAGCTACTTTTCAGTATCTGTGAGGTGTTTAAAAATTGAGTAGGAAGACTAAAGACAAAATTTTCGAAAAGAAATTCTGTATATCATCATCTTAATATTCACCTAAAGAAGAGTAGTTTTCATTTTCTAACTACACGGAGTGCTAGTAAAAAATATATATTTTCACAATTAATTTAAAAGCACAATAGAGAAAGAATACTAACATAAAACAAAAAGTTATCTGGTGGCATAATCATAGTATTTTTTTTGACAGTAGCACTTATACCAGGTTTAGAAAAGTGTGTGCTTGTGTACCTTCTGCCTCAAATTTGATTATACATACAATTAATTATTTGTTTGATTTAGGAAGTCAGTGGATGAAAAAAAAAATCAATAGTTTTATTGGCCCAAAACTCTGCACCATTCTCTGGCTGTGTTGCCAACAGGAAGGCAAAATCACAAATCCAGCCTTTGGAGCCAAAATAGACTCACTGATGGTAACAGACCTATTTTTTTCTATTTTCCATGTGTCAGAACTAGGAAAAATGTTCTTAAGTGTCTTGCTTTAGTTATTTTTAAAGAAAAATGTCAGATTTCCTACTAAGGTACAGTATACAGTATAAGATAGACATACCATCTTGAGCTAAACTGACAGCTGATGTTTCAAAATAAAGACAAAGAACAGCCAGTATTCCATTCAGATGTGTATATTTTTACTGATATACATGCTTGTTCATCATTTTCACAGATCTATCCTGCCTTGAACACGTCCTCTGATGTAAAAAGATTCCCCAGTAAAGATGACAACCTCTGTGGTACCTGCATACGGTAGGAGCTTATTTTCTCCAAGCTACAATTCTTTAACATTTGGACAATAAACACCTGTGTAATATTGAGAAGTGACCAAAAAATTGTCTAGAGAAATCTTGAAATGGAAACTGTGCTTGAGGCTTTTAAGTTGCTGTGCTGGCTGTTTTATAATTTATGGACCTTACAGTCATATTCTTGTAAGATCTGTAGTCTGATCCATGTTTTGTGGAAGTTTTGCTATTTCATTTGTTACTGCGTGACTAAACTGGTTGTTTCGAAGTTTTTGTTCAGATAACTGATGAAGCATTTAGAATGATTTATTTAGTTTTCAATAGAGGTGCACAGAAATAATTGTGGAATTTCACTTAATGTTAAGCCATATAGATGCTCTGCGACAGACTGGCGACCTGTCCAGGGTGACCCTGCCTCTCGCCCGGAACGTTAGCTGGAGATAGGCACCATCAACCCTCCCAACCCCACTAAGGGACAAAGGTGTAAAGAAAATGGATGGATGGAGGGTTAAGCCATATATAATAAAATGTATAGTAGTATATATTTACTATTCAATAAGTGGATCAAAACTGGGCACTCTCTGTTTTTTGTCTATAAGCTTTGGAGTCAACAGCATGTATGTTTATGAATTTCTTTTGAGCTTAGTACAAATCAGATGAACATGTGTCTTAATTTTATGTTTTATTCAAAATGAAGCATCGCAGACTTTACTTTTCCAATGATGAGTTTTAGTACTTAGGGGAAAAAATGGTATTAATAAAAAAAACTTAAAATTTAGCAGGACAAACTACAGAGAAAACAGGAACTCTGTATTTGTCAGGAAAAGCTGCATTTCTAGTTTAACATGAACATTTCAATTTGTCAATTTTCAGTTTTCCCTTAACGACAAAAAAAGTTTAAAATTTCTCATTTTCCTTGCATAATCTAAACTGCTACAGGATCTACAGTTTAGCTTGCTGCCTAAATATCTGCAACAGAAAGGACATCCCTTGATCCTTCTTTACAAGACAGAATTTGTGTTATTGGTTGATGCAGGATAGAGGAACAATACAGTTTTGTCAGCTGACTGTGTCACATGCCAGCTGACAAAGTGATACAAAGCAAAAGTGGGTCATGTGCCAGCTGTTGCCATCACACATGCAGCAGTTAAAAAAATAAATATATATTTCAGTTTTAAATAAAAGCTGTTTCATTTTAGGTATTTATTTAATTTAGTGTGTAAATACCGTACAAAAATTGTATTTTACTCAAGTTATCATACCATGAGAACCTCATACCAGTCAATTCCTACTGAGTAGTTTTTCCATTAAAAGTTCTAATTTAAGGATATTGGCATCAGTGAGGATGTAACAGGATGTAGCAGAAGTTTGAAAGGAGGCGTTGGCCTTGAATGTGTGGAACAGGAAAGTGTGGGTGGTGATCTACTGACCTCTTTGATGAATTTTATGTTGGAGAATGTCTCCTTAGTGAAGTTGTATCCTTCTGTCAACAGTGTGATGATGTATGTGCCAGAAAAGCAATATTCGGCCAGGTATTTCTCTTTAATCTTTGGGTGTTGCTGCTTTATCTGTTCAAACAATTTAAATGTTGGGATATTATCAATGCACAATACAGAAAATACTGAAGGAGTTTATTTAAAAAGTGGAAATGTATTAATACAGCAAATCAGTTTTCAGTGTGTGTCTTATAAATAAATATGGCCCAACCTGATTCCACGGGGTTCTACAGTAGTTTGCTAGATTGGTCTTCACAGTTTCTAATGGGATGGAAGTATCGGTCAGGTTGAGGAAGTTCATCACAAAGTAGTACGCAGAGAAGGCCTAGAGGAAATGGGAGAGAGGATATGAGCTTTATATTTAGAAGAATGAAGCATTGCCCTTTTGTTCTATTCTTGTATTTACACAACACTGACATACTGACTTATGTTTGCTGCCAGGAGAAATTTTAGAGAATCGGATAATAACAATATTAGGTTTTTAGTTTACTTTTTGAAATACAGTTCTGTTAACTTGACTGTTTTTTCTAGAAACTTGAACGTTTTACAAAATATGTCTGAAAATAGAGGTGACACACACAATGGTGAGGGATATTTCCAGGGAATTGGTTCCAGAACTAAATTGGCAACTGTATTTTATTGTCATCATTTTTAAAAAAAAATTCAGTTTCATTGCTGTCTTTCACATAAAACATTTGTGTTATGTCAGGTCTTTGCTGAACCAGAGAAAAGAACAGCGATTGTCAGGAGGTGGTGGTTGGATCATGCAACCCAACAACCAATAAAGTATTCTTATTTAGTAGTTTTCCCTTTTTATCTACCAAGTTTAGGAAAAGTAATAACTTAACAATTAAAATAGTGATTGGAAAAGAGACTGTAATTGGCCAATTTTCCCCTGATTTTCTCTGATCAGTGATTGGCTGGTCAAATACTGACAAAACTGATTTGTTTCCTTCTATTTATTAAAACTTTGAATTCCCACATTTTTCTAAGTCTGGGTACCAACACTAGAACTGTGTTGGTGGAAACACCCTAGACTCCTGGAGCCTTTTTCACCTATTTTAAAGATACAGTAACCAGTCTGTTTGATGGAAAAAATAGTTGGTTTCTTTTGAAAACGATTTAAGTCTTGATTGAAAAAGTTGTGCAGTAAAAATGTTATCATCATAAAATGCAGAAATGTTGTAGACTTCTCTAGAAATGACTCGTATGATGTGTGAACTGCTACAAAAACACAAACATCTGAACTATTTTACCCCAAATGATCCTTGCAGAGGTGGCTGGAAGATCTCGTTGAAAGAGCATCTACTGTATTTGCAGGACGTAAAGTTAAACAGAGTTTTGACAACTTCTTGGCACTGAAAAAAGTTTCCTATTCCTGTGTGAGTGAAGTTTAAAGGAGCTTCTTTGGGTTTCCTTTCTGAGACACATGGGCTGTCATACAGGGCATTGTAATTCCTTGTCACTGAATAGCCTGGGTGGAAGCATGGATCAGACATTGTTACTGGACCTGACTAGGAAAGAGATTGAACAAGAGACACAGGAAATATGTTTAGGTAATTTGATAAATTGCTCTACATTTTATCCAAAGTCACTGAAAATCACAAAATGAACTTTAAACATTTAAAAACCTCAAAGGATTACCTGAGTCTGGTGTGCCAGAGCCATTCTTAGCACTTGGTCCTTCCCATAGCACAGGAAACTGTGAGTGTACAGGTTGTAGTCATTTCCGTAGAGTCGGAAGGCCACAGAGTTGCTTGGTGATTCTGAAATGTCATGTTCATGAGGTACAAAGCTGATTTGAGTTGAGGCCCCACCAAGGTCAAGAGCCCCTGTTGTTTCTAGACCCTGAAGCAAAAACAAGAGAGAAATTAAGTCATTGTGGTGACACCCTTGCACATACAAAACAACGTTGAAATTTGACAGACTTGTTCTGTATCTAGATCTGTAGACAAACCTGTTTGAGGCGATCATCCAAGTAGTTGACGGTGACCCAGCCGAAGGCGCCCTCCTCTTGCCCGCTGAGTATTCTCGCCCCCTGATATGAAAAAGGGAATCTTTGCAGGGCTTTCTCCACAGCCTCAAACACCTTGTCTGATGCCTCTCTGTTCTCTATACTGCACACACACACACCCACGTGTACACACACCATCAGCAATTTCATACAGTGAGTCACATGCATAATTCAAAACAATGCAGCTACCCATAAATAATGAACAAACTGTATCATTTAAAATTGCTTTGACAGCAACATATTCGTTTCCCTGTCACTAAAGTTTGCACGGACATAAATTACAACATTTGTCAGTGGAAAAGGTGGATAGCCGGATTTTGCTCTTTACAATGCAAATACAACTAAAGAGTTGAGTCTCATGGGATCATGTGAAGTACTGAGTCTCCCTTTGCACACAAATGCATACAATGCAACATGCATGTTACTGGGAAGTTCAACTTGGCTGCACACACTAACCCAACAATACTAGTTTCACTAAGTGCTAAAATTAAAGTTTCCATTAAAACCTATATTTGAGAAATAAACTTTTGGATCAGCTCTGTGTGTTACTTTTTTTGGCCTCTTATAATCTCATCAAATGTCCCACATGGTAATTGTAAATGAATGCATTATGTATTATTTATATGCACAAATGCTTTTATTTTGAAAAACAGCTTATATTAAATACTGTGGGTTCAGTACAGTCTGTGGATCTCGCCAAAAAAACTGTTGGCATTAGGTGTCATTTCATTTACAAATTACAAGCACATCTAATAAGAGTTTAGCTCATCAGTAGTTCAGGACATTTGAGCTCATTAGAGATCAGTGCTGCAATAAAGATTCAGGTTCAGAATTTCTGTTATTGGTAGAATTACCACAGAGATACTACTTTGCTTGCATTTCTGCTTGACTGGACCATAACAATATTGCCATGTTGTGTGTTGAGGCTTGTCAAACTGGCACTCGAATCTGTTTTATTTTTTTTAAATTATGTTGCATTACAGATATATGTTGAACTTACTTCAGCAGTCTCATTCCAGCTGTAGCCCCCAGATAGAGCGGGGTCTCCTGGTGTCTCCTTGAGGGAACCTGCATCTCGGCTTCTTGCATGCATTCTGTCAGTGACATTCCAGCCTTCTCTGGTTCAGCTGCATAGCTTGAGATACCTTTACCTGTAAGAATAGTTACATTTTAGGAGGAAGCTGAAATCTTTGTTAAAAACGGGAAGTTCTGAAGAGTTTTTGATATTTGGACAATAATCTGCTAGGATTTTCCACAGATGGTAACGAACAGGCCAGACTTGAATTGATCTACAGGTGATCTTTGTAAAGCTGTTGTGAATTAGACACGGTTGAAGTACGTTGGCCCCTGTTTTGATCCATGAAAGAAACGAATAGTTCACAGGTTTTTCTGGTCAGTTTGTGATTTAAAGTGTTAACTTAATTTGACCTTGTTCACAAGATGTTAAGCAAAGCCAGACCATGAGGATGTCTTGTTTCTCTGCTTTGTGGTCCAGTTTACATGGTCATCATGACAGAGCCTTTCAAGTGGTGAGCAGGATGTAATATGGGCAGTCTGACCTGTCTGCAGCTGTTCAAGTTAAAATTTGAAGTATTTGCGGCTACCGCTGTTCTGGTTTGTTGGATTTTATGAGCTAAACCCTCAAACTGTGTGCTTCTGCTGCGAGACTTCCTGGCACAGAAGGTCTTTATTTCAACCACCTTTTTCCTATTAACTTATCAGTGCTTATAAAACCCATAATGGTTGCCCATTTTTCTGTTTACCAGTCACTAAGAATTTCAGTGAAACTAACTGAAACTGGTCCATATGCAGTTTCAGTCAGATATTTTTAAAAATTCATATTGGGCATGCAGATTATTAGCTTTGGGTCATTCTTTGTCCATATAAGCATAATTTTATAGACTAAGTGATTTAAAAAAAAACAACAACAACAATTTGGAAGCTCAATACAGATTTTCTTTTTACTGTAACTAATAGTCCAAATATTTTTGGGCAAAATTGAGGGTCAGGGATCAATTTACTGTTTGGATCACAAATTATTTCCAACTTTTAACAATCAGGCTAGTAGTCAAGCTAAGCATTTCAAAGTGGCAACTGCCATTCTACTGTTTTGTTTATTGAAGACTGCAATGCAGCTGCTTTTGCCAGTGGTGCTGCTCATTTTGTTGCTTCATACCTCATTGGGGATGTGAGATAAAATCTTTTTCACAATATATTGAGATTTGGACAAGAACAATTCTCACTTGATGAACAAACGTCAAAGCTTAATTATTTTTATTTTAATTTGTGACCTAATATTGAGGAACGAAAAATGGAACTTCATGTTCCGTAATCGGAAAGTATAAGGAGAACACAGTCCTTAATCATCACATTAACTCTGTATTAAACTAAAAGAAAACCTGAGGAACTCTTTTACATGGTTCCACCTCCAGGAGGAAGTAAAACTCTAATGTTTACCTGCCAGCATTAACTGGCAGACTATTTAGCTAGATATGTCTATGATTTACAGTAGCATCTTAACCTTTTGCGTTATAATCAAATCCTGAAGTGACTAAATATTCTCGCTCCTAGGGTTAGATTCTTGCTCCTGTTTGTAGATATTTTCAGGTACATTGCTGAGAGACTAGTCTCTCAGCAATGCATCATATTGTGTCCCCCAGGATACTAAATGATGCATGGATGATGACGCTGATGTTCCTCCCTTTTGCTGTCTTTACATGTGAGATGATGGAGAACACAAAAGTACATCCACACATGTCACAACATTTAATAAAGCGTTTCTATGGGATCTCAGTTTGTTGCATGGGCCTGGAAATATGCTTTCCAATAGCAATATGAAAATAAACATTTTAATGATCTCCTTTTATTTGGTGAGCCAACACCAAAATTGAGCAAGACTTGTGGAATGGTTCTTACCTCAATCCTAATGAAACTTTGTTGGCTATGATTAAAAGCTGACTCTTTTTAGTGACCCAACTAATTTAAATGAGTAGTTGACCCTTATTGCTAATCCAGCACAAAATGTTATAGAGGCTAATGAAGCCGTTAAGAAAGTACAATCAAGTTGTTTCACTGCTAAAGCAACAGATTTTAGACAGATGCACATTTTCCAGGGAAGCCTTGTTGAAATTGAAGCAGTTAATTTAGTTCTTTCCTCAGATGCTTGGCATATCACTTACTATCTATGCCCTTTATTTGCTCTTGAGGCACCGCAGAAAGACTTCAAGCCTTGGTTGTTTATCACAATTCATATCGTTATCGCAACATTCACCAGTATTACAGCATATCAGATTTTATCCTGATATCATGGATCTTATTTATATTCATTAGAAATAATGTAGTGTAGTATTAAATGATTCAACGCTATGCATGCACAGCTTTCGCTGTCTAGACTTTACCTTTTACTTTGCAGGAATGCTTCTGTTCAACTCTTCCAGTGTTGTTATCCTTCTCTGCTGGCCACTCGTAGATATAAAGAGCTGTGTGGGAAGAGCCGGCGTCGAGCACAATCCCATACTGAGCGGGGACAGAAGGAGGAATTTCTGTTTATGCTGTTTGAGCCATTAATTCTGAAACAGTTCCTTCCAGATATGCCATTTTGAATCTCAGTTGTAGTGGTTGAATAACACATAGACAAACATTCTAGAGTTACATCCCAAGCACATTAAAGTTTGTGAAACAGGAAAAGAGTCATCAAGTAAACTCATGACTTCCACTACATTTGGGTAGCTTAGAAGTTCAAACTCTGACAACAAACAAGGATTTATCTTATCAGCAGATGCTGATAAGATAAATCCTACTTGTGCATTCCTAAAATCAATAGCACAGGTTGAAAACTTGAGGTCATACTGACTGCATACCAAATTTGATAGACAGGTTTTAGGCTAGGGTTGCTCCCACACATGAAATCCACACTTCAGTAATTTCTTTCAGCATACCTTGTACTTTTGGAGGACAGGTCTGTTCTGCAAAACTGCAACCGTCACCAGGGCAACAATCGCTATGACACCAATCACAGTGATGATGATGGTCAGCGGCGTGTGCCAGGGGTTCTTCTCTTTCATCTCTGAGAGCGGGGGCGGAAATACAGACAGACAGAAGGGGGAGACAGGAAGGAAACGGCAGAGGGTTGCCAAGGTAGAAAAGGGGTAGACGGGAACACAGTGGAAATGGGTTTAGGGGGGAAATGTTAGCAGGTCTTGCATCCAGATGTTTAAGTCACAGCATGTGGGAGTCTGTTGGAGGTTGTGTATTGTGTTTAATTGTTTTGCTTGTAACCAAGGGTTGCAGATGGATTTCTGATTCGGTGCGTCTGATCTCCCTCCATTCTCTTCATTTATTCTAGGGGACATTTGGTTATCTCAGACGCAGAACATTTGAGATATTTTTCCACTGAAGTATTTGAGTAATGCTGAAAGATCAACAGGATTTCCACTCTGGAAAGAGTTTAAAGACCTAGTCTCGATAATAGCTTAGCTGTTTACACAGCGTAGGGAAACAGTTGGTTGAAATCAAACAGATGCTTTTATTAGGGCAGACCTATTAAGACATGTTTAGACAAGTGTCACTAAGCAGTTATTAATCTTAAACAGCATCTTATTTGAGATATAAATTTTAAAATGAATACTTTTCGGTTTGCTACTTCTCTCTCTGGCTTCTACTGGATTAAATTTGCCATGGTTTCATAGAGTAACTAAATTTGCATCACCTTCTCATGCCACCATTGCCCTCCATTTATCTGGGACAGACTACCGGTGACAGCAGGTAGCCCTTACAGCACAAGTTCTGTAAGAACCTTTGTGCTGTAAGGGCCCTCCTTATATATTGGAGGGAGATAATTCCCTCCAATATATCTAAAATAGAAAAATAATGTTATTTTGATTGCTAAAATAATCTAATAACTTGGACACAACATTTACAATAATGTAATTTATAACAGTTATTTATTCTGATACATAGATGTAAACAAAATACAGTGGACACCCGCCTATTCATGTTCAGTATTTTCCTGTTGAACATGACTTTAAAGTTTACTGCAAGAAGTCTTGCTATTGGCAGATCTTTCCATGGAGCATATGTAAAATATTTGAAAGAAAATGCAGCTTTCAAAGCTGAAGTACCTTGGCATTGTGCTACTTGACATATTATAGGCTGGCATTTGCATAGCAATAAGACCAGGAGCTCCAATTATATAACTTATCGCTGATTGGCTGTAGATGTCAGCTTTTACAATAGTGCTAAGACAGTTTCTGCTTTGCATAACATTGAATTTTAAAGAATATTTGGCATTTTAACTATTAAAATTGGGAGTTATGAGGATTTTTAGAGGGGGTCTCACATGCTTGCATATTTTAGCAAATAATGTGCTAAATATGACAATAATTTTAACATTCATTGTACACAGAACCAAGGTGTAACAATCTTATTTAATCACTTTTCAGAAAAGCTGATTGTTGCACTTCTTTAGTTTCCAGTCCATGACTGGCTATTTTTGCAACTGCAAAATATCTACATTTATTTTTCTTGCAACTTCTGCATGAATGTTCTAGCAGCCTTCCACCAGTAAGCCAACCAGCAATACACAGCAACATTTTGGGAACATTTTAGCTTTTTTTTAAACTTCCTTTAGTTTTCAAAACTTTTGTTGTATGATTAATGGTCTCATGCGGAGCACTGCTGTCATTAGTGTGTTTAAAAAGAACAGGTTGTTTGTATCCAGTTACTGTAACTCAGACTGCTGAGTAAGATAATGCTTTAAAACCTGAATTATGCACACTTCCATGTACACACAGAAATTACACATATTACAAACTGGCGGACACTATTCAAGAGCACACGACAGCTGTCAAACAACCCCCGGCACAGTGTTCTATGCGTATAACAGTACAAATACGAGAAGCAGCACTGCTCTACTGCATCAGCAGAACCTGCAGCTCTGATTGTAACCCTGACCTTTATCCTCACAGAAACTCCAAAACTTAAAGTGTAGCAATACAACAAGCCATGGCAAACAGAGAGTGCTTCACTTACCTCTGTTAGTGAAGTTGGCAATGATAGTGAACGAAGGGGAGTGGATCCCGAGAGAGAAAAAGGGAGGGAAGAGAGAGAGGGGTAGAGGGAGAGAGAGAGAAAATACAGACAAGACAGGCAGAGGAGAGAAAGGACAGGTTTTCAGCTGTGGCCGGACAGAGAATTGGAATAAAACTGAGTGCTGTCGGAGCAGTTCTCTAGTCTGAGTTTGGCATTTCCTCCCCTAGCTGAGGCAGTAAAACTGGTCACTGTGGAAACACAGCTAGCCAACTGTTTGTTGATAGGCAAGCACGCGTTCGTGCGAGCATGGACCCCTTAAAAGTTCTCTAAACTAATGAGAGCCACATGCTCTAACTGTTTGTTCTCCCGGCGGGACGTTTGGTGGGAGGGGAACCGGGGACTCCCTTGTTTGGCTCGCTTTTTATCACCAGGAGGCTGTGATGTCATCTCACTGATGGATTGGAATTCCCTTTTCTTTTTATTTGTGCATGTGTCTGCATGTTCTGACTTTGGTGCAGACTCAAAACATGACTTGCCTGCAGATACCGTATGTTGATCCATTCACAGATGGTCCTTCTGTTTATTTCCCCTTCTTGCCACACATCTCCAAATTCGCAATTACTTGTGCTTACACACACACATAGGAGACACTCAGTCAGCTTCTAATTTTTCTAAACACAATAGATTAAGGAGGCTTTATTTTTTTAGATTTTTTTTCTGATGACTTCAAAAACTGAGCTGATTGTTTATTATTCTGTGTTAATTTGCCTTTTTACAGTGTTTGGGAAAAGTGCAAAAAGCTTTTGCACTTGATGACAAGTATCAACTTTAAGCCAGAAATATGACGCAATCCATCAAGTTCCGTTTACAGGAATCGACCCAGAGCTTGTGGGCCTTTTTATTAAAAACACTTTCTCTGAATAATTTGGTCAGATTCTAACATTAAACTTGCTCAACCTGTGAGAGGATCTGGTGATTTATTAAAAACAGAACGTTGCAGGTTTTTACCAATTGCGCTCCTTCTGGACCTTCAAAACGCATAAAGTCATGACTCTATTGATTTCAATCTGGTTTTATGAACCACAGTTTAACTATTTAAAAGACTAGATGCAGCATATCTTTGCAGAGATAATAAAAGTGAGCCACTTATGTCCCTTTTTTTTGTTACAAGTTGTGTCCAAGTAGAGCTGTACAATATTTCACTCTGCAAGTATTGATACAACTAAAACCACAAGTAATGAATTTATTTATAAAGCACTAAGAATTTCCCGATCCAATTACGTAATCTGAAATTGGGCCCGATGGCATAGTTTCAGAATCGATTGAAATTGGGCATTACAACCTGATAAGGGACAACTTAGAGTCGCTGTATTTATTATTATTTTGTGACTTTTCAGACCCCTACAGTGACTTTTTTTCTCAATAACTCTAACAACGTCTCTGTCTCTAGTTTATTGGACCATACCAATTATTTATGTTTCTTATGACAAATTCCTTCTTTTTGCACAATCCTAATGGATACAAACAAGTTTGAAGAACTAGTTGGGTGCCTACCCCCGTTTCTTCTCCACCAGGGCAGCAGTGTCTGCCCTGGTGGAGCAGTGGCCCACCAGTGGCCCACCAGAGCAGTGAGCAGTGCATAGAGTGACAGTCATGCTTCATGTCCTTGCGACTGGTTGCACTGACTCAACGTTATCAGCTTGGTGTTGTACACAAAACGGTTTGATAGGAACGTTTTCCTGCAGAGCAGTTTCCTGTGTGACTCAGTGTGTCACTAAGTATGTAGCTGCATTGTAAAAAGTTAGTTAGTTGGTTGACATTGCCTTTGTTGCTATTTTAAATAATTAAACCCACAGTACGAAGGCCAAATACATATTTTCAATGCTTTTCTTAAGTTGTCTTAAAGTGCAACTGTGTTAGGCTAACCCTAAAACAATGTTTTTAGGTCAGAGTTTTACAAAAATGGAAATTGGTCACAAAATTCAGATCATCCAGATCTGTGCATTTTTACTCATACTTTTCTTTAAAGCTAAATTAGACTTGAATTATTTTTCAAAATGCCTTAAACATTTACATGAACTGTCTGGGATGGAAAGAAACATCTCTTTAAAAAGAAATAAAAAGAGGAAATATAACCCAGACACCATCCAACGTAAACTAGAGCTAACTTTGATTTAAGCACAGCGTCTGACCCTGTCAGCATGTGTGTCTGACCTCCATCTTGCAACATCAGTCTTGCGAAATCCAACAAAATGTTCCTCCAAGACTTGGAGCTATAATATAAAAAGAGTGAAGTCATATGTTTTCCATATGTGGCCCTAATTTATGCAGCAGTTCCTATCCGTCACACATTATAAATGCATGAGGATGCATGGAATTTATATGCTGTGAGGAAAACAACACATCTTTGTATGAATAATGGTTTTCTACCATTCTAAGCCTTAATAGAGTACAAATCAAAGTGAGTCACTGTCAGTGGTTACAGTAGAAATGTGATGCTCACCAAATTAATATTTCAGTCTTCCTCACAATTGTTTTCAAATCTAAGAAATGGGCATATTGAAATATTTAAACTAAATTTATGTTATAATCCACATAGATCAACATTATCTACCTCTGCTTCCGGAAAATGACACGTTTGGCAGCAAAGTCGGTCTCAAAAACACTTGTTGAGACAGAGAACAAGGGCTCTGCCAAGCAGGAGTTTTAGTGCATGAGATCATGAAGGAACTCTTTTGGAATATCCACAGACCTGTGGGATACACCCACACTTGCAAGTTAGTCTCTTCTTGCATAATGCATTTACCTATCTATGACTTACAAATTATCAGATCAGTCCAAGTCCTAGTCTGTTCCATGTTTTCATAATGGATCTCAAATTGTTAAGGAGAAGTGGCTACCAACTAAAATAATCTTATTTCCTAAAACTGGCTTCAAAACACACGTCTAGGTCAAGACACAGTTGCGCAAGAATTTCGCCAGTGTTTCCATTTCCAACCTCTCAACAAAAACTGAAGTGTTAACTTCAGACTAGGATTTCCCTAATGTTGACATAATCAAAGAGAAGAGGTGCAGGAGAAGCAAGAGCAAAAAACACAGAGATAAACACTGTATAGCAACATAGAGAGCGATTTAGAAACTCTGTCTATGTCAAGAGTCTTGTCTAAATATTTTGGTCAGTTTTGAGCAAACTAAGTCCCTAAAATTGTGTTTCAAGGATGTATATTTATCTTTATATGACCTATTTTGTACAATGAACATGAGAATAATGTAAATGAACAACATATCTTTATTCAAATCCTCTCCCCTAATGATAACAGCTTACCACATGACTGGACAAATCCCTAAATGATGTCCTAAAAATGTTAAACCCTAATTCTAACCTATAAGACTTGCGTAACATATGACACCAGACAAAACAGCCTTATTTAACAAGCATGCAGGCTACAATTAAAACTTGTCATTTAAAGTTATGTGGCATTTAGTTGCAAGAACAAATGTGAGACCTGCACACACTCAAACATCAAAGTAATGTTCTATTAACCTAGAATATATATTTGCTCGGTTGAAGACCTCATGACTAGAATGTTCACTCTTGATGATCTGATCTTCTAACTGTTTGCCTGAGGGCAAGATATGATGAGTGAGAGACATTCTGAATAGTGTACCTTCACATTCAGCAGTGAGTCGAGGGATGACAGAGTTGTGGATCATCAGTGGGGTTTTGTAATGATAGGAAGACATCACAATAATGTGAGGCAGGTTCTAAAATTATGGTGCTATTTGGTGGTTAGGACAAACAGCTCATAACAGCTTTGTGTTGACATGTTTCATCTTCGGTCACTATAGAGTAATACGTGTTAGTCAACAGCACTGAAACCATGGGGAAGATAAATGTTTGTGTCCTGTTAGAGACTGAGTTTAAATCGCATTTTTAACATTTAAGCAACAAGTCAAATGTCAGGAGATGCAACAGTGAAGGGACAGTGCAGACTTTAAATGTTTGCGATAAGATGCTGCATAAATCCTAGAAGTATTAGTGTAATTAGTGTAACCTGTTGGACTAGCAGCATCAGAGGCAGGAACTTAAAATGCTGAAACAACGTGATAGAAAGTTGTGTCTCTGCTCTGGGTACTACTGGAACCACTGGAGATAATGGTGTAAAGAATGAGGATTTAAAAAAAAAAAAATTAAGAAAAACTATCCTCTATATAAGAATGTAAAAAAAAAAAGTGAGAGGCTTTTTCAGATGTACTGTAATACAGTTGATTATTTCTGTCATCAGCAATTACAACTCCTTGAAGAACCTTGAATAATATGATTTATAAGCAACTTTGGAATTATTAAAAAAAAATTAAAATTGAATTATTTAACATTAACACATTATCTTGTCTATTGTTTTGCTAGACATGGAAGTGATATTTTTAAATGAAACATTTTTATAAATATGGGTAGAATTTATTTGGTATCAAAAAGCATCAATTTTGAGTTTGAAATGTTTGTGTCGTGACAACTCTACAAATCTGACCACAAGTATCACCACCATGTTCTTTTTCTGAATTAATGAAATAGATTTTTCACAAAGGACAAGGTTAGTTTGGATATGCTTAATAAATGAAATTGCAATTCTGCATTACACTTTTTATTGTCGTCTATCACCAAGCACTGTGATGCTGCCAGTCTATGCGTACTGTTTTCTTTCTGGTTCATAGTTAAAAAAGTCCAGTAGACTTGCAACATTTGAAGAAGCATAGTTGGGTTCAGTTACCTAAAACTTCCTCTCCGTGGTGGTGCATTCTGACTGAGTTCATTGTAAAAATTGATCCACAGTAGATTGAGTCAGACTTGCATAGTGAGTTGAGTTTCTTACAGTTTATTAGTAAAATGACAATAAATAAAATTCTAAGAAATTTGTGTTGTTGCAGAGTGATAGAATGTTTGAGCTGAAATGAGAGAATAAATATATCCCCACTAAAGAGGGATTTCTTTTACTTTCCCATTTCTGCTCCATTGATAATGCAAACGTGAATGTATTGGATTTCCAGCAGGGATGAACACTGTATAGTAACAGAAAAGAAAGGAAGAGGATGCCAAACCAACGGGAGTTGTGAAACCAGAGTCAAATGAGGGTGAACCTGCTGTCTCCTCCTAAACCTCTTGATTCAAATTGGTGACAGTAACAATCATGAACTGGGCTACAATGGCTTGAAGCAGACCAGCTAGAAGTTATTTTAGGTTGAAAAACAAAATCATGGTTGTCTGAACATTACTTTTTAAATATCTGAAACAAAGGTTATTTTAGTTTTGGCCTAGGAAAGTTGTTGATTAGAAAGGTATTCCTCAGGAAATCCTAAGTATGCATGTCAAGTGATGGCAAAATTGCAATTGACCCAGAGTTAGAAATTTTTGGTTAGTGTACTGGTGTCAAATCTGTAAGCTAATTTCACATCAAATCACAACAGTATGAACATATTATTAAGTTTCTCACTTTCATCAAAGATATTTTTCACCACAGCAATTAGGTTTTTATTTTTGGGCCATAGTGAAACAAAGAGCATGTGAGCTTCCCACAGGAAAGTGGTTTTGCCTTTTTAAAGTCAGGATGGACAGGCTGTCACTAACTCTCTGTTGAACTAGTTTAAACAGGTACAGCCAAATATTTCAGTTTGAAGTGATGGTGATTATAACTTACATTTCAACACAGCGCCAACACAGATACGTTTGTGCCAATGTGCATATCTTTGATACTTAGCCAAAATTAATTTCTTTAAAATTAATTCATAATAAATTAATTAGATATTTATTGTGTAAATATCAAAGACAAACAGGTGGATTTAACCAGCCCTTTCCTAGAATTAAAGATATTGGTTCAAGTATTTCAAATTCGAAATTAATACACTCTTTATGCTGTTATCTCTTAATTTTATTCATACTTTTTGAAGTTCTAAGAAGTTAAAACGTTTTGAGATGTTATGTTGTTTGAAATCGGCATGTTTCCAGCTGTAATATAAGATGAGGTTAATGAAAAAACATAGCTTACTTGCTCTAAAATGGCATGATCTGGAAATATTTGTTGTTATGTGTACGGTACTTTCTCCACCCCACCTGGATGATATTTGCAATGTAAAAAGAACAAGCACTGTAATCTGGTTCTATTTATTTTTAAATTTTGCTATCTTTTCAATCAGTCTTAAACAAATCAGTCAAAATCTGGATTGGGAGGTTAGATAGAGCTGGACCAGAAGTTAGTATGTCCTAAAAACAGGGTCATCAATGGTAACTACACTTGTTAGACTTTAACTATTGTCATAACATTACGTTTATGACAAACAGAAAGTACCATTTTGAAAAAACTTTTTCCCCCCTCTTACTCTTTGTACACAAATATCTTTTTAAAAACATCTTTTATAGATTTAAAAAAATATCTTTGAATTCAATATTTTTTACTAAATAAGAAATTATTGTATTCCATTGTTGATGGCATTGTTGATTTCTTCCATTGAATATTTGAGGGAGATAACTTCGGCTTGATAAGGGAATATTTAAAAATACTGATTATTTTATTGACTTTTAACTGAACCTGATAGCTCTGCTAATGGGATATTTTCCACAAAAATAGATTCTCAAGCTGAAACTCTACTCAGCTATTTGCTTTTTTAAAGATATGCGGACAATTAAACTTAAGGCAACCCCCAACAGATAACATCATTTACCTAATGATCTGCCACTGGATGGATTATAAAAACAAACAAGAACACTCATCACACTAATTCAGTCATAGACCGCCATAAAAAAGCACATGGTTCTGCTGTCTGTAAGATTCCAATAACACACTCTGTAAAAGTCACACACCTTCTTCAAACCGTTACAGTATCCTCTACAAGCCTTACAGTTAAATACAGCACATGCTCAACAGATCCGTCAATGCATGCTGCTTGTTCATTCTACTACTGGTTACGCTGACAGAAACGGATTTCCTACTTTAGATAGATCTTGCGCTTGCGCCCAGTCACAGCAGTACACCTACCTCTTTGTGCAGACATGGGTCCTTTCTCAGCAGTAACACAATGCTCTTTCTATCCTATGCCCCTTGCTGTTTCCCCTTCTCTCTCTCTTTCTCTTCAGCTCTCTCTTCCTCTTTCTCTGTGGTAACACAGCACCTCCTTTCAAATACACTTGCTTTATTAGGAGAAGCAGAGCTTCTCTCCTCCCTCCTGCTCAGCCCACCTCCCCCCTTCTTCCAGGCGCCTTTAGCTTTTCCTTCTGTTTACCCCTTCTTCTTCGTCTCCCTCTCTATACCTTAGTCATTCCCTTCACTATATTGTCCCTCTTTGAAAGGCTGCCATATCTTTCATAGCTGTCTGTCTTCCTTCACTGGCAGCTTCTTTATAACTGTCATCTTTATGACTCTCTTTGTTTTTTGTTGTTGTTTTTTTTTAATTGGGTCAAGAAGAAGGTACTGTTGGGATCTGGATGGAATCCGGAACTGAACCTGGAGGCATACTGAACTCCTTCAGCCTAAAAGCACCTGATAACCACCATCCTGCTTGTCTTATTATATTTAAGCTTTCTGAATAAAAGTACTAACCTCTATTGATGCCTACAGAATTAACTTTCAGGCATTGTTAGCTTTTCACACAGAGGATGACCACAACCCTCCCGGGGCCGTGACTCTGTTTGCCTGTGTGGCGTATTTACCTGCCTTTGACAAGGCCACACAGTATCAAATCCTGGACACATTCACGCTTTCTTTTAAACACATATTGCAGTTCAACCACTGCGATAAACCTTCTTCCTCTTGCTTTGTTTCTCGTGTGAGAACCAAACTCAACATCAGCACAAAACAGCTGATATATGGGTGTGATCTGTAGTCATGCTGTCGCTACAGCACATTCTGCTGGTAGTGAAACAGTACTTGTAATGATGAAACCACAGAGGGAGCATAATGTTTGCTTTGTGCAATGTTTGGAAATAAAAGGCAACCCATTGTTATGACAGCTGTAATCCTCATTTAATGATGCTCTAAATGACAGGCAGAATATTTCCTACAGGAAGGTTTTAATGCTCATCCGTAATGCTCCATCAGTCTGTCACTTAATATAAGAATCATCATTAGTTGGAGGAAAAATCTTTTACAGTGCCTTGCAGAGGTAGTCATAGCACTTGAACTTTTGACTCATTTTATTTCTTTACAGCCACAAACTTTAAAATATTTCATTTGGATTTAATGAGACCGGCCAAATCAAAGGAGCACCCAGAAGTGGAGTGGAAGAAATAATACATACATGGTTTTTCTTCTCTAGTCTAATTTTTCTATAAAAATCCAGTGCAGCCACTTGTGTCGCCAATTTGATAAAATGTTCACTTATGGGTTAGTTAATTTTGATATAAATATAGCTTCTCTGTGACCACAATAGTAGTTTATTAGAAAGCATTAGTGAACAAAGAGCATCCACCCTGCAACACAGCAGATGGGTCTGGGTTTGTGTTGCGGAGAAGCCTTTTTTAATGCTTCGTTAAGTTGGAAGCAATTTCCTATGCTTTGAACATCTCAGAAAAGCTATTAAGAGGTTGTGGTCTACCCAAACCAAAAAGAAGAGCAAGACACCTTTTACCAGAGGACCAGCCAAGAAGTCCTTGATAACTTGCAGGAGAGACAGAGATCCGTAGCTTCGATAGCAGAATCTTTCAATAGGACAACTCTTAGTCATACACGCTCCACTAAACTGGCTCTTAGGGAAGTGTGGCAAGACAAAAGAAAGCCAAGGAAGTTCTGTTTCCAGGTTGCTCTAGCCATGTAGCAAGCCTAACAAACACGTGGAAAGAGCTCTGATCAGATCAGACACACAATCCCATGTAAAAACAGATTGTGCTATGGGGAATCTTTTCTTCAGCAGGGACAGAGAAGCTGTTGATTTGATAGGAAGATGGACAGAAATAAAAATAAGCCTAAATTACCATCTGATAATATTAATTACATTTTAAGATATTTATTAAAATTAGGTCCTTCACAACACTCTATTGTAGATAATCAGTCATCCAAAACAGGACAAGTGCTAAAGTAGAACACAACTCTGTAGTTAATCAACAACTCGAGGACAAAGAGCTCTCTTTTAAAAAAAGATGATGTGAATTTTGGACAGGAAAGACACATGGTTTACGAAAGGAGAGAAAGAAGCCATCTAGTATGATGAGCATAAAAACCAACACTGAACGGAGGCGGTGACCTCAGGCCTGTCTAACACCTTTGATGCAGCCTCAACTCGTCTCCTCAGGATGTTCAACAGCAATTCACACCTTTAGACACATGCCCAAAACAACTTACAGAGATCACATTTGGAACTAACGTTGTCTTTTCACATTAACGGTTAATGTTGGCGAAGCAAGGTCTACTAAAACAATGTTCTCCAATGTGTTTCTTAGAAAATATGTTCTTACCCTAATTCTCAGATTTCTAAATGGCTGCCAAGATTTTCAAATCAAGCATCTATAAAAAGACAGGTTGAAATGTTTATTTATGCAAGGGAGCGAAACATGTTATGGATATTATAGATATTGGATCATCGACTCACACATTAAACTGAACAGGAAGTGGGGCCAGTGACTTGTGACTTTATGGCTCTGTGTTATTGTTATAACTAATATTTGTGAGCCTGATACTCCCTTATACATGTTCAGAATTGAAGAAACTTTTTGGATGAGAAATGAAACATCTTCAAGAAGTAAAAAAAAAACAAACAAAAAAGTCCAGTTGCTTTCTACCAAAGTACTTAGGATTCCACATAACAGTTTGCATTAGCATCAACTTGGATCACCAAATGTGCAGAAACTGTGTTGCACACAATTCTGTATAGTAACTAAGGACTATTTGTACCACTATAATTCACTTATTGCTCATATTCAACATCATTTCATCTTGGTGCATATAAAGCAACACAACAAAAGGACCTTTTCACTGCTGTTTGTAAAAAGGGTAAAAAAGAAATAAGCTCCTAACTTTACATGCGAAGAGATGAAATTGAAAAAAATAATTTTTTGTGATTTGTGGACTTCATCTCAGTGTAATTTTCCAGAAATTACATTACATTCTAATATGAATTAAAATGTCTAAGCTACAAAATGGTGTTGGGAGGTGTTCCACACGAGACTAAAAGATTATTTAATATGGGCTGTAGCCCCGGAGTCTGTTATTTTTTAACTTCCTGTAATAAAAATGGAAGTGGTTGCACTGAGGCAAAACATCTTCTAAAAACAATGCCCACTTCAGCCTCATCCTGTTTTTTGTACAGGACTGATGCACTGTCAGGCTTAAAATTAGTTTTGTTCTTCAGATCAGATTTATCTTCTGCTTTGTATTAAAAATATGTTTACATGCACGCATTGTACTATTCTAAATCTAACACAAAATTTTGGCAGTTTTCATCTTCCATTTTGGAAGCTTTCATCTGGAATGCACCAGAAGTTGAAATACAATTGTCCACACACAGACTAATGTATAACATCAGTAAATTAATATGTTGCCACAGACTTTGGCTGTACAAAATGCAGATGAATGCATTGGTATCTCTACATGTTGTTATCCTGGTCTATGACAACATTATTTTGTCATAGACAAATAAATGTTGTCACTGGACATATTAATGCTTATGACAAATTAAAGTCTGACTAATCAAGTCTGACTTGTCTGACTTGTATTCAATCAAGATGCTGTGGTTTGGCCTTTTCCCATGAGGCATCTTTAAGATTTAATTACACTTTTTACCCTTGGGCCCAATAAGTTTTAATATTTTTTCCACTTTCAAACCTCCTTATCTTTTTAGCTACTCAGGACTTAATCCTTATATTTTTTTGATTCTTTCTTTTTATAGGAAAGTCAAAATAAACTATAGCTTTCAAAACGGTGAGTTACAAAGTCAAATATTTGGGATGATAAATACCAATTAACATTACAGTCCCTCTCATAAAAATAGTAAAATAGTGTAGTGTGGTGTAGTGAGGTTTTTAACGTTTGTCTATTAGTGTTACCTTTTTGAAACTGTGCAAGTAGGTAGTCATCTCATTTGTCACATGTCAGTGTTTCCTCATTTTACAAATGCTTCCAGGGTATATGCAACAGTTACTCAGACATGTTAGGGCCTCCACAAGATGAGAAAGAACACGAGGGAGTTATGAGTGTTTGACCACATATATTTGTCATTTAATCACATAAAAAGTGAATAAATCAGTGTTCTAACTCTGGTCTCCCTCGCTGACTTGTGCCTAGAAGATTTACAGCTGGAAAGCGACCGCTTAATGAAATCCAACCGTACAGACAGTATATCATGTTTAATGTTTAATATTTCCTGTTTGTCTGCTCAGAGGTTGTAAATAGAAACAATGTGCACAGTTCAACTCATAGACAGCTTTCTCCACATCTTTTTCAGAAATGAATCAAGAAAAGGAATTTGACTTTGATGGCTTTCGTTAAGCTGTGTACACAAATTTGTGTGCACAACTTAGCTTTAAAAAAAAGAAAAGAACAAATAAGCTTATGAAATGCAAAAAATGTGACCAAAAAGTGATGACTCCAGTTTGTGCAGTTTTCTTGGGACGTAGGAGGTGAAGCTAGACTGCACTTATTTTAAAAGGACATCAAAGGTTCATGTCTGTGGTGATTTAAATGGGTTTTGTGTGCATCCTGCTGGAGTAGAGACAGCTGGACAGACATTTCAGCTGACGCTGTCCTCCTGTTTTTCATCTGACACTTGGATCAAAGACTTCTGGCTTTTCTGTGTAATTATGCTGCTTGGTATTTCAGCCCAGATGTTCAATGATTTAAGCTTCCTCCTGGATAAAGTCATAAGATGGTGTATTCCACTTGTGTGGCTTTGTTTTGCATGTTTTGTAAAGAATCTTGCCTGTGTTTTTAAGAGATGCTTTAGGCTCATTTCTATTGTGGTCCTTGAACTGTACACAGCAAGATTAATATGCATTCAACACATGTCCGTGGCTGTAATAAAGACTGTAAGCATTGATTTTGTAGCTATATAACCATGCACTCAAACCAAAGAACTATGAGCCACTTTGTATGTTCTTATGCTCCAACAGTGTATTTCACTCACATGTGAGAAATTATTTTACATTTTGGAGGTTGGATGTTAATTACAATCAGTCACAATGATGCTAGTGCTATTTTTAAGCTATGGGGTGAGTAGGTGCATCATATTGACATCTACTGCAGCAACAGAACTTTTTTGATTACGTATACATGTTTTTGCGACTGACTGTTTTTGAAAGCTTTCCTGGTTTCCTGATATTTCTTCTGAGTTTTGTATAAGGCTTCTTTTTGCTTTGTTTCACTGCTTGTCAAATTAAAACTTTCAGATCTGCTTTTTATGGAACATGTTGGATTTGAAATCTTGACAGCTGTTTAGAAATTTCAAAATTAGGGTAAGGATACATTTTCTAAGAAACAGATGGAGAGGGTTGTTTTAGTCGAGCTTGCTGTATCAGTGTTAGCTGTTAATTGCGAAAAGATGTTATACAGTTTCAAAGGTGATCTCTGTAATTTGTTTTAAAATAGCAGTAAATTCCCGTTTTACTGTGACCTGGTTTTCACAGACACGATGTGTTGTAAGATTTGACCATATGTAGTAATCCCAAGCAACATGAAAAAGGATATGAGAAGTTTAAGAATACCTAGGGCTCAAAGAGAAAAGGGAGAAGTTGTGACTGCTAAGTGGTGCAAGGGAGTGTTGATGCACTGATGTAACCCCAAAACTGATGGAGTGGGAGCTTTCATACCTGGCTATCAAATACTAGATATTGTTTTAAAAATAGACTAAAACATAAATTAAACGTTGACTATAAACTACTTAAAAGCTGTTCCACTCACACTTTTAAAAAGTGTCAGTAAGTAGGCCTGTCACGATAACAAATTTTGCTGGATGATTAATTGTCTAAAAAATTATTGCATAAGCGATAATATTGTTTCAACACCTTTTGACACTGATTTAATGGAAATGACGTAATAATGCATGCGATTTTCTGCCATAGATAGATGCCCCTTATTTTCAAAAGAACACGTTACACTGGAACTGATAAACTAAACAAACAAAACAACCAAAAACAAAAATAAAATGGATTCTCAGTCTCCATTAACAAAAAATCTAAACATAAAGCCAAATTGGTGGGTTACGGTAGATCGTCGGGCCGCTCCGATTTAATCAGGGGTTTTCCCCGACTGGGAGCTTAACGCTGAATGTGACAGGTAGCCAATCAGAAAGCGCGGATTCTCCTCCGTGGTTTCTGAGGGGAAATTACGGAGGGGAATCCCAAAAAGCAGACATGGCACAACACAAAGTCCAGCGGACATTGGAGATGATATGTGGAAACAACATTAATGTTTATTCAACATTTCGTGCAAAGAATATATAAATGACAAGGGGAGGAGTTGGAGCCAAATTGCTGGTAAGTTTTTAGCTGTTCTTCGTCAACGTGGCATAAATAGGCTATAATGATGTTCATTCAGTCAGGACTTTACGCTGACTCTAGCCACATGCATCACAGAGTAATGCTGAAGGGCAATTCTAGTAAACCATTGATTAATGCCTGATTTTAAAATTAGTTAACTGGACTTGTAGCCATTATTTTGTGCCCATGTGGCTGGACACCACACGTCACGATCGAACCCGATCGAACCGTTATACCTAGGATTTCCGTGGCTAATGTGTGGGCTCTCAGGTTTTGAAAATGGGCCGACAACTCGTGTAGTGTGCCCTGGGCATTACACTAAGGAAAAGAGGAAGGGAGGGTCAGTGGAGAGCCCCGGAGGTGAGCCTTTTTTCATTCAGTGTCATCAACAGAAAGAAAAAAAAAAAAAAGGCAGGAAGAGACGATAAAGTCGATAATTAAAATGAGGTCGATAGGTTTAATTTATCGCGCGATTAATTGATTTATTGTTTATCGCGACAGGTCTATCAGTAAGTAAATCTGCTGATGTGCATATAACTTTTTCCTAACCTTTACCTTGGCTGTGAGGAACCACGTTAAACTGGGTTTGGTTTTATAGTTAAATTGAACTGGACTTTGTAATTGTATCAGAGTATTATTCTGACTGTATAACGAGGAGCATTGATGTGATTTTAATTCTGCCCAAGTTGGAGTCTATATAACTTAATTTGAATTACCTTGTAAAGGACCTTCAGGTGACATTTGTTGTGATTTAGTGGTATCCAAAAAAAAAGGCAAAGTAAATAGGAGCTGTCATCATTGATTGAAAGAAAAATGACTACCGTTACTGACTTCTTATGTTTTATTTCTAATTTAAAAAGCTTCTTTAGTTCCACGTGATAGGTGGGTAGCTACCCTTTTAACTAACTGATAGCTCTAAAAGATATGAGAACAGATTTAAACTGTTGAAAATCATCGATGTTGGTTTTTTAAATTAGTTAAACTGCAAGGAGCAAAGCAAGTATTTGTTCAAATTATTCCGAATCCCAAATCCAAGACCCATTGGTTTGTGGCAGATGCTTTTAAAATTTTCATTAAACAACTTTTTGTATTCAGCTTTCACCCTGTTCATCAAATCATGCAATAGATTTTCTGAAAAATAAGATTTGAAAACATATTTGGCTGATAATGCAATAGTGGTGTATGATATCAGTTGTAATGCAGTTTTGGTGCCATTGTGTCACATTACCATTTCAGTAAGAGCTGCGTGATTGAGTTATTGCAGACATAAGCTGTCTGTTCAATGGTTTTAGTGCACCAAGATGCTCCGCTGTGAAAGAGAGACCGAGAGAGTGAATTTAACAAGTCGTAAGGAACGCAGTGAAGCTTCAAAAAGATGTGCAGAAGATACCATCTGTGAAGTCTGGCAGACAAGATCTCTGAGCTAATTCTCACAATAGTTATGTGCCCCCATGTCTATTTTTCTCTGGTCTTCCATCAGTTAACGCCACTCATTCAAGAGATAAGTCTGATAACATAAATGGTTTAAATGAAACCAAAGTTAATTAAAACTGAATTTCTTTTTTCCCTCTTAATATAAAGCACTTTGCTTTTAATACAGTGTAACGGGGTGCTTTTATTGATGCTACTTTATGTGATTACTAGACGTGTGCTGATCGATCAGCCACCGATTTATAATCGGCCGATTTTCGTGAAAAAGCCAAAAACAATCACATGCACACACTTCACAGCCTATGTGCAGCTTACCTCCTTTTTTCTTCACACTGCGCAAGCACACAGCAACAAACCCTAAGCAATGTGGTGTGGAACTATAACACTCAGAGTGAATGGGGAAGTTTGCGTGTTGTGATGGGGAAATACCTTTGGGGTGAAGCACGTCAAAATGCATCAGCACAACAAATTTATTATGACATTTAAAAAACAGTTGACGGAGTATGGCTATATCAAGGCTCACAGCAGGAAAAAAAGACATCCGGAGTGGTCAGACAGCAGGTACAGCAGCACACAACTACCAACATTCACCCGGATCAGCATGACGATCAGGAAGCTAAGCAGATAACTCAAAAAATAATTTAGGTCAATGAGCTAGCGGTGGAAGACGCTGGGTTCTGCTCTCGTTGGACCGAACAATTAGCCATGCTCTCAGGAAGTTTTGATTTCATAACTCAGGATTGCTTATTTTTGATACAACCTGCATTTGACTTTGAATTAATGTTTTCTTTTTTACTTGACATTATTTGATATAGACAGTGTTGTGAGATTTATTTGACTCATGTATAAGTTAGGGTACTGAGAACCTTACTGTTGAATATTATTTTACTGATTGCAGGTTTTTCCAATTGTCTTTTTGACTGAACAGCTACTGTATTGTGCCTGCAATATTTTGTATGTTTTATGTCTAAATTAGGTGAATTTACTGCCAGACCATTTTTCCATTTTGCCAGATCACATGGTACCATACACAGCAAATCCAGGAGGCCCAGATTAACACAGTCAGATTTGATTTCAACACTTTTAAGGTGTCTATATGGGTCAACACCAGAAAGTGTTAATTTAACTCTTTTTGGAGAGTTGGTACCTGAACTCTTATAAACTGTCAAATATCAAATCTGCTGGAGTTAATAATTTAACACTTGCTAACACTAATTCAGTGTTAGATCTTAATATTAACTCTCACAGAATACTTCTTCAACTTTTTAAGAGTTATTTGTAATTAATATTAAATAGGTACTTTTATTGTTTTGAACTTTTAAAAATTCTTTGGAAAATAAATATTTAATAAAGAGGCAATGATTTTCTCAAATGCATTTATTTCAAAACGTGCACCATAATTACAAAACATATTACAACGTGGAATAATGTGCGTGTTTCACATGTCACTTTCATTCACATATTGCTTATTAAAAGGTCTAACATATCAGCTGTGCAATACAAAATGCAGTATGCTTAATACATTTTTCTTCAATACCATATTCATGAAATTGTTCAAAGTACAAGGTGGAGAAAGTAAAGCCTGTATCAATGCATGCAGTTCATGTAATATGATAGAGTACATTTTCTTTTAACAGGCAGATTGCCAGATATGTACATTACATAACAGACCAACCTGATATTCAGATCCATCATTTCTTATCCAGTTTATGTTTCTGTTGATAAGAGACAGTTCCTCACCAAAGAGATGTCCACTCACTAACAGGTTGTTGGGCTGTTAGTGATGTTTGGCCGGAGACATCAACATGCTCCTCTACTGCATCGGATAGTCTTCAGTCTCTGAGTATGACAGCCAGTGTCGGTCTCTGGATTATAACAAACAAAAAACATAACAATGAGGAATGGAGAGTGAAAATAGCCTTTTACATTATTTCAAAGGAAAAAAAAGTCGATCAGAAAGGTTGATAAATCTGACCAATATTCATGTAAACGTTCAACATCATGAAAAAACATACTCCAGATTATTGGATCTGTTCAAGTTGGTCAATAATTTAACTGAATGTTCACCGGCTCGATTTTTTCCAACACTTATACTCCGCTAACATTCGGCATGCTAAGCTAAATATGCTAACACCGAGCCGTGTGGGGAACTTGACGTCTATCATACAGGTTGAGCTCAACTCAAAATAATAGTTATAAACCATCTCAGAAAAAATGACTTACCAAGCGTGATAAACACCTCAGACAGGTGGAAAGTAAATAGTCCTGAAAGGTCTTGGCTTCTGTCACTTCGCTTCAGTGGGAATCTGTGATTCTGGGGGCGGAGTCAGTGAATTAACTCCTTCAGTGTTAGAGCCGCTGGTGGAGTTCAGAGTTAAGAAGTAAAGAGTTATTGATTCTATTTTAACACCTCTAGATTTGATACGTAAACACTTTATTTTAACACTGGATTTTAACTACTAATAATATACACCCCAGAGTTACATAAACAGAATGTGACTCTATAAGTGTAAAATTAACTCTGCTTTTGCACAAAGTCTACTAACACCAAAACATTTAACACTTTTGAATTTGCTGTGTACCTAAAACAAAAAATTAAAAGCCAATCATCGGTGGTTGGCCGTCATGGGTGATTGGAATGAGAATTGGCAGCAAAAAACCTGGTCGGAGCATCCATAGTGATTACCAGTTGCAAAAGGTTCACAAACAAGTAACATTTGAAGAGATTGGTTATTGATTTTATTTTATAGCACAATCTGGGGATATAAACAGAAGCTTTGTACTGATGGGTACACAAAAAAGGAAATAAAAAGTAAAATATAGTTGTTACGGAGTGAAGCTTCTTCAAACAAAACGGAGGCTCGTATGTCTTTTACTGAACCTTTCTGTTCAGTTCTTTATTGAAGAGCGAAAACGGCGACAGCTGATAACGGCAACAACTCTTCGTTACCAAGACAACCAAAATATCAACAAAGCAAGATAGTGACAAAACAGAACCAGATACTTAAGCATTCTTCAAAACAAAAGACTTCTTCTATTCAAATAAATCATGTCTTGCACTTAAATATATTTCACTTCATCCTTGTAATTATATACAATCATGTTCAATTCAATTAATAATAATCATGTAATTTATGCTTAACATATAATTGTAAATCAGTCACTTATCATACTGAACAACATATAAGTGTAAAAAAAGTCACAACAATAGTTTCTTACCTGGGAAATGTTATACTTCATATTCAACACCTGTGGTTGCCCCAGTGTTCTGGCTGTTGACTCTGCTAAATTAAATTTTGCCAGAATAGTTGAGCAGCAAGCATACTTCAAGTCTTGGGTATGTCAGCATATTTAATAGGTAGGGGTTGTGCTTGACACAGATTAATTGCACATACTAATCAAACCAATTTGGGTCAAAAGTGATCAAGATTGTTTACCAGCACATTTCTCTGTTCATCTCTAAGTGATAACCTTTGCCCCACAAATTTTACAATGTTTAGCGCAAGGCACCAGTTTTACGAACAAAGAGAACAAGCTTTTCTTAAAGTTTATCAACACACGATTGCTGGACACACTGACATTCATTATGAGCCAAATGATCAACAAGTCATATGAAAACTGAGCCGTCATGCTATTGTTACTCCAGTACTTTAGCTTCAGGTGAAAACATTGCCAGCAGGAGGAAGATGTGTGTTTCTGTTGGACTACATATGTTAAAGGGGATAGGTGCAGCTTAGGAAACAAATGACAAAGCTATGCAGATTTTAGAATACCAGACTGTCTGTTGCTTATCTGCTCTGGTAAAAGGCTTTGAGTTTTATAGTTAGCATCTCCTGTAAGAGCTAGGAAAAAAATATGTGATATTTCAGTTATTTTTATGTGTTCCTCTTATTAGGCCATCCTGGTTCCAAATTGCTACCATTAAACAAACTTCAGCATATTTTGGATAAAAGGAAATGCCAACTTGAGTTCATTACATAAATGCCCAGTATTGTTACAAAATAGTTTCCAAAAGCCAGACATAAAAAGATTGCAGCAAAGCGGTCACAGCTCAGGCCAGCCTGCTTCATTTTCCAGACTTTGTTCAAAAGAAAATGGAAAGCTTTGTAAGTAAAACGATGTCACAAAAACGAAGTTCGTTTTTAGGGTTAATACATAATTCATGTGACCTCCTTGCTCATCCTGAGCACTTTTTTTCCAGCAGGGAGTAGCCGTCTCTGTGGAGCTGGCTACTTCTCCAAGGAAGTGAAAATTGTCAACAAAGAAGCTTTCTGTTACATTACTGTTTAAAAAATAGAAACCGTAATGTGTAACAAAATTAGCACAGATTTGCTCTTTCCATTGTTTGCTGATATTGATTAAAAGACTGTTCTGAATGAAAGAACACTAGAAACAAATGACAAATCTATGCAGCTTTTTAAATACCAGACTTTATAAACCATAAGCAGTTCATAAATTGTATGATACGTTTTGGTTCAAAATGTCTCTCTTAATGTTGTGCACAATTTGGTTTTGGTTCCTGTAGTTTTTCTGATAAATGCCGCCAAGAAGCTGTGTTCTGACTCCATTTACTCTGAGACCCAGAAGGTATGCTGAGTTGAGGTTGGTTGAAATGAAAAATAATTTAAATCAAAGCAATAAGGCATTCTTTTAGATGGTTTCATAGTGATTACAGTATAAAATATATGTAAATTATATATACTTAAGGCTGGTTTTACAATGAATGTGTTTTTTCTTGTTGTTGGAAATCAGCCAGTAAAGTGTAGTTCGCCACAATTGGTCAAAAGAGATTAAGTTTTTTAATCTGATTAACTCTGACTTATGACCAATAGAAGACTAATATTCTGAGCACTTAACCGTTTGAAATGAAGTCAGAGCAGAGGAAGCGCAGCGATAGAAGCAGCAATGTTAAAAACCCATTTTCTACAAAAAGATGACATGTTCATTCATTCAAGCTGTACGATAGCAATACTTGACAGTACATCAAATTTACTCTGTTATGCCATTTTGAACTTCGAAGTTGTCCAAGATGTAACATACTGGATTTGGAGATGTTTTGGTGAGACGACTGAACTGGTTAGTATTGGCAGATCAAATCTTTTTGGCCCAGAACTACTGATTAGTGTTTAATGTCTTGTTTATTTGTGATCAGTTTGCACGAATCTCTGCATTCCACCATAACAGCATTTTACCCATTGATTTTTACAAAAAAAAAAAAAGACAGCAAATTCACCAACTTATTGGTTTGATGTGCGGTGCCCTCTGCTGGCTCCTTCCAATATAATTCCCATTTGAAAGTAATGCATAACTAGAAGATTGTTCATGTGTGTTCAGATGAAAAATGTAGCTTTGGTTCTAGTTATTTTATGACTATTGTAGGAATTAGGAAATTGTAATGGTACTTAAAACCACCAGGGTTTTTTTTGTGTAAGTTTTCTGTTACCTACAACAGAAATGTTTTCTTTAAAAAAAATGACACATGGTTAGTGTAACCTCTTTTCTCTAATGTACTGTTTTCATGTAATTTGTCAGGGAAGAGTCAGTTACCCGAAGCAGATGCTTTCTATTGTTTCTGAACCGTATCACATTGAGCATGCCTTGAGGCCAATAATGACGCACAAAGTTGCAGCTGTATTTCTTCCATTGGTAAGCGCACACATTTCAGCCTTTAAAGAGTGACAATGATGGCTTGTCTTTGAACAAACCTACATTGTAAAGAAAATTCCACTAAAATCCAAAGCATTTTTAGATTAATTTAATATTGCAACTTGCATTTTAAAGACACAGACAGTCCAAAACATGATAGACCACCCACAGAGAAAAAGAGAGAGCAAAGGCAAAGAGCTGGAGTCTAAACAAGCCCTCCACACTGTTCCTCAAAAGGACCATTTGAACAGAAATCAAGCCCTGGCAACATAGACTTGTGTTGTTTTGTTCAGTCTGTATCTCACAGTCACATACATGTAGTTTACAAAACTGGACCAATCACTTTACAGTTCCTTGCTCCATAGCCACTGATCACTATGTTAGCACTTTGTCATGTAGTATTTACATGTAGCAAAAATAAAACTGTTAGGTGTTTGAGTACCAGATGGATCAGACTGTGTTCTAAAATCTATTTCAATTTTACATCCTCTTTTCTGGTTCCCATTCTCTATTTTGTAAACCAGTTTGGCAAAGAAACTGACAAAGGATCGTGTTTGTAACTCTTGGCTAGCATTTTTGTGTTTTGACTGTGCAACATAAAATTATACTTTTCTGCACTCTGTATCCATAGGTAACTTGTAGGCATCATTCTTTTTAACTTATGGCACTAATTAGCAATAATTTAAACATGAAAAAACCACATTCTGTGTTAAAGGTTCTTGGCAAAAAGTTTTACTACTGTGCTTTTTTAATGTGCAGTGATTGTTAGTACTTTTTGCTGTATACAGATAAAAGGCAGGTTCTGTCTGTCTGGGTTGGCTAGCTGAATTAATTTGTAAAAGCCAGGCTCAGTATCACCACCTCAGAGTTTTGTTCTCTGCAATATGGCTGTCATTGTTATAAGCATTTCTCACAGTATCTTGAAGAAAAAAAACCAACATTTTTATAATCTCAGATGTCAGCAGTAAATGAAAGATTTATAATTAACAAAAAAAAAAACATTAACACAAGCAAGGAATGTCAATACATAAATACATTTACAATAACTACATTTTTAAAAAACTATCAGTTCAAAATAAAACTCAGACATTTAAACAATGTTATAAAACAATATTATACAACAAATCGGAGATCAACTTTGTAGCAATGCTTAATACACGTTTTAAAATGTACACCATTAATCTGACTTTTCGTCCATTTACAATTTTCACCCTCCGACTATACCATACGTCACAGCAGAACAACAACTTGGGTTAATGGTAGGACAAGTGCATAGCAAAATAGAAGATCATTTGACAAGGTTAAGGAAACTGAAAACTGCAAAATTGGCTTTAAAAACATTTAAAAACCAGGTTTAAGGCAAATTTCATTTAAAATTGGCATAGTCTGAGTAAATGTCAACAAAGTCTTGTACCACCCTGTAGCAGAAGTCATACTGTTCCTGTAGGGAAAGAAGAAAGGTGGATTACATGGTGACCAGTAAAATGAGAAGCTGTACAACTTATTAAAAGAATACATTGTGCATATATACACACACAAATGTAAGGTAGAATCTGATCACTGTATTTCATAGAGGAGCTTGGGAATCCTAAGCAGATCCTTGATTTTTTTGCCACATTGAAACATCCATCCATCACTTTGTTTGTGGTTTATCTTAGCCTCATCACTATTAAAGTTTATCACAGTACTTTTTGTAAAATTTCTGTTTTACTTTTACTCCTGCCCCCTGGAGATTGTTGCTCAGTTGTTTTAGGGTCTTGAAATATTCAAGCAGTTCTTTGACGATTGTAATATTGTGCAGCTCTATTATCGCATAAATGTTGGACCTCAAATCCACATGTTCGTAATCAAGTCCACTGACTGTAAACTCCAGTTTGGACAAAATATCTATCATTGTGAGGACATTAGGTGGAGCACAGTCAATATGAATGTAGACCCTGTAATACAGATTAAATGTTATTTTAAATACACAGTGTTGAAAAGGTAGATAAATGCCAAATAAAAATGAAGCACCCAGAAGAGATGGACACATATGAGCAAAATCGTGTGTACTTGCTTGTCTGTGAAGGGTGATTAAAATGGATTTTTAAGGGGAAGGCATTTCTACAACAGAACCCAAAAACCATTAATGGTGGCATCAAACAGTTAGCAGAATGTTTGATAATCAAAACAGAGAATCAGGTCACCCAGTTATATAGGGTCCCTACTTAGCATTAGCAGCACTTTATGCTGTTTGATTGGGCGACTGTCATTATAAGCTTGTATGTGGCCAGATGGTGGTATTAATTACCATGCATGTACAGATGTCTGGATGAGTGAGGGCAGCCACCCTGGATGGTGGTTTGGTTTGTCTCACTCATTGTTTTTTCTGACTATTGGGGCCTGGCGGAGCTGTGGAAACTGACACATTTCAGATTATTGGCAATATCATATTCTTCTACTTACAACAGTTTGGACCATATGAGGCCTCTGCATGCGTAAACTCTTGACGGTTTGGAACACGTCCAGCAGGCCTTCTGCTTTGACTCGCTCCAAGATATTGCTCAGTGCAATGAACGTACCTGTTCGCCCTGCACCAGCACTGTAGCATAAACACAAAATATTGGCTTTAGTACATGTTTATTCAAGAATGAGCCACTTTCACAAACTGAAACCTACCTGCAGTGTACGACTATGGGATGGTTCCCAGACTGCTGCTGCTGTCTCTGCACTGAGGCGATGATGTCAATCATGCCTTTGCCCTCTGCCGGGATGCCGATCTCAGGCCAGCCATGGAAGTGGAAGTGCCTGATCGTCCTTGTCTGCTTCTCCTTTTAGAGGAAATGCACAGGTAGATGAGAGATCATAATACCTTTGAAATGTGATTTATTAGCAGTTTATGAACGATAATGGGGCGTGCTGTGCAGTATATAAGAGGTGGGCTGACGAGGGATATTCTGGGAGGCGAATGAACAATCGCACCTTTAGAAGAGTGAAGTGGGTCGAAGTTAATGAAATATATGAAATAAGAACCTCCCGGTTGATAAGCCTAAACACATCCTGCTTTACTCTCACAGTCTAGAGAGTTTTATGCTTCCTGTTTAGTTCCAAGTTTTGGATAGTTGGTGGATCACTTCCAAAACACTTCTATCAAAGAGTTGCATTTATTATTCGTAACAATTCTTTTAAAATAATATATTTTTAAATCAAGGTTGTGGAAGCCTGTACATATGGTATTCTTAGTAAGCTAACTGGTAAATGTGAATGTTTTTGGATTAAAAAAAACCATCCATTTGCTTAGAAGGATCCAGATTTATTCACTCAAAGATGTGAGGTGTCAAAAAACAACATAAAACTCAGCAAAAGTTTGTATTCTGCTTGATCTGGTAAGAACAGACTCAGTTTAGATAACATTTTACTAGTGTTTGGGATTTTAATGTCTAAATACAATTCTTACAGGCAAACAAAGTAGCTCCATAAGAAGAGTCAAGTGTTGTAAATGATGTAAAGGAAGCCAGATTTACATCTCTGATAGTGGAAAGTTAATTTGCTTACCGGCACAAAGGTGAGTACCAAGTCTCGTAGACTGAAGGTTTCGCACAAAGTGTCTCCCTTCAGCTCTACAGTGTAGTCTCCATAGGTAGCAGAGTCCTCTGTGGGCCAGTACTGGCAACACTTGTCCTGCAAAACAGAATCGCTATATAAATATGCAGACTATAATGCATTATAATAGCTTTAGCAAAAATAACGCTGCATGTTATGTGGAAAAAGATGGCAAAAGTAGAAATTTAGCTTAGTTAAGTGTTCAATGATTTGCTTTCGTGGATCACCTGCTCCCTCTCCTGGAGCTCAGTAAGCATTACAATGGAGTGACATTTCCATTCCCACACCATTCTCCAGAAATCCTCTACAGTATGGGGAAGAGGGCCCTGTGTGGCAATGAAGTAGTCCTTCTGTCTGTATCCCTGAGTAACAGCAGAGCATTCATTTATTACATTTTTGATATGGTGAAGTCTAAGTACTGTTGGTAACCTGTTGCTGCAGGAAGAGATGTTTTCTTACATCTATAAAAGACGCGTTGACGTAATCTGTGAACTCTTGGCCTCTTCTCATGGAGAGAATGACTCTATTGAAATCATCTGAAATGGACAAAGCAGATGACAAACGTATGAGAGCAGCAGATGGAAATATTGATGAGGTTTTAGATATATAAACCGGCATGAGTGGTTCTCAGAGTAGACTGCTTGAAGGGTAACTGGATTTTTTTTAAGTGAGGTTCTGTGAAATTATCTGTAATAGTTTCCTTACCTGTAGGAGAAAGATATTACTGTGGGCTTGGTGGAAGCTAGTCTGACAGACATTACTGTTTTAGTTAACTACCAATTTAAGATAACTCTATGCTAACAGATTAGCTGTCTACTGTATTCATCCACTTTCATAGGACCTCACTCAAAAATCCAATATTACCTTTTAAATAATAATAAAAAAATAATGAATAGCTGGCAGGAGTCTAATGCTAACATTTGGTACCAACAACATTGCTCTTCAGTGGAGAAGATGTTAGTGGTAGAAGATTTGTAGTTAGAGGGAGATTCAAGTTTGTGTGGCTTTTAGCTATTCACGGGTTGATGTGGTCCCTAACCCCACAACTACCTGACACTATATCTTGAAACTGCCTTAAATAGACAAAGTGAATTCCTGTTTCTTACATGGAATAATTTGTAGAACTCTGTTCTTCTTCATGTTTGCAGGAAGATTCCCAGTTCTCATGTTCTCCTTCATTATTCGCATGTTGGTCAGTTTCTGAGAAGTCAAAAGAATGCAAAGTGTGAGGAATTCAAAAATACAATCATTTAAAAATTAAATCCAAGGTTCACTTGCTTTGCAGCTAACTTGACAACAGAATTTTTTGTGATTACATTTTTCTTAAAAAAAAAAAATAAATAAAGTTGGTGCCAAAGGTTCACCCAAATCAATACTATTGTGTAGAGGTGTGCCGATCGATTGGTCAAAGATCATAATCGGCCGATTTTCGTGAAAAAGTGCATGATCGGTGATCGGCGATCATTGGCTCTTGTTGCCGATACCGATCACCTGCATCTCATTTCGCAGCCTGCCTGTGCAGCTGGTCTCCTCTTTCCTTCACACTGCGCAAACACGCAGCAACAAATCCTTAGTGATGTGGAACTATAACGCACTGAGTGAATGGGGAAGTTTGCGTGTTGCGGCGGAAAATTGAAGCACGTCAAAATGCATCAACACAACGAAGCTAATACGACATAAAAACAATGCCATACTTGACGGAGTTTGGCTATATCGAGGCTCACTGCAGTAAAAAAGACATATGGAGGATCAGATAGCAGGTAAAGCAGCGCACAGCTACAAACACTCACCCGGATTAGCATGACGGTCAGAAAGCTAAACAAATAACCAGCAAAATTATTTAAGTCTTCGAGCTGCGATGTAAGACGCTGGTTCTGTTCTCGTTGTTGAACCGCTGCTACACGCTACAGGTAGTAATATTTCACAGACGGAGCGCCGCTTCTGCTCCACCTGGTAGTGACTCTCACACCGAACCTCTGTTTAAAGCTGCAGCATCTAACCTAAAAAAATAAATTTTACATACGTATTAAAACTTTCGCTGTCCTAACATGAGACAGATAATCTCTAAAAAAATAATCGATCTCCTCCCTGCTCTGCATAATTACTCCGCTCAGTCAGAAACAGCCACTCAGAACTAGCAGTAATCAGCTAGCCGCCATGCTATCAGGAAGTATTCATTCAGTAACTCTGGATTGTTTATTGTAATGGAGCCTGTATTTGCCTTTGAATGTTAAGTTTTATACTTTAATTTTTTGGTAATGTTGAGAGGTTTTATTTAGGTTCTTTGCATTATTTAGCCTCTTCAGAGCCTTCATATGTTATCAGTATGTTAAAGATAGTATTACCGATAGCAGTACAATTTGCAGAATGCCTGTTTTGTTTAGTTTTCTTCTTGGAAAAAACAAGTTTTTGTCTAAATTAATGTGAATTCATGGTTCCTTTTCCCACATAATGTAACTGGTAGTGTTTATTATAAAAAAAAAAAAATATGTGATCGGTATCGGTGATCGGTATCAGTGATCGGTATCGGTGATCGGCCCTCATGGGTGATCTGTATCGGCAGAAAAAAACCTGATCGGCACATCTCTACTATTGTGCACAATCTTGTTAGAATAATATTTATAAGGGTGTTGCAACTTTTCTGATTTTGCGTGTTCACATTTTCAATCTTTTTTCTGTTTCAATAAACAAAGTAAAAATATTTGACAGTGCATGCAATGTGAAGAGAAATGAAATATCACTGAAGGCCACATCCTTTTATAAACATTGTTCGCCCCTGCTCTGAAAGCCCACAATGACTTTCCTGCTTCCTCACCAGTGGTTTGTTTTAATTTAGTTTTTCTTCTATCAGAATTAGGCCACAGGCCTCTATTGCTCTAGAGCTGTATAAAGTAAAATAAATGTTGGCCAATCACTTAAGCAGTATGTATTCAGACTCACCATTCCTGTAAATGTACAGCAAAGAACTGACTCCAGAGTTTTTCATTGCCAAAATGAAACAACATATTTGCTTTATGTTTTAAAGCCGACAGAAGCAACCTTTTACATGAAACCTTGATAAGATGGAAACCATTTTTTCAATTAGATGGAAAGACTATTCATTGTACTCAAGAAAACACCCACAACCAGAATATCATCATTTATAGATTTTTCTTTTAAGATGTACCCAAAAATCGAACCCACTTCCGATTGCTAGCTCTGATCCCATCTAGGTCTTGCTCACAACACTTTTTATTATAGACCTAAAGGCAGTTAGTTTCAGTATCAGAGGAAGCAAAGAAACGTACGACTATTTTCTACAAGTCGTGAAATGTCTGTGGTTGAGGCTAAGAGGGAGAGCAAGACTAAGCAGATAAGATGACAAAGTTACAGATTACACTTTAATTTGAACTCAAACTTTCATGCAACATGCTGGACTAAAAAACACAAAGTATTTTGCAAATCTTAGTCAAGATAAGGCCCAAAGTACTAAATTATTTACTCAAAGACCATATTTTCAAAGTAATCGCAAAGTAAAGATGCCAGAAATCCAAGTTTATGATGCAGACTCGGTTATGATTTTCTTTGTTTAAAAAATAATCACCTTATTTCACAGGAACTAATCTCACCCAGTGATGCGATGCCACCTCTGCTGCTAATATAAATAACCTACAACTACTCAGAACAGGAAGTGTACAAAAACGTATTTTGAATACCGTTTCTAAATCTTGATCTACTATAGTAAAATACTATTTACTACTTACTACATACTATAGTCAAAGAAAAATCTAAATTTGCTACAATTACTATCCACTTGTCGAGGTAAACATCTGATTGCAAATGGCTACAAAATTCTGATTAGTGCATCTCCAAATACTTTACTTTGGTATGCAAAAGGTTATTTAAGTGATACTAGCCTTTTCATTTAGTTTTTTTTTCTGTTTTATTTAGACAGAATGTGAAACAAATCAAATTACTTTAAACTCCTCCTCCAGGCCCACACGGTCACCATCGGCAAAGGTGTTGTGCAGTTTGTGCAGATGTCCTTCCAGAGATGACACATCCAGCTCTGTGTCTCCATAGAGGTAGTATTCAAGCAAGGCCTGGTAGACGAATGAGTACTGCATCTAGGGTGAGGACAGAAATATTAAATACACACCGTATGGGTAGTTGATGATAATGCACCAGGGAGTCCATCTTTAACTCACATCTGTCTGGATGAGCTGGGAGCGCTGCTCTCGTATCTTGGAGACAAACCCAAACACATCAACTATCTGCTCCGCGTGCATCATGTCGATCATGCCGTCGATTACGATGAAGGTTCCCGTTCTCCCAACACCAGCACTGGGCACAGAAAACACACACGCTGTGTTTACCACAATGCTCAGCTGACACTTGTATGGTAATGGGAAGCGAGAGAAAAACAAAAGCACATCTGTGCTTGTAAACACATTCGTTGCTATAAATCACTTTGTTTTTGTTTACCCACAGACTCACAGAGAGTACATTCATACCCAAATACATCACTTCCCATAGAAACTAAGTGGATAACTGAAACAAACAAAACCTCATTCAGGAATACTAAGCTTGTTCAGTTCAAGTAAACGCATTTAGCTACATCAGCTGCTGACTCTTCAGTACCTGCAGTGGACCACAATAGGTCCAGAAAATGGCGGATTCACAGCCTTGACCTTTTTCAGGAACTTGAGCATGCCAATGGGGGAGAAAGGAACTCCAAAGTCAGGCCAGCTGGTGAAGTGAAGCTGTGTGACCGGACGGGGAGTCTTAGCAGCATCACTGGCTTGCTGTGAAATTAAAATATAAATATTGAAGTTATATATTAAGACAATAATTTATGTTTTCAGAAATCAATTAGAAAGCTTTTCTCATCTAGGAGAGTCAAGTCTTGTTTTGTGTTAGCTTGAAGCAGGCTAACACAAAGCCTGTGAAGTCTGCACAACTTGTCTGGCTAAATTAATGTTCTAATATAGAATCCAATTAAATATTGCATTATATTGCTCAGCCTTGTTACTAGGTATAAAAGATTAGGATGTCTTGCAAAGGGAAATATGACTGCACACCATGGCTGTCTAATGATAATAAAGCTTCCTGTGATGTGTCGCCTCCCATCTGTTGTGCAATCAAATTTACTATATATTATTATGTTATGCTCCTTGCAAATGAATTTAAACACAGTTTGTGGTTTGTAGATCTATATTTCAGCTGTTTTAGCACTTAGACTTAACACTAAAGTTAGCGTGTGATTCACTTCTTAAGTAAAAGCCATTTCAGGACTGCACAATGTATTATCATAGTATCAAAGTGTCCAACATAAATGTCACAAAGGAGTGCATTATTTGTAGGCCAATATATTTCAGATCTATTGCATGTTTTTGTAGCATTATGTAGGTCTCAGATTAAAAATTGGCATTCCTTCATCATATACTTCCTTTGACCTCCTTCTAATTTCAGATTTTATCTAGGGCCCTTATTTAAAAATTTGCTCATTCCAGAAGTAACGGCTATAATCACGATCGATTCTAATACTTTATCTTTTAAAATGAACACTGAGAAAGAATTCTAGAAGAGTCTGGAAGAACATGTTGTTTTTACAGAAAACACTTGAAATGTGCTGTCTCGCTTTAGGAAATATGCATATTAAATGCAAGTAAACAAAGTTTCTTAATGAATTCAAGAGGAACTGGTTTGCACTTACATGTTGTACACAGAACTTGCGTATTGTGTAGTCTACAAGGACTGTGAAGTCCTCGACTGCCACCCTTACATTCCCGTAAGTCCAGCAGCCCTGGTCTGGCCAGTACTGGTAACACTTATCCTGCAGGAATATACCATGAGAAACACATGATTTAGTAAAATGTTAATTGAAATTAATTCAAAATCAGTCCAGATCACATTAGGGAAGAACGTCTGAATAAACAACTTGGCAAAACGTTGTTTTTTGCTATATAACGTTTTAAAACTTTATATAGACAAAAAATAAACACCACTGCCCTTTCATACATCACCCAAGTCTGAGTTTCACTTCAGCCCACAGCATTAACATAAGAAGCAACAATCTCCATATCTGAGCACCTTATCACTTCTCCTACAGGTAAGGGAACTTGAGTAGTAAATACCTCTTTCCTTTCTTTCAGATTTGTCAGCATGACAACTGTTGCTACTTTCTGCTCCCAAATCATCCTCCAAAAGTCTGCTACTGTCTCTTCTTTTGGTCCTGAGAAATAAAATATGAGGTTATTGTAATCTCTAATGAAAAAAAAAAAAAATCGGTTTCCTTTATACCTTTACTTACCTTGTGCAGCTATAAATTTGTTCTTTTCTGTGTAACCCTGGTGGTAAAAGAATATTTCTAGTGACTATAATGCAAAGTAGTACTTTCTGAGTGTAAAAACACAAAACAAAACAAAACTATTTTTTAAACAAATACCTCCTGAAAGTACTGTAAACATTTATCTGACATTAGCGCAATTAATTATTTCGTCAACTTTTGAATTTACACAATCAGAATGATGAAAAACTAGCTCACATCAACGTAAGATGCATTAATGTAGTCTGAACATGGGTTCCCATCCAACTGAGTCAGCACCACTCGGGAATGATCATCTGTTAGTGAAAAAAGAAACAAAGAAATACTTTAGGTGGAAGTACCACTCATTTTTGTCCATAAAGTGCTGGGCCGAACGAGAAAAAGCACTTCTGGGCCTCTTTCGGCACTTCTGGCTAAATATTGGAAGCGTGTTGGCAACAGACTGAATAACTTCATCCACTTCCTCTGCTGCCATTGCTAACACTACAGGCAGACAACTTGTCCTTCAGTTTTCTCATTGGCTTGGTAGAAATTCTACTGGTGAAATCCAAGTCAGTGGGAGAAAGCCTAGACTGTGCTTTGAAGTGAAATTTGAATCGAGCGGAATAAGAAGGCAATGGCCAGGCTAGTGTCAGTGACATTAGCCTCGCTGTCAGTTTTTAGCAGCTTAAAGGCCTTATCCCTCCACAATGCATCTCTTTTCATCCATCTATCCACTTTCTTACACCCTCGACCCTAGTGGGGTCAGGAGGGGTGCCGGTGCCTATCTCAAGCGAACGTTTCGGGCGAGAGGCGGGGAACACCCTGGACAGGTCGCCAGTGCATCGCAGGCACCTCTTTTAAATTTTTGTGCATTTTCAACCAAATAATAAAATTTTTTACTGTAGCTAATATTACACATTTGAGGACTAGTTTTGAACACAAAACCAAAACTATGACAATGACGGTGTTTGGCTAGAAATAGCCAAACGCTCACCTAAAGTCTCTGACTCTATAAATGCCAAGGAAGAGAACTACAGCCAGCATAATGCGTCGACTTTAACTGCGACAGACAGAGAACCACTGAACAAATTTTAATACTGTTGTTTGGACACATGAGGACGTGAACAATAACAAGAAAATTTGGCTGACTGAGCAAAAAAATTGAGCAGCCTACGCCTGGCCAACCTAGATTGGTATGTTGTCATTTGTAGTAATTTTGCTTATTATCTGAGATGAGGTGGTTTTAGGTGGCTGAGTAATTTATTTGCTGTAGTAGTATTTAGCTTTGTATGCATTTTTGTGAATCAAATAGCTGGGAAGCATCTTAAAACTGCAATTATCCTGCTGTACCTCTTAGCCAAGACTTTAGAGGGATTTGTATTATTATTATTATTCAAAATATATAGTTACTGTAAAAATAAAGTACCTCTGTTATTATGAGGAATGATATGCAGTTTCAGGCTTGAAAATTATTTAAATTCAATTATAAACGTATAAAAACAAAAAACCTGAGATGCTTACCAAACCGCTAAAATGCAAAATTTTAACCCTGTTAACAAGTGCATCAAACTGAATAATGTCCACATACTTTAATTTCTGCACAATTACACAACAAAGAAACAGAGTCAGAAACCATAAAGTTTCAGCCTTTTCAACTGTTTTTGTCAGATTCTGCAAAGCACAAAGCAGAAATTACAGACTACTGAAGACAGCAATTTCCATCATTTCCACATATATTCACTAATTTGCTAAGTGTATATACTCATCCAAGGTTTTCAGATTTTTGCTCAAAACTAAAGTCGACTAAAACTAAAACTGAGTTTACCAGAATTGTATTGGGATTTCATATGACAGACCAACACAAAGTAATGGATAATTACTAAGTGGAACGTATTTTCTAAGCTCCTTACAACTGCTGATCTGATGAGTGTGGCATTCATATTGTACTACACCCTTATCTTCGATCTCAAAATCTAGTTCAACAAACTGCCTTCAGAAATGGCCTAGTTAGATCTTAGAGTTCAAGTCTGTTTAGTTAAACATCAGCATGACAACCAAGGAACACAGTAGAGAGAGAGAAAGTTGTAAAGAAGTTTAAAGTAGTGAGACTATAGTACAATATCCCAACGTTGACAAATTCACTGAGAACTGTTCAATTAATCAACTATTGTTTTCTTCAGTCTAGCTAAAATTGCTGCAAAAATGCTTCACCCAGCAGTCACTCGGCAAGAGCTATGTTGCGCACAGGACCAGTCCATCATAAGGAAACAAAAAAAACACACACTCATACCTAAGGGCAATTGAGGGAGACCAAGGGTGTACAGAAAATGGATGGATGGATTAATGTGTCAGGATGGCCAAGTTAAAGTTCAGACCTAAACCCGATTGAGAATCTGGGTCAAGACTTAAAAAGATTCTGATCACAAATTGTACCCATCTAATCTGACTGAGCTTGGGGGATTTTTTTTAAAGAAGGAAAAATATCCAGTACTTTTCATGAAATTGCAATTAGACACATGAAAAAGCTCACTGTGTGTGAATACTTTTGGAATCTAAGACCTAAAGCCTGTTTCAAGCACTAAAACTCATCCACTAGAAAAGCTGCAAAAACGCATTACTTAATTCTTAGTACATTTCTATTGTTGCCAAAAATGCAGGAATGTAGAAACACCTCTTCTCCCCATAGGGTTACACAGGTTTAAACTTGATTGTACATGCTTAGTTATTTTTAATTTTAAGAGCTGCTGGCATAACTGCAGTGCAAGACCAGTGATAAAAACACAAGTTCTCAGAAGAGGAACCACACGTGTTAGAAAGCAAAGCTATGGAGGAAACTATTAGAATATTGTTCTGTCATTGTAAGTGCATGTGCAAGCGGTTAATGGGAGCTTTACTGTATCTGTCAGAGCGGAAAAAAAAAAACGTGTCAAAGACACAATGGCGCTTGTTTGTGTATATAGAAACAGGAAGCAGAGTTTGACTCAGAAGCAAAGCAAGCTTCTACAGAACAGAAAGTACGCTCACAGGGAAGGATGTTGGGGTATCTGTTCTTCTCCTTGTTCTCATCCTTGTTTGCCTCTTCATACGTCCCCTGTGCATTGCCCCCTGGCAAGGACTGCAAAGCAAAATTACAGATTATACAACAACACAATCAGCAGTGGTCTGCTGCATGAAGGCACTTCCTCTGCTAAATTAGCTTAGAACTTCAACTTCCTCTTTCTCTTACAACGGTCTAAAAAATCCCCATATATTTGTTGCTTGAACTATGAATCGGACAATTTATTTTGACTCAGACTCCTCAACAATAGACAAAAATAGTCAAATAGGTACTTTTCGTTTGTGTGGGTGAGTATGAGATCAGTGTGTGTCATGGACGATATGACACATGGTACTTATTTTAATTTCCTACATGAAAATACACACATTCTTAACTTTAAGCTTTCTTTCACGATTCTCCATGAATAAGTTAGAGACAGTGATGAAGGCCCAGTCCATGTGCCATAAATGCTACTTGAAATCAATGTACAAAGGACAGAACGTTTCTTTATTTAACTTGTAAGATTTAAAGAGAAGCTCACATTATACTCCTCCCTGAAGAGTTTGCCATCATCAGCTGAGCGGAGCCGGTACTCCTCCTCCAGGTGGTCCACTGGGATGGGCAGGTAGGTCTTTGAGGCGGAGGGGGACCTGGGCAGAAGGACCACCGTCTGTTGCTCTGTGGGGAGGGAACATAGTTGGTACCATATCTCCTTTTTGGTGGCTTTTTTAAAATCATTTGAAGCTAAAAATGAAATGTCCTAAGAAAACTAATCATGTAGCGCTGGTAGAAATAAAAATCAAAGATATGTTCTGCGATGTTAAATAACCAATTCTAAGAAATAAAGTGTAAATGATTGGGTTGAATTAGAACAGTGGTTCCCAACCTGTCTGTAAATTAGAGCATGTTAACTAAAATCAGGAATCCCTTATTTCAAAGCTGGATGTTTTTTTTGTTTGTTTTTTTAATACCTTTTTAGTGCTTCATGTTGAGGTAATCAAAAACTAGTTCTTAAGTCAGAGAACAAGTATCACTTCTTTTTTTCCCCTTTTACAGCAAAAGTCCAAGCAAACATTTTGTCCTAAGGACATTTCTTGAGAGATTATAAATAATTTTGTTAGACATTTTTCAGACCTGAAGGACATAGCCACACACTGATTAACTCAAAAATGTTTTTGTAAACAAGTTCACTCCCACTACCTAAGGGAGTTTATGAAGCTTAATTAGAAAAAGGGAGAAAATAGATTGACATGTCTACTATCAAAGCTTAGTGCTGCTCTTAAAGATTATTATATTTCTAGGAATTGTAATTTTTTTTACTGTGCCAATATCCACCAATTATGAATTTCTTTTAGCCCTAAATGTTGCTTTAAAATCCTCTTAGAGCTGTGGTTATTCCTGTTGCCTGTGTACTTTTTTCTTCCACTCTACTTTCCATCAGAATGCTTGGACAGAGGATTCTGGTAAGTCAGCCGACTTGGCAATAAGCTTTTTGTGGCTTATCCTCCTTGTGGAGGGTGTCATTGACGGTCTGCTGGGGAACTCATGTAACATGGCTCTATTGAAAATCATTTTATCTGTTGGTTTTATATAATATTAAAATCTTGTAAAATTAATTTAATCATTAAAAATCAATCAAACATTAAAACACTGCTGTGGGCAGTGAGGCTATATTTGGTTTCCCCACTCAATTCACCTTATTTATCAGCAAATTTCTCACATAAATAGAAACTTGAGGTTGGGAATCACTGAATCATAAAAATCAACTCACTCAGCTAACGTAATTTGAAAACATTTTGCATAAACTAAACAGGTAATCCTACAGTCTACAATTTTGTGCTACTCCTTCATCTCTGTAGATTTCCCAGAGCACCAAACATCAGCAGGTGTTAAGGAACCAAAAGGAGCCCAGAGAGGAGCCACAGCACCTTGTCCTGGCATTTAGTTACAGCTTTGAGAAAATGAAGGCTGGAAAAATAACCCAGAGAGGGTGGTAGTGTTAGTAACATGCCACCCTTTATACCTGACCTGGAGGTACAACGGTGTACAACGACTCAGAGCTGTAGCCAATCTCTAAAACACAAACCAAATCACATCATTCACACAGACACAGTCCAAATAAAAAGACGACCAAGTGCCTTATTTAAGTATTAAACTGTTTTAAAGTCCAAATGTGTTCTTGCTCCAACCAGCAGCCATCTGAAGGTTGTCTTGGTTTTTTCAGTTCCTTCTCTCCCAGGAGCACAACCTGCTCTGCTCTTTCCATTCCTAGATAAGAAAATGCTTCCTAAAGAACATTCACAAATCCTCATCATGAACAGCTTCCTGCATGGTCTGATAAGTGTTATCAAACGTCACACAAATCAGCTCCATTTTTAAAACAGCGGAGCTGAAAGCTGCTGTAAGAGCAGCTCTGATCTTTGCATCGCCTAACTTCACAGGCAGCCTCAAAGTAGATGCAACTGTTCATGAAACCAGCTTGTTTTCAAACTTCATGTCAACCACAGGAAGTTTGAAGCCACCACAACAACTGGTGGGACTACTTTCACGTATAGGCAGAAATATAAAAACGTATTACCTCCCTCCCCTCTGTCGGCTTTGACTTTCTTTCTTCTGAGCTCAAAGTCTAAATATGACAGATTTATATTTGCATCTTTTAACAGCCATCTTGTCACGCTACCTACAATGCGCCTGCAGCTTCTCTTAGTGTGCAATTTTACTACATTACCTTGTTCTTCCAAGATGCCATTCGGTATTTTCTTGTCAACTGTTGTGACGACTGCTGGTTTCTGGTTTTTTAACCTGAAAGGGAAAACAAAACACTGCTAAATGAGACACAGACAGTAAATCAATCAATTTCATTTTTTTCTTTCAATAACAGTTAATCAACACTCCACACTTTTGAACAAGAATCTTGCCATCCTACCATCTGAAGCTGGAGAACTTATTTTTTCTCATTAGCTGGCGTCTTGGAGAGGCTGTGTTTGTGTCAAAATGTAGTTCAGAATTCTGCCTTCAGTCTAAAGCTGCCTGTGGAGCTCCTCTGTCAGTCTGCTCTGCTCTGCTCTGCTCTGCCTAAACATGCGAGGGAGTCTGCTTCCTGAATGGGCTCCGCCTCAGTGACTAAAAAGGAGGAAGTGTTCGTCACCTCCAGCTCTGCCCCTGTGCTGGGCTCTCTGCCATGGGAAGGAGGAAAGGCGAGCCAAGCTAAGGGTTGGAGAGTTTCTTGGTTTTGTGTTAGCTTTTTTTTATTTTTTTTACCTGAGGATGTACCAGGCCAACAGTGTGAAGATGAGCACCAGCAGGGACACAACCAGCACAATGGGAAGAACTTGGGGGTTGTGAGATTTATCTCCTTCTGAGGATGGAGGAGAGGTTAAAGGAGCACTACCAACAAAAATGCAGAAAGAAGACAAACACTACTGTTGCTTCTAAATAAATTGGAAAATTAAATCAAATAATTCAACTCAAACTATATTCACACAGCAGGCAAGTACGACCCAAATCATCTTTTTATGCTTATACGCAATGTATACATTACTTTTTCTAGATGGTCTTCGTCTTTCCAGTTTTTACTAATTCTTATACTTATCCAATTGTTTTCAAAGCATTTGAAGTCTGGTTGCGTCATTGATGCGAGACATGCATCATATTTCTCCACTAGCAGAAGCCAGGCACATTACATTCTGGACATAAACACTGGCTGAAACTTATAATTATGAAAATGATGAACTCATAGCTCATCACATCACACTCTTACCACTCCTGGCTCTGACATCCAAACAGGCTTCTCTACAAAAGTCCATCACTATTGGCTTCCTAACTACAATTTTACTAGTTTCCTTTGTGTTATGATTTTGACAATACTGTTGGCTCCCATTGCTAAAAAACTTTACATTGATTCATAGATGGCGGCACACACTATTACTTAGGTAAACAACGCTATACTGTTTGGCGTCAACGTTCTTCTGAGCATTGCGGATTGCTAAATGCTCAGACCATTCACACAGTTTGATTCCAATCACATTTCATTAGTAGTATGAACAACCATTAAAAAAAACCCCAAAGGATTTCAGCAAAAAATCTGAATTGAGTATTAAGACTTGCTGTGGGGGCGTGCCCTAAAAGTCAAACATGTAAATCATAGATATTTATTACAAACGGATATATTCAGCATGAGGTGCCAAGTCAACATCTCCATAAAGCTTGTGAGCAAAGAAAATTGGAAGGAATGTAAAATATCCTGGTAGACAGCTGTGCCGACATTGAACTTTTTAATTCACAGTGGAGCAAAACTAACAGATGAGATGTCACACTGGACCTTAAGCAACTTGGATTCTGTGGATGTCATCTCTTCCTCCAAATTCCAAAATTCTAAATTTAAATTCATCTTAAAAGAGGGCTTTGGACCAATGAGCAATAGTCAGGTCATTTTCCTGATCATCCCAGGTAAAACTGTGCTGATATCTCTGGTTCAAGAATGGCTTTAAACAAGTTGTTGCTCAAATCCTGGATATGTCTGTATGGTGGCTCTTGAACTACGAACTACAGCTACACTTTCTGATCTTCCTCATCAAGGCCGCAATTATACTTATATGCTTACAGATTTCTTACCACCATAGGTTTTTCAGTCACGTAACCTTCTACAAATATGCTTGCGTTGATGATTCTGTGAACACAGCTTCCTTAGTTTTGTGGTTTACTCTTCTTGTTGTGTCTGCCGGTCACTGTCTGCTGGAGAAATGCCAAGTCGGCAGCCTTCTAAAGGATTATAAAGGCAATAACACGGAAAGCATAATTCTTCTGTAACAAAATTGTGTCTATAATTGGTGTTTATTGGTTTTACATTTTTCTCACTAGCTGAATTTTAGGTGTTCATTAGTTGTACATAAACATTAATAAAAAATTAACAAAAATAAACACTGGAAAAATACCACTGTCTAATAGATTTACAGTTGAAGCCAGACATATATATATATACATCAAGTAAAAAGACTCATGTCAAATAAACCAGACATATATATACATCAAGTAAAAACCTGAAATTTCTTTAAGCCAGCCACAAGGCATTAATAAATAAATCTCCGGCATATTCTCACGATTGTGACATTCGGCAAATATAAATAATTTTTGTAGTTCTAACTGAACTAAAATAACGAGAAGTCTGATTTAACTTTGAATGTGATGAAAAAGGGTGCATGTGTCTTTTATTTAGTGTATGTAAATGTATGGTTTCAACTCTATGGAAGGTATACTTTTTAAGAAGAATTTCTGATAATATACCTTTTTAATCGTTTAATCTATTGAGATCAACCTGTGTTAGTTACATTGTATGACTTGATCTAATAAATACTTGGAACAGCAAAGTGGCTGCTGTTCTCTTTCATGGCCACAGAGCCAGTTTAATAACAGGTCTCAGCAGTATTTTGTCAACACAGATATGCATCAGCTTGGACAGAAAATTAGAGGCTCTCAAAAAGAAGACAAGACCACCAGTCAGCTATCTGTCCTCTGCATAAAAGTTCACAATAATCTTTAAATTACTAACTGCTGCTGCGAGCTTAATTGTGATCTGGTAAATACAAAGCTGAAGGCTGTTATCAAGCAGATGCAATCACAGCAGAAAACCGATAATGATACTATCTCTGAGAAATGTGATGACTGCAGTAAGCATTAATGGGATATTATGTTGAAGTGGATTGGCCCTTGCTATTGTTCTTACCTTTTGAGTTGGTGTCATTGGCAGTGGTATTGGAATAGGGTATTGTGGTTGTCACCAAAAACAGAAGGGGGACCATTGTGCCTGCAGGAAAACAAAATGAGGGCGGCTATTGAATTTAGTTCCAGACATGTCTGAGATCAAGATTCATGAGAAAGTGACTATTGCAAAGTATTCATCGGACACAAAAGCTTTTGACAAATCTGAGGTGTATTTCTTTAATCATGAGCTGCTTTCAGGAATGTGCAAAGTTGACGAGAACCACAATGGAATAACACACACATATCCTGGTCATTCATTAGCCCTGTCAAGGGAAACGTATAGCTGTATTACCACAAATGTCCACATGATGGCAGAATACGTCAACAAATTTATTGCAATGACATCGTTGCCTCTTTAAGCCCATTGAGAAAAATATGTCTTTAAGGAGAACGAGGGGGGGCGGAGGGGGAACCCCCCACCTTTTTAATATAAAATTTTAAAATGATTTCAAAATAAATGCAGTTTTTGTGTTCAATTTACAGGCAATGCTGAATATTGTTACCTTCAGGTAACAATATTTGATTGAATGTATTAACCTCAGGAAACAGAACTTCCACATCCACTAAATTCCACTGATGTAGCTGATACCAGCTGCTTTCGTCAAGCTATTTCTGTAACAAGGCCAAGACAAAGAACAAGGGATTTCCAGGGCACTGCATGTGTAGGTTTAGGAACAACGCATAAACATTTACACATCCCTGAATCAGTAAAAACACAAAAAGTCCAACAATCTTGGAGTGAGTGTGTAAATTGAACGAAAAGGCAGGTTATAGAAGTTTTGTTATTCTGACCAGCCTTGTCCACACTGTTTGAAGAGTGGCAGACTGGGGAGGTGGTCACAGTCTAGAAGAAAGAGGACTGAAAAGTGTGTTTTCAACTATCAATCTGTCACTTACTCCTGGGAAAACTCTTACTCTAGAGCATTGGAAATTAGTCACTCAGTGTAGCTTCTGTCCTCACTGTGCAACAGTCAAATTCTTACCCAGATGGAGTTGTTGAGGTGACTATGGAAGCTTGGTAGTTTTGTGAATATGGAGTATGCCTATGATTGTTTTACTGGAAGCGTTTTAGCAAGGGGTGTTGTGGTTTCTTTGAAGGGCCACCCTGCCCTTGTGTAACCAGCACTAAAACTGCATCTACTTTTGACTTTGTAGTGAACTTTGCAAGTTCTGTTTGTCGTTTATGGACATGATCATAGTGTTGTCATGGAGACTTTGGGAACCTTAAAGCCTCATCTCTGCCTTTTGCAGATGATCTTGCTCTGATGTCATCTTTAAACTAAGACCTCCATCATGTGAAGTTCCCAGGATGAAGTTCAGTACCTCTTGGTCACAGCTCATGGTCCTCAACCAGAACAGAGTGACCTGCTTCCTCTGGGCTCGAGTCCAGTCAGTGTCCTAAACAGCAGAGTGAGTTCATGTAAGTTGATCAGTATTGATGAGGAGGAAGCAGGAGATGAATGAATAGCCTTGGATCTTGCATTTAAACTTGGAGTAGAACTGCTGTCGCTTCGCATCAAAACAGTTCAGGTGTTTTGGCAATCTCATGAGGAAGCCTCGTTAGGAGGTGTTCCAGACGCATTTCACTGGGAAGAGACCTCGAGGCAGACCCAGAACTAGATGGAGAGACTTCATTAATCCAACCTGGGAAACCTAGCCACCCGATGGAATCAGCTGGAAAGTATTACTGAGGGGAGGGATGTCAAAGTTTTCCTCTTGAGTATGTTATTCCTGCACCAGGTCCTAATCTCAGATAAGTAGAGATGGATGGATGATAAGTTTAAGCAACTATTATTTTTATATTTGATATTATTTTATATCAACTAATATTAACTCTTAGGTAGGTATGTATATATATATATATATATATATATATATATATATATATATATATATATATATTAGAGGTGTGCCGATCGATCGGCCACTGATCACAATCGGCCGATTTCCATGAAAAAGTGATCGGTGATCGCCGATCACGGTCTCTTGTTGCCAATAACACAAACCGATCACCTGCTTCTCATTTCTCAGCCTGCCTGTGCAGCTGGTCTCCTCTTTCCTTCACACTGCGCAAACACGCAGCAACAAATCCTAAGCGATGTGGAACTATAACGCACTGAGTGAATGGGGAAGTTTGCGTGTTGCGGCGGAAAATTGAAGCAGGTCAAAATGCATCAACATGACGAATCTAATATGGCATAAAAACAATGCCATACTTGACATAGTTTGGCTATATCGAGGCTCACTGCAGTAAAAAAAAAAAAAAAAAAAGACGATCAGATAGATTTATGTTTTTATTTTACAAACGTTGTATTTATTACCTAAGATGGAGTAGCTTTCAACAAATATTGAAAACTTTATTGATCCCCTTGGCGATCAATAAAGTATATTCTATTCTATTCTAGAAGCCTTATTATTATCTCAGTCTTGCAGTTGCTATTAATTTGAGCTTTTTTACTCTTAACACTAGGCCAATACAGATCTGCCCTCAGATCTAATGAAGCAGCATTTTGACTTCTTCTCCACACTTGCAGGTATGTGAGTGGTACTTTGCAGCTGCAGAGAAAACGAGCTGCCCAAGCCAAGTACAGAGTCAATGAAGACACTGTTGAAGGCTCCACGCTGTGCCGCAGTGTCCTGTATTACGTCCAGGCAGGACACCGGAGGAATGTGAGGGCGGCAGAGCAGAGAGACTCTTTCTGCAGCAGGGAGAGCAGGAGCAGAAGGTCCCGGTCAATAATGTTTCCTGGAGCAATTAATAAACCCAGACATGTCAAGCCTACGCTCCATGGAAAAGACTGATAAGGGAATTCTAATGAGGGATGAGCCCTCCACAGTTGTTCTGAAGCTTTCAAACCCCCTTGTTATGGTTTTCTTTATAAATGTCACAAGCTTGGAGGAGGAGGCAGATATTGAGCTGAGTAGGTGAATCTTTGAGGCAGGACTGTGTAAAGGGTGTCTGTGAATGAACTTTTGACAGCACAAACTACTATACACATAATGTTATGTATTCTTTTTCAGTTTTTGTTTGTGTTCATGAGGACATGCAGCACAGTGCTCCAAGCAAGCCCTTTGGCTAAATCTTGTGGTTAAGTGGTTCTGCCTCCTGGCGCTCTCATTCCTTTCTTTTAGCTCTAGAAATATCATCCTGTCATATTTCAGCCTGCAGTCCAGCTGTGTGGCTCAACTCCTCCAGGCTGTTCTGCTCCCCGTTTCAATTTTGGTATGGTTCTATAGTACAGCTGCCAGACCTGCACATTTCCCTGAGAATGCCATAACATCCACTTAGATTCTTCTTCACCACACATCGCCTTTTTACTCTCAGTGCCCAGTCTCCGGCTCTCCTTCCTCAACATAAACCAGTCTAGACCACGAGTCTCAGATTTGACTAATAGTCACTCTTTAGCTTGAGTCCAGCAGCTATCATTGCATTGTGTGTGCTCTCATCTGTGCATTGTCCTCTTTCCATTTAGCACTCAGCGGCCAGTCACCAACCATTAGGCCAGTCATAATGAAAATGGGTCATGTGAGATACCAGCTCGGGGGAAGTTCTGGGGTATCCTTATTTCCCAGCATAAGACATTTGCAACTAGCAATGGGGAAGGGTATTGTCTTGGCCTTCTAGACAGCCTCCTATCCCCCACCCACCCAGACGTTAGTGAAGCATGGACTTAGCAGCTCTGTGACATACTGATAAGTCTCATCCGATGCCACACTTTGCTGTAGAGGCAAAACTTACAACAGCAGCAGCAAGAGAACACCACTGCATTCTTTGCATGGTAGATAATATCGTTCATAAGAATATTTAAGCTGCCGTACATGTGCAAGTCAAATTATACCGTCAAAAAGTTCAATTCAGCACTTCCGCTCAAAAAGTTAAACTGATGTGATAAATAGATTCTTTGTACGTCCTTTATCTGCTGAAGAAATGTGATGCTTGGGCTATTTTTTTCAACAGCTGTACAGACCTGTTGCATTCAAGCTGCAGCCAGAAAAGCTTGCAGCTTCCCTTGGTCTCCGAGCAACCAGCTACAAGCCTGGACACAATTTGGAGGTGTGTGTTGTTTTCCTTGGATCTGAGTCCTACTCGTGCCACAACCTACCCAACTACCCTACATACCAACCTACATGTGCAACAGACCTTTACTTTTTTATAACACATTCTAAATGTAAAACTGCACTCATCTGCATCAACACCTGCTTATGTCACAATGCAAACTCTAACTTTGAACAAGTGTACGGAATGCACTGCGCGACACACAGCTCTCTCTGGTGATTATACCCCGACTTCTCTGAATATCTGCACATCACACAGCAGACAAGCAATATGTTAGATATGCAGAGATATGAGCGTATCGCATTTCACAATAAAGCAGCAGAAAATAAAGGTAGGCAACTGCCAGCCTTGTTTTCATCCGTTGTATAAAGATTTTAAAAAAGCAATGCAAAAACCGACTCACTCACTGTGACTCTAGTCGTAAATCAAAATGTTTTTTTTCCTGGCAGTGATTTATTTGGGAGGATGGGACATTCCTCTCACTGTGTTTCCCTGCTTTCTCATTCTTTCAGTCACGGCTTAAAAAAAACAACATAATGATACGCTGGCAGTTCTCTAACTTCGTCTCAGTAATAAGCAGAGGAGCCAAGCCATCAGAAAGAAACTTGTTACATTTAGAAGATAATACAGGGAAATTGCCTGCGTTTGCCTCTGACAGGAAGCTCGGCGTTCTCCGCTTCGTCAGGTCCACTGAGAACTGTTTCTATGGGCACAGTTTCTCTGTCCTTTTGCATTCGTCAGCTGTGGAATCTGAAAAGTGGTCTGTGGGTGTATGTAAGGGGGTGGGGGGACCGTGTGAGGCGGACAGGAGATACATGAAGTCCTCAAAGCAAAAGGACTGTCTGCCCTCTGAGCGACAAGGTTTTGACACCTGCATGATGGCTCAAAAGAAAGTTTGCTGTCCTTCTGTGCATTTTCTCACCGATGTGCTAAAAATGTGTTTGTAGCCTCTTTTATAACCCTCTAAAATTGTTTCTGAGCAAGACATATTTTCAGTTATCAAACCACAATCCCCATCTAGGTAACCATTAGACGCCATACGATGATTTTCAGCAAATACAACGTGTTTTAAATAACATATTTTTAAAGTTTACCTATTTGTTTAACCAGGTCAGCCATCAGAAAATACTTCAACTAGTTAAATCTTATTCAGTAGAATAACAAACAATACTTTATCTAAAGCCCATCTTCACTGTGGCTATGGATAACAGGGTTAAATACCCCAAGAATCATAACATTTTTTACTAGACATTAGGTCATTATTTTTGCACCCCAGTATATCTAGTAACCACAAAGCAAAAATAATTATGTAATGCTGTCACAAGCTGTGATGCAAATTTGTGACAATTTTAAGCTTATTTGTGGTTATACTAAATTTATGCATCATTCTTTTTTCCTTTTAAAGGGGACAACTAAAATTGGGCAAAAAGAAAATGTCTAGTTTTTCAGGTTAATAATATGTCATGAAAAAATGGGCTGAATTTGACTTAAAAATGTCTTTGCTCTGGTTTACGCAACTTGGAAATTGTTTTCCAATGAGAGAGCTATGGAGATACAAGCAAATAGTTTCAAACATGGGAGCCATGTTGGATTTTGAGTTGACAGGTGGAGCCTTTGACTGCAAATGAACGAATTGAGCGACCTTAAGCTATTTTTACATCGACCTGTGTTTTTAGATTTTAGATACTGTTAATTTTCTCAAACAGCCTAAAACAGCAGTCTAGTTGTTCTTTATTTGATATCATGTTTTATTTTCACAACATGGCTTCTGCCATGTTTCCCGGCCTTAGAGGAGCGTCAGAGTTTAAACCTCGACTGGGTTGGCGTTGGCTATTTAAAGGACACTGCTCTACATTCACAGTCTTGAGTGAGGAGTTGATGCTGGGGCGCCGTCCATCTGTTCACACAGATGTGCAACTGCTTTTAATGCAATCCAGCCTAGTGGGACAAGGTGTTCAGCACTGGCCATACTAGAGTAATCCATCCATTTCTGCTGATCCTGCTTTAAGGGCAGCATCCATAATCTACATTCCAGATGTATGACTGTATGATCCATGTAAACAGATTTGGTCAAATGAGCCCACAGAAAGCAGATTTCCTCACCTCACACAGCCTGTTCATTAGGACATTTTTGAATCCATTTTAATTTACACCTCAGAATTGTTTAAATGTGCGCACTATTGTTCCTCTCAATGTGTTCCCATGGTAACTCGGCCTGCAACGCTGCCACCAACGTGGCACCTGAAGGATGTTGAACACGAAAAAGCCTTGGAACAGAGAGACACTGTGCAAACCTGAAAACCTGATGTCATTTTAGGCTTTTGTCGAAGTGAAAAGCTCCCACAGGAGAGAGAGATGTTTTTTTTATAAAGCGTGGAAAGGTTAGATACTCTCAGCCTGATTCATTTCCACAGAAAGGAGATGCACAGGTGCATCTCAATAAGTTAGAATATAATCCAGAGTGCTCTATGGTGTTTAAGTCTCCTAATTTTGATGGTTATGGCTTATTGCTAACAAAAACACACAATGTAGTTCATCAAAAAATTTGATTACTACATAAATCCAAGCCTTCTCTGAGACATACATGTAGAGTAAATCAATACTTGGTTGGGGTCCTTCTACATAATTTACTGCATTAATGCAATGTGGCTTTTGTTGTTGGTGCAGTAAACTTACTCGTATAACTAAGTTTTTTCCACAAGCTGAAAACATGGCTGTGATTATTGTTGTTGCTTGTGCGGCTGTTTTAAATACTTTTTTCTTCCACACATTTTTCCATTGTGTCGCTGTGCTAGATTCTCTTCATCTGTGTAGCCAGTGACATAAAATTGATTCATTTATTATTATCATTATTGGTCATGTGTAACATTTATTTATTTTATTAAATTACTGAAATATATCAACCTGTCTAAATTTGTTGAGATAAACTTGCATTTACTTTATATATGTCTGACAAATTAAATTAATGAACATGTTCTTAAATTTACTTTTATTATGGTAAAAATCTGCTCTTATGTGAAGTAAATTTAAACTCTCCTTTAGTCTTCAATAGTTCACTTCCTTCACTTCTAAGGAGGGGATATTAAACTGAACCAGAGGTTCCCATGAAGTAAAGCTAAAGTACAACTAGTAGTAACAGTCCCATTTACTGGTAGACTTGTATACCTAATTGTTTACTGGTAGACAATTAGGTTAATGTAATGTCATTGTGTTTAGAGCATAGGAATAAAACAATTCATAGTCTGTGATGCATAAGCTTGTTGCATAAGCTGAGGAGGGAGCAGCTGGCTTTGGTGGCTAGATTGTGTTCGTAGGAAAGGTCGGCTCAACCTACTGTGACGCTCAGACTGCGATTTATTTTATTCGCTCACAGGCAGAAAATGCTGTGAGGATACTGTGGAAAGTGATGCCTAAAGTTGCATACTGCAGATTGCTACAAGCAATTTGGGTGGAGAGGAAAAGCACTAAAAAGCTGAATTCAGTATTTAGTTGATCTACAATCGACTCAGACAGATTAGTGCTTTAATATTCAGCTGATATAACAAGGTTCCAAATACAATTTTTGATTACAAGGGTGACCGTTTCTGGAAAACCTGCTCATAAATAATAATAACAATAGAAAGAGGAATGCCATTAAGTAGGTGCAGAAGAAACAACTCCACAAATAGTAATAATGTATTAAATGTTTTTTAAGACATTTTTATTCTGACAGTTTCAATTTTAAATTAAGACATACTTCAATTTAATTAGAAAAATTGAGAGTGAGAACATAATATAAAGTGAAGAGAAAAACCCAGAAATTTTCTCCAAAATTCCTAAACAGTCAGGAAAGGTTTTTCTTCATCAGTGGAGAAGTTTGGAAAAATATTTGTATTTCCAGAATATGAAGCCTTGCTTTGTCACAAACTGTGTCTGGTGCATTTTTTTTACTGCTTGACCTTCTTTCTTTGAAGCAACTGAAGCCGAGTAGAATAGCCAGAAATAAAGATTCACAGATACATGTCTCTTTTAGCTGCCATTTTATCAGCTAACTTTGCAGTGCTTCACGCCCAGAGCAGCATTTCTCCACAACAACTGCAGAACGGCTCCCTTGCCGTTACCGCCCCCTCCTTGTGCTACCAGCATCGTCATTAATCAATTCTTGCCTACTTCCCAGGGCGCCGAGACGCTGTGGCAGTGGTAATGACCTCGGAGACCGGCTAGTACCGCTCCACAGTGTCAGCCCTCCACCTCTGTGTGAACAAATAAAGCATTTCCCCTGGAGATCGAAGCCAGAAATAAATTTGAGCTCATGTTCCGTAGACACATAAATGCAGAGGAATATTTACATAGCAAAATATCAGTTTGCTGCAAGGCTGCATGCTGCAACGTCACTTTGACGGAATTGTGGCGGGTTCTGTTTGACCCTGAAAGCCATTAGAGCAGCGCTCACTGTAAAAACAGTATTTGTCTGTTGCGTATTAGTTAAAAGAGAGTACAAAATGACAGGCGATTACTGGTAATCCTCTTAAAACATTTTAGTCATAACATTTAAAAGCAGGTCTTACTTACATGTAGCTTAATATCTGTAGTTTTTATAGGGTGAAGAAGGTAACAGCCACGCTTCACACCGGTGAGGCATGAAAACTGTCTGATGCTTGCAAACAATGAAAGAACTTTCAGTCTAAATTAGTCTGTTCCTGCATAAACGAGCACACGGCAGCGACATGCCAGGTGAAATATTCACACGAAGCCAGGTGTCTGTGTGAGGGGGAAACAGAGACCCTCTGTCCTGCGAGGGGTCTCATCATGTCCTCCCATTCATCTTCCTCCCCTCCTGACGCCTTTGGGATTCACCTCGTCCCCTTTTTCAATTATTCTGAGGCAGAGCAATTATGAGCTGGATCCAGAGCCATCGATAGTTGGGCTAATGTGTGACAGCTTGGTTTAAGACTACGAAGCCGCGCTGCGACACTTTTCATTATCGCTCTGCTTCACTATGAGCAGATACTGGATGAAGACGTAAAGAGTGATGGGACTAAGAGGGGATGAACATTCATAGAAATCCCTAAAGTCTGTCAACAAAGCGACACTTGCTGCTCAATTAGGAGGATATTTAAAGAAAGAAAAAATAAAGTCTTTCTGAGTGAGAAAACCAGTTACTTCAGTTCTAAGCATATGTTAAGTCTGGCTTTTAATGCTAAAATTAGATTGAAACCATTTGTAGGCAAACATCATCTGTCTAAGGCTGCACAGTGCTGACAACAACATAATTTACTGCACATGCATACAGTTCAGTCACAGAAATTATGCCGTCATGCATCACTTGATCTGAAAGGTGTGTTACAAAGAGATTAATGGCCTGCATAGGTAATATTAGCATGAAGCCAGCTTTCAATGACACAGAGGTGACTTCCATTTAACCTGGGTAACTTCTGCAGAGGAGACAGTGTTCAGAATTTTAAACTGTAGTCGACAATAACTGCTGCATCCTGATGTTTGTATCTGATGTATCACTTAAAGTTAATCATCAGTAGTGCATTTCAGTTATAACCCCGCCCCACAAAAAAACAGCAGAATAAAAACGTATACATGATTTTTAACAAGTGTATTAAAAAACACCTTAATGTCTGCAAAATAATTACTTGTACTAAAAACACAGAAATTGCCAAAACAAGTTACCAAAATTGAGCTAAAACATTTCTCAGTTTGCTTTTATTTTTGTACAGAACTGTTAAGAACCATCGTAGATGTTCCTAAATGCCACGTGCAGCTCAGAAGCCGCATGTCGCCAACCCCTAAAACAGACCTTCAAGTGACAGACTTTACTTTGAAGACATGGTGGCGTTTTATGGCATTTGACATTTATAGTATTTTCTCTGAGGAATGCACCTCAGATGGATTAGAAGGTGACGGCGGTCAGACAGGTGGAGCTTTACAGCTGCAAGGTGTTAAACTCAACTCTGCCAAGACCTCAGGCGATCTCACACCCAAACAAACTTGACTGTCATGTTATTCTCTCTGTGTTGATCTAAGGTCATTAAAAGACACTTCCAGATGTTCAAAACGTCACTACCTTACACTTTACTTTAGACTTTGCTACACACTTTGGAGTGAGGGCAGCACAATAGAAATGATGGAATTGGGATATTAATAATGAAAATTCGAATGACGATGTCAACTATGAAAAGCCAACTGTTTGTCATGGTTAGCCGACTTTTGCAGTGATGCAACAGGTAGAACTCAAAAACTAGAAAACCCCATCAAGCTCTCTGTAACGCTACCATCCTACATTTATTGATTTAGTTTGTCCTTAGTGTTTGTTTTCACGCAGTGTTAACTACCCAGGAGCCACATGCTCTCCTATTATATACTAAACCATCTGCCCTGTAGCAAACACACTGCTGCATGTCTAAAAGAATTGTCTCTGAACTGTTTGCGATACATTTTACGGTCAGCAAATTCAAGAAAAGATCAGAAAATACTGTAATTTTCACCAAACAAGAGCTAATGAGATGTTCTCTGAGTGTAACAACCGAGCATACTGTCTCCCTGGAGTACGCATGGCTCTTCCTTATGTTTACCAAGCACAGAAATAACAGGCAATGGAGAAACCCTGTGGGACAAACAAACCCACTTCAGTCAAGTGAATTTAAATTAACTGCAGTGTCAGTGCCTGTAATCATGATAATCCACAAGTTTTTTTTTTTTCTTTCTCCTATTGGCATGAAATTGATTTCGCGTCAGCACTAAGGCGAGGGTTAAACAGACCTGACTCTGGGGGGAAAACAAAGTGTTGTGGGATCTGTGGGAGGAAGACAAGATCTATCACCCAAAATATCCTTTCATTCCCAAAGAGAAGGGGCGGGGAGGGCAGGCGTGGAGAAACGAGCGATAAGCACCACTGTGGGAGAACAAAAAGCCACTTGATTCTGGGGGAGGAAAAGAGAGCAGAATGGATAAGAGTCCATGCTGCGAGGATGAGAAGCCTGCCTCTGCTGCTCTGCAGACAGGTCTGCTTCATGCAGACACGGGCTGTAAAACCCTTCTCCTTAAACAGTGGGTCTTCTGGTTCATGACGCGCCCCCAGTCTGCAGGAGAAGCAGGACTTCGCTGCCGAACGGCTCCAGTTGCCATAGCAAAACCGGCCCTTCACAGTAGCGGTTGTTCATCTTCGGGAATAACAGCTCCTTTATGCTCGCTTATCACACTCGAGGCAACAGCAGGTTGGGGAAACAACCGGAAAACAAAAACAACTCTACTTCTGGCGCATGGTTCAGACAGAAGAGGAGGGGCAGCAGCAGTCACAAGCATTCCTTGTAGGAGAGGATGGAAGTGAAAGCACGGTAATTATGTCACACAAACCCAGGCCACGGACCTCAACCTTGCACATTTTTTCACAGCCCTCTTTTTGATCACATTATGAGATGCACTTTGTTGATTAACATTGTGTAACCCTGTCGTTTGGGCTTTGTCCGACTTCAATAGGAACATGAGTCATTCAGTGGGACCATGGGCACCACAGTGAGTCTCATTGTCCTCCCAGCAAAGCAGGCTTGTTACATGAATGAAAAAGAAAACCCCTCTCACTCCACATGCACACCATAAGACCAGCAAGTGACTGGTCGGAGTCAAAGGAGACTTGGAAAAAGAAAGAAAGGAAGTGCAACATCCACAGAAATCTCTGCTGAACGGTCAGGGGAAGATATTTGCTTTGCTGAAATTAAAGCCCTAGGTAGGGAGAAGAAGTCGTGTCAAAACCTACGAGGACAGAAAGGCCGAGAAAATGTATTGGAAGACCTAAAATTGAGATACATCATCCTGACAGAAGAAACTTGATAAAAGATTAGGAAAATATTGTTTTAAGGCATACCCTTAAAAAAAATCCAATCCTGGGAACAACTATGCTTTAAGAAAACCAAAGTTGCCACTGAGTATTAGACGTAATGTCAAATAAGTCAGCACACAAACCTCAGTCACACGTTGAGTCTATATTTAACAGCAGGGCCAGCCTGTTGCTTAGCCAGTACAGGCAAATGCTAGAGGTGTCAAGAGTCTCGTGTGTGCCATAAAAAGGGGCAAGGAAAAAAATTGCAATTGTATTTTTAATCTATTAGGTTATGTAATTTCCTAATATAAAAAACTATGTTAATTTAGCTAGCAAAAAGATTAGATACTACATTTAAAAATAATGCCTCCCCACCTCCTGCCCTAGTAGTTTGTTTGTTCCTGCACCCTGGGGGCCCGCCTCTCACAGCTCTCACTGCTCTCACTGCTAAATTGTCAACTCACTGACAGTTGACAATTTAAATAATTGCACAACGTTTGCAAGACATTTTTTTTGACACATAAGTCTGGTTGTCATCAGCATAGACAGAAAATGGAAGCAATGTTTTCTGAAAATGTGACCTAGACGTAAACAATAGACAGGAAAAAGAAGGGGGCCTAAAACAAAGCCCTGAACACCACCACTGGCAAAAACAATAATGCAGCAACAATAATTTTTCAACATTTATTAGAGCTTACATTTTTTTAAACTTATTACAATTATTATTGGGAAATACATATGAAGTAGAAATATATATATTAAAAAAACCCTCTGCATAAGTAAAAGTGTTGCTGCAATTACAGATAAAAACCTTTGAAAAGTGGATCTTAAATGCCAAAATGTTCTCAATCTTTATTAAAGTTCAAGATTCTCCACAGCTGACATTTGCCAGGTCTGATCTAGGTCACACTCTGCATAAAATCTACCTTAAGGATTGAGCACCCGCTCTATCTTTTTTTTTTTATTTATGTGCATTTTTTTGCCGTGTAAGCACATACTGTCCTCCATCTGCTGTTTGATGAAGACCGTTTCCTTTCCTCTACAGCCGGCCTTCCTGTGCTGCTCCCCTTCAGAAGGGAAATGGGAGCAAAAGGCAGCCACACAGTCCAGACGAACAAACTGGATACGACAGATCCAGACATAACCGGCCGCCAATGACTTATCCACACAAACAGAGTATTCTCCTTCTTTCCACTATGTTCTGATTATGGCTTTTGTTTTAAATGTTTTCATCTTCACTTTCCTTTCGTCCTTGTCTCATGGTCACGCACCTCCGCTTATCACTGAGCAGCTTGCTGGAGACAAAATATTGTAAATGCATATTAATCAAGACGCACTTCTTGCACCACTCTTACCATTTTACATGGGATTTCTATTAATTCAAGGACAAATTCACAAAGTTAGTAAGAGTAAAAGTCAAAGGCTTCATATCTTTGGTTTGTGGTTCTAATTTATAACTTCACACAGTGCTGAGAAATGCTGTTTTTATAGGTGGATCTTCATTATTTTTGAAAGCTAGTCCAAGAGAAGGCAGGAAGTGAGGCCATTAGGATGTTTAAAAACAAAAAAAAAATAAAATCAATTCTGTTGTACAGAGGGAGCCAATGAAGAGCAGCCAGCACATGAGAATTGTTTTCTTGCTTGTGTGATCAAACTAAAAGACAAGCAGCTGCATTTTAGAGAAGCTGAAGGCAAGAGAGGGCAGCATGGCTGGCCCTGAAATAGACCACAGTACAATAGTCAAAGTGTAATGTAATAAAAGTGTGATGTTTTAAAAGTCATGACCGGAAAAAATGGTCTCGATTTTGGCAACTTGTCACAGTTGGAAAAAGCTTGCTTTTGTGTCTTATATCTAACGTTGCTCTCTAATCTCATCCCCAGATTGGTAGCAGTGGATTTTAATAGAGTCTAAGAGACTCTATTGAAATCCACTTGTTTGACAAGTGTCAAAAACACTTGTTTTTGTTTGCAAGTGGAGAAAAACTTGCGAACAAAAACATGACCTCAGTCTTACCACTGAAGCACAAACGATTGAGAGGCATCCCAGCTTTGATTTCATTTAGGAATTGTAACAACAGATGAACAGACTTAGCCTCATGTTTATTTTTCACAAGAATGTAGATTTGGCAGTCATTAGCACAACAATGAAATTAAATTCAAACATGTCCTCAAAACAGAACCCGAAAGCGGGCGACGGAGCGAGAGAAAAAGAGAGGTCCTAGCATGGAGTCCTGAGGCCCCACCCAGCAAAAAGACACTAAAGATGATAAACTTATTAATGCTGATACAACAATTTCTATGGGTCAGGTAAAACTGAAACCACTCCCAGGCTGGTTTCAGTTACAGTGCTCAAGATGGGAAATGAAAATGCCATTATGGTCTGTGTCAAAGGGTCAGAGGAAGTGAAGTTTGATTGAAAAAAGATGGATGGACCAAGACCTGGTTTTTTGATATACTTTGAAACCCTAGGGTTCACACTTGGACTGCTATCAATAACAATCAAGACAGAAGATCCTATGACATTTAAAACATTTTTTTAAATGTTAAAGACGAGGTGAACAGTAGCACTGGAGGAACCAGAAAGTTTCATCCGATATGGCAACAAAAATCGTTTGAGAAATCGTTTCTCAAAAATATTTGTTTTTCAGTTTTTACAGTGTTCTGATCGTGATCTTTTAACATGTCGAGGAAAACCTGAAGCCTGTCTGTCCACCGGCGCTCAGCCTTCCTGGAGGCCCGTCTGGCAGAATGAGTGACATCTTTCAGCTCGGGCTGACGTGTCAGTTCGGGACGCCTGGGCTTTAATGGAGCCGCCGTGTTACACGACAAGATACAAGCTGACAAAGACTCCGTCAACTTTTCAGTGTCAAAACACACGGAGTAAAAGTTCATGTCATTAAAAACCAGATGAGAACCGAGCAGCAGTGAAAAGGTGCGACAGTCAGCCAGAACCGAATCCAAACAGAAGCACAAGTTACAGACTTGACAAGACTTAATCTTTAATCTGTGACATTTCAGGACAACACGCAAGGATATTAAAATCTATAATTATAAAGACCTGATTGTATTTACTGATCACTTCAATCAAACGATCAGAAAAGTAATTTAAGAAGTGGTTTTTAAACTCAGGTTGTCAATAGATCACTACACACAGGACCGGGCGAGAGCAACCCAACTCAAATAATGATCAATTCAAAACTAGAGGAAGTGATCTGTGCTGAGAGCAAACACTTTAGAATAGCTTTGGATGTTGCTATGCCCACCAATGACCTTGTAAAATAAGTTGCATATGGGACTTGGTTTGAGGTTGGAAAACATGTAGTAAAGTGTGTCCAAGCTGCTGGCTCATCCCAGCGGCCGACATCTGCAGCCCTAGGAACCTTGATTAATACCAGGGATTACAGACACTGACACATTCATGTAATGAGGCCCTTTAAAAGTCACAACAAACCTTTATGAGCAAAAATCCTGAGGTCTGTAAGTCATCACCACTCTCTCTCCAACTTCTCTCCGTTTAAGAAGCGCAGACCACATGACTGTACCATGTAGAATAATGGATGTTTAATATAATCTGTGTCGATTTGATCCCAGGCCATTTTTTGACCATTTTTAAATCATAAAAGCAAACCTTGCCAATAACTTTGGGGCAAGTTGGAAACACCTGAGAGTACTACAGAATGTGTGGGAACTGAAAAAAGAAAGAGGGATAGTCACAACACTAAGAAACTGATCATAGTTTCCCAAAGTATGTCGACAATATGACTCGAACGATAAATTCAAGCCTGAAGTGGCAGAAGTAGGAAATTATATGTTAAATATGTGCATGTTTTCTAAAGAACTGCCTTAAAAAAACACCCTACATCACACACTGAAGTTGAAATACAGAAAGAAGGAGGATTAAATCTGAAGTTAATAGTGAAATTCAACAGTTAGTTAAGGTCACAACTGAAGCGTGTGCTCTATGGCAACAAGTTTAACAAATTCAGTGGGAGACTGGAGGAGAAGGCTCAGAATCTGTTTACTGTTTATGAAAAAAAGTCTAACAAGAAATGTTTCATTTATTGAGGCTGAAACTTCAAACAGAATCAATAAAATACAAATGCAAATAAAATATCCAAATGCTAATCAGATTTCTTTTTTTTGTTCCCCCCAAACTCCCTTGCCTTCAGATCCACAAATAAATCATGTAAATCACTGCATTTTGAAATGAAAATGCAGCTGACTTCTACTAAGAGCACTAAGTTGTTTGGGTCCGACTGTCATTTGCGTTTCACTGCCCTGTTCCACTTCCTGTTTTATGGTTTTCTTTGCTGGTCAGAGCGGTGAATATTCAAAATGAGGAAGTCATTTTAAGGGAAACCATGTCAACTTGTGAGAAACTTCTCTCTGAGTGCAGCGGAAAGCTGGTGCCTTGTAACACTCGCTAAAACGAGTGAACTTCTTATGCGGTTTAATTTTAAACTCGATCACAATAAAAATTTTAATCAGTTGCTATGCGTGTAGAGTTCTGCATTACCTGAACGAGAGTTGATTCAGAGCGTGGCGACTCTCAGATCCATAGTAACAGCTCCCATGGTCCTCATCCAATCCAGGGGTCACATTGCTCTCCTGTTCTCAAGCGTGAAAATATCCAAAAGCTGGAGGCTGAGGAGAGACGATCCGGGTCTCCAGTAGTGGATCTCACTGGGTTAACCTGGTCTGAACCAGCAAGGGTTCTCCGGAAACGGCACCGGATGCCTTCAGGAGATGCTGGCCTCCTTCAAGAGAGTAAGGATGGAGCACATGTTAGCCAATTAACAGGACAGCAGGGCAGAAGACGCTGGTGGATGGAGAGAGGCATGATGCAGTTCCTGTCTGAGGAGGAGGAGGAGGAGCGAGGAACGCCACGTGAAAAGCAGAAGAGCAGGCGGTGAAAAGACGACTTCTCTAACGAGAGAGCTGAGAAAAGGAGAAACTGTATACCAAAAAACTGATGCTCTACACAACGCATCATAATGCCACAATGAATTATTACATTTTTTTTCCACCTTTTAATGTGAAAACTATGTAAAACCACTTGGGAACAGACAAGGAACCAACAGGTGAAGACTGAATGCTGAAACTGAAACAATATATGAATTACCGGGTTACTCATTTTATCTGAGGAAATCGTTTAGGAATTAATTGCAGCCTCATTTTTATGGGAGCCACAGAACATTCGTAATAAAACAGACGAGCAAAAGGAAGCTGCAGCACAAGATTAGGAAACAACAAATAAAGGAAAATATACTTTATGGTTTTATAATACTTGCTAAATGCCTGAGATATAAATCAGTCCTTTAAAGAACAAGCTCTTAAAAAAAAAAAAAAAAAAGCACATCACTTGCTGGACCAGGCTGCCCTGGGTACCAACAAAACAAAAATAAAGCCCAGAAAAACAGCCCCCCTTCCTGTTGATGGATCTGACAGATTTGCAACATAATTTAATATAAAGCCTCCTCTTCTCTATTTGCCAGCATATTTACTTTAATCCATGATTTTTTTTTCTCCTCCTCTTGGTATTTTACTCTCTCTGTGCAATAAAAAACTAGTACAAAGACAGTGCATTAGCTGCAGCAGAGGTTGCAGTTTGGTGCCATCTAATAAATAAACCCTTTGCTGAACCATGGGGGAGCAAAAAAGGAGGGTAAGAGGAGGAGGAGGAAGAGGAGGGAGTGCGATGAAATGGGGACACAGAGCGCGATTCATCTACCTGGGAAGGCCAAGTGGCCTACGTATCTGGAGCCTCTCTGTCAGCTGTGTGAAAAATACGCCAATTACCTTTTTTTTTTTTCTTAAAGATCACAGCAAAAACTCAAAGGTAGACGCTTGTGGACATTTTTCTGCAACTTGGCTGTTGTCAGAGTTTCAAGGTTTTCCCCCCTCGGCAATGCGATGCATGCCTTGTGGTTGCGATGGTGACCGGATCGTCAGGCTGGGCACACAGAAAGATGCGTGCACGTGTTTATCTCTCTTTCCTGTTTTCTCTTTGCTAGGCTGCCCCCGATAAACTAATGCACACATCTCCAGCAGCCCTCCCCGCCTCCACCCGCTCGCCCACAGGAAATCGGGGAGAAAACATGCAGTCAGCATTTGCTTCACGACATCCTGTTAAATAAGATGTCATGCTTGAGGATTACCATGATAGTCTCACAGGGGCAAAAGCTAATTCTGGCAGAATTAAGTGGGGAAGGGAACAAAATAAAAATAATAAAAAATCAGGATCACATCATCAACCCTCCGATTTTGTTTTGAATTTGTGTCTCATTTCCTGGAAAGCATTTGCGTAGGAGTATTTGAAATCAGATACAGTCTCAGAGTTTATAAATAAATAACATGAGGTCTGACAGAGGCGAGTCTGATCTAGGAAGCTGCTGAATAATAGAGGAACCTTTCTTTTATATGACCAGATGCACAGCTCAACAGTATTAAAAGAGAAAAGCTGCTACACCAAAATTTCAGAGTGTAGAATATAACTTGGTTACGCAAAGTTTTGTTGCATTTTGGTTACTGTAAAATTAACTTAAATCTGCCAAATTAATAATAAAGAAATTGATATAAAAGTCAAAGACTTAAAAAAAGTCCCAAAGTCAGTAAAGGTATTGTTTTCAATGCTGCAACCAAAATGAGCCTGAAAAAGTCTCTAAGATCAAGAGTTCATACACATCAATGAGAAGCTCAAATATGAATGGAGAGAACATGATGTACTTTTGAGAAGATTCAGAAAAAGAAAGAAAAAAGTACTGGTATCCACATGTCGATATTTCTGTGCACAGTAGGAAAAGACAATGTATATATTCAGAAGTGGAAATGATAAAACATTTTAGTTGAGCCACTACATAGGACATTACTAAAATGACACCTCAAATCAGATCATCACCTGCAGTGGCTTTTATGACGGTATAAAAACCCACAGTGTAAAGAGGATTTTTCTTTTCTGCAAAAATGTGCAGTGCAATTTTATTATTATTTGCAATAGAAAGGCAACAATTACTCCTGGATCTGCTAAAATCTCACAACTAGGCAAAGCCTGGTTTGCGGCAAAAAAAAAAAGAAAAGAAAAGAAAAAAAAAATACTGAAACACACAGTCATTCCATTACTGTTTTAAAATCTCTTTAATGAGATTCCAGAGAAAAGTACTCACCCCTCTCTAGCTGCTCATAAAAATACCAGTGGCAACACGCAAGAAACTGGTCACTAATTATGAGTACGGTTTGACTGCTGTAATGCCGGTAAATATTTTTCCACCGATTATTGAGAAGGGAATAAATAATCTGGCATGGCATTTTTATTGACCACTAATGTTTTTAATTGATACTCTACATTTGATCATGTTTTGAAAGATGCATGTTTTATTTCCTAGATAAATAAAATACAACCTTATGATTGAGTAACAAATTTATCATCTAAATCCGTGCCACTCGACGGATGGTTTGCGTCTTCATCGTAAGTAGCCAACAAACTTCAGTTACGTTACTGCCACCTACTGGACTGGAGTGTGTGAAACAGTTTTGCTGAGAAAGGTGCGATTAATTGCGGGATATGTAGACAGCTCCATGTCTACCAAGTCTAATCCCTACTTGCTGCAGCACAGCTAGCCTTTTAAGTAAATTAGAAAAGTAGTAGCTAACAAAAAAAAAAAGACCTGTCGATTTAAAGTCATTGCATCATTTATTTTTGACATTTTGTTATCTGTGATACAAATGCATTAAAGTAATTCTTCCATTTTACTTAGGTTTATCTATACTTCTGTGGAGGTATGATCAATATCTGTAGAGGCGAATCACTCACTCTTACTCAGGATTTAAGTTCAACTAAAGCATAACAACGACAACCGGCTGCACAGACAGATGCATGCATTTCTACCGCACATATAAATATGTACGTGCAAACAGACACAAGCTTGTGTCTGTTTGACATTTCCATCTCTACGGGGTTGTGGTCAATCAGATTAGAGCATCACACAGAGATCTCTGTGTGTACCAAAGCAAATCCATTTATAGAGATAAGCTTTGAGGGGCAGTTGCCACTACACACCACCTCACCCACTGAGTGTGTATCGGCCTCCAGCATCAGTTCAGAAGAACAATATTTACAGATGAGCTCTGACTTGTCGCTGCATGTTACATCCAAAAAAAAAAAAAAAAAGATGTCTCCAGCAGTTCAGGACCTCCGAAGAAGTCACGAGATAAACCTTTAGACCTCAGAAGATAACTAACCCAATAAGTACATAGTAAAGTGTTTTAAAAACAGGGCTTTTTTTCTTACTTTTTACAAGATTCATAATCCAATGCCAAATATACTTCACTTTTAAGGGGTACAATTTATTAATTTTATTAATAAAAAAAAATGCAGCTGTTAAAGTCGTGGTATGTATTTTCTAGGCAAATAGTGCTCTTTTATAGCAAAATCCAGTACGTTACCATCAGTTGTCATAAAAATGCTGCACATGTCGAACATGAGTTAAAAAAAATCTGATCTTGAACTAATTGCAAAAATACTATAATTCCCAAGAGATTAAAAATTAATCAACCTTCCTTGACTAATAATTATCCGACCACTTGAGGGAATTCATTGCACTAAAATGCAATTTCCAGATGGTCAACTGATCATTAAATATGAAGAAAAAAAAAAGAGACTGATGTTGCAAAAGTAGCATAATGCTGATTTCCATACCCTTGATCTCAGTACACATGCATTATTCTGAATTGAAGTGCATCGAACAGGGAGTGCATACTTTGATATCCCTCAAAATATGCTTTATTTTTTCACTTTCAGGTCCGCATGACACTCGTTTCACAATATGCCAGCGTTTGGCCCATGTCAGGACACGCTGTGACGGCAGCTTTAAGATGTTGAGCTTCCAAGATTACTTCATATTATTGCAAATAATATTTATATTATGTGTTTTTTATGTTTTATGTTAGATTAAAATTCTTGCATTAATCTTTTAGAAATCCCAGAGTCTAGTTTTATTAAATGCCCTCAGCATAGCAAGGAAACCACAATGAATTACACTGAGCAAATGCAGCGTCATTTGACTAATGAAATAGAGTAATTAATTGAAGACAACTTTCAAATAAGATATATAGTAGATCATGCAGCAATCTGCTACCAGTTTCACCACGTGTGGATATCTGAAAGTGAGAAAGCCACCAAGGCAAAGTGTGATTAATGTGTTTACAACCAAACCTGAAAGGGGGAAAGAAGATCCCATTTCCTCAATGAAACGTGGAGCTGGAGGATTTGTGATAAATAGCACATGTGACCTAATGTGATATAGGAATATAAAGCTGTGCCTGTGATTCTGGGCTCTATTTACCAGAGCAAGCAGAGAAACGGTGAAAAGGAAAGTAATTTGTGAGGCGAGACAGATCACCTGTCCATTTGAATTTTAAGCACACCGGTGTTATCACGGCACTCTGTCTGGCTGAGCACCAGTATCTGGTCTTTGGCCAAAATAAGCAGGACGTGAAGTGATAACATCATAAAGAGGCTCTTCTGAGCTTGGCAATCCATGTTATTTTCAAGCGTCTGGAGATTTTCTTTAAGAGCCAACGCGAGGTAAGAATATTTACAGAGAGACTGAGAATGTGACAGACTGCATCAATAGTGTTATTTAGATGGCGAGGAAGGTAATTGAGAACCTGATTTAATACTCATCTGTGGTTTCCTCAGATCAATACTCAATACAGTGATGAAAGACGTAAAAAAAAAAGGTCAAGAAAATATACAAGGATGTGCTGCTCAGACAAATAACTCAAATAGTAAAAAAAAATAAATAAATATATATATATATATATATATATATATATATATATATATATATATATATATGTGTGTGTGTGTGTGTGTGTGTGTGTGTGTGTGTGTGTGTGTGTGTTAGGCGTTCATACATCAGAATAATAAGACGTTATTGCTCTGGTCTGATTTGTTGGTATGTTTGTTTGTTTGGAATGTATGTGGGAAGGTGCAATATGTGGTCCTTATTGAGCATATGTGTGTTTTATAAATTTTATTATGGCGCAAATGTTCAAGATCTGTTTTTATTGTATCTTCTTTAGCTATGGCGGCTACTTCTCACAGCACAAGGAGTTCAAGAAAAATGTCCCCTAATCAATCCATCAATCCATCTGTTGTGGATATCAGATGGAATAACATAGATATTTAGATTATTTTTTTATAAAGATAACCACTAGCTGATTTTTTTTAAAGTTTTGTTTTTGCCGCTTTTCCATAGACTTTTTTTGTTAGTTTTTTTTTTAAACTGCCAGATGTACTCCCTTGACCTTTTTATCAGGCAGGTTCTGTAAAACAGATTATTTAAATAAGCTTCAGATATTTTATTTTACATAAACTCAAAAGAAATATTTAAAAACTTAAAGAGACGGGAACAAACAGGCAATAATATGAGAAAATATGACCAGATATCCACGGGTTATTCCAAGATCGTGAAGTAAAAATAGTTTTCTATTTAGAGTCAGAACTTTTTGTCCAATAATTTGGGATAAGAATAAGTAAAAAAAAAAATTTAGCCACCTCTTCTTTAATATATTTTAACTCTGCAGAGTCCTGGCTTCTTGTAATCATTTAAAATGATCTGCAGTAGATGTGACAATCATTTTATTTATCACGGCACTCTGTCTGGCTGAGCACCAGTATCTGGTCTTTGGCCAGATACTGGCCAAAGACCAGTATCTATGCAAGTTAATTATGCAAAATTAACTTGCATAATTATCAAGTTAATTTTCTAAGAATCAAGTATAGCAACAATTCCAACAGAAGAGATGGACCCATGAGTCTGAACATGCAACAGTGTGCACAGATCTGGGATTTTAGCTTACATTTACACCCTTAATGATATTTAATCCTCCTTTTTGCAGATTGCTGTCTGTATGACTCAGTAGGCAAAATGTGACTTCTAAAAATTGAAGGAGGCTCCCTCTGTTTATTAAAATCCTTCCTCCAACACACCATACAGCGTACAAAAGATTATATATTGTTCTAGTATAACAACGATAAAGAGAAGTAGGATAAGTCTAGACAGTCTGTCAATCCTATTCTCAATCGTAGGACCCAGACATCGGGTCATGGGCTGTAAAAAAAGCAGATCCTCAGTTCATTATAAGGGCTGCATGGGAAAACACATTATTCAGCTTTCCAAGCAGCAACCCAACACACATCCCCTCGGTGATGGTGTCTCCCTTATTGCTTTCACATCCTCTCTCAAAGCTCTGGCTCGGAGCCGCTCAGACGGGAAACAGTCAGGATCAAACTAAGGATTCCCTGAAACATCTATACTCCATAACCCCCCTGTGGTAAATATTCATGACAGAGAAGCAGTCAATAATCAAGGACAAAGTAAGAGTAAAAATACGTGGATCTCTGAAGCCAAGTGTCTGGCTTCATGCCGCGTCCATCTGCACAACCTCGTCTGGGAACTGAGAGTTTTCACACATTCGAGTGAGAAATCAGTTTATTTCACACAAAATCTGTCAAAAGAAGAAACGGGAGTAAAAAAAAAAGCACTAAAGATCTAACCTGTGAAGTATTACAACAATGCTCTTTTCAGGAAAAGCTTTCTTAAGAATGTCAGCTAATGAAAGAACAGCTTTTAACCCATCATATTTTGTCATTTTACAGCCACAATCGTCAAGGTATCTTATTAGAACTTTATTAGTATTACATGTGTCCAGAAGAAGCCAATTAAAAACTGGTACATTTTTCAAGAGTCTGTGGGCCTGTGATATCAGTGACATGCAGTGATAACTATACAGCTACCAAAACAAAAAAAAAAAAACTGAAAAAAAAACTACACAGACGCAATAGTTTTTTTGTTGTCGCTTTTTTTGTTTTCACAACAAACACCACACAATATCATGATAAAATGAAGTCCATTTCTCCCACCCTTTTCCTCGAACACACCATCCCAAAAGTGGAATATGGTCACGGCAGCATCATGCTGTGGGAACACAGAAACTAGTTAAAGTTAATGGAAAGTCTATAGCAGATTCACCTTCTACCAGGACAACAAGCCTAAAAATAAATCCATAGAGTCACAATGAAGAGATTTAAAGCAGAGCAAATGAAGGTGTTGGAATGGCCCAGTCAAAGTCCGGATCTCACTCCATTTAGTAAAACTGACCTCGAGCTATTTTGCATAGAAAAATAAGCGGAACTTTTCCTCTCAATATGTAAACCTGGCAGAGACATACAGCGGATGAAATGTGGCTCTAGCTACTTTTCATCCGATGAGTACAAATGCACTCCACATTTCCAGATTTTTACTTTAAAATCATTTTCCTTCTACTTCACAATTATGACTAAAATCCTTAATAAATTACAATAAAACATTTTTGATATATTGTGCAGTCGATTGGGGGAATGAATACTTATGCAAGGGTCAATATACAACAACTCAGCTTCTGATGGCTGTCCCTGAATGACACATCTAGCCGACCAGAAAGAACCACAACTTATTACATCACATCCTGTGTATGAGCTCTGACCTGCAGGCAAACATGGGAGTATAAAATTAGCTGGACTATGAGAACTAGACAGGCAGAGGTAGAGTTCGTCACTGAGGCAGAACACAAAAGGATACAGGAGTGGAAAAAGCAGAAAGAAAAAAAAAACAAAAAAACAGAGTCATAATTGGAACAGCTCAGAGTCCCTTCCTGTCATGTGTAGCGACTCTGGCTACAATAACACTCATACTAGGTCAGCTCTGGCTCTCATGTGCAACACATAAACCCAGATTAGAGGGTGAAATTCCACACTTAAGATGTCTAATGACGGGTTAGGACTAACGAGCAAAGTATTAGCGCTCTAATGGGAACTCAATTTATAAAGAGCCAGACCAGAGGGAAGAGAAACCAAACACAGAGCCTGGTTTCATGCTCCATTACACACAAGCACCATCGTATATGGATGAACCACTCGTTTTCTTAGTGACTTTCCACTAATGGAGTGAAACTAAATAAACGCCTGGAGGAATAATAAGAGCTCGTTTTGAATATTTGATGCAGTTGTTACACATGTATTTTTTTCTTCACTTTTACACTTGATTTGGAGGAAAGAAAGAAACTTAATTCTTAATATTTAAGTTTCAATATTTCTCAGTGGATGGCGCAATAAATTTTTCACTAAATGCAGGCTGTTTCGTAAAGCGGGACTTTCCGACTACAGCAGCAGTAACACGAACACGCGGGGAGTTACTTTCACATTATGGAAGCTTGTTGAAGCAAGCACAGCAAGCGATTCCTACAGATTTTGTGTCCTGTAAGATGATAAAGTAAAGCCATGAATAAATACATATTCTTGGTCTAGAAGTGTGGATTTACAATGCAGTGTGCACAGGCTGCATATCAGTGTGGAGGGACTTCAAACCCCCCGCACAGGCCTTTGCAGTCCATGCGTACAAATCGCAGGGAGGGATTTTAAAATACCTTCTGAGGAACAGAAGTGGCTGTTTGTGTGTGCGAGAGTTCAGATCTGCTCATTTTGATCAAGGTAGTTGAAGAAAAATGCCAGAAAAGGTGAGTGGATTTGACATGTACCAATCAAACAGTCACTTTAGTTCACAGGCATTTATGATGCCTGTTCAGAGCGGGAGCTACAAGTTGGGGTACATGACTGATCCTTGACACTTAGTCGTGGAGTATTTTGTTGAAAAACACAGATCAAGAATTAGATTATGACCGAGGAGAAGCGGATTTCAAGCATCCTACCCGAAACCTTTGCCCTTGGAACTTAATTACCCCAAAAACCTTTTTATGTTTATTGTGTGTTTCTACTGCTGTGCTGCAAGGGAAATTAAATCCAGTGTTGCTGAACTTCACCAGTAAAAAAAAACCCTATAAAAGTAGAAGAACTACAGCCTCTACACTTTCCACTAAGTTCTTGGGGTTTTTTTTTTCCAGTTGCAGGGCAGGAATATTTAAAAGCCTGAAATACTGCCAGAAATGAAGGTTCTTACAGCATTATAAGAAATGACTTAATATCGTCTGTTGGAAACAGGAAAGCATAACCACAACTGTCACCAAAATAATGTGGTGAATGTTGTCGTTCTTACAGTATAACTTAGATTTACCATTCTGGTAAATTTAAAAGTGTTCTAATTAACTTTATGCACTTCATAAATGCATAGGGCAATATTATGCTACTCTGTGCTCCACTTATCTGGAGAAAACTGCCGTTTTTAAATTCCTGTCTATTTTGTATCATGCTGGATTTGCTGAAATATAATCACTAAGGGATTCTCTAGGTAATCTGTACAGAGAGGAAAGTTGACAGTTAATGCTATTTACACTAATCACTAAAAAAGCAAGACTCCAAAACATACTTTTTGTGCTTTAAATTAGCAAAACCCTTTTCATTTTAATGATTTCTTTCTCCGAGATACAAAATAGGGTGGGAAGTCCCTCCTCCTAATATTTATAAGCTATTTAAATAATGTTTGTTGCTAATCAGCTGACCAGCAGTGCACAGCAACAGATGAGGAAGGGACACCGCTGTAGTTCTCTATGCTTACAGAAATCTCTGGATACTTTGGCACACTCTCTGGTACTTTAAGCCATTCAGGAACACTGTGACAGAACATGATAGTGGTTTTAAAACAGTAACTTTTGAGTTTTCATGCACATGTCAGCACGTGCCTACGAAGAAGCTCAGCAGCTAATGCCATGGAGTTCAGTGTTTGATATGTCGGGTTAAAGAGGACCCCAAAACTGGACAGGAACAGTGAGATGAGACCATTATTTTCAGTTTGTGTGACAGCCGTTAGTCTAAAACTTAGGTGGAAAAATACAAAGTTTGTGGAAGGCTAAAAGTGTAATAGATTTGAAATGATTAATAAATGCAATCCACCCCTTAATTTTCTTCAGTTGCAGTAATGCAGGCTTCTTCCTTCCAAAGACAGAAACCTCTGTCCTTTCTCCACAAATCTCCACCCCAAAGATGGAGGGTGTTATGAAAGCAGCAGGCCGTTTTTCTGGGATAAATTCCTACTCTGGTAATATCTATTTACCCTGGTAGATGTTGTGGAAATGGAGTGGTGTGAAAAAGAACCACAAAGAAGTACCATCGCTCCTGTAAAAGGTGGCCGTGGTGGAGAAAAAACTGGTATTTGGGGAGTAGTCGGTCACAAGTTCTTAGTTAATGTTATACTTGGAAGCTTGTCTAAGCAGAATATTTTATTTTAAGATGAGCAGCGTTTTTGACTTCTTTTTTTTTGTAATGTTATGAATGCTAGTCTGTCATATCAAAATAGTGAGTTATAGAACGTGCAAAATCTTGAAAGTCTTCGCTTAAAGAAACTCAACCATGATTTCCCTTGTACTTTCCAGCCGGTCAGCCCCTTGTTTTTCTGAATCCTGCCTGGGACAGGAAGTAAAAGCTCATAGGAAGAGCATGCTGTAAACCTAAATCAACAGGATGCGGGTGATTCACAGGGCAACATCCACTGCACTTAGGAGCAGCGACTGAACTCGCCTAGAAAAAAAAAAGACCTCAGTCCTCTTTGTGTCATTTTCTTCAAAGGCATCACTCCAGCTGATCTAAAGCCAGTGCTATGTGCATGAGTAAATACTACAATCTAGTCATCAGACAGAGGAGAATTTGCACCCCCACCTACTTACTCTACGCTCCTTCCAGGAAGCAGTCATGTAAACACTCTGCTGCGTCGTCGAGGTGCAACATGAGGGGCAAATGGATCACATGTTTGAGTTTCATGTCCACTACAAACAAGCCTGGGAGAATTTGAGCCCTCTAGAGGATGGGGGAAAAAAAAAAAAAAAAAAATCAAACAAAAACTGCAATTCCCTTTAGGTCTCATTATCCAGGGTTTTCAGATTACAGATGCAAAGCCACATTGTTTAATTTTAATCCCTCCTGCATTGGTGTAACAACAAACCTGTAGGGAAATCAGGGTTGGAAAAAAAGGAAAGTCGAGAGAGGAGCTGTGCTACTTCATCTACAGCAGGTAACAGGAAATTGACCACTCAGCAGATCATCTACAGTAGCTGCTCCAGTCAGCACGCCGACTGATGGATGGCAAGTCACACTTGAGCAGCGACACCATCGATTTCCTTCCCACGCGACCACAGACTGCTGATTCAAGATAATGTAGCATTTTAAAAGGCCTTGCTGGTGGCGTTGTGAGGATAAATTCAGCAGATGAAGCTGATAAACGAACCGAGGTTACATCTACAGATGAGATTTATTTTTCCCGCTCAGGAACGTTCTGTACGGTAAATCACCGAAAAGGTCTTCTGTTTCTAATGAAATATTGACAACTGTGTAAAATTACAGTCAACGCATAAGATTGATATGTTTGTCAGTAGAAGCAATACAAAAAGGTCAATAGTGTTCGATATTAAATTTAAAATGGACCAGGTTCACAAAAGTACCTTTTGTTTTTTGCCTGGTGTTAACTAATTTTAAATTATTCAATCTTTCAGCATAACCAATGACTGAGCGGTGAGAAACTTTAAAAAAGCCACTTTTTTCTAATCAGTGAACATAATATAAACACCAACATTCTGTGGTAAGAAAAGCAATCTTCAATTTTCAGAATTAGTGAGGCGTTTATAGAATAATTAGAGGAATCAAAGAGAAGCTATTTAAGAGTAAACTGGATTTTCTGCTAAATTTTAAAGGCATACAGTTCATTAAGACTGAAGTGAGAAAGAGCGCAAGGCTTTGAACAGATAACAGTAAGGTTGAAGTGAGTACAGCAAAGTTTTGGCCTTTTGAGTCATCCATGCCTGTTTGCAATGGATAATTCTATATTTTAAATGTCGGCAGCCTACAAATACATTCTCTAAAAATGTGCATACGGCAGCTGTCAATTAGCCATGCTAATTGCTAACACCAGATGCTAAAGACAGCCAAAGTGACAGACGTCATAAAAAAAGAAGAAAAAAAAATTAATCTCTTTGCATTTGTTTTTTCCTTCTTTAAATAACATTTTTCAAGCAGTTGGGACAGGATGTGGAGAAAACTGCAGCAAAGAGCTCAACATCCTGTATCTTTAGCGCATATCCAGCGCACGCGATCGTAGACGTTAAATTATAAACATCCACACAAGCCACCGCTGTGATGCAAGCAGATGCACATGTTACACGTTCAGAAACGACAGGAGCGACGCGGCATTGATTACATAAATTAAACGTTGCAGGAGCAGGTGTCTCAGAGCGGGCTGTCAGTGTTGTAGGCATTATTAAAAAGATGTTAGCTCATCTGAGTATCCTGAGGATTACTGGTGTGGATCTTTATAAAGAGCTGTAAACAAAGGCTCCACGTGCTCATCTGAGGAGCAAAGATAAGAAAGTGAAAGGAGGAGCAGGGAGGGGGGGGGCTGTTAGGGTTGACTGCCAAGCTAGCAGCTGTGTGATGGATTTCACATGGATCTATCTCGGCTTCCCTCCGCCACGAACAAAGAGCGCCTTCCGAGGGAAAGCCGTGGAGGGATCATCTATTTTCCATTCATATCAATTGCCCTCACAGCAGGTTCTGCATGACTGCTCACACCTCATGGTTCTTCAGCGTGCAATTATTCTGTTTGTCAGACACGCAGGGAATCATAGGTGGGCATATTTTTGGGAGGGGAGGGGATTGCAAATATGCAAACATTTTTCTTTGCTGAATGAGTGGAATGTAGCAGCAAGTGCAAAAGCTGTGCTGCCATTTACGTCCCTAACTCCATCAGTCTCACTTTCATACAACAGAATGATGCAAGAGAAGCGCAGAATATCCCTAAAAAGATCTATATTTTTGACAGTCTTATTTAGGGTTTCTTCACATTTCTGATGTGAAATTCTATACTTTTCCAGCACTAAAATTTCCAGAGTTCTTGGACAGATGGGCGGCAAAAACGTTGCTCAAATGGAAAAAATAGTGAGTGGATTAACAGTCAGATGGATACATAAATAAACATAGATGGATGGATAAACAAATGGATCCATCCATCCATTTTCAACGTCTTTATTTAGACGTTGAAAATAATTTAATCATATTTCATTGTTTTCCAACTAAAGGTTTGGAAAAAGATGCAATATTTTCTTCACCGTCTCTAAATAATAAAAATTCAGCTGGTGAGCAGAAGAAACACAAAAACTTAATTACCTCGCAAAAAACAGAACCTCTTATGATTTTACGACAACAGCAGAACACTGATACACCAGCAAATGAGAGCTACGTCGTCAAGCTCCGCAAGGCGTCGAAAACTCACAGCGCAAAAGATTTTTAATACTGAATCTGGATTACTGCGGCAGCTCTACGCCTACAGATTACTTGTATCCCAGTCGCAGCAATCAAAGACAATGGCACTTTTTGTCCCCGTAGAACCGACAGTACCAAACAGTAACAAAGACAGACTCTTTCCTAAACGGGTCAGGAGTGATTAGGCAAGCGGCACAGAGAGACTTCAGATCTCCCAGAAACAAACAGAATTTGGCTGATTGTGCCTGAACCAACTGCAACTCGCCTTAACGGCTTTAACTGGCACTAAATGATGTTACAGTTTGGCAATTATCCATTATATAAATTGGCCTGTGCTATAAAAAAATCTTTAATATACACAGACTGCTACCAGAAACATGCATCTGTGATAAAAAAAAAAAAAGGCACCCAGCTGTCTAGACGTTTTTGCATAGCTTGTGATGACAGCCTAACCATCTTGGCTGCTGCGTTTGTCGTCACGCTTTTGATGCATTATTTATTAGCCTCCCACAGAAAAGTCACAGATTTTACACAGACTCATCTGAAACTGAGCTGAAATGGAAGCAGTGAAGCAGATGACAGTGTTGCGTTGGCAGCAGTGCTGTTTATTTCGCTAAAACTTCTGACAAATATGCTCAGAAACATGCGCAACGGGACGACGGTCAGGCTTATGACCAAAACAATGCAACACAATGGCTTTCTGATATCGCTTTGCTAGAGCTTCATAGAGGCACGCAAGGTAGCAAAATCAGGGGTTAGCGTTATTTTCCGCCAATAGAATAAATACAACTTCAAGGGATAAAATCAAAGCAAAGAAACAGATTAAAGGACATCTGCTGCTCGAGGAGGTTGAGAGAGAAACTCTGAGACAGATGGAAACAGGCTGAAGGAAAAGAAAAGAAAAAAAAAAAGACTAGAAATCACTCAGGGTGACCTGCTCTTGCCCCGCAAAAACAAATGACATCAGAGTGGCTGCCAATCAGCTGATGTGACACAGACAACGGCTGTCAGAACTCGCCCCAGCTTTCACTGAATACTTATGAAAAGCTGCAGAACGCCTCGCTCCAGGAGAAACACAGATCAGCGAAAGTCCACATGCCGATTTTAATGCACGCTCAGATTAGAAAATTACTAAGAAAATTCAGTAAACAAACAAGCGTGGCTTCGCAAAAACGCGTTGCAAAAATAATCGCTCGAGTTGAGCTATTCTGCCAACAGCAACTAGGGGTGTTTTTTGTTTTTCTGCTCTCTGTTGTAAAATGACACTTCAAACGTTCTCTTCATGTCCGCTTTTGAGAGGAACACGGTTTGTTATTGCAGCAACCAACACCATGAATCTACTGACAGAGATAGTTTGAATTTAATGTCAGAAACTGACAGTTTCTTTGCACCAGTCCAATGATAAAATGTATTTATTGTTCCCATGAGATAGAAATAATTGGATGGCTTTATTATCTCAAAGCCAACCAATCTTGATATTAAAGATAAACATAGAAAAGGAAGAAAAGAGGAACCCTGGATATTCACTGGGATTGTCGACCACAGCCAAAATCCACAAATACTTGAGACTCTCGCTTATAACTGCCTGCTTTAATAGTTTAATCAACAAATATATTTTAACATACATCAAGTGAAACAATCTTAGCACTACCACTCTTAGGTGTACAGCCAATCAGCAGCAAGGAAAATAAGTGGAGCTCCTGGATTGGCTACTTGGCAAATGCCAGCCGAAAAGCATTTTACAGAGGTATTTTAGCTTCTCAAACTGCATTTTATTTTACAATATTATATGAATAATCTGGATATAGGTGGATTTTTCGCAAATAATTTAGTTATGTTTCAGAAAAAGCATCTGAGAATAAGCAGGGCTAACAAGGCGTTTGTTTCTCACAGCTACAAAAATAATCAATATAATATTAACATGCATAATTTTAGCAGCAGAAAATGTGTTGCATGTCTGTTACTTAATAAAAACCATAATGTCACATTACACTTGTTAAAATTGTTGTAAATATTATTTAACTGCATGTCTGAATATGGGAAATAACTGTCAAATGGCAAGAACAAGAGATAAAATAAAAAATCTCTTGTACCTAAATTCTCCCCAAACAAACAAACAAACTGTCAAGCCAACCGTAAGTGTTTTCTTTTTCTTTAAGCCATAAAAACACTCAAAATGTCAGTATTTGTGACGGGTCACTGTGAGCACTGTGAAGTTGGACCCCGTCGTCCAGTGAGAAAGTTGTTTCTAAAGACATCCAGAGTGTTTGACGCCAATATTTCTGCTCCATGGTGACAGATGACAAACATATGCAGCAGACAAAATGCCTAAAACCTCGATATGTGACGAGCGGCTACACAAAGCAACTCAACTGCCCTGAGATAAAACACTTCTATCGCAGGCTTCTCCACAAGAGCTGGTCATTTCGCTCCCGTTGTTTTAGTTCTGATGGTTGTTGTTTTAGGGCATGAGCAGAGCCATCTGCAACCAGACATTTTGTTCATAGCCACTTTGACAACCAATATATATATTTTTTACTCAAGAGCAAGAAAAATTGGTTTGATGATTAGACAAATATCTATATTAACAGGAGGTTATTTAGGTTTAACACAAGGTGTTAATCTGTCATTCTAAGTGTTAGCTAAACCAAAGAGGGGTTTGAAGCAATAAATAAAAAATTGGGTGCAACAGTATGTTTAAAAAAAAATAAAAAAATACTACACAATAAAATCTATGCATACAAGTATATTTTATGATAATTCATCAACTCAGCTCATAGAAATATACTTAACCCACCAAGTAATCTCCAAACTTGTGGGATTTTGACAATAACAAACAGTCAAAACGCGAGGCATGCCGTTTGGAGGCGAGTTGCACAAAACAATCGACGAACCCTGTACCGCTGTGAACACGTTAACAAATGGCGTGCAAAAAGAAAAAAATCTGGGTGTAGTTGGGACGTGTGCTTCAATGCATAAAAGAGGATAATTTAATTTCTCCATTGTTGGATTCAAAACTACAACTGTTAGATATTAATCACCATGTTGTTGTTGTTTATGTTACACTATGAGTCAGGAAAAGGCAGATCGGTGAATTTCCGGACAGAGAGCAGAAAAAGAAAAATATTTGTAATGTGCTTGGACAAAGCAGGACAAAAATAGAAACAGTTTTCCTGGAACATTCATCGATTGAGTCGAGTCCCAACACGTTTAATACAACATTTTGATTCTCACCCCTCAAACCTGCTCTTAATTTCTTATATTTAGTTTTGAAAAGTCAATGTTTACAAGTTCTTGGTTAGTGTTTGGATGGATTGTTATGATAAAGTTAAATTAAAAATACCTTTCTAAATCATTGGTGTGTGGTGAATTAGGAGAAGTTTGGGTCTCTTTTCACACAGATGCTTCAGTAACATCAGAATGCTGAAGAGAAAACATCCCTGTTTCTACATAGGTAACATGGCAACTCATGTATTAACACGCAGCTATAACACACAGCTATCCCTTTAATAACCAGCAAAACAAATAAAAAAAAAAAAACTGGGTTGTGATCTTGCTGGGCAAGTTAAGGTTTGGATTTAATCAGCTTAAAATTGCATGTATGAGAACAACCAACCATTATTACTAAAGATACACTAATGAGACTTTTCAACCAATTGACACTGCATTTAAATGCATCCATCATAGAATATGTATGATTTTTTATGATCTTTTACATAGTCATGAGAATCAAACAAATAAAAACAAGCAAAATCACAATCAGCAGGTTAGATTTTAGAAAAAAAAATCTGGCAATCGTTATCAGCCATAAAAGGCCTAATTAGTCTATTTCTTTATTTTGTTTTCAGATCAAGATTCTGGTCCAGAAAAAGTGTCAGACTTAGGATGTGCCATTAAACTTCTCTGTTGGTTCTCAACTTGGCATATATATATATATATATATATATATATATATATATATATATATAGTCAAAAAATAAACCCAAACAAATTAGTTGAGTTAAAAAAAGGCAACTGCGCTGGCACAATCCTACAGTTTCTGGCAAGCCCTGAGCTTTAAGAGACGAGATCCAAGAAGCAGGCAGCCCCCTGCCACCAGGAGCCCAGCAGGATTTCAGGGAAACCTAATTGGACACATGCAAATGAAAGATGTGTTAAAAATTCCTCTTCATGAGGCGGAGGGACCCGTTTTGACACCAGCATCCGCAGCTCTGCGATTTTCATCCTCCCAGTTATGCTTGTGGTTGCAGTTTGAAGTTGAAAATAATTTAAATCCACACCCTATTTTTCATTCTCTCGTCCCCTGCTTCTTTTATTTCTCATTCATAGCTTTCACCCCCCGCCCCCCTTTAGGTATGTTGACAATAACTGATTACAGACGGAGGAATGCAAGGAGAAATGCATGGCCTGAAGCAGGTATTAGATATCTGACTCCACCCTGACATGATAGCACCAACATGGGTGGCAAAGCTATAAAAACAGCCCCTCGCATCACCTACTTCTGGGTTTTTGGAGCCGATCAGTGACAGTCATGGTGGCAGCTTGTATTATCACACTCCTGCTGGGATGTAATGAAAACAATCACGCAGAGACGTGGGAGCTCTAGCTGTTTTTCAGGAACAGAAGGGCCAAGTGCTTGACTACACAAAAATTATTTGGACAAAAAAAAAATACAGTACATTTTATATATAACTGAGCAAGTATATTTTATGATGAATAATATTTATTTAATCTATAAAGAGATAATATATATGATTTATTTTCATCAAAGTGAGTGGGCGTAGCTAACAATGTTCTGGTCGTTTGGGCTGAAGTGAACCTGCTGTGCAGATTAAGATGCCAGGAATGTGAACAGTAGTGGTCAAAATTATGGAAATAAATGAGACGTGAGAAAGTAACAAAAAAATTTTACTTTTGTTTCGGGAGAAGAAACCACTTCTCTATTATGACTTAAAGGACTTCCTTTAAAGCTTAAAGGAAGTCCTACTATGACTTCCTTTAAGTCATAATAGAGACTTAAAGAAAATGAGACGTGTATGAAAAACCGCGATGTAGCCTAACCTGGTTCTGTTAATGAGATAATGTTAGAGTCAGATGAGAGCTGCAGTTTGAGACCTTATTACAGAGAATAAAACTAATAGAAAAATTCCAGATGTCAGGGAAATTAATATCATTCAGAGTAGAAAAAATGCACTTTCATTATTTCTGTATTTAATAAATAATTGCCAGATTACAATTAATTTAGAGCCACTATTTATCTTTTATCTAAATGATTAAACATGACTGCAACAGATTATTTATTCATCGGATCGCAGCACCAATAGGCCCTCCATAGCGTCTATGTAAACCACAAAATAAAGAACCACTTACAAAGAAAAACTGTGAAATCCAACTAGTCTGCAGACAAGACTTTAAAGGCGTCTCTGTGACTGGCTAAGCAGCTAACTAGTCCCCCTGCTGAGGCCCAGCTGCTGGATGCGATAGTACAGTAATGCCCTGGAAGCACCACAAAGCCTTTTATTTATTTCCTGTTGAAGATCAGCCAAGCTGGACGGGCATCGCTGGTGGCTCAGAGAGCCGCATCCAAGCGTCAGATTTGCTTCGAAATGCTGCTGGACACAACAAACTGAACCACTGCCCTAATTTAATAAAAACAATAATAAACACAACAGATCTGGGCTTTGAGTTAAAGTCAAACAAAGCCAGGCGTCTTCACATCTGCTGCGTTCTTCTTCTTCTTGTTCTTCATCTTCCTCTGGCTTATCCTAGGCAACAACAGAAGACAGAAAACAAGGGAGCGCTGAGAAGGGAAGGCGTGTTCCCTCTCGAGAGACAACAGATATGATGATTGAATCCGATCCCGTGTCTTTGTTGATCTCCCCTCTCTGCAGCAAACTATTTATGCTGTATTTTCTGAAATGGCAGCCATGTGTCACTCTCCGCTGCCTGAGAGTGTTGAGTAGTGGATAACCGAATGGGTCTGTCTGTAAAAATTAAACAAGGATTTACTCTGCATAAAATCCTCCAATCTGATCACTCTGCACCAGTCGGAGCACAACGTGTGGCTTCATTGTTTAGCGCCAAAGATGTGGAGCCAGAGAAGCAGGAAGTGATGTAATTATAAGCAGCAGCAGCAGAATAATAAAGCCATCTAGCATTTATGGTTTTTACATAGGAAAATAATTATAGCTTTAAAATGCCACATAATTAAAATGCATATCTGTTAGGAGGAGAACTCATAAGACGAATGAAAGGTAGATCTACTTGCAGTAGTCCGATATCGTTGTGGAGGAATTTTCACTTTTCTTTACAACGCTGCTGCAGTTCCAGTCAGTGTGTCTAATGGTTTCGGTGCAGCTCTCCTGAGGTCCACCACAATGAGGTTGAGGTCTGGTGTTTGATCAAGTCATGCGATGCCATTATTCTTTTATTTTTCTGCTATTCTGTGGCAAGTTGGCTGCTGTGTTTGTGGGTGTCGTCCTGACCCCATTGTGGTCCATTTTTAGACAGATATCCTCATTATTGACTCTAAGCAATTACAATTTCCCACTACAGACTATCTGCCTTCCTTGATGTAGAAAGATAAGAAGCCAAAGTGGAACAATGCAACTTGTTACGCATTTGACACTTAAGCACATACCATTTGATGGGCACATTAGCAAGTTGACAGAATATTTTTGGATAAGTGGGGAGACTCCGCTGCACGTGGGGCCGAGCTGTCAAACACCACAGTGCAAAAACACAAAGTCTTACTAAGTATTTTTGTCTTTTTTATAGAAGTCATGCAATAAAATTACAAGGATTATAACAAAATTGGTTATAGGAGCTTGTTTTAAGTAAATAATTCTTTAATATTGATGAAAAAGTACTAGTTATAAGTAAAATAATCTGCCAGTGGAACAAGACCTTTTTTCCATCTAAGTTATAACGTCTTGTTGCCATGAAACATGTTTTAATTTATATCCTAAGACAGGAAGGGAGCCCAAATAATTATCTTTCCACCACTTTGCTGGATAGTTTGTTTGTGATAAAATTTTGAATTTGGTTTTTTGGTATAAAATCTGTGTATCACCTCACTATTTTAAACTAATTGATCATTAAGAACGTTTCAGAAGTGTTGCGATTCATTCAGAGGTGACTGAATCAAAGTCTCTGTATTGGGTGAACATACATGTTGTTGCCCGATCATAAACTAAGCACACCTGATTTACGTCCCCTCTTAAATCTTATTAGATAAGCAAGAGTGTGCTTAGTTTACTTTGTAGCTAATATTTTATTCTAAATTATTAAACAATAAGAAGAAAAGTCTGTTTACTTCAGATTAAATAATTTTAGATCCCAGTGATTTATTAACTCCTAATAGATAAAATCTGAGAATTGAAATTTTCTTCTCCACCGAAGACGACTGCAAATGTTCAGCCCAGAGGCATATCATTATCATGGTGATTACTCTGGTCTCTAACCTCCATTTTCACCCCCTCTTAGCCTTAGTTGTCAGGGAGCTGCAGAGAAAACATTGGGCGTTCTTTAACAAATGTCTGTGACCTGCTCTCCATCATCCAACACATAAGTGCCACACTGTCAGAGGTGCCATGCAACCTCGAAGCAGAAACAGTAAGTGGGTGTGTGCAGGAGAAACTGGGTTGTTAGTGCCTGCTCAATTATCACCACCATATGTTGCTCACACTGCATCTCCAGGACTTGTGAAGCTGTTACAGAGAAAAACTGGACTACTTTCTATACATCCCACTTGGAGGCTTTGAAATCTGATGTTTCTTTTTTTTTTTTTTTTAATTAGTTAAATACTCATTTTTTGGGGGAATTTATAGTTTTATTTTCTCTTAGGGTCCATAGAAAACAAAATGTTATGAATACAGTATATGACGAGGGATGTGTCAGTCGGGCTATCCCAATGTCCAGACCTGCTGACTCATATTTTGGCCAATTTCTTCCTTCTTTTAAAAACCATAAAACAAGAAACTTAAAACAAGAAAAATAAGCTTCTTTGAGAGAGAGAACCACTTTTGACTGAGTCTGAAAACCTCAATATTGAGATTAAGCCCCTTCACAGAACCTATTAAAATAATCTTGGCGGTTCTAAAGGAAAAGATTCAGACGCTGTGGACTTTTTAACTGCAGATTGTTTGAGCTTGTAAATCTTAGAGATGCACCAATCAGGATTTCCTGACTGATATCAATTTCCATTTTCTTTTGAGGTCTGACCTAGTGACAATTGCTTCGTCCCAAGAGTCTGTCACACATAGGCATAAAATAATTGATGCGGGTTCTTAGAAGAATGTCTATGAACCCAACAGAAATTGAACGAATTTTAAGATTAGATCATGTGACACCAACCTTAATCCTAATTTTATAAAACTCAAAGATCATCAAACTACAACCCAATTGAAATAAGGCTGAGAACAGCGACATTATATTTTGATGCGTTTAAAGACTACAAGAAAAAAAAAAAAAGATTGATATTTTTGGTATTTGATCAGCTGATCAGGGATCAGAGCCAATCAGGTGAAACCGGCCTGTCCTAATCTCTGGCTGATTGGTTAGTGCATTTCTAACTATGACTTAATCAATATTATAAAACATGCTGAAAATAAATCCAGTGGCTTCATTTTGAAAAGCCTTTTCCATTTTGAAAAGTCTTAGAAAAAAAAAAAAAGGTGAATTTTCATTAATAGCCAGTAACTCTCCATTAAAGACAAATCTGTTCCCTATTGTCTTCTGCTACCAGTTCTCAGTCTGAATCTCAGCTGGTGTCAGAGCAGCAGATGATAAGCGAATACCCGGTCACTGTGAGCAAATGGTGCGGCTCCGGCAGCTTTTCTGGCTGAGCACAAAAAGGCTTTGGCAGCGTTTCGAGGACTGTTATTGTCAACAGTGTGTTTTCCCAGTGGGGGAACATATTGTATAACCAAATGCTTGGATGTTAAGCAGAAATATCGTACAGCGCAGCTTTGTTCATTTGCATGAGGTTGCATAAAGAGATCATGCACACAGAGCTGTTTTGGGTCACAACACCTTGGTGCAAAGTCAAGATGTTCGCTACACATTGAGATCAGATCCCCGCTGGTGAAGGTCAGCGTGACACAGTCGCAGAGCGACGGGTGTTTTCTTACGTGCTTGAATCGATGCAATCGTCCCAGAGCACCTTTCATCTCAGGTTTATTATCGATCACGCCTCACAGTAAATTATTTTGAAAATGTATGTGATGGTGCTATAAACTGCACGGATACAGAAACAAGACTCGGGACTTGACTGGCGTACCTAATGCTGTTAATCACATGCAGTGGACAACTCAGTTATGAGGTAAGAGGAAACCAGTGGCAGCTGATATCGGGATCGATATTTCTATAATAAATTGCCTTGTAAGCAAAGCCGTGTCAGCACTGAATCTGAAAAATTTGCTTTCCACAAAACGAGTCCTGAGAACAGACAGTAAGATATAAAGTCAGCTGTGAGAGAAAGTCAGCTGAGAACAAATAATATAATCTGTGACATTTTTTTTATTGTTGTAAGGTTCTCAACATGGTTTTATGCTCATTTGAGATTTGCTTCATCTTATTTTTAAAAATGTGATCAACATGAGGACAGATGGAAACATTTACTAAGAACAGGATCTGGTTTAGTCAGCATGTCAGAGACAGGGCTGATTAACATGGACATAAAAGATGACTGAGATAATAAAAAAACATCTTAAAATAAAGTCATCTTTGATCAAACATAAATCTAAAAAAAAAAAAAGCTGATTATTACTTCTAACTAAAAATGAACTCATCAGGAATTTAAATCTTCTGTAAAGCTTTGGCCTTGTAATATAGATTATGGATCGATTCCCATTGAAGTGAAAATATAACAGCATTAAAAATATTTTTTCTAGCCTTTCTGCCATCATAAGCAGCAGTGAGGCAATGGAGAGGTTCAACTTTACCACTGTTTTAAAACTAGGACAAAATGGATCACGGACATTTTAAACTATGCACCATCTCTATTTTAGCGATTAGCACAGTTAGCATTGAGACACTGAGTATAGTCTACAGGTTGCAGATTCTTATCTCATCAGAACTTAAAGCTCAAAAATCTAATAGAAACCAACTTTGCCTTAAAACGTTCAGCCGTCTTGTTGCCTGTCGAAGCCTCTCTCACTCTCACCAACACTGAAAATTATAAACTTGAACTTGTCTTCCTGCAGCGACAATCTTTTGTTTCCGTCAGTGCAATTTGGAAAAGTTTATGTATCTATCTGGAGAAGGATCAGATTTTAGATTGTCCAATAATCATGATTGTTGCATTAGATCCCTTGTTGCAAAAAAAAAAAGCAGTTTCCAGTCAATAGCTAATTTTTTTTATGCAGTTCTACCTCTTACTGCTGGCAACACCTGACATTGACCTTTTTATCAATCCTTCTCTAAGATTTCCTCTCACTCTATAGTTTACAGTCATAGTTGCGCAATTCCTCAACAAAACAGAAAGTAAATTGGAATCCCTAAAGAGTTTGTACACTCATTTTCCTGAGTATACACCTCAGTCTTTCTCTCACATTGCTCATCTGTACCTGACACTCCTCCTTTACATTTGTGCTTTACGGTGCATGCCTGCAGCGCATCCATCAGCATGCAGAGCATGTCAGCTAACCCCCTGACTGTGGTCTCACTCACTGCCGCATCCAACTGCACTCATTTGCACACTATCACAGGCCTCATCCAAGCCTCGGCGTTGAAAAAGCTTCAAACGGGACTCAGAAGTTGAAAGGTTGTTTTAATGAAAGTGATCTGACCTCAAACCACAAACCACGAGCTTCTGCAGCGGAGATAAACCAGCCGGAAACGCTCGGCTCTGTCACGCAGCTACGTTTGTAGCGATATGACGATTTAGCTTACATTCTTGCTTTCTGCACACTGTCGGAATACAAATTGAAACATTTCAAGTTGTGTGAAAACGTTTGCTGGTGCATTCGCTCTGCCTTCAGACTGCATCCCATCGCTCAAAGCACAATGGAAATATTGGAGAACTGACATGATGATCATACACAACTCCCTTTACATCAGCGTTGAAAGAATGAATAGGAAATGGGCTGCTTTAGCGAGCATCCATTATTCATTAAGCACGGCTCCCTTCCTCCTCCTCCTCCTCCTCCACATCAACAACCCTTCTCATTCTTTTCCTCGCTCTTTAATTCACTATTTTCTCGCACTGTTTACATGTTATCGCCACACAACCAGAAGCAAAATGCTTCAGAGCATACAAACAATAAAACAGATTTGATGTCAGGCCTCTAAAAGAATACAACCCCACATTACTGCCTCAGCGGCAAAAGATTTCATGTGACACGGCGGAGATGTTATTGCACTTGGTGACACAGTTCATGGATTAAAACTACCTGCAGCTGATACAGTAAGTCACAAGAAGGTGAGACTTTGATGCTGCGTTTCACACGGCGTCAGACTTTACAGTGCTGAAGGAAAAAGATGGGAAGAATCTCTTTTCGGGTCTGTGCGCCATCTTTACAATTCATTTTGAAGCCTTGCACCGCAGGAAAAGCAACGCATAAGGTTCAGTTTCACCCAATTTACATCATCTTTTAAGACCCGAGACGTGAAGCAGCGTTATAAACATCAGGTAGTAAGCGGGTGCGAGGTTGTAAATGCATAAAAAAAAAAAAAGTATTTACTCTATTGACAGATTTCATCAAATCAAGCAGATTTGAAACATTTGGGTTTAATAAAATATGGCATATGCTCAGGTACATATGCCATATTTAAAATTTCGATGAGCAAACAATTTTAGAATCAGTAACGGCCAAGAAAAAAAAAAAAAACCTGCTCAGTGCATCCCTGTCATCTCTTAGATTTACAAGCTTAACTTAAAGCTGCATTCAAGAAAATCCAGTGACTGAATCTTTTCTTGTCAACTGCCTGTGCCACTGTGATATTGCGCAACTTCTGCACTTTGGGCTCCCTTTTGTTTTCCCCCTGCAGAAAAGCAATGTTTGTTTTCCCTCGTCATTCATCCCTATTAGACCAACGAGGACGAATGTTTGCTTTCATTTCGTTGAAGTAAAGCCACAAAGCACAGGGGTTTAAAACTTCTCAACTACACCCCGTTTTCCCAGAACAGGTTTCACTTTTATTCAAAAGGAGCTTTATTGTACACAATCAATAACCATAACTGTTGGATTTTCTTTCAGTCTGTCAGTCGCATCAAACATGTTCCTAAGCTTGTCCTCTAATTGCTTTGCGGTGTGTTTTGCAATGCAGTCCAACAACTCAACACATGTACAATGGATAAACTTAAGTGTTGCCTGAGGAGGGTCCGCCCATATTACATCTTGCAAAGTGACATCATACGCTACGACCAAGGGCCACATTTTTTTTTTTTTTTACTCACGACAGGCAGACTAAGCAAGTGGTTTTCATTTGAAGTAGATCCTGAGGCGAGGAGTCAGACAACGACAGAACAGAAACGCTTTTCTGTGGCCTAAACTTTGGTTTAATTTGAGGGAAATTACTGACAAACTACTACCCAGTCCCACTGCTGCGCTCACTGTAAATAGTTGCTTAGGAGACAGCAGAGGCTGCTCCCTTACTGTCTCTTTTCAGAGTTGGCCTGAAGGTTTTTTACACATCTGAGGAGATAGTTTAGTTCTCTGCTCTTTAGAGAAACTCCCTAAAGGCTCCAGATTTCTTGGCTGAGGTGCACTGGATGATGCCATTTTCTATTAACATATTACTTGTGGTAAACAAACACTAGAAGGCTAAAGATTAACAAAGTGTATTTGAACATACTTTTCCAACTTTACCTATTAATGCAGGGGGAAAAAACACTCATTTTTTGTAAGATTAGACACAAACCAATCTATGTTTAGTTCAATATCGTCTTTCCATCTGATTTTCTTCAACCCTTTTTTTTAATATTTCTAATCAACACCACTGATTAAAAATGAAACCACATGTCCGGGTACGGCTTAAAAATAAAATTTCTGGGTTTTTTTTATACAATATCCATCTGTAATCAGTTTGCTTTTTACTTGTTTTCTTAAAAAAATAAAATAAAATTATTAGAGAACTATGAGAACTTTAATTTTGAGAATATTATATGAGATTATAATATTAACAGGAAAATATAAGCAATTTTACCAGAAAAACATCTTCAAATTCAATAAAAAAAAGTTGATTTAAGGAGAAAAGCATGACATGTCCAGGTCAGTTTGTTTAGTTCTTTCTCCCAAATAGACAGCTGTTTGCACGATTGTCTCAAAATCCTGCTGCTGATGATAATTTGATATTGATATGTGAAAAAATAAATAAATCAAGTATCATCTGTGAACCACACACCAAAGAATAACTTTACAAGGTGTTCCACATTCCTCATTTTAATTTTTAATTTTTCATGTTGGGAGTTCACATAAAACTTCAACTTTACCCTGGTAATAATTTATCCTTATATTATTTCAACAATTGCCGTATGAGAGTCAAAACAAAAACGTATCCTGGGCTTTTTAAAAATAAAAATATGCACTAATGTACACATTATTGGCTTATGCATCTCTGACAAAATCCTTCCAAGAGCCAATCATGTCATCCATTTCTAAGCTGATCGATAGCCCATAATGTTTTTTCTTTTACTCCATTTTTCAGCAATCTATTTCATACAAGTCCAAATCAAAACAGTTTAAAATATCAGTTTATATAGTTACATTCTTCTCTGCCGTCTGATGAGCTCTTCTATCTTATAGGATTCTCAAAGACAGATCATTCAAAATGTCCAGCAAGAGTCATAAAAAACTCAGCAGCTACAGGAAGGAAAAGGGGCCCTGCAACAGATGGCACGGGCCCCCAGGGGGTCCAATGTGACAGAAACCTCGCCAAAAAATTAGAAAAAAGTAAAACCAAATTGGACACACTGTTCTGATCTATTTAAAGGGCTTTGCACGAGGTCAGCTGATGATAAAACTACTGAGTGTCTCACTTCCCTCGAGTGTCAGTCTGGGGTGGAACAGATCAGACAGCGAGGACGGACGAGTGGGACAAAGGGAGACACGGCAGGTACTGTAGCAGTTTGCACAGCTGTACACTGTCCACATGCTGAATGACGCGGTCTCTCTGTCGCCGAGCGCTCTGTGGGTGGATTCAGAGGGTTTCTGATTCCCCCGGAAATTCCTCCAAGCAGGAAGCAAGCGCACCACTGCAGTGCTCGTATTCTGCTTTCCAAGGTTTCGTTTCGATTCCAGTCCCCACTTCATTCTTTATTAAAACAAATAACATCCCACACAATGCACACCAGATCCCCAGTGACTCCCCTTCCAGTTACTTGGAATTGGAAGAGCTGACTGCCCTTTCCAGCTAAAAGTGAGGGGTTAGACTCTAATCTCGTTTCTCTGTATGGCATAAACAGTTTTTTGGGGGGTTTTTCCCATCGTTATTAAATCATTTCAACATGATGCCAAAATCCAAACACAGACTGCAGGGTTCGCCTTCTGCAGCACCACCCGCAAGTACGAAGAAGCCTCCGGTTGCAACACACTGCAGCTTAATGTGCAAGCCTCTGCTAATAAAGCACAAATACAGACAGCATTTACCTCACTGTAACCAAGGATCCTACAGCTTCAATGTCAAACTTCCTTACTTTTCCAGAGTGCAGTTTCTAGTGACCCAAGTTCTTTTTAAGGCAAATTGTAGAAATAATTTTAAAAGAAGAATTTCTTTTTGCTATTTTCAGGCTTTAATTTCTAAGCTTGAGTAAAAAGGAGAATAACACAGAGGAAGAATGAATAAAGAGTCTTCCACTCACACAGCAGTCTCCAAATATATAGCTGCAGTAACTGAGGATCAATAAACGGACTGGATGGATTGATTATAGATAAACAGACAGATCGATAGGATGGATGGATGGATGGATGGATGGATGGATGGATGGATGGATGGATGGGAAAAATAAGATGGATTTATGAATAAATGATAGAAGGATAGTGGATGGATGGAAAGAAAGAAGAAGAAATGAATGATAGAAAGATTAATGGTGGGTGGATGGATGAAGAAATGAATGGATTGAAAGAAGGATGGATAAATGATGAATGAAACGTAGGAAGAAAAGGAAGGAATGAAGAATTAATGAATGATTGATGGATGGGTGAATGAGTGAATACATGATGGATGGAAGGAAGGATTTATCAATAAATGATAGATGGATGAAATGAAGGAAGGAAAGAAGGATAAATGATCGATGGATGAACTTTACAGTGGAATATTCTGGGGATATTCCACTCTAATCTGTGTGGTGAAACATTTTCACAACATTGCACAGGAACCCTGCCTGATAACACCCACTCCTGTCTGAACCAGTCTGTTCTGATGCCGACTGACATCATTCTCACTGGTAGATGATAAGTGCTTGTTCTGGCAGGGCTCATCCCTAAAATTAACACCAATTAATTTCGGGGATGAGAAACCGTTCATCCATTTGCAGCAGAGCGCTCTGATTTGACGCACCAGGACGGCTCAGAAGAAGAAGAATCCAAGGACTTCAGGGTATTACAATAGAGCAGGGAAGATGTGGGATAAACTACAGGGCTGTTAGCTTGAGCTTAATATCCAGCAAGCTGTCAGACACTCCAGGTTTGCACAACTAGTTCCTCCCAAAGCTCACAGAGGATTTTATCAGTCGCCAGATGTAGCATGTTTGTTTCACCCAGCACGCCCACACTCAGACAGCATCCACTTCACAGGCTTTCCAATATACCAGTTTACAACGGGGGGTGTGGGGGAAGAAAACAGAGGACGGACATCTTGGAAGTCTTACAGAGTAATTAAACGTAAGATAAAGTTAGCTAGCAGCTCTGTTTTATTAGGAGATGAAATGCCATCTGGTGCAAACAAACCTCACCTAAACTTCTTTATGTATCTGATAAATTGGCCCACCCAGGGAAAAAGTTTCATTGCACATAACGGCTACAGCAGACATGCTTACTGCCAAGGCAACGAGCGGGGAGTAGGCAAATTATATTTAAATAAATGCAGCCGTTTTATGAGCCACAAACTGCAGAATTTAATGTCTTTTGTTCCGACTTTATGTGAAAGATTAACACAAAGTGGTGTTGAACTGTGAAGTTGAGGTAAAATAAAGCTTTTGTTTTCTAAACAATTATGTTTGTGTGTATTCATAATTATTAAGTTTTTGGGGTCACATCTTTACCAGCTTTGCGCATCTGCAGACGTAAACATCTGTCTCGTGGGAAAAAGCAGCTCCGTCAGTCAGATTGGACAGAGAGCGTCTTCGCCTAATGATTCTCTCAATTAAACCAGTCAACAAATTTAGATCTGAATTTTGACTAGATTGACATAGATATGCTTTTGATCTAAATCGCTCCGTTGCAGTTCCGGCTATGTGTTTAGGATTGTTTTCCAGCTGGAAGGAGAAATCTTTGGCAGCCTTTAACAGGGTTTCTTCCAGGACCGTTGGTATTTAGCTCTGTCCATAATCTCCTGGCTAATTAATATTAGTTCATGTGGAAGCCCGTGCCTCTTTAGCTTTGCATGTATATGCTCCGTTTTTAGACGATGGATTGAACACTCCTCTGTTCGATGTTACTCATGAAAATAACCATGTGTATTGATCATGCTTCCTATGTATCTTGCATAACAGAATTCCATGCTTTTCATCAATTTCTAGATTTTTGTTCCTGCAATTTTAGAACTTTCTGGGAATTTGGTTACACAACTCTTAACCTAAGGTATTAACCTCGAAGAGTTGTCTGACGTCATTATCTCTAGGTTACACAAATAATGAAATAACACAGGGTTTAAACCGGCTTCAAAATTTCAGACAGTGCCATAGGGCCATTTCATCACGGCTGTTGTGGGTTCTGGACTTAATTACACTAAATCAACTCCATTTCAAGATGTCTAACTCAGGAAATCAGTAATAGAGTATCAAAGACTAAATGTAGATCATTTAAAGCACAGTTCATAAATGTTGGTACCTATAAACTCTGTATGTTTTTACCTTTACTAGGTATCATGGATCAGGTTTTGCTTGTGCATTTGGATTTATGGTGCACCAAATTTAAAACGCCACACACTGCGAAGACAGAACGGAAGGCGAAGATATTCAAATCAAGGTGTCACTGATAATGAAGTCGCTAATTCAAATTGAAAATGTTCGGTAGTCGGCTTTGATATTAGCCCTGAGGAAGAGAAGTCAGGTCCGTCCGCCTCCAAATGTGCTCCTCATCGATAATTTCTCATTTTCAGAGCCGATGCAACTTAATCGCAGCCAATTATAAGCATGAATTCTTCTCTCGTTTTCTCATTCAGAAAGCAGCCCTGCTTTAATCTGCAGTAATTGCCCATGTCAGGTTGACTAACAGATTTATTCAAAGTAATTTAGCGGCAACTCCGCATGACAATAAAGAGCTCATTCCATCTCAAGGTATTTAATTCTCAAAGTAGAACAGCAGGAAAGGGTTGAGTACAGAGGTTGTTAAAATAAGATTTAAATACAGAGTAATACATGAGAAAAAAATAGGGAAATCATGATGTACTAAACGAAGGACAATTCATCAATGTCTATATAGATGAATAAGGACACGTTACATTGAAATGGTCAGAAAACGTAGCTTTTTACAGAGTTTTCAGCTCAGTCTGAAAAAATCTCCAATTTTATTAAGTGAGGTTGTAGTTCTGAATTAGTATGAAGAAATAGAAACAGAATATAGAAACATATTTAGATTTTCAGATTATTACATACAGCATCACATTGTCTGAAAGATGCATACAATTCATCCAAATGTTTTCCCATCCAATAAACAATCTATTCATAATTTTTTGCTTAGAGTCTTTGGCTTTTGCAGCTTCCAGATTAACCAGTGTAGATTGCTATATGCCATAAATTCATAGTACTTCATTACTTCAACATAGGTTAAAAAATACAGAGAGAAATTGGATCTTTACAAAAACAAAATATGTAGGAATCCCAGCAAATTGGCCAATTAAAATCTCTTCAGTGCATAGATTTAAAAAAACAACAACAACAAAAATAAACAGAACATGTATAAATTTGCTGTTGTACGCTTAATCAAAAGATCTAAAAAATGTTGTCTTCTGGGCAACATATCTTCCCAGTTTTCCATGTTGACTAAGAGACATCATTTATCCCAGAATCCAACCTTAAAAAACGCTGCAGCTGTCTTAATATTTAGCCTGCACACATCAGGTTGGCATCATTTGAAAGTTTTCTAAATGCCTGCTTGCTTTGACATACAACTCTCCAGAAAATGTTGCAAAGAGACATACAAAATGCAAAAAGAAATATGAATCTTAGGGCACATTATTCACTCTCCATCCAGTAGTGCGCTGCAGGCAGTCTGCAACAAGGATGCTGATCTGTTGCTGCCCCTGACCTCTGACCTCCCCTGCTACAGAGCCCGCCTAAAGGGATTAATGCATGTCACACAGCCGTCCATGATGAGCAAAAAGAAAAAAGGAAAAAAATATATAAATCCTCAGCTAACTTATGCAGCAAAGAGGAGAAATAACTCATGGCTTATCCATCAATCCACCCGCAGCTCACCGACATGTTGGAAGAGGCTCAACTAAAGCTCAATCAAAAACCGAGTCAGGGTCAGAATATGAGGAAAACAAGCATGTTTGACTGGAAATAAGGAAAAAGACAGACAGAATAGGAAAACAAGGAATGCAGGCAGGAGAAACTCCAAAAGCTTGATCCATTAACCTACTTTGACGCACCAGGCTGACTGAAGACGCTGCAGGTTGACAGGAAAACGGTTCCAAAAATATAAACAAGGCGAACCAAACCTATAGACGGGTTGACTCAAACATTAATAAAGCAACAAACACACCTGAAATGGACGCTTCACAAGGGAGAAAAAAAAATCAGCACGCCGCTGCCTGCCGCGGTGCGTAAAGGACAGGTAAGACGGAGCAACACGCTGCTGGAATGATGCCGTTCCCTGCTAGGTTGATTAACACCAGCGCGCTTTTTTGAGACGAAACGACGAAGTAAAAACATACAACTCACCCTTATGCCTTTGAATGTTAAGTCCTGAGCCCAAATTGTCTGGGAAGAGGCGAGGCGGAGGTTCAGCGTTGCCGCCTGTCAGTGGAGAAGGTGGAGTTAGAGGTTTACTCCAACACAACAGAAAGCCGCCTGTCGGCTATAGCATCCAGGCTGCCGGGATAGGGTGACACCTGCTGGCCTACAGCTGTATTACAACATCAAAAGCAGCCAGTTTGTCCTCAATTTTGATCTTTTAATTACAGATTTTATTTGGGGTTTGATCTGAAGATTTATGCTTTTCAAACTGATGGATTCTATTTCAATCCAAGAAGTGTCTTACATTTGTTTTGTTTATATTATGTTTCCTCTGAATATGTCTTTTTCTTAAATGTATTATTTTGTTTACAAAGACACGTGGTTTTTAGTCCATCTTCAAATTTATTTTTTTTGATCGGATCTGTTTTGACTCATTATTTAAAGAAATATAATGCATACAGTTAATTTTTTTATAAAGCAATGTAACCTGAGAAAACACAAAATGTAGATTTTATATTAGGATTTTACAGGTGGAAAAAAACTATCCCAACCAGCCTGCAGCTACTGTATGTGTAAAAGTCACTGCCCCATGTTTAAATTGATGAATTGATTTTGACTAACCACATTTTGTGGTTTACCTTTGTTAGGCACACCAAAACCTGATTGCTATCAGACTTGTGTAATTATAAAACTTCTTAATCTGATTGACATCAAGGCTACAAGATCTTAAAATGTAATGCATCAGGCCCTGATCTAAAAACATTCAAGAATATACTTCATTGACATCTACTAGCATGAAAATAGTTATAAACTCATTTCTAAGGCTTTGAGACTCCAGTGAACCACACTTGGCCCTTTTTCACTAGTTGGTACCTCTACAGCGTGACTCAACTCCGCTCATCTCTATATGGTTCAGATGGTTTTCCATTACAATTTATAGTGGGTGGGGTTGTCATGTACATGGGCAAGTCCTGAGTCTAAGTATCGCAAAGTGATCTGTACGCAACATAAACACAACAATGTGAACATGGAAATTATGTTGAACAGTCTGCCGGTCTTTATGTCTGACTCGAAAAGGAAGAAAACCTTTGGGTAGAGAAGAACAGGAGACTGTGATAAAACCAGTGACTCCGCCCTGAGCCAATCATTGATCGACTGCCTTCTGAAGTCACGTTTTCAGTCTGACTCGCACACTTGGATCCCCAATGAAGTAGGTACTAAAAAAGAGGCTGGTGCCACATACCTGTTACAAGTGGAAAACAATCATAAGTGAGTAGAGTTGAATCGAGCTGCTCTGAGTAGATGCTGGGAAAAGGACCAAGAGCCGTTATGGATAAATGGAGAAAACATGGATCAATGAAGAAACTTCCCCAGAAGTGGCCAACCTACCAAATTTAATCCAAGAGGGCACCAATGAGTCACCAACTCACAAAAAATACAAGAACAACATCTCTAACACCACAGGCAATTCTTGCCTTGGTTAAGGTAAAAAAAAAAAAAGACTGGGTGGAAATGACATAACAGGATAATCACAAAGCAAAGATCATCATACCTACAGTCAGACATTATTGGTGGTAATGTGATGGTTTGAGGTTTGATGACTTTCCATAAAACAATGATGTCCACCAGAAAATCCAGTGTGGCATGTTGTGTTACATTTACAATATCAACTGTAATGGTTGTTGTCACCAGCAGCTCATAAAAATCATGACTAAGTTTATCATCAAATCTATTTTCCACCAATGAACCGGAAAAGGTCGCCCATAACTAGTCTAAAGTCCACCTCATAATAAAATTACTTCAAGTTATTAAATAGTTTGAGTAAAAATTGCGCTCATGTTTTAGTAAAGCTTTGTATTCAAATAGATTTTATTTGTCCTTCAGTTCTTAAATTAGCCAAATTAAATGTCTGATCTGATTGTTACATAATTTGTGCTGGCAAATTCTAATTTTGTTCAAGTTTCCTGCCGGGATTCCTCTTGGATGGTTCTCAGTTGAATAAAGTACAACACAAAACATGAAAATTGCTTTTCTCTTTCAATGTCCTTTATTCAATGTTTGTCTTCATGGCTGCACTTCTATTATTATTCCTTTACAGCCTCTATGATCACATAATCATGGCCACCGCCTGCCGTGGTTTTAGAGCCCTCACTAGTGACGCATTCATATGATTCAATGATCATTAGTCTTCCAGTAACTTTTTTTTAGGATAAAGTAAATTATTAATCTGATTTTATGATAATATAAAGAGCAGGACTTTGAATCCAAGACAAGAAACATATATCAATAAAAGCAGCTTCAAAGTGAATCTTACTTTATAATGTCTTATTTTTTTTAATGTTATGAAGTAGAAGTAACAGCATCATTTATCTTATTCCTAAATAAGAAAATCCCTGAATTACACAGAGACCGCTGACATGATCTTTATTTCACACGCTCTTCACTGATGTGACGACGTTATCGCGTTTGGCTGAAACGGTTTCTCCTATGACAACCACCTCAGTCTTTCCTCTTGTCACTCCAAAGGTCGCAGTCATAAACAGGAGATTTTATGACCCCCCACCGAGTCCACACTTCACTCCACCCAGGAGAGCTTACCATTTCATAGAGCCCACAGGAGACTGATAAAGGGTTCCTTTTCCTTTCCCTAAGCTTCAGAGGTGTTTACCCGAAGAGACGCTTGGATTTTATCAAGAACATCTGGAAAATAGAGAAAAATGCCATCTTCAACAAAGATTCTGTATTTTGTTTTGAGCGCGCTGCTCACTGCCATTTCTGTCGGTTTGCTTGGTTTTGCCATGTCCACGACATGGTCTAAAACGGTAATGGATTGCGAAGGATCTGGGACCACTGGAAGTGCAGAAATAACGATGGGCCTTTTCAATGGAAAGTTAACAAGAAACTCCTGCCCCAGCTTTGGCAGTGAGGATTCATTTTCAGGTAATTATTCTTGGAATATTAAGGGCTATAAGTTGAATCACACTTGTATCCCTTGAGATGACAAACTATAAAAAAAAGGCTGTATTCTGTAAAAGTTTAAGATCTCAAAAGGAGAATCAACTCAAAATAAGTTTCAATCTCATGAGATTATTGTGTATTCTTCAAACACGGATGCATTACAGGACTTACTAGTCTCGTATTTTATGTCTGTCTGCAGTGTTTCCAGAATTGTTACGTATAGAAGTGACTCCTCGGGTTCTCCACGGTCTGTGTTTGGGCCTGCTGGGTTTGTGTTTCCTGACTTCTGCCCTGAGCATCCTTGTCTCACTCTACAACAGCGTCAGTAACCCTTACGAGACCTACATGGGCCCTAACGGGGTTTACACCTGCTCCTCCATCAGCGGTGAGTGGCGCTAAAACAGTATTCACACACCACAAGAGTCTGAGGATCTTATTTTGCTTTTATGTTCACTGTAAATAATAGTAAAGTGTTACAGCATAGATAAAACACACATTTCTATTTCACCCCTTTAATCTCGTACCACTGAATAAAATTAAAACATCATCCTAAACTTTGATTATTTCATGTTTAATCAATAATCTAACAAATGAAAGAGGCTGGCACAACTGCAAACCTATAAAAACAAGGCCTTACTTCAAAGCTAACTGGCTGGACGATGAGCGCGATGTGGTGTGGAAGTGGGGAGGAGCATAACACAGGTGGAAGCATAAAAAACTTTCATAAAAATCTTTAGGTAATGAAAACATAAGTTGAGGAATTATAGGAAAAAGTAACATGTGAACATAAATGCTGGGAGGTTGGCTCTTGAAGTGAAAATCAGGTAAATGATTAGGTCTGGTACTTATTACAACTTTTAAATTAATAAACCGCAAGAGCAGAATTAATTATGTTTTTAATCGGTTGTTGTTTTTAGTATCTTAATTGTCAAAAGTGAAGTGATATCAGTGTTTGTCTGTTAATGCATTTATGAATGAAACTGCAGCTGCTCATCTTGACTGAGACAGCAGAAGATATTTTATTATCTCAATGGGACATTTGTGGTTAGAAAACGTAAAAAAGGCAGCTAGCTTTAAGTGAAGTAAATCAGAAAATAGCAGAAACCAGAAAATATGCTCTGGCCAGTGAGAACAAACACAAAAATAAAAAAATACCAAAGAAACGGGAAGTAAAGGCAGAAAAACCTGCAACAGGAACTGCACTTTCAAACTAAATGAGGATCTAAGGCCTACAGAGGGAAACCATAAATAAAGTTACACCTTAAATTACAGCCTACATGAGACACATTAAAGACGTGGCGCTATGTACGTGGAAAAACTTAGTGGGTAGGAATACTTTTGTAATGAACTGCGTCACATCAGGATGATGTGAAGTTGAGCTGAATGCAATCTTTTCTCTCTGCAGCGTTCTCGTCTGTTCTGGTCCTCATCATTTACGTGCTGAACCACATTCTGACCAAAATGCAAGAGGAGTTGGTTCCCAGCATTGCTGACATTCCAGCTACTTCCGTGACGCTGACTCAAAAAAAGCTGGAGGTGAAGCTTGGGTATTTCCTGCTCATCCCTTACGCGGTGCTCTCTCTGCTGGCCATCTTGCTCATCTACCTGTACGACCACGCAGCCTACACCCACAGACGGGAACAGGAGAGGCCCACAGAGGACGCCCCTAAGGAGATCATGATGTACTAGTGATAATCACGCCAGAGACACTTTCGCGTTTCCTAACGACTTTCTGGGAAAACTTGCTGTGATAGATTATTACAGATCATGGTGGTTTACAGAAAAGAATGAATGCACAGCTTGCTTGATGCACAATGTGCAGGAATTGATTTATTGCATTCAGTTTTGACATTTTAGAGAGAATGTTTGATTGCATTTCAGTTTTAAGTTAATTTATCCAAAGTGTGAGAAGCCAAAGTAATCATTTTTATTGTATATTTTTCACATAAAATATCTCACATAATATTTTTCTTTAAAACTTATTTATTTTATATGTCAACAATACAATAGTTCTTAGTGCAAAGCGATACCTTTCTATCTCTTTCAGAATAAAATAACAGTCAAATCAGTATCAGCACTGATATTGCTAATCAACAATGTGCATGCATCCGTTTGCATTTCTTGGATGAATGCACATTGTTTTTTTTTCAGTTTAATATCAAATTATTTTCTAAAGAAAAAAAAAATTGATCAAAAGCAGTAACAAAGTAATGGTATTCACTGATGTTTGCTGCCCTCTCTCTGAGATATGATGCAATTGCAAGGAGTCAACATCAGTCAAATGCCACTGCTGAGACATTTCCGGATCCTCAGAGTTTCCTCTGGTTTACCAGCCTTCATATGGAAACATGTTGTGCTAAGTGTTGCACAATTGACGTTATTTGGGTAAAGAGCCACTGTAACACATCAAAGAAAGACATCTTATCCCTCTAAAGTGACAACAGGGAATTTTTTTTTTCTTGCACAGTTTGGAGTTGTTACTTTAGATATTGTTCTTAGTGCAAATGTATGCATTAAACCTGTTTAAAACCACCTGAGTGGTTACTGTATATTAATCCTCCTGAGAAACCACAGTTTTTTTGTTGTCACCAATAAGGTCCTGGGATCTTTCTTGCATGCATGAATGCATGAACAAAATGCATGGAGATAAAGGTTTAAAGGCATCAATTTTAGAGCATTTGCTTCTTTCTTGGTCGAAACTCTTTCAGTCCACGTTAACGTTGAGCTTCTTTTCCTGCGGACACAGAGACAGGTGAGATGGACATGATTAAATCGAGGCTGGTTCCTGAACCCTGCAACCATTTTCTGCCATTTGGGCATGACAGATTGGGTCTTCCAAAAACACAATTATTCGTCTCTATCAGACTTTGTAGATTACACTGAGGAACCTGCTGGGTCTGAGCAGCAAGTTTGAATGAACCCTACCAACTGTGGTAAAAAGCATGGCTGTACAACCAACCAGAACTAAAACAAACTCCTGCCTTAAAATGAAATGTACTTTCTCAGTAATTTGCAACAGGATATAGCCAAATATTACTTGTGATGTATATATGTATTTAAGCTCGTGTGTATCGTTTTGAACCTGTGGATTAAATAAAATGAGAATTGAATTTAAGGCTTCTGAGCCCAATTCTTGCTTTCAATCCTCATAAATCATTAAAAAACCCCAAAACAGGACAACAATCAGACCTCGTTTATTGAAGCTGACATCAGGCTTCTGGAACATCCCTATCAAATCCAACCGTTAGGGAACTACAGCAAACCTATCTATTCTAATCAGAGCGGACCTTCGGAAAGATGTTTCTCTCCTACATTGGATCTTTACTTTTCCAGCTTTAAACATCTGCGATGGGAGACAAAGTGAAACTTCACATCTTCTTTCATTTCAAAGGTAGAAACAAACATTCTCTGCTAACAAATTGCAGTGACAGCAACAAAGCTTGTTGATTCTGTGAAAGCTCAAACAGATCTTGCTATTGTCTCCTGGACCTTCTTCCGCGCTCACAGCTGGGATTCACATGACTGTGTTGACATCAGAGCAACAAGGCCAAGGTGTCCCGTTACCTTTTCCCGTGGCCCATCACTCAGGGACTAAAGTCTGTTTGGACATGCCCTTTCCAGCACCTCTCAGCCCTGCAACGCCTTCTACCTGCCTTCAAAAGAGCTACTCTTCCTTCAAGTTTCACACTTCAAGGAACCTGCAGAGGGATGAAGCAATTTGCTTTGTTGTCGTCAGAGTGAATATGTATTAAATTTCTGGGAATGTCTGCTTTCCACAATAAATCAAAGACATTTATGGTCCGTTCATAGCGGGCAACATCAACCATGTTTTCTAAGGTGTTTTAAGTGTAACCGGTTTGTCAGACATTTTTGTGAATATTTTTATCCTCCATAAATTTGACCTGCATCAAACTACAATTAATTAATGGAGGTAGCAAAGGTAGCAAACTGATCGGCAGATGTTTTCCTCCGGGGTTTTTGGTTACCTGCGTTCCAGGAGTAATGGAGTTGACCACGGTTTCCTGTTTACTCCATTTGTGGACAATTGCTCCTACTGTGGTTTGCTGGAGTCGAAAAATAATTTACACACTGCTCAATATCAATAAAAAAAAAAAATTCTGTTAAATTTCTTTAGGTCAGGGCTTAAAGAATTGTTTTTTTGAAAGAGCACATAATTTTTCTTCTATCACACTTTTTCTTATTCTTCTTATTATTATTATGCTTGTACACATCACTTTGATCAATCATGTTCTTTTGAGTGTTGTCGTTGTTGTGGAAGGTGTCACTGACTGTCTGCTCCATCACTGAAACGACCACAACACATCACTGTTGCATTAATTGGATTTAAGGAATATCATAGTTTTCAGAGAAATTAAATTTGGTATTTAGCTGCAACATTTGAATAACGTTATTCAAACACACATAAAAAAAAAGCACTCGGTACGTTACGATCTGTGTGACTCTATACAAGTTTCACTTTCTGTTCAAACTACTGAAATAAATCCAGTTCTCAATCATTTTCTACTTATAATCAATGAATACTAAAGAGCAATAGTAAACATAATTTATTAAAGCTTATGTTCTGAATAGTACCGACAGCATCTGGAGGAGGTTTCTGTCTTCTTCTGGGAGCACCGCAGTGCAGACCTCTTGTTTGCTGTGCAAACATTGATTGAATAAAATCAGCGATGGGTCAGTAATCTCTTCCTCCCTGCAAACTCTCCACCTCAGAGATCACCGGGATGGAGAATAAACCAACGGATTAAAGCAGGAGCCCTAAGCCCTGACCATTCACTGTGCATGATAGGATTAAAGTAGGAACTTTTGTACCTGTGAAACCTTATCCTTCCAGGCCCAGCATCACAGAAGCCTGTGAAACAAACACCTCCAGCTGCAGGCCTGATGGAGGACTGCGGTCCTGTTCACCTCCAGGAGCTGATTCCATACCTGTGAGTGATATGAATAAGTATAGTAATGAAAGGTGAGTTTAAAACATACACATAGACATTCTTGGAAGTAATAACGCTAATATAGAAACGTTAATAGTGTTGCAAAAATTTTTTTTTTTTAAGGAAAGCCACTTTGTAAAAATACATGGGCTTGCAGTTTTATGTTTCATATAACCAGTTCATTAAATTGGTAATTAAATATATTTGAATTGCTCCTTCTTAGAGAAAATGTTTACAAAAGCAAATTTTCTGTCATTTTTCATAGTGTTTTATAATACAAAATATTTACGATAAACTAATTATGACAAAAAACAAAGGAACTCATTAAGGAGCAGTTTACAGGAAAGTTATATATTGTACATTAAAAATGGCAAAATACATAAATGACTTTATCAAGGAAAGAAAAAAAACTGAATAAAATGAGAGAAAAATAAAGACATTTAAAATAAAAATAATAATATATATATAAAAAATAATATATAAAAATATTATTTCAGAAAAAGAAAGTGGCAAAAATACCAAAGAGAAAATAAATCACTACCACCAGCAATATTAGTTGTAATATAAAGATATTTTTATGTGAAACAAAGTACTTCACATACACTTGGGTTTGTAAGTTGTCCATATAATCTCATTTGAATTTCTCTGTTTGCTTGCAGGCGTCTGTATCGCCGTGCTCTCACACTGAGTCCAGCGACTGAAATGCAAAGGTGGGCAGGTTCCTTAGTTATCTCCACCATTTATCTAAATTTGTCAGGCAGGGCTGAGGTGAGGGCAGAGGCAGAGAGAGAAGTAGAACAAGGAGGAGGAGGTGGAGGACTAAAAGGTAATTGCACCCCGCTGCTCCATTATGGTGTCATGCCTCTGTTAACAGGAGATAAGATCTACTTAAAATCACCTGCAGCCAATTCTCCACTTTACTTGGTCGGGACCGAGAGACCCAGAGCAAAAGACAAAGACGTGTCCGGCTCTGATTATCATGTGCAGAATTTAAAAGGCCATTCTGTAAGCGGTTTAAGAACAATTTGATGCCATGTGACACTTTACAGCCAGGTTGATGGATGCAAGGAGGACCGAGCACTTTCTCTGCCCCATGCAGCCTGACACCGCTCTTGATGAATGCAGTCCTGATCGACAGGTGGGACGTATGTCACTGGGTGCAGCGAACAGGTTTAGGGATACAGTTAACCGACTGACACAACACACGGTTCAACTGAACTGGTGCCTTTTGACCTGAACGCAGGAAAAAAGAAAAAAAAAGCTGTTAACATCCATCACAGTCAATCAGAAAGATCAGCGAAAAGTACAATGAGCTTGTATTTTTCAAACTGCTTTTAGTCAAGAAGGGATCTAAAAAAGAGGAAGCATATAAAACCATTTGAGGGAGATTAAGCTCACTAGTCTCACGTCTAAACTATTCATTCACATTAAAGGTCTGGATTAATGCCTTATCCAACATTCTAACACAAAATAGTGCATAGTTATGATGTAGAAGAGAAAATAAGAAAATAAGAGGAAATCTGAAAATTCTGGCATGAATTTGTTTCAATGTATCGTCTGACAGAGAGAGTCTGACAGAGAGTGTATCATCTAGAGGGGGGGGATGTAAATTTTTTGTACAAAAAAAAGATGGTTAGAAAAAAAAAATCACTACAAAAAGTGTTTGCTTTTTGTCCTTGCCTGCTTGATAACAAACTAAACATGCAATATTTTAATTGAATTAAGTATGCCTTAATCATCAGATCAAAGATGTACAAAATATATATATATATATATATATAAAAATATAATAATCCTGTCTGTAATTTTTTTATTTATTTAAACAACAGAAGAAATCGAGTTTATTATCAGCAAAAAGAACACAATTTGTGTCACTCTCTTTGAAGAATTGACTATTTTAATAAAGCAGATTTGGGATCACCAAAGTCTGCCAAACGCTGAATAAAACTAAACCTAAAGGAGGAAACGAAACACCCAGATTTTTAGGTTACAAAGTTCAGGCTCCTGTGAAGCATTTCAAGCATCTTATGGCAATGAATGTCTTTTACAGAAGCCAGATGGGGAGAAGCTGCCCAATAACGGGCTTCAGGTGCCCCCTACTGAGCATCACGAACGGATTAAAGGATTTGCAAAGCTCTGTCATAAGGCTGTCCATCACTGTCACACCTGCCTCGAATTTACAGTGCAGATGTCGTAACACACCGCTGTCCTGTTGTATAACTTCATCTGTCAAGTCATTCAGCTCCACATCAACACCTCGGATAATAAGAGTGAGAGACGAGATTCAAATCCACGACATCAGATACTGCAGATACCCACAGCGGCTCTGCTCGCTCGCTCGCTGATGTTCGGGTTCAGGAATGTTGTTGCAATTCAATACAGCCACAATCTGACTCCATTCATCAGTAAGTTTTCCACCTCTGATTTATTGCTGTGGTTTTACTGTATTCTCGAAGAAGAAGATAAAAAAAAAAGGATTTCTTGTCTGTCTCTTCAAAAAAATAAACAACTCTTTGAATAGAGCAGAACTTGATATTGTCTCCTGCATAAGAGACAATGCGGCCTCTCTGCAGGATGCAGCGCTGCGTCTCGTTTGGCACAGACGTGGAGACAGGCTGTCTGAATGTCAGACAAGTCAGCTCTGCTTTAGGCCTGTTTACATGTATGTGAAACAATTTGTCAGTCTGTGCAACCTGGTGACCACAGCCATGACCTCTTCCCTTTAAAGCATGATAATTACAGTTCAAGTTTGCCTTTTTATACACTTTGTTTTTTATTCAATAAAAAGAATTCAGAAAATGTCCTGTGCAAGCAATCAGAGGGCAAAATGAAGAATAAGTTAAACTTGTTCAATTCAAGCCTCTCAGAAATAAACTTTACTTTTTGCTGCAAGAGGCAACATGCAGTTGTTGCACAAAACACATTTTTATTGTGATTTTTTTTTTTGCAAACTTAATCTAAGAGGTGGAATATTTTAGCAAAACAAAGTTTTTTGAAAAGTCATCTGTAAATTGTTTTAGATCTGATACAAAAAGGATCCAACATGTTCTCAATAAAAGAAATGCATACCATTTGTTTTATTTCTTTTATTGTATTCCAACCTTAGAAAAGGAATCAGTCTTCTCACAACAGAAACAGGACATGGCTTGCTGAACTTAGCCAGGTTTAACGAATAGAGTGCATTTGAGTACTTTTAGTCCTCATTACTGTTAAATTCAACAAAGAAACAAACATGGTTAATGAAACACAAATACTTAATATATTCCTTTTTTTGTCAGTGAAAATCTAAACATTTATTTATCTTTTTATCCTGGCTGCACTGACAAGACATATTTGTGTCGTTCTTGATTCGAATTAAAACTGGTTTGATAATCTGAAAAGCTTAAGTGTGAAAAAAACAAACAAAAAACCCCCCACAAAACAGAAGAAATCTGTAAGAGGGAAATCACTTCTTCATGCCCATGTGTTTACTTATAAACAAGTCATGACGCCTTGCAGCTCCCAGATTGTGCCCTGCACACTGTTAAAATATTGTAGCAGCTTATTCTGTTTTTGAACTGCGTATCAAGGCTGTCCTGCAGAGACCAATGTTCTAACAGGATTCAAGCACATTCCTTATATTCTCTTTGTTTTATTGACTTTTATATTGTTTTGGACCTTTGAAGACCTCAAACAGAAAATCCCTTATTTGAAATATTCTGATCTGCTTTTGAAAATAAAAAGCTGCATGTCCACACCAGTCTGCAAATTTGTTTACCTCTAGTCAAGATTTTTCTTTTCATCCATTTAAGCAAAACTACTTGTTGAGTTGTTAGGAAAATGACTAAAACTGCTCTATAAAACCACAAATTAAGGGTGAAGCAATGGAGATCACACTCCCACACTTTTCTTCACCCCTCTGCGTCAACTCATCACCTCCTGCCTGGGTGTCAACGAAGAGAGGAAGAGGCTGGCAGGAGATGGATGGGGGAGGTGTGGGTGAAAGGGATCACCTTGCCAAATCCGCTGTGAAGGCGTCCCCTCGGTGCACTTAGCGCCGCAGCCGGAGCCAACACGTAGCAGGGTGCAAGGCTCCCTGAGGCGACACTCTGGCTCTGGCCTCCCCTGCTATTGTCATCTGTCCATCTCTCAGCCTCTCCATCTAGCAATGTGCCTGGAGGAATCCCACTTCCTCCTTCCACATTCTTCCTCCCTCCATTACCCCCAGGAGGAGCGAGGGAAGTCGCGTTGAAGGGGACTCCCAGGAAAAGGTCAAGCGAGTATCAGTGTCCGAGTCTCAGCCAGCGATAACATCATCCGTCAAGTCCTCGGAGGACGGCGATGAGATGAATTTCCTTTAAATTCAGACTACAGTTCGAGAGAAGACATCTAGTTTGATCTGCTGAATGTGAACAGGGACAGTGACGAGAAGGAGATAAAGTTTTAGCCTGTCACCCTGATGTGACTGCAAATATGTCATCAGACCGAGACAGAGTTGAGCCGGGCCGTTTCAGTGAGTGCACTGGTGGCAGGAAGATGTATGGACGCAGTAACACAACCTCTGAGAAGGTGAGGAGTGGGAAACTCTGCACTACCGACCTGTCCATCAGGTTAAAGCAGAAGAATAGGGGCCACATGTAAACATTTAAGACTTGTCAGTCATTTCTCCTCATGTGATTTAAACCCAGACTGGACAGTCTGACTCAGTGTTCATCAGTATTTTAAAATACTCAAACTGACTGGAAAAGGCAGACATTGTATAATTCTTTACAGGTCAGTCAGGTCTTAATCTCTGCAGATTCTCATTCATTTGTTTATGAATTCATTTATTTATGTAACGAAAGAAAAAAAAGTGTTGTTAAAACTAAGTAACATAAACTGAACTAAAAGAAATGTAAGTTGTTTATTCCATCTGCTGACTTGAAATCAGACCGAAACTGTTCTTGTTTTAAATCTGTTACTATGGTGGACCAGAAGGGCCAATTAAATGCAAAATATATAACGCATCAACAAAACCCACAACGAAATTTATGCTAAGTTTATCATAGCTTCTGTTTCAGGATAATTTCTGTTGTGGGTTTTTGTTTTGTATTATTTTGACCCTTCTGGGCTGCCATAAATTGGAAATATTTATGGTAATCCTATTTGGTTAATCCCAAAATAATTTCATATTCAGATGTTTACCTACATTTCCCTACTGTTTAGCAGAAATGCATTTTAAACTGTAGACAAAAGACAAAAAAGATAGGGGCAACAGCAAATAAAAGAAAAAGTACAAGACTAAATATTGGTTCTCCATGGAATAAGAATAAACTAAAATCTTTGGATTTTAAGTTTGTTCTGGATTAGAGAGCGATAAAACTAAATGTTGGTTCCAGTTGTTCTGAGTTGAGTTTTAGATTTGTACTGTTGGTTTTCCATTTTTGAGTCAAATATTTCAGGTTTTCTTCCACAAGTTTCTCACATCAGTTTACTGGAAATTTGTCCCATACCTCCTGACAGAACTGGTGTAACTCATTCAGATTTGTAAGACAGCTTGCACACGCAGACGCCTTTTTCAACTAAATTTACTTAGTTTGAGACGAGAGCAATCCGACTCGATGTTTATCTGAACTTAAAAATACACCTAGAACTCAAACTGAGCGAGAGAAATCATATAGTTCCCAACAAAGGTCAGAAATTTTCTGACCATGGATTATATCTCCAGAGGTTTGTTTGACATATATCCATGCCTCGTAGGGTTTTTTGTGAAACTTGCGAATAGATGTTCTCTTAATGGAAATCGCTTGGGAACTCATTTGTGAGGAAAAGCAAGAAAAAGCACTAAGTCTTGGAGGAATTTCTTCCCCTTGGGGATCCTTGAGTGATGTTCATCTCCTCTCAGTCACCGAGGGCTGAAACTGGAGAGCATGACGGACACTTTGAAACGTCTCACACGGGATCTTTCAGGTGATCTATTCATCAAAATCCACTATTTGAAGAAGTTGTGCACTCAAATCACAAAAGAAGAAAGGAGGAAAGAGATACATCTACAAAGCCGGCGACATTTGTTGGCACCTCTGGTTAAGATGCCTTGATGGAGGACCAAAAACGTCTTCAACGAATAATAAATGGTAAGAAATAGACAGGAATAAGTAAAAGGCTCAGAATTTTGCAGAAAATATTCTCCATTAGCAGAGATTGAAACAGATTAAATTATGCAAAGATCCAGTAAGATGTAAAATATGTATTAATAAAAAGAAACATTTCACAGCAAATAACATGAGAAAAGAAGTTGCTAAGCTTAAACCAAAGCCAACATCACAACATCAAACCAAAAATCATACGATGCAGATAGAAGGTGCTTCAGTAAAACTCCTAGTGACTCTGGGATGAACCAAATAGTCCTTAAAGGAGAATCTCTCCTCTTCGTCTCTAATCTACAGAGAATAAGACAAGGGATGAGCACGTTTAGTTTTTCATATAATCACCACTGGCAGAATTAGTATCTTTAAATCCGTTTATAGTAAATGTAACTGAAGTACTTTTGACATTCATACTTGTTTTGAATGTTCTCTTTAAACTGATCTTAGTGTCTAGAAACCACTAATAAGGTAATCTATACATTTTGATTTACCAGAAGTACAGCTCTGGAAAAAATGAACAGCCCACTGCACTGAACCTCAATGAAAACCTCCTGGTTATTCCACCAAATACTGATTTCTGAACTCTTCCTGAGTTAAAACATTGGCATTGTGGTTTCTCAATTAACTTGTTTTCTTTGCAATATTTCAGGTCAGAAAGCACTGTATCTTTTTTGTTATTTTGACCATTTCTCATTTTCTGCCAATAAAATACTAAATGTTTTTGCTTGGAATTTCAGAGACATGATGTCAGTAGTTCATAGAATAAAAGAATAATGTTCATTTTACTCAAATATTTACCTATAAAGAGTAAAACCAGAGAAACGGATCATTTTAAGTGGTCTCTTAATTTTTTCCAGAGGTGTAAAAATAAGGCCTGCATGATAAGGGAGATTAAAAAGCGATCTTCAAATCTCACTAGTAGAAAGCTGCAGAAAAGAGTGGCTTCTTAATTAAGAGAGATTGACAATAGTATGAGATGCCTGTGTTGTTTTCTGGAGCTACAAACTGAAGCTAATTATCTAGTTCTGCCACTGCGTCATGCTGTGCTATTTCATGTGGCACTTTTTGTACTTTAAGTTCATTGGACCAGCCCAGCAGAGGTCGTCGTTCCCTGTCCTCTCCGTGCCACGCCATGAAGCAGCACAGTAAAATCTGAGATCTATGGGAACTATCGAGCTAGAAACGTCTCCGCTGATTTATTCCAGCATGAATCCTCAAACTCAGACATGGCTGCATGTGGAGATTTAGATGTAAGATACAGGTGAAGGAGCTAAATTCGCCTTGACAGAATCTTTAAAATATGACAACATAAATGTAGGGTCTGTCAAAGGATATAATATCAGACGGGTGAAACGTACAACACCATACAGTGAACCCCTTGCAGCTCCTGGATGGGAGCCCGATCACCGTCTCTGGGAGGATTTCATATTTAAGTTTTTTTTTTTTTTTTGAGCAGCAGACTGATTCAGCTGACGATTCCAAGCACTATTTCTTGTGCTGTTTGGAAGTTCTCTAATCCTTTAAGTGCGACAAAAACACTTAACAAAGGAATGCTTCTTCACTGTGCTTAAGCACAACCCACTGAGAAGAGGGTTCTACTTGCCATCAGCCGTCAAAATAATCAGTTCAAAACGCTGAAGTGCTGGCGCGGCCTCAAAGAGGTCATCATAATGTACGACAAAGCCAGAGCGTGTGAGCGGGGAAACGAGGCCCCGGCTATGAGAGGAGTGGACCGACAGCAACACAAAACAAACATGAACAGGGAGGAAATATATGACGCTAATATCAAGCAGAAAGATTTTCTCACCAATAATGGGAATAATAAAAAAAAAATGTGTTATTAGATTTTCTGTTTTCATGATGCAAAATATTAATTAAAACGGATCGAAATAATTTCCACATGTTGGTCTTCAGACCTGCATCTGACATCCAGGTGTTTCCCTCACCCAGTTGAAAGGAAAAATTACAGCAACTTCAGTGCATCCAAAGATTTAGATTTCTTTCTTAGGTAAACATGAAAAATCTGTTAAGAATATATGCTAAGATTGTATTGAGTTTACTTATTCTAAATTAGCAATCAGAAATTGATTTGGCTCTGTTGATAGATCTTAGGTAAATGCTTATAATCATGTGAAATGTTCAATGCATTTTACTGAGATTTTACATCACAGACAAACACAAAGTAGTTTTAATGTGATGTGAAATCATTTTTCACTGGCTAAACATTTGGGGTGAGTCTCTTTCAACCTTACATGTGACCAGAGCAAAGTGATCATCATTCTGTTACAACAGCAAAGCGTGCGTGTTTTCTTTTGCGTATTTAACTTTTATTCTCTGCGTTGGAGTCGTTTTTATTAGCATCTGATATTGGAGTTACAAAATAATCTACCATAAGGCCCCCGGTGCGCTGTAGTCAAAAACATGCGTTTATTGCATTAATTATGACCGTGAGTATAGCATGATTCATCTGTGGATCTCTTTAAAATGGCTACTTGTCTCTGAGGTCTGTTCATGCACTTCAGCAGGTGGTTCTTTTCATTAAACCTAAATGCCTAATGACTGAGCTCTTCATTAAAGGCTATGCGGTAATATAGGTCCGAGATGATTACAGCGGTTAAATATAGTGATTGGATGAGGAATACGCTGCGATGTAATGAGAAAAGTTGATGAAGTCGGAGCCATTATGCTGTCAGCGCTCGTACCATTGCACACCATTAAAAAAACAGCACAACTCTGTGCTTCATCCTCATTATATTTATTGCCTGGATCACCTGATCTAATTGTCGGATCAGTGTAAAGTGAGACATTGTTCCACATGCACCATCACTGTGTTTTTGCTTTCCAGGACATTTGTTTCTATGAACATTAGATTCTCAGAAACGGATCAAAGTGGATAGTGTCTTGCACCTATATTTATATTCTTCTGATTTTTTTGATTTTTTTTTTATGTAAGAGCTACAAACTTCAATGTATTTTATTTGGATCTATGCGATAGACCAACATAATATTCTAACTAAATAAAAAAGAACAGTTTTTCCAAATAACAAGCTAAAATTTGTTCCTTTGTCCCCTCAAGTTAATGCTTTGTAGAACAACCTTTATCTGCAATCACAACCATGATATATATATATATTTTTTGCATATTCTCAAGCAGAAAAGCTCATCAAGGGATTTTAAATTGTTTGCTTATTCCAGATGTAAAATGGCTCAAAATCAGGAATGGAAAGAAACTAAGCATGAATTTTGACGTCTTCATTTAGATCAGGACTTAGACCGGCCCAGTTGATGATCACAATCCTATCGCAGTTCTGCCTGCATGTTTTAGATTGTTGTCTGAATAGAAGATGAACCTCTGTCTCAGTCTCAAGTCCTTTGTCAAGGTTTTCTTTCATGATTCCCCCACATTATTTTCAGTCATCTCGCTAATAAATCTAATTATTGTTCTTTTTATAACTGAGGAAAAATATCCCCTGAGGATGGTACGTTCGAAGGACAAAAATGCTCTTCACTAATCATCTTCTTCTTCATGGAAGAGTAGCCTGTAGCAAGTTCCATTTGCACGTTGCCATTCAGCAGACATTGTTCCAGCAAGCACATGAAAGGTTTTTTGGAGGGGCCAGATAGGCATGGTACATTGGCATGGTTTATATCTAAGAATATTCATGGCCCAGTCAAAGCCCATGCTCATATCCAACTGAGAATCTGCAGTAAATCTTGAAATTAAGTTGCATAAACAAAATATAAACAACAAGCGAAAACCATTCTACTTAACAATCATGGCCTCTAACACTTTGTGCTTGTCTGTCACATAAACACCCAGGAAAAGACACTGAAAGTTGTGGCTATCACAGGTCAAAATGAGACAAAGTTCAAAAGACTTGAAAACTTTGGAAAAGTACAGAGGGTAGAAAGTTTGCTTCCTGTACAAATTATTCTCAGACATCAAGCGGCTCTGAGCCGTGAACTCGGTGTGCGTCCACACAGGTACCACTTTTATTGTGTGCACTGGGTTCACGTTTGATGCCGCTCACCACAAATCCTAAACCAACATCCACTCAAACATCACAGCATTCGTGACGGTCGTTAACGTGAAGTCATATTCAAACAACCCCAGGAGGAGGCGTCTGAGCTGTGGCATGCAGATTGAGGTCAAAAAGCATGCCCCCCCCTCCCGCCCCAGGTCTCATCCCGTGGAGGCTCTGCCTTGCTGATCAGAATCTGCTGCGGGCCTGTAGGACATGTCACGGCCCATCACCCTGCAGACACACTGGTTCCTGACTGGGATCGTCCTCTAGACTGGCAGACTACCTTCATAGCCGCTGTTCAGCCCCCACCTCCCCTCCACTGTCATTGTAATTTAGTTGCTGCTCCCATTAGCATAATGATAAGAGACAGTGACACCTCTCTTTGAATTCTATCAGGTGGCCTGAAAGCGAACCGTAATGAAAGGGATAATTACACAATTTATAAAGGGCGGGGCACTGACAGTAGCACAAAGCTATCTGGCCGTGCCCTGACCCTCCTAATGAAGACAGCATGTCATCAATCTTGATGTCCTTGTCAGCGGCCGGTCCCTGGCAGTTAGAAGTAAATAAAAAAGTGTGTCTCCCAACACCTGTTATAACAGTCCATTAGCTTTAGGGAGTACCCAAGTTAATAAAAGTTTATTAACAAGGTTTATTCGGTTTTATTTTGGGATGTAACGCAAGACTGCTCGTCTAAACAAGGATGTTAATCCACTGTTTATTCACATAAAAATTGGAATGAGGGGGAAAAAATGAGCAAATATTACAAAAATGACAAACTTGCTTCACTTTTAAAGTGACGTTAACGGCTCTGTTAACATTATGATGAATATTTTACAAAATATAATGTTTTTCTGTGGTGAAATTTAGGAAAGGGCTTTAATCAATACTACAAATATTTATTTAAACCGAAATGTTTTATTTATTTTTATCTTTATCTAAACAGCACAACCTGGACATGCTAGAAACTACATTAAGTTATCGGTCTCTTGATCCATCAAAATTTCAAGAAGTCTCTCTGAAAGATGAAAATACCTTTTCTAATGCATGATTTCATCACACATTTAAAGATGGATGCATACACACACTTTACAAATGTAACATTCATTTCTTACCAACTCAATTATTCACTATGAATAACTCAAGTCCATTTCCTAAGGATTATAGGAAAAGAAACATTAATAGACATAGCAAAGATATTAACACTAGTTCTCTAACAGACTTATAAAGAGAAAATCGGAACATTTTCTGAGTTGTCAACTGCTTACCTTTTACCAATAATTCAAAGGGAAAGTGTTATGAGAAGTGTTTGCCATTGCCAGGTCAGCTGCATCCAAGCCTTACATCACTGTGCGATACAAAGCACTGCATGTAGTGGTAAAGAAAAGACACCACCGAACTCTAGATTAAGGGAGAAACATTTTCTGGAAAGATGGACTCGTCTCAGATCTGAACGAACATGTCTGAGTTTTGGCAGTTGCCAGGAAAACAAAACTTTTCTGGTCGAATTGTGTAAAGTTGCAAAGTTGGGGGGTTTCATGTTGATTAATAATAATAAAAAAAGCTTCCTTGTCAAGTGGGAACATGTCAACACACTTTAGCAGAAGATGTTGGCTCTCAGCTGTGCTATCAGCCTCAGCCTTCTGTGGATGCACACACAAACATGCACATGTACATCCTGAGTTCTGTCACAATGCAAAAACGCCAGATCAGAGAAAAAGGGAACTTACTTTTTTGGCGAGTTACTCAATCAACAAGTGTGACCAAAAACAACAAAAAAAAACCCTCTTGATTTTTGATCGAAAAAACATGGCGTAAGTTACAGAGAGTCCGTTATGTGGTTTCCTTCCACGCTGCATGTTGCCTGTTTGTGGTCGACACAGAGGCTGTTTGGGGTCCAGAGACTCCAGGACCACATCCAACACATCACACTTGCTCTGAGTTGATGTTCCAGTCAGTTTTTCTGCCTGTGGCTCTCAGATTTTGTGTGCTGCAAAGAAACGGCAGCTTTAATGAGCGCAACATAAAGTTGAAAGCACAAACCATTTAACTTTATTAGATTCTTAAGGAGGGTGAGGATCTTATCAAAGTGATACATCTTAAAGATTAAAGCAGCTTTAAAGCCGGCCCCTCTTTAAACTCTGATAGTAGCTGCTTCAGAGGTGAGCCAGGGCCTTGAAGTGCAGGGGGGGGATTAATGGCAAGTACAATAGGACCATGTGAAGAGGGGGGGGTCAAGTCGGATTCTTTAAAGACTATCATTTAGAGCCTTCAGCTGTGGATCATCAGGAACTTACATGGTGAAGTCTAGGTTAAGTGTTGATCAGACCCTTTATTTGACTGCGTGTGTGTGTGTGTGTGTGTGTGTGGGGGGGGGGGCGCGGGGGGGTTAATGGTTTGGGCCAAGGAGACTCAGCCTGTCTCCTCTCTCTTGTCTCTCTATTGGTATGCATCCCTCATAATAGAGCTAGGAGGCAGGAGGTCTCATTAGGAGCCATAGGGAACAGCTGGTTTTGGGTATGTCTACCTGCAGACCATGAGGAGAATCTCTGCTGCCTGGTTGGGGCACTTTTTCCTTCAGATCTGCTTAATTTCTTCATAGCCTACATTCAGTGAGGTGCCAGAAACATATCAGAGATTCTACTACATATTGATCTAATAGCAGCATGAATCTGCTGCTGGTTAATTCACTGTAGAGTCTGCACATCGTATGGGGCCTTAAGCAGAATATGTTTGCTCACTGCCTCTACTAACAGCGTTTTCATACAGATTTAGTGGGATATGGCTGAGGAGGCCTAACTGTTAAATCGAATTTAACATTTCTATAATTTCCAAACACATTTTTAAATTTTAGATCTATGTTCATGCTGTAATTCAGGAATTTATGGGGCCCCTGAAGGACGATGGGATCCTATGGAGCTGCTCAGTTTGCTTATGACTTGGGCCTGATCTGGATGGTATTCCACATCAATTGGTTTGTGTGAGAGATGATTTTAGCTACTGTTGTCCTTTTAACACCTCTCATCCAATCTTTATTTAATGTCAACACAACTGGCTTTCATTGGATCTTTTTTTTCTTCAGACGTTTAAACCTGGTTGCTTTGTGCAAAAATCATTTTAGATTAACAGCTTGTAAACTACTAATACAAGCATATCTGACACCAACATCCACGCCACAACTAAAGTCACTTAAATCCCCTTTCTCCACCATTCCGTACCAGGGCAGCTTAGCTTGACCCTTAGCAAGTCGTCTTGACAATATCCAGACAGCGGCAGAAGAACAGATTGCTCCAGGTGGGCTGGATCTTTTAACAACCGAAATTTCCTCAGATGCAGCATCTAAACTGAGAGATCTCCTCCTCTGAAAACATCCAGCACTGACTGACGCTCACGCCACAAGACAGCTCGCGGATCCCCCTGAGTACCAAATGATCTCCTTTCTTTCGTCCCGCTGGAGTTGGTAAAATAGATTCCCTCTGGGTAGCTACTTCCTCTGTCATCTGTCGCCCCTTCCTGTCGGTGATGAGCAAGTAATGACAGCATGCAGGTGCTGCAAGCCGGGTGGTATCGCAGCAGTGCGTCTGCCGCAGGAACACAGAGATGATAGTGAAATAATGTCTCTCCAGATTATTCACTTGGTGCAGGTATTGTTGAAGGACCTGAAGCTCTGAGCAGGGGGGAAATGATTACACATTGGCAGATACTCAGATATTTGTTCTGCTGCACTGCGCCTAGAAATTGATGTTCCATGAATGCTGGATATTGTTCTCATAAGGTCATAGTTTGAAATTCCAGGAAGGTGATGAATGGCTGGAGATTTACTGAAAAGCTTAAGAGAAACTCCAACATGTCTGAGAATATTGAAGACTACCATTATTAGAAAAATTCATGGAAACTGGGTGGAAAATCATTTCGAAACCAAATCAAGAGCCTTCAGATTAGCCAAAAAATACCAGGAAGCTCCTTTCTTGCTTCTCAGCGGTGTGTAAAACCATTGCCATGGGTTGTTATGACAAAGGTCACGGATAACGGATGATCTTCCCGCAGTTTCCTAATGTGAGAACAAAGACTGTGTCCAAATACATTGGAGCTAAAGAGAGAGAGGGGGGATAGGTTACACTGTTTGGGGGATAGGTTTTCCAGACAGAGCGACGTGAAGACAGGCCCCGGCTGTGGATTTACTGGGAATCGTTCTAGTCCGTTAATCCTTGCATCTCTTTGACTCTTTCAGCGGCTTCCCTTAACTGGCATTCCCTGACAGCTCTGAAGTGGCTTTACTTCCTCTGATCCTCAATAATTCACACAAAAGCCTTTATTTTTAATGAAACGCTGATGGCAAGAACAATGAAGCACCCGCGTAAAATCAAATACTATGTAGTTGCAATAATGCAGAAATCTTAAGTTAATATATACTAAGCTGAATAAGTAATTTTTTTTGCCTCCTCAGTCAATTTCATCCCCCAAAAATGCACTTAAGCACTTCAGAGAAATTCAGTTTTTGTTGCAGCTGCATAATTTCACACCGAAAATGTTGGAAAAATGCAAGTATTTATTTTTTGACAAGGGAACAAATCCTATTGCAAGTTGTTTTTTTCCACTACATCCCAGGCTGTAAAGTTTTTGACTCTGTTTTTGTTTGTATTTTGCATAATCTCAGACAAACCACAATTTCTCCAGATCATCCAGAGACTATTTCTGCTCTCTTCAGCTCACCTGACATGGTTTCTGGAACTGAAATGTTCATGGAGGAAAAAAATGTTTTCACGTTTGGTCAACCATAAATGGTCGGTTAAACCATTTGTTTTGGATCACTGTTGAGCTGAGAGATTAAGTGATAAACCAATTTTAGTTTCCTGTCAGAAATAAGATTTTACTTAAAATCCTGTGACAATTCAAATGTTTTATGACGGCATGTAGTGTAATAAGCTTTTGGAGGACTCAGAGAACCTTCACCTTATACTCATAAGTCGATGTGAGTTATTTTTCCATATATTAATCCTTTGTTTTGATTGATCTCAATGGTGTTTGAGGCTGAAAATCAATCTTGTTTCATCTGCTCAGAGAATAGCATTTAATAAGCAGACGTCTACTTTTAGGATGACGGGTCTGAAATGACTCTTTCCTGGCATGTAGATGATAACTTATGGATTTTAAGGGATCTTAATGAACTCAAGATGCCACTCAGTCTCTAAAAGTCAGCATTAGGGGGATGTTTTTTTCTATGTCCCTTATTTTCCTCTATCATCTCTACCAGGGCAGTTTTCTTTTGATTATTATTATTGCTCTGACTGAAGATGCTTTTGTCAAGCAGGTATTTTCCTGAAGCCATTGCCTGCTGAATAAAAATTTTATTCGAATGGGATGTTCTCTTGTTTTTAACAGGAGTGGAGCACACTTAAAAATTTTTATAAAAATTGAATAATAGCTCAGGGATATTTGTCCCACATTTTTCATGTGCGCCGAACAGCTGAATAGTTTGTTCTGTATAAAATAATCCATATGTCCGCTCGTTCGGAGCGGGGGTCTCATGCTGCTGTCGGCCCCATACGTCAGGCCTTTTATGGCCCCTGTGAACGGTGATGGATGAAACTGAATCAGGTCATGCCACTTGATAGATATTCTCCTCAGCTATCGTTTGCAGCCTCAACCCTTTTTAAGAGCTGCCCCCCCCAGTCCCGTCACCCTCATAGCTGCTTCCTAAGAAGCTGTCGTCATATTGTTCTGTTTAATATTTAACTTCCTCAAGAGATTGAGTTGTAATACAAGAAATGATCCCTGTAATGCCCACTGACTGCTACAAACAGATGTGGAGATTTCAGGGTAGATCCAGACTCTAATCAGTGTCTTCATGGCAAAGCGATCATGTTCTGCACCAAGGTCAGGCACAGTGTCCTTTTTCATTTCCACCTCTGATTTACCTGTGTGGCAGCATTATATGGTCTGTGGAGAATCACAAAGCTATGGATCTTATCTAAAATCTTCAAATGGTTTACATCTTGATCAAAATTCCCCCAAACGTTTACCAAACACTGGTCTGCAGAAGTGGCTTCAGAACGTTTTACATGGAGCCAAATGTCTGGTCTTAATAAAGAATGAAAAACATAAAAATCACATATATAAAGCCCCCCTCAACAGTAGAGCATCTGAGAAGTTATATTTGTTTTTTTTTTAAATTAAACAATAGAGCTGAATTACAGCAGTCTCAAAATATAATCTACAAGTTTTCAGTGAATAACTTTTTGAAAATCACATTGTTGGTGTTAGAACAGCACATTAGGTCAAACTGACACAGATACAAAAATGGGAACAAATTGTGTTTCTGTGACAGCTTGATGGTACAAGATGCAATTTAGAAATGCTCCCCTGCCACTTTTTTTTTGTTAAACATTTTGCTGCAAACATCTTGTAAACTTAGGAGCATTATTGCAAAACCAACTTGTTCTCATTTTGTCACATTACCACCACACACTTCAACACATTTTATTGGGACTGACCAAACCAAAAATATCACATTGGTGTCAAAAGTGAAAATAAAATGCAAGGCTTCCCACAATTTTTGACGAAAATTCCAAAAGTGTGGCATGCATTTATATTTAATCCCTCAACCACAACTGCTTTCTGCATCTACCTACTTGGCAATACAGTTCATGTTTGGGTAAATATACAGCAAATCCATCTGTTTTGTTTCAGGACTCAGAGGTTTGTTAGAGAACATCAGAAAGCAGGAAGCATCAGGAAGAAGGAACACAGCTGACAGATTACAGATTATGGCTGTGGACAGGTTTAAAACCAGGTTATGACACACAACAATATCCCAAGATTTAAAGGTCTCAGAAAGGACTGTTTTATTGATCATCTGAAAATAAAATGAAAATGGTGCAACTACCAACCTAAGAATCTGTGGCAAGACCTGAAAAGATTTGATTTTCACAGACACTCTCCGTCCAATCTGGTTTATTTTAGCAGAAACTGGTCAGGTATTGGACAGAGACTGAACGAAAAGAGCATTGAAAAGAAACACCTGAACAAGACAACTTTACAAGCCTCCAGAGTCTGATTTTTTTTTGTAATCAAAAACAGAGAGAAATCAGGAGTGATTAAAAACGTGTGCACAAATTTCTAGTCCCATGAAGGAAGGAGGAGTAAAATAATCCAGTCCGCAAACAAGTTCTTCAATTATAAGCCAGCAACATCTCTGGAGAGGCAGCCCTTTGAGCACAAAACCCATCATTATGGGTTTAGCCCACAAGGCATGTGGGTAAGAAACCTGGGGGCCACCCTGATGATACCGAGGCATTCTACTGGGTCTGGGTCTGTAGTCCCCGGAGCCAGGGGCCCCTGAAGGAGGCACGGTGCTGAGACATGGTGGCCTGACTGATATTCATGTGGGCCAGGTGAATGTGCCCTTCAGGCACAGCTGGGGCACTGGAGCGTTACGTTTCTGAGAAATGAATGGAGTGAATCAATCTTGGAAATGTAGGGGTGTGGTAGGGAGTGGAAGGTGTCAAATACTGCATACACGTGTTTCCGGAGTAGCTCTGAAGCTTGTTACGTTAAATTATTTCAAATGCTATTTTGACAGGCTTCAATGAGACATTTTATCTGGACAAATAGAGCATATAACCACATACGTCCATGTGTTTTATTGGGATTTTTATACAAAAGACCAACAGCACAGATTGACAAGAGGTATGCATAGAGTTTGTTTTACAAATAAAATTCAAATATGTGGCATGCATTTGTATTTGGCCCTAATTTCTTAAATATCTCTGAAATAACTCGCAAACAAATGCCTTCAGAAGTCTCCTAATTAGTAGGGACCGTTCCAGAGACAGAACTGATCACTGAAGGATGATGGAGGCATCTGGTTACTGTGCAGAGATCCACAGCTCAGGTGAATCTGTCAACAACTTACAGTTCACAAATCTGGCCTATGAATAGAGGTAAGAAAAAGAAAATGCTGAAAGTCTGTTTGCAGTTTAACTCAACCACATAGGGGACACAGAGGACATGTGAAAGAGGATGCCCTTGTCAGATGACAAGAACGAGAACTTCTTGGGCTAATTGCAAAATCTGGTGGAAAACCAATAAAGCACATCACCCTGAAGAGAACAAGGCCTATTGGGAAACACGGTGGTGGCAGCATTATTCAGATTACATGCCTTTCTTTAGAGGTGATAAGGACGCTGGTCACAGTTGATGGGATCCTGGACAGATCTACAAACAATCAGAGAAAAAAACTCCAAAAAAAAGCTTTAGACAGAGGTGAAGAGTTTCCTGTATAATTCATCTTTTCTACGCTTCACAATTGTGAACTATTTTGTCTCTCTTTCACATCAAATCCCAATAAAATACACTGAGATTTGTGGTTGAAATTGAACAAAATGTGGACCAGTTTGAGCAGAATGAATACCTGCGTATGAACTTGTAGTTTTGTTGACATTGGAACGCAGACATAAAGGAAGGTAATCCAGAGTGAAATGATTTTTATATTATTAACAGGCAGCCCACTCAGTGAGACATTTTGATTTTAAATGATTCTTCCTTCATGTTGGCATCTGACAGAATAATTCAACTGAATGACCAGGACTTGCTGGTAATCTGACCTAAAAGGCCTCAATTCACTGAACATGATTAGGTTTTCATCAGAAAACTTGTTACTGTGAGAACCAGCTCCTGGATGACAAAAATCCTCTTTGTCTGATCCGTGGCCTTGCTCCGCTGATAATAGAGCAAAATGTGGCCTGGTGGGGCGTGGGGTGGGGGGGTTGGGATAATTTGTTCCCAGATCTTCAGATTGTAATATTTTTATTTGAGCCCAGGAGGGGATCTGTTCAATCGCCAGCTTCCATTGTACCCTGACCAGGAGCACGAAAGTCTTGTCAATTAATTTCTCCCTTTATTCCAGAGCAAAGAGCGCCTGAGCGCATTCAATTGTCAACCAATTAGGAGGTGTTTCCTGTTGTTTACATGCTTTGATTCCGTGCGTATGGATGTTGTTTGGAAATAAAACCAAAGGAGGGTGTTAGATCGCATGAATGTTTCCTCTGTCTCGCCCGGTTTGGAGTTTCTATCCCAACAACAGAACAACAAAACCCACATTATAGGCATTTTGGAGGAAAAAAAGCATTGCGAATGCCAATACTTTGGGTGTTTTTTTTTAATTATTACTATTATTATTTTCAGGCTAAACAGGCTAGCCGGCGCCTCCAGCTCAGGCAAAAAAAAACTGAACTTCGCTGAAGTAACTTTAAAGGTTTGATCGCATGTTATTGGAAGTGACAAGCGGAAAATGTCTGTCTTACACACCTTCCTAATTCCAGCCACTTTTCTCTGAGTTTCCTGACAAGCTCTTGTGTTTGCTGGTTCATTTAGTCTGCTGCATATGAGGACTTAGAACCCATTTGAAGACGTGATCTTTTTGTTATTACTCTGGGGGTCAAGTTGAAACTAAGATTTAAACATCTCAGCAGGAGGTAACAAAAATATTTGAAACGCACAATTTAACTTTCAATTTAAATTTCTTCCAAAGAAAAAAAGGAAATGGGTCAAATAACCTTTTGTTCTTTGATGATTTCACTGTCCAATTACAAAACCACCACACGAAAGGTTCAAGCTCCTAAATCTGCGGCACCAACAAGGATTTGGAAACCACCAGAAAGTTTCCAAACCGGTGCCCAGACTAGAGGAGGGGCTTTTGGTTTTCAGGTGGGACAGAAAAAGGTATTATAGGATTATATAAAGTGTGTCAAGAAAAATTTACTTAATTATTTGCAGACATGTTTGTGTATAGTGAAAATTTTGGATTAAACAATAGTTTCAGAAAAAATGTTCAACTGAAAACTGATGGTCAAATAAATGAGATTTATTAAAGCATCCAAGTGAGTTTAAATAAAAAGAAAAAACATGTCCTGTCTTATTTCTTATGTGCAAAAATAATTTCTGTACAAAAATGTCTTCATTTTCGAGACCAAAACGAGCAGCTACAATAACATTTGAAGAGTAGAAATAAAACAAATGAAATATGCACCCCTCCAGGCCTGAGTTGAAGCACCTCATTTATATAAAAATAAAAATGCTGCAAGTTCAAACTTGCGTCTGATACAGTTACATGTAGTTTCACTTGAGTAAAAAGGTACTATAGAAAAATCCATTCAAGTTAGCTGCAATGAGGTAATCCAAACCAGACATATTTACATAAGAAACATGAAGGCTTCTATGACAAGCAGCGCCAAAAGTGCCAAAATGTAATAAATCCAAAAAATCTTAGTTAAAATGAAACTGGAAATAAGTTAATATATTTTTTCATGCAATGGTCACTTGGGAGATTAATGATTTACTTGAGGCCTTATTCACCAAGTGGAAAAATCTATTGCAGTAAGTAATTATCTTGTGATTTTTTTTGCAGGGTAGCAAAAACTAACATATACAGTTTATGTGGTTTGTCAAATAACAATGTGATCTATTACCTACTTCAGAATAATTATCTCACCCATCGACTGATAGGCAAGTCTGGCAAATAAAATGAAGTTAAAAAAATGTTTTGTTCAAATGTTTTGTTCAATACAACAGATTTCTTAAAATACAACCATAACAAATTATTTACTTTATTATGACCATAGTATTTATTTATTTATTTATTTATTTATTTATTTATTTATTTATTTATGTGGCACCTGTGGATCTCCATATAACTCAATTTTGTTACACAAACTCTGGTTTCCAGAATATTTTGATGTAAAAAAAAAAGTGTGTAGCATTTGACAAAGAGTGAAATTATGTATTTGTGTAAATTGTTTTTAATTAATAATTTATTATTGTTGAATCCGACACTTTTTAAACTCCACAATGCACAGCTATTAAATAAAAGAATTGTGATTTCCTCCTTTCCTCCCCCCTTTTTTTTGGTTAGCAAAGTAAATATTAAGGCATATTTGGTACAATGCAAATTTGATGAATTTATTGATATTTATTTTAATTATTGAAATGGCCATAGAGAGCCATGGGGATTTTTCTGTCAAAACATAAACACTAAATTTGCCATGTTATAATTCTTGACACAAATGTTGTAAACGTTGTAATTATTCATTTATCCAAATATGGCACTTTTGGAGCTCCATACCATAGAAGCAGCAAACCGCCTAAACCTCTGTTCCCTCTCGACTGTATAGTAGATTATTTACGCTGAAGTGGTTGGAGAGGCTCTGCGCTGATGTATAATAGTTCATTCTGTTGTCAGAGTTCAGAGGGGAGATTAAGGAGGGAGAGTAGGATCCCAGTCCCGACATGCTCTCCCTGCTCTGGGACAGTCCCCCAGGGGCCCCGGAGCCGTCACTGCCCGCCAGCAACGAGTTGACGCCCGACACGAAGCTGCTGAAACAGGGGCTGTGCTCCGCAGAGGGAGGCGGCGACGATTTTGGCTCCGTGGAGGCCGGAGATCCGTGCAGGCTGGACGGGGAAGGCGTCAGCAGGCTGGCGGTGTCGGAGAGCTTATGCGGAGCGTCCTCTGATTTGACCGGGAGAGAGCCGTTTATATCCGATCTCCTTTTTCTCTTCCGTCTGAAGTTCCCGTTGTCGAACATCTTCTCACAGTTCGGGTCCAGAGTCCAGTAGTTTCCCTTTCCTGGAGTCAAAAAATAACGCACTCTCATTATGGAGAACACATCTCAAGTTATTATTATAAATAATGATAATAATTTAAAAATGCTAATACAAAATGTGTGTAGAATTAGTTTGGTAAATGAAGCTGCGGACTCACCTGGGTCGTCCTCGTCCCTCGCTACCTTCTTGAAGCAGTCATTCAGAGACAGGTTGTGCCGGATGGAGTTCTGCCACCCGGCTTTGCTCTTCTTATAAAAAGGGAAGTTGTCGGCCACGTACTGATAAATCTGACTCAGGGTCAGCTTCTTGTCCTGTGCGCTCTGGATGGCCATGGCTATCAGCGCAGAGTAGGAGTAAGGCGGCCGGACCATCTTGAAGAGCTCCTGTTGGCTGGAGATGGACAGCCAGCCCAGGTCGGCGCCACCGAACCCGGTGGGAGGCGGGAGGAACTGTCTCTGGTTCGAGCCGTACCCGGGCTGCATGTAGGACGAGCTGTTGTTCCCGGGGAGGTACGGAGAGGAGTTGATGGCCGGTCCATTAAGCCACAGGTAGGGGTTGGCGGACGGGGAGGTGTAGTCACTCAGACCGTAGCTGGAGGAGTGGGCCGGCGGCCTCTGCGGGTGGTGAAGGTTCTGCTGGTACACGCCGTAGTTGTCGCAGTAGACGGCCATGTCCAGGAGCTCCTGGGCGCTGTGGTGCTGAATGGGGCTGGTCTGGTGGTTGGAGGCAGGCTGGTGTCCAAAGCCGTTCATAATCCACCCAAACCAGAGTCCCTGAAACAAAGTGCCGCCTCTCTGTCTCTCCCTCAGGACTGAAGCCACTCTCTGAAGGGGGAGTATTTATGCGCAGCGCCCCGAGCCTCTACAGGTAGCCCATTGAGGAAAACTTTTTGGATGGTCACACCCCTCTGCTCAGTCTTGTTGTCCTTAAGTTTTTATTCAACCAATCCACCCATCAAGGAGTTTTGATACTTTGTGCGTCTTTATGTAGACTTTTCAAAGAGGGCCGTGCGCAATTACGCACATGCAATAACATGGCGGCGGTTGTTTAGAAACAGTGGAGGTTGTTCCACGAATGCGAACCACTTGTTTGCTATTCATACCGCCGGATACAGACCCCTACAAAAACAAACAAACAAAAAAGACTTGTCTATAAATAGATGCATACAGAATATATTAAAAAATATTTTCTCTTTAACGAGGACCTTGTGCCAAAACCTTGGAAAACGCTGCTTCTCACTAGCAGAATTAATTATAAATCTCGTGTGTGTTAAATAATGTTTATTCGTTTAAAGTTTAATCAGCCAAAAGAGTTTTTTTTTTTTATAAATTACCATTCAGATCATTTTAAACAAAAGGTGAAACAGCCCTTCAATTTAATGCTAAATCAGAAGCTGGGATTTAGACAAGCTGCTTGTTCTGTGCACAGGAGTCATGTCATCAATATCAAAGATTATGTCAGAGATGAAAACTAAAAGAAACACTGCTATTTTATTCTCTTGAGCGCTCATTAAAAAAATAAAAAAATAGGCCCAGTTTTCAGTTGCTTGGAGGCACATTCAAGGTCAGAAGTAACCTTGAATTCATAGGACAGGTTGCAACAGTTACACAAATATTCAAGGAAAAAAAAAACTGGAAAGCTTAACGCTTATTTAGTCTTTTTCTCTGTGTGTCTCTCTCTCTCTCTTTCTCTTTCTCACACATGCACACACACACAAACTGTGTAAGACAACTAAATAATGTAAAAGACATGCATATTGGTGCATAGAACTGCAATAGATTATTTTATGATGAACAGATACACTTTATGGTAAATAGTCTGCACTTCTGTAGCGCTTTGTCAAGCCCAGAGGCCCCTTTCACACATGTTAGCTACATGGTAGCCGCAGCTGCCCGGGGGCAAACTGACAGCGGTGAGGCTTCCATGCACCAGTGCCACTGGACCTTCTGACCACCACCAGCAGGTAGGGAGGGTTAAATGTGTTGCCCAAGGACACAGTGACTGACAGACAAAGCAGAGATTCAAACCAGCAGCATTATGTTAGTTTATTAGTTCTGATAATTAAATTAGTTGGGGTTTTTTCTGCAGAATGGGTTTTCCATAAGCAGTGGGTGTTGTGTTTGGGTTTTGTGAAACGGCAGAAACAGGGGCCCCACCCAGAGTGCCGTTCATCCATGAACTGTTTCTGGTTTCCAACAACCTTCAGCTTTTTAAAAAAAAAAATGGACCAGTAAGTTGGCTTTTTTCCATGGTTGCTTATGAATGCAACACTAAGAGACCTTCCTCCTAGGGAAGATATAGAAACAACAAAAAAAATACCTGTAACAAATTCTTACTTACAGCTTTTTTAAGAGGTTCAAGTGAACTACTAAAGATGTATGCACAGATTTTCTTTAAAAAACAAACAAACAAACAAACAAACAAACAAACAAGACAAGTTTGAGGCTAAGGTCATTTATCCATGTCATTCTTTTAAAGCTCCAGTATCAGACCGACCGTGTTAGATCCAAACAAATGTGCTTGTGTTGGGTATGTGCAGCGTCTCTTTATCTTCAGGGAAATTTGTTTACAACAAACATCTGACAGTCTCCTTCGGTTTTAAAATCAACAGAGCAGAACGGCCCTTCACCCTGGAGGAGCAGAGATCCAACAGCTACAAATCTTCAGGTGGTTAACTTCAGTTTAGGTCATTTTTTTATTAAACTTTTTAAGGTCTGAAGAGGAACAACCTGTATGATTTTTTTCTACAGGCAAATATTTTCCACCAGGATATATCTATCCATAAATCGTGATGAATCCAATCAGGTAGGCAGATTACAGGCAGGAACCTGGATGACACTAAAATATCTGCTTTTAAATTCTGACAAGACAGAAGTTTTTATCTTTAGACCAAATCATCTGAAAAAGAAACTGCTTGATCTGGATGGCATTAAATTGACCTTTAATAATAAAGTGCTGTTATTTTTAACACTTTAGGTTTATTTTTCTCCACTGAAAAATAAACCTTAGAATTAGGCACAGTAATTTCATATCAAAAACGTTTTTCCATAACAAGGAGTTAATTTATATGCAGCAATCAGCTATACAAGAATGAGCTGGTTTGTTGAAGAGCAGCCAGGCCAAGGCATAACCAAACTAAGCCGCTCAGGGCCCCCAAACCAACAGGTCAGGTGTATGAACACATATACTTTTTATACAAATGATAGATTACTTGTTTGCCCTAAACTGGTTCACCTGCTGAACTACAATTTCAGTATATTAACTTTACATGTGATAAACAAAAGATTTGAATTATGCTGGAGACTCATTTAACACATCCCATAAAAAATGAAAAAATACAAATTAAACAGGAATTTACTCTGGAAACATTGAGTTAGACCATAATATATGAACTAAGAGACATAAAGGTCGACTTTAGTGTCAGCTCATTCAGGTTAGAAGCTTTTGTTACTGTGCAGCCAGTGGAGTAAAAGTCTTGTTGCATCAAACATCATTTTCCTCAGCAAGCAACTAGTTCTGATCGACTGAGGGAGAATTCGGCTCACTGCTGCTGCACCAGTTTGATTATTTGTAGCCCTTTGTTCTTCAAAACTCTCAAATCTGAAAGCAAACTCAAGCAAAACAGGCATTTTTCTCTCCTGATGAACGGCGACACCAGCTGGAGCAAAAATGGCTGAGATTTATTAAGCGATTCTGCAGTTTAGATTTAACCTAACATTCACTCTATAGGGTTTAATAAATGTTTATGGATCGTATTTAAGTTTATATTTACAACCCTCCAAAAAAAAGCACATTGAGTCTGCAGTCAAACACGGGGCGGTGGGCTCTGCCCTGCAGGATGCGGCTGGACTACCCGCACACTAATCGGGGGAACATTCCTCCTCTCCATGACCTTGATGTAATCGTTTGGCTCCAAGGTGTTGTCCCGACCGAGAGTGGTGCATGGCAGCAAAATGTAACGCACTCCAGGGAGGGGGGAGGGATGTGGCATTTAACCCCGAGATGAAAGAAACACAACCTTTTAGGTGTCTTAACACCCGGCATTTGGGAATTACTCCTGACTGTACATCTGGCTCAGAATCAGCTCAAGGAAGCACTTTGTGTTCATGAAAATAGGGCTGTTTGTCTTTCTATGATTTCTTAATGTAATGAGTGTCATTGTATCAAATTTCAATCCCCTTTCACTATAAATAAAAAAAAAAAACCCAGAGTGAATTATGGGAATGTCAGAGCAGCTCATCAGAGCCGTTTTCCTGTCTGTGGGAAAGGGCGCCCTCTATTGGCTTCTTTTTGAGAGACATGCTGCTCATCTCACTCACTTCACCTCACCCAGCTTGGATGCTGCTTCTTTGCCCAAGTCCAGTCCTCAAAAGTTACTTCAGCTTTTTTTGGTTCATCCCTTCTTCAACACACCTGAATCAAACGAATGACTCATTACCTCCGTAGAGTTGAATGAGTTTCCGATGAGGGAGCTCAGCTGTTTTTCAGGCTGGGAAAGGAGCACATCAGTCAAGAGTGCTGAAGGTACCTCTGGAGGAGCTGCAGAGAGCCACAGCTCAGGTAGCTGAATCCATCAACAGGTCCTTTATGGAAGCGTGCCAAGAAGAAAGACATTAATGAAACTGAGCAATGACAAGTCTTTGGCTTAGAGTTTAAGGAGTTTTCATAAATAACAATGCACAGAGATTTCTGCCTCTAAATCAGTGGTTCTTAACCTGGGTTCGATCGAACCCCAGGGGTTCGGTGAGTCGGTCTCAGGGGTTCGGCGGAGCCTCTGCCGCGGAGGTAAAGACACACTTGTGCAAAGTCGTGATGACGCGCCCCGCTTTGCCATCAGTTGCTGCAGAGGATCACGTTACATTGCTTAACCAATCAGAGCTGCGGAGGAGCCCTGATTGAAGGAGCTCCACTCTCTGCATGGATTTGAACTTTTGTCTTTAATTACTTCAGCAAAACTCAGTTTTTACCAAATTCTGTAGCTTTCGGTGTACTTCTAAATCTGCTCCTTAGTGGCATCTTTTCGGGGTTGCTACTGCCTCTAGTGGCGTGGGGGTGACAACACAACTAATATAATTACATTACATTTTGAAGAACTGTTCTCAGAGACTCTACCTTTTAAGAAGAATTAATGATCTTGCAGTGGCCCAAGTAGTCTCTAGTTGGGTCACCCCTATGCCTTGAATTTGGGGGAAAAAAATAATATTTTATTTATCACTACAGAAGGGTTCAGTGAATGCGCATATGAAACTGGTGGGTTCGGTACCTCAAAAAAAAAAAAAAGAACCACTGAACTAGATAGATCTAAAAGAGCGAGTGCTCTGGAAAAGTGATTCTTGATTCAAATGGATTCAATATAAATTATACATCACTGTTTACATTTGTTTAATTTTTTATTTTTTTTACCACTTCAGGGTTATGCACTAACTTTGTGTTGGTCTAACACATGAAATCCTAAACATGAGGTTGTAACATGACTAAATGTGAAAAGGCTCAAAGGTATGCTTTAAAAACAACAACAACAACAAAAAACAAGTGTTATGCACATTGACTGATATTTCACACTTACTACCATGGAGCAGCTTATGAGAAGTGCTCACGGTAAAACATGACTTTCATAACCAAAACTAAAAAGTAAAAAAATATATATTTCCATAACTTCAGTTTATGCAGGTTAGCCAAGTCAGGCCACAGCCGATGTCAGATGGTTTCAAATGTGCTGGAATATTTCCTAGCATGTTTGAATATTTGGTGCAAAAAAGGTCCACAAGCTGTTACATTCAGCTAAGCCCAAAATTACTCACAACCCTGGCAGATTCAGATCTAAAGCAAACTTTTAATCGTACCAACATGTTTCTTTTGACCGAACGGAATATTTTCAAGAGACCCAGACAGATTCCTGACGAGGTTTGTCATCCAGCAACTTTTAGAGGCATGTTTGCTTCCTAAGAGCCATGATTGACTAGAGAAAATGTGCAGGAAGCTAAAGATCAGGATTATTGAAAGGATATTTCTTACTTTGACATCATCACCTAAGAAAAATAGTTAAAAATACCAGAAGAAACATGTAAAAAGCTGGCCAGCAATTATAAGGGTTTGACTTTTGTGTTGCAAATAAAAGTTTTTCCTTTGGTTAGAAGAGAAACAGTAGTTTACAACATATATTGCACCAAATGTGGCATTTAATGTCATTAGGAAATGTTCACATCTTTATTTCCCTTTGAGTTAGCTTGTTCTTGTTTTCTAACTTTTTAAAGCCACACTCAGTGTATGAAAGAATAGAAGGAACACACTTGCGAATATTTAGATAATTAAAAAACACGAAAAGCAAAAACTTTTGTGTCTAAATGAAGAGCAAGAATTATCCTAAAGAACAAACGCTCACTTTCTAGACCACAACCAGAGCTACAACAGAGACGTTTCCAGGCATATTTAATTGACGGAACGGCCCAGTCAAATTCCAGGCCTAAATTCAGTTGAGATTCTAGCAGGGTACCTCAAAAGTTCTGCCAAGACTGTTTACATCCAGTCTAAGTGATCATTATCTTTTGATATTTTGCAAAGAGAAATGGGTCAACATTTTCAGTCTTTTGATGTGCAAAAGACTGAAAATGAAACCTGCGTTTACGAGACTGAATGCAGGATCATTTTTACAATCTAATGCTTCTGTGTGGAAAATGAACATGATGTCTGGTACTAAACCATCCACGACTGTAGTGTCCAAAGTCAGCAGCTCAGGTCCGGTGTCCTCCATGTTTTAGTTGCAGCCCTGATTTAATACACCTGAATCAAGTGACTGATTCATCATCAGGCCACTGTAGACGTAGATGACCTGTCGAGGCTGGAGAAAGGACACGTCTAAACCCTGCGGGACACCTGTCCCTAAGTCAGACACCGCTGGTGTAAAAGATTCAGGTAAGTGGGGTTAAGGCCGAGTCAGTACACACGTCTTCTTTGTTCTTATCTGACGCTCTGATATGGATCCTCTTTCTAAAGCTCTTTCGGGTGACATAAGCTTTTCCTTATGAGATCATATCAAGTATGGAGAGGTCAGAAACCCATGCAGAGCCTTCAAAGACCCTCCTCAGCCTGGCCGTATGTGAGATCCCCGTTGTACACGATGGGAGAAATGCCACACTGTCGCTGCTCCGTTTTATATGTATCAGCGGATTTTACGACTAGGATTGGAGCTCAACTCCCGCTGGTGCAAACAAAGGCCCTCTGGGTTAATAAGGCTTGTTTTCTGCAGACTGCCTCAGCTTTAACTGTGTGGCTGTATGACTTTGACATCTGCAAACTGTTTACTGCTTTAAAGTAATTACGGGACTATTAGATGCACTCCAGGCCATTAAAAATCAGGAGAGGGTGCGATAAAGTCATTAATTTTGTCTGTGTAAACAAATTATTCCAGTGGCCAGAGGCTTGTTCTGCTCACTGTCTCCCTCCAGTGGAGGAATAAAGCAAGCATAAAGGACCGCAGTTTAACTCTTATTAATGCAGAACACAGGATGAAACTACATACAGAAATAAGAACTGCTTTCGCTGACTGTTCACGCAATTTACATTCCTCTTGTACCTGCCTCCAATCTGCTGTGGTTTGGATTTTGTGAATCCTTTATTTCTGAACTCAACGGTTGTCATTCCGAAAGTTGGCAAAGACAAACCCACTGCATAAAACATTACAAACTCCAGCTGAGCTTTGCACTTTGTCTTTAGCTCTTTAAAGGAGTTCACGAGGTGAGTAATAGTTTTAAATTAAACAGGAGAGGGAAAACGGCTGGGAAAACTGCTGGCACCTCACCGCCATCCCTGCAGGAACCGGCGATGTGTTTATGGAGCGAGCGCGCTTCATCAGAGAAAGACTTCACGTTCATCCATTTATCCTTCCTGGAAAACAAATGTGACGACAGTGTGGGAAGGTGCCCAAACCTGTGCTGAAAAATGAAATCGGCACCTCATTTTTCTTTACAGCGGACGTCCTGGGTGCGTTCATGTACTGTGGCTCTTGAAGAGCTAATTTCAGCCAGAGTTAATGTCTTATGGATTTTTCCAAGAACCCTTGGAAGAATTATGAAGCACAATCTTCTCAGGGTGGAAATGATTTAGTCCTGTTGCTTGTTGACCATTTTCTTCTACAGTTTTTTCTTCCACTCAACCTTCCATGAATTCGTTGCAAACGGCTAGCTCCCTTTAGCAACACCTAAAGTATTTTTGACTGAACTGTAGCTGTGCAGTCCATAATTTCCTCACTGTTGATCATCTATCATTTCAGTTACTAACACTCTCTGAGACCTTTGACCTCTTGGCCAACGTCATCTGTGTTACACAAGCGCTCCCAACTAAACGGTTCGCCAAACAGATCATTTATCCACTTAAATCAGTAGCAGGACTGAAAGCTGAACAAGCCTGGTTGAGGTGGGTGGTTATTCATTCTTTAGGGGTATAAAAGTAAATAGGTCAGAAAACTAATACGTTGCATAATAAAATATTTTAAAAACATTGCATTCTTCCCCCGCCCCCCTCATCACAACCATGTCCTACGTTGCCGTTCTATTACATATAAACCTTACATGCAATAACTTCGTTCTTTTATCCCTCGCATGACATTAATCACCAAAGGTCAACATTTCTCAAAAGTATTTTTTTTGTCCAGGAGATGAAGTTTGCCTTAAGACTGTTTGAAGCAGCAACGTAAATACCAACACTGCATGTGGAAAAGGGCCTGAAGATTGGGTTTCACTGTGCAGGTAGAAACCTAAGAAAGTGTTTCTTGGCAATTAAATGATTTTTTTTCCTCTGTGTTTTCCCCTTTTGACCAATTACAGTTTTGCCCTGACAACCTGTCTGCTTGAAGGCGTTAGGCTGCCAGTCCTGAAAAAGCGCACTAACCGAGACTGAAGCACAAGCAGCTGGGGCTCCTGCCTGACTGCTGCTGCAGGTTGCATTAACCCAATTTACCCCTCTGCCTGGTAGATTTACACCTCTGCTCCCGATTACATCCTTGCAGGGCATCTCAATGCTGCTGCTGCTGCTGGTCAGCAGGAGCCAAAATCACGGAGTTTTTATGTTGCGCCATCAATACGACGTGAAAGACAAGGCCGCAGTGACCGCACTCTCCAGGGGAGGGCAGCATCGTCTCAGGGGTGACACACGCACGTCGTTGCACAATAAATCGAAGCACATCCATCAAGCCGAACCTGTGCAGCTTTCTGGGAGGTAAAATATATCAAAACCCAGAATATGATCAGTGTATCGATTTTAATCTCGCAGGAGTCGAGAAATAGAGAAGCGTCAGAATTTAAAGTAACAATGAAACAAGTGAAAAATGTGTCTGTCATGAAGTTCACTATCCGAATGTGGAGGGTTTCATTTTCCTAAAACACTCGCGCTTTTGTCGATACCAATCCTGTCATGTATTATTGCGAATAAATGTGTGTTTAAAGAGCACTGCAGCTTCTGGTCCTTAATCATTACATTAGGGGAAATCAAGAGAAACAAAACAGCAAAACAAATGGAATACATAAAATATAGACATGAGGAAAATATAGACGTGAGACCTAATTACATAGATATAATTAAACAATTTAGGATCAATATTCTCCCACTGAGCCAAAATGCTGCTGGCTCTTATTAGTTATTTTCATGTAAAGCTCAAACAAGCTGGGAATTCTGCCCTCTCATCAAACCACTTCTCCTCCCCCGATCTCTAGGTGAGTTTCCTAGCAACACATCCATCTGACTGCCTGGGAAAGCCCTGAGCTTTATAATAGCCTCAGCTAATATAGATCAACACCACTTGGCTTCCCATCTCTCTTTCTCTCTCTTTCTTTCTCCCTTAAAAAAAACAAAAACAAAACAGAAAATAAACCAGAGCTTTGAACGAACACTTTGAATCTAAATCTCCAAAAATGACATCAGGTGGCGACAACTTTCTTTGATTTTAGGAGTCGATTGTGACACCCAGCTTTGGTCAGAAAAAAGAAAGCATCAGGCAGGAGTTTGTAAAGTTTGAAGAAGTGCAGAAAAGCTGCATTACAGGGCTCAGATAATGGTTAGTCCCATGTCTGCACCTTCTGGTCCCCCCCCCCCCCCCCATCCCTTCAACAACTAATGGCACCCCTGGGAAAGATCTGTGAAGAGTCTAAAAAGGTTATCTGCAATTAAAAGATAATCTCAGGATTTCACTTGGACAGGAATATGACCTTAATCTGCACAATGACAAAAACTGAGAGAACATCCCATCCAAGTGAGGCGGATGTATGCTAATGTTCAACAAAAACATGACCTACTGGGCTAAACCTGCCCATATCTACAGAGGGATAGCTCTGTAGGACCCAAATCTGGCAGAAAACTTGTGAAAACAGCAGAAAAGAAGGAAGCACAACTGAGGACAGAACTCTGGACGAACAAGAGAGACTGAGTCAAACAGAAATGACAAAAGACCCATCTGTCTTTTTGCTGAGAACACATGACAAAAGACATGATGTTCAATACCAGAGATAGAAAATAAAAATGAACCCTGGGAGGACAGACTCATCTACAGAGGTTATTTGTTAAAGAATGACCATGTCTTGTTCTGTGTCTCCGTCTCATTTCCTTCAGCGCTTTTGAACTCCGAGTTAAAGCACATCAGAGCTTCAGCGTGGTTCTTGACATGTCCAAATGTTTCACTTTATATAAATAAGAGGTTTAATTTACAAGGTGCGATGAAATGCGTTTATTTCAAAGGCTTTTTCAAAAGCGTCATATTTTAAACACGGAGGTGTCACCAGCAGTTCAGAAACCCGAAGCGTTTATATTCGAAACCCTCCGAGACAGGAAACGGACCCGCAGACCACCAAGAGGTCCGGCTTCCGGTTGCGTCTCCCGTTTATGTTTCCGACTTTCGACTTCAACTAAACAAAGTCGTACAGACGCAAGGCGGAGAAGCGTTCACGGCGAGACGACAGAAGATTTACTTCTCAAGCACTTGTCATGTTGGCTCCGTCACCGAACACAATTCACTCAGTCAGTTTATTGAGGCGCTTCCTGACAACTCCGCTGCGACAGACACGGCTTTTGTAGTTTCTGTAAGACTCTGTCTGTGACAGCTACATAAAGCTCCTCACCACTGTACGACAACACCAACTGGTCCAGTGCCACGGCCACAAAAGGCAGGAATGCCAGTGGGTTTCCTGAACAGACTGATGTATCGAATGACAACATATCCCAAACATGGATTAAGTTTAAGGCGCTTTCGTGCTAATGAGTGGGTTATCCGTGACGTAGTTTAAAGCAGAATTAGCTTATAAAACAATATCCCAAGCCCATCATTTGAGAAGTGGCACAGTAGTGGCAGCATCATGCTGTCGGGGATTATTTTCTTTACCAGGAGATGGAGCTGGTCAGAATCCAGAATCAGTGGCAAGAATAAAACAACAAAAAACAAACACTAATGTTCACCCATTCTCAGCAACATTTCTGGCTGAACGAGAACGATTTTGCAAAGACGAACAGGGCAAAAAATTTCAGTGTGTAGACGTGCAATAGCTGGCAGACACACAAAAAAACACTTGCCACTTCAGTAAGAGTCAGCTCCACAAAGCTCTAAATTACAGGGGATCCACAAAAATGCAGGACGAGCCCGAGAATCGAAAGAAAGTGCGGAGTGATTCTTTTGTGCTGTCACTGTACATCCTGCAAGTGTCTGCCAGATCGAGAAGTTTAAAAGCAACTGCCAACAAAGTGCATTACAAGAGTCTGCAGCCAGACTCCATTTGGGAGGAAAAGGCCATGAAAAACACAGCAGACAGGTGCGCTGATATATGGAAATGTTGTCCTCTTTTATTATGCGATAGAGACATTTAAAGAGAAGCGCGCACGCGCTTGCTGCCGCTCAGCAAATGAAAGTGTGTCGCGGAGGACAGGGAGGGAAACACACACACACACACACACACACCTACACACACACACACACACACACACACACACACACACACACACACACCCCTGGCTGAAATGACAAATGAGATGAGGATGGAGCTCATTGTAAATACGTTTCTGCTGAGGAGAAGGAGCCCCCCTCCCCTGCACCCCCACTCCCAGCAAAGTCTCTAGAAATCCTCTCAATTAAGTAAGTCTGCTTTTTCCCCCCCTTCGCCTCCACTTTAAGGAGTGAGAGAGGCTAAAGAATAATGGCTGAACACAAATCACAGAGAGCCTATTGAAAAAGCTGCCAGTTAACCATGTAATATTACCACTGCTGAAATGCTTCACTCTTTATCCCTTTTCAATTGCAAAGCCAGATACGGGGAGTGCGCTGGGTGTTCTTGATAAGTGAATTATAACACTGATGAAACTTTTTATTTCCCTCTCAAAGAGATTGGAGTGACTGGACACATCGCTGAAATGCAATAAGGCAGTTTAAGAAGCAGGAATATGGGGCGCCTCTGGGCTTCGACTTTTATTGTTCTACAACTTTAAATGACTGTGGAGGAAATGGAGCTTTAAAACTCATCAGCCATGACCCTTCTGACCCCACGGTGGCATAATAATAATAATAATAATAATAATAATAATAATAATAATAATAATAATAAATAATAAACAATAAAAAAATATATTTCACCATCACCTGAAAATATATTTTCAATGAAAATTATTGACTCTGAATCATCTGCTGCTTCAATGCCTTATGGTGTCCCACAGGGCTCAATTCTGGGCCCACTGCTTTTCTCTCTTTATTTGCCGCCTCTGGGTTCTGTCCTCAGGAAACATGGGATTTCTTTTCATTGTTATGCTGACGACTGTCAGATTTATTTACCCCTTAAGCAGAAGGATGTCCATTCCATCAAACATCTCCTGGCATGTCTAGGTGATATTAAAGCTTGGTGGGCCTTGGACGTTTTAAATTTTAATGAAAAGAAAACAGAGGTGATGGTGTTTGGACCCAGTGGCTCCTGTGAGTCCTCCTCTGTTGACCTGGGACCCTTGGAGGTACATTTTAAACCTGTTATTACAGATCTTGGTTTTAAGGTGGACAGTGATTTCAAATTGGACAGCCAAATCAGAGCCGTGGTTAAGTCCAGGTTTTATCATTTAAGGCATTTGGCGTCAGTGAAATCTTTTCTTTCCAGGCAGCATTTTGAAACAGTGATCCACGCTTTTATTTCCACTCGATTGGATTACTGTAACTCACTATATCTGGGAGTCAGTCAGTCGCTGCTCTCACGTCTGCAGCTGGTTCAGATGCTGCTGGACGACTTTTAACAGGAACTCGAAAGAGGGAGCATGTGACCCCTGTCCTGGCCTCACTTCACTGGCTGCCTGTATATTTTAGGATTCATTTTAAAATTCTTATGTTTGTTTTTAAATCTCTACATAATCTTGCCCCGGCTTACCTCTCTGAGCTTCTTCATCCCTACACACCCCATCGGTCTCTCAGGTCAGCAGATCAGCTGCTCTTGGAGGTACCCATCTATTTTACTTGACTTTCAACTAGTTTTGAATTGTGCTCATTTTAAATTGTAAGAGTTTTTATTTTTTTATTATCTGTTTTAAAGTGATTTATAAATAAAGTTGGTATGGTATCACCTGCCGAAAGATTAAGCCAGAGTACAAATATTTGAATCAGATTTACACTTGGTTAATGTCCATCTTTGTCACCAGGAAAATTGTGATGTTACCTGTAGTTAAAAAAACTTTGTACACATCTTGCAATTTATTTTAAAACGTAACACTTTAATTTCTAATTCTTTTTAACGTAGATTTATAAAACTATATTTTTCTAAGTGATTCTATTAACTTTTTAACATTTCTATTTCTTACCTCAGGGTTTCCTTTTGCTTTCACCCGGCTTCTTTTTAATATCATTTCCATCAAATTCCAAACACAGAGCTGTGGAAAAGTATTTGCCCTCTTAAAAATGTTTAAATTTCACAATCTGTAGAATGTATTGCTTAAATATCTAACATGGCATATGCCAAAAAAATATTAAACAGGAACATGTCTTATAGCTTTAATACAAAAAAGATCAGGAAGTCACTGGCATTTATCATTCTTAATGTCTTACAAAGTAATATCTATCCATACATCCATCCCTCTCAAATGAGAGTAAATGACAGTATCAGATTTTCATTTTGAAAAGTCATAAGTTGATTTGAAATAATGCTAGAGAATGAGATGTTAGTCGTAAGATTCAGTTTTGCATTTCTGAAACAACCCAGTTGTTAAATTCAAAATTTAGCTTGAGAGAAATCCATACAGCCATCATTATCTAGCTACATTTAAAATGATCATTTTATGAAAAAGACAAAACATGAAACTCACCTTTTCAAAGAAAAATGTTCCATCCCCTGTTATAGAGCTTCAGTCTGCAGATTATATCCAATGTTGTTTTGGCACTAGAATAGTGCAGGTGTTTCGGTTCAATCAGCCAGATAATGCAGAAAAATGTCACATCTTCATTTGGTTTTGGTTCATTTTCTTTCTGCACTTTCAAAATGGATGAAACCACCTTGACCATGTCATGAAGTTCCAACAGCTCATTGGGAACGAGCATAAGCAGCAAGGTCTGTATAACATAGTGTTAAGATGCATCAAAATTTCCCTTTGTACAGTAAAGTGCAGAATAACATAACGATTACATTTTTCTCCTGAGCGACACAAAAAAAGCGACAATTGATTTGCTGTTTATTTATTGCTCTTGGTAATTGGTATACTTTGTATATGAAGAAACTACACATGACTGTGCATTTTGATCAGAGTGAACTACCAACTACCAACAATGAGGCATTTTACCATCTGACAAAATGCGTTCACAAAGACTATGAGCTACAAGTGGTCTCGTATGACAGCTTCCCCCCAGAAAAAAAAAAAAAAAAGAAAACCAGAGGGGAAAAAGTGTCACTCAGTGTTCCTAATTAGGACAAGAGAGAGCTTTAAAAAGCCACATCTTCTGCAGAGAAAAACACCTTCAAACAACAGATGCTTCATTCGGAGCGTTTCTTCCCCCTCAGGCAGACACCCACTCAAAAAGTGTCAGCCGAATACAAGAGCAGGAGCAACTTGGGGCAAGTACTTCAAAAAAGGTCCCACCAGCTGGTTTTGTGACACAGAAAATAAGGCCCACATATACCTTCATCCAAATGCACAAAGGTGGTTCAGAAAATGACGGCACAACGGAGCAATTTTACTGCAGCTTCCCAGCCACAAGTGGAACAATAAAAAAAACTCCAGAAGTGCTGGTTCTCATCATGTCGTCTGAGTTGACTGATAAAAAGTTCAAAGAGCGCGTTGTCGTGACAGTCAGGATGATGAAGCTGCAGGAGGATCCTGGCGCCGTCTTTAGTAAAAGGCCTTAGGTGATGTGGAACCTAAAACGTTTCATCTCGACTTGGATTCTGATTTTCTTTATACTCGTCTTTGTAAAACGCTTGTTGAGGAAAGATTACATCAATTCAGAAAAATATGAATATTAACAAACTACTTCTCATTGCACAAATTCCTATAGGGGACCACACAAATTATGCATGAATTCTCCTTAGATATGGCATGAAGAGAGCCTGACTTGTATGCAGCGTTGTATAAAAGAAAAATACAAGAAAAGCTTTAAAAAAAAACTTTTTTTTTTTTTTTTTTACCTGACCTTCAACCGTAGCTTTGAACAGATTTTTAGTATCGAAAAGCATTAATAATAAAAAAGAAAACTTTGCTGTAGCACAGACAATGCTCCATTATTTTTCAAGGTGAAGCAAATTTAAGGTTCGAGCTTTTTCAGCTACGTGGAAACTCCACTTTCACTCGAGTAACATGTTTCTGAAAACAGAGGTCATGCATGTTTGATGCAGAAACTGCTGCGATAGCTGCCAGTCAAGGAAGCAGAAAGATTTACCACTCAGTGTTCAGTTAAAGTGAGAGAGCATATAAAGATTGTCAGGTTGTTCTGCTACTTTTCCTCCTTTATTTTTTTGTACTTCCAGAAAGCGCAGAGATCTATTTTCGGCGTCTCTCCACGTAGGCAGAGATAATGAGGAAGACATCTCTCCTTTTTAAAAATACATACATTTGAAAGTTTATTCAGAAGTCATGTCAGTAGTGAACTGGAAACAGTCAATGTTATTGAAATCCAAGGTTACAGCAATCAGGGACATGGTCTAAACAATGATGCTTGAATATATGGAATAAGAGTTAGCAGGATGTGCACTCCAGATATTTTACCGATAAAATTCATGATAGGTTCTTCAAAATCCCTGTCAATCCAAACCTACAAGCCATTTTCTTGTTTCATACTTAAATGCCACTAATCTAGTGATGCGTTAATACAAAAAACAAAAGTCATGATCAAAAAACGTACAAAGAGACCTGAAATAAAATAACATAATATATACATACCTCTGTACATAGTGGGAGGGAATATGAATAACAGAGACAGGAATAATGCTTTAATGAACTTTTTGCTCTCATTTAATTGAGAGTGGGTCAGTGCTGAGAAGCTGCTGGTCCCAGCTTATCTTGTCTGAGCACAATCTCATGTCATGATAAAAAAAAAAAAAAGAAAAAAAGGCGCAAAGTGGCAAAGTGGTGGTTGTAGACCGCATCTACAAGTTCAGTGACTATTCATCTGTGAAACGCGCTCCCTGCTGGAGACGGCATCAAACAGGAGACGGAAAGACTAACGGAGAGACTAAAGGACGATAAGAGGGGGCGGGCGGCGGTGAGGTATTCATCTTGTCAAGCTGGGACGGGGAGCGAGGGATGTGTGGGTGAGAGCAACCTTCTTTTTTCCTTTCTCTTTTTCCGTGGGAACGTTTACTGTTGATGTTTTTGTTTTGTTGTCAGTGTGCTGTTTGGTCTTTCTGTCAGTGTCTTTGTTTACTGTACGATTCCTGAATCGATGGAGGCCTGTTTCCTGGTGGTCTTGGGAGGAGGAGGAGGTGGGGTCTTGCTAGGAAGAGGAGGTGGAACGTGCTGCAAGACAAAAGGAAAAGAAACCCCGGAATTATATTTCTCTCTTGTCAAAACAGTTTAATTCAGAAATATTTTTAATGCAGAGAGAAATGACAGGATGATGACTCCAAGCCAATGCGCCCCTTTGCTATTCTGCATCAGCATTTCCTACGCATAAGTCACCATTTATTCCATTTCATACATGTACAAAAACCCATTTAGTATCAGTTTACTTAAACCATCCCATGCCAGTCTTTACTTTAAAAAATTTCATAAATAATAGGGATATAAAATTGATCAAACTTTACATATTAACCTGGTTTTAGCAACTAGTTCATTTAATATTGGTTCTGATACCCAGTTGGGCCTGTTGAGTGTCTTGGATATGCTTCTAGACTTAACTTATTGGAGTGGACAATGATGACAACGTTAAACACTCCTCTGGTGGAGTGGCACTGATGTGCAGTTTTTACAAAACATCCCTCTGGCATGCACAAACTGATATATGGTCAGTACCTAATGTTTTCTAGGAGGTATGAAGTGACTTGTGGTTGGCACAAAATGTTCCCTAACGTACAAACTGATGTATGATTAGTTCAAAACCTCTCTCTAGTGGGTATGAACTGATTGATGCAAGGTCAAATTCAAAGGTCCTCTTCAAGGCCGCAAACTCTCACGTTGTTGGTACAAAATGTCCTCTGACAACTACATAGCGATGCATGGAGGGTACAAATCATCCTCTGGTGGGTAGGAAGTGACAAGAGGTTGGTGTGAAACATCCAGCTGGCAGGTTTTTCAAAGTAAGGTTGGTAAACAGTGGTTTTGTCCAAAGTCAGTCCTTAAGGACCGGTCTCATGCATGTTTTAGTCTTGTTTTTTCTGCTTCGTCACACCTGAATTGAATGATGGTTTATTATCAGGACTCTGCAGAACTTTGAGGTGCAGTAGTTGGACCACTCGCATCATCAGCTGCACTGAAGCAGAGACGCATCTAAAACTGGCAGGACACCAGCTCTAGAGGACTGGATCTGGACGCCCGTGGTGTACAGCACGGGTGTCAAACTCCGATCTTCAGAGGCCAGTGTCCTGCAACTCTTAGGTGTCCATCACACATGAACCAAATGGCTGAAGCGCCTCCTCTGTCAAGTTATCCAGAGTCCTGGAAATGACCTAATTATTTGATTCAGGTGTGCTAAAGTGGAGACACACAGTTGACATGGTTTATAGCACCAGTCTGTACTGATAGGTGGTTGGTATAAAATGTCCCCCTGGTGGTATGAAATGATGTATGGACAAAAGGATACATCCCCCTGGCCATGCAAAATGTTCCACTATTAACCAAATGTCTCCCTGGTGGGAATGAATTGACAAGTGATTTGTAGGAAAGATCCCTCAAGCAGGTAGGAATTAACAAATGGTTGGTACAAAATATCCCCCTGGATATCTGGGCATAAAGTTATAAAGGGTTGGTACGAAATGGCTTACAGGCAGGTATGAACTGATATATGGTCAGCTCACATTGACAAACTTACATATAGTTATCACGAAATGTTCCCCTCGGGGGTATGAAGTCGTACAGTTAAAAGGATACTACTAGCAATAAAAGATGTTGCATGATTGATAGCAAATGTGCCCTTGGTGGATATTAAATGACATCTGGTCTGTAATTTATCTCCCCCAAGGTGGGTACGAGGTGATGTGTGGACTGTAGCAAACTTCCTAGCAAGTAGGAATTAATGTCATGTCAATACGTGTAAATAAAAATGGTGTTAAAAAAATACGTTTAGTTGGAGTGAAATGTCCTCATATTGCAGGAAACCTGGCATATGTAATGCTCCCTTGGTAGGTGCCAACGGCAATAGTTGGCACCTTCTGGCAGATAGGAATTGATGTTTGGTCAATATGAAACATCCTTCTGACAGGAACATCCTGCCCCATATGAGCTGATATGTGTTTGGTAAGAAATATGTCTGCAGTTTTGGTTGGTTTGAGCCCAACTAGAGAACAAAAACCAGTCAGTTTTCCTCACTGTCCCAATTTATGTTTGTGTAAAAGACACTTTGTTCGCACTAACAACACATAACTTAATTTGCTTATGGTTTGTGGTAGGAGATATAGTATCTACAAGAAGGTGGTCGGTAAGTTACTTTTATTTGATCAGATTAATCAGTCGTGTTTGTTTTAGTTAAATGGCCCAAAAGGGGATAAGAACAACAATTATGGTAATAAATATACAATAGAATATTGTATATTTGGCAAAGTACTGATTAAAAAAAACTTATCTTTCTGGAATTAGAGGATGTCAACCTATTCAAATTTTCAGGTTATTTGAACTTTGATGAATTTTTATACATAAAATGGACTTAGATGTGTAGAAATAAATAATCTGAAAACCAGCAAAAAGGTAAAAAAAAAAATAAAAAAAAAAAGACAGTTGACTCGAATCATATATGTACCAAAAGAAATAAGGTAACGCAGACAAATAAGACTAAACAAAACTGTTTTGTTCAGCATCTGAAAATATAAAAAAAGACTGACTCAAAAAAGTTAGTGTTGTGTGACTGAGCAGAAAAAAGGAAGTTAGCAGCTGGGTGATGTGTCAGTCTGTGCGAAGAGACAAGAACACAGCTGGGAGCGGCTGCTTTCTTGTGGACAGATTACAGTACATAACACTACCGGCGTCCCGAGACACTACTGTTGATTTGCAGCAGATTGACAAGTTGTAGAGCCTGTTCTGACACGTGTCATCAGACCTCAGCTGTTAGAGCTAGTTTGTGATTTGTGCTGACACATGAGTGCACCGTAGTAATAACGGAAGACAAACATTAGATTTGAAAGGCTAAAATTGAATCCCACTTCGTAATTAGACTTGGAGAAGATGCCACAAACTTTCATGGAATTTATTTGGATTTTTTGAAACAAATCAAAACAAAGCAGAGTTTTCAATTCTTTGAATTTTCTTTTGTGTGTATTTATATTAAGAAGCCCTGAGTCAATACTTACTGGTGGAGTCTTTTGGGGTATGTCTCAAGGAGTTTTACTCATCACATGTTTTAAGCTGGATTTACATCTGGACTTTGAGATATTCTAATTACTGAATACATTTAGGTCAAAACCAACCCAGTCAAGCATCAGGGACTGCCCTGCAGCCATCTTCCCCTCAACTCTGATTCCCTGTTCCTGCTCTAGGAAAGTCTCACCTCTACATATCATCATGATATTTTGTGGTGTTGATTGCAATAATGACAAAAGCAACAATAAAAAAAAAAACTAAACATAACTATTTCTGCAGAATTTTTTAGGCAAGTGTATTGCTGTAACTGCAAGAGCCAAATAGCTGGTTGCTGTACGTCCTACAACTGTACAAAGAGCAAAAAATAATTTACAGGAGTGGATTTTGTTCCGAATACATTAGATATGTTGAAGGTATTTATTTATTTTTATTCAGTCGAAACAGAAAATGCCTCAGCTGGTTAAACAGGCCTCTTGCCTTTAGCAGCAGATGAGGAGTGATGCTCCTCGATAGCCGCGCCTCTCCCTCCATAAAAGCCTGGAAATGAAGAAGGGCAGTCACTAACCTCTCAGAAACATGTGCTCTCTCTGCGTTAGTGTCAGTCTTCTGCCACATCGTGTGCCAGTGCTCAGTTTTACTACCTGTCCACGGGCCGTGACACTGGATAAATAAGATTAGTTAACAGCCAGGCCAGGCCAGGCCAGGCGAGAAGACGGCTTGAGTAGAAGTCAGCAAGTGTGGAGAGATGAGTCACTGATTAACAGCTGGAGAGCTTCTGATGAATGGGAGAGGTAAAGTAATCATCCAATCAATCACGGCTGAGCACCGGGCCTTCTGGCAGGACCGGCATAAATAACGGCAGGGCCGACGGGCAGCTAACTGACTGATGCCTACACTCTTCTGTGGCACATATTGCAGAAAACCTGAGGAAAAAACCCCCTAAATTAAACTGAAAACCTGCATGTGGACATGCAAGAACAGATGAATGGTGGGGTGGAGGGTAAAGGAGTTACGGTGGAGGTTGAACTAAACGTCAAGTGTGAGCGTCGGACGTTCGTTTCAGTCTAAGTGCCATGCATCATTAGGGAAGTTACGCTGGGCCCTAATTAAAACACCTACTCTTTGATGAGGTGGGGGCGGGGGAGGCGTCGAGGGACTCGTCAAGTCTTGATTATCTAGCAGGTTGCCGTAATCTCCTGTGCTGCCTTTCAACGGCAGGGGAGGAGGGGTCTCCCCCTTGTCGTTGCAGCCCATCCCGTTCAGCTCCAGACCTGTGAGAAAAAATTCCAACATCAGCAGACATTCATCAACAAAATTCATGAGGGTCTCTGTAAGATCAGGGCTCTCAGCCAAAAGACATTAAAAGACTGAGACCGACTGCTAGGGGCTTTACAGTGCATCCAGCTCCCTGGACAACAAGACACAGAAAAAAGTGAGATTTGAACAATACTTCGTGTTAATTAATCTGTGCTTAGTGTAGAATAATTATTTCCAGGTTACACTAATCTAAGTAATTAAGTTTTCAGGCACCACCACATGTAAGGTGAACTTAATGCAAAATATAAAACGTCTTTGTTCACAAATTGGAAGCTGTGAAACACAAAGCTTTCTTTAAGTTTAAAGGCAACAATGTATTGACATGTTAGAAAAAAATGCTTAATGCCCTGAGCTTCATCAAGTCAGAAGACTCCATAGGGATTTACACAACCATCAGTCATTCACCCATTCACACACACACTCAAACGCTCACATCATTAGAAAACACCAAAATTAAATAACCTATAAAATACAAAGCTAAAACATTTCTTAGTTTCTGTAAAAACTAACTAACCATCTAAATAACTATTAGAAGACAGCAAAAGGAATGCTTTTTCTTTAATAAAACACATTTTTTCTATAATTAAATTTCTCACACACTGATAAAAGTTAAACATGTTTTAATTAGAAAATCATTTTATTTCAGGCTGAACTAAGATGAGACATTAGTGATACTTTCTTTAAGGACATCATATTCTTTATTTCATGTAAAGCATTGCAGTAGAAAAAAAAAATATTTTGTAACCACTAAAATGATAGTTAGTTGGATTTTGACAGCAGCTTTAAGAGTTAAATTGTAGCAAATGAGTAAGAGCAAAAATGTGGACAAGTTTTAATGAAACAGTCAAAACATAAAAATGATCACAGCCTAATAGCTACAAACTATATTCACCACAAAATCTAAAATAATTTCTGATTAATGTCTTTAACTACGGTTACATTGAACTGTATGTGTTTACCCTCTAGAATACATTTCTGATGTTATACCTATTTACATTTTTTATTCCATAACTATTTTAACTTGATGCGCTTATTGGGTTGTTGCCATTATTTTTACATTCAGCTCTGTATTCAGTATATTTCTGATTTGCTCTACGAGTAAAGTAAGCTTACTCTGTGGTAATGCAGAATTTTAAAAACCACAGAACGTTTCAGGATTTTTGTCAACAGTGGCAAACATTTCTTGATTCTTATCTTGACAGACAAAGCTAACAGCTTTCAGAAACAAGTGGGGGAGGGGAAGTACTGCTTAAACTGTGCAGAAGATCAAAAGAACAGAGTGGAGACTGCTCTTACTTGAAACAGCGTTCAGGCTAAAGGTGGATTTGTTCCTCGGTGCAATGGGTGGGGGACCAGGTAAGGAGTTGGAAGTGGAGGAAGGAGGAGGTCCTGGTGAGACAGAAAGACGCCGATCGCCAGCCATCTGGTTGAGAACTTGACTCTTTGGTCTCTGAGGCCGCAGGGGGCTGATCTGTCAGGTGAGCGGTGGAGAAAAATGAAAGATTAAGTCTTTACTGAGCGCCGAAACCGAAAAACCAAATCCATTCAAGTCAATAAAGCGGCACTTAAAGCCCATTTTCCTGGACGCTGATGAAATATCACTGCAGAAATGTGGCTTCACAACTCCTCTGGGGTGGTTGTGTCATTCCTCACACATATTAAAACAACTATTTGTATTCCTAGAGGAAAAACCCATTTAGATAAATGTGCTTGTCGGGTTGGAGGGTGTTATTTGTGGTTACTAACAATTATCTGCATGCATGAGCGCGTTTTCCCTACTTTATTGTGGCTCGAATTTGAATATGAAACGAAATGTCCTTGGGGCTACTCCGCTCTGCAGGCGACATTAACAAATAACTTTGTAATTGGTGAAATTCAAACACCCGGCCATGAGGGAGACACTGGGAAACGCAGCATGTAATTTTGTACGCAAATATGAACTATATTGATGATTGCGTTAAATATCAGTTCCGATAAAGCAACTATATAAACATTATTAATCAATGGTTATTACGTGGAACTCTGTTCTTGATCCTTTAGGCATAAAATGGCTACATTACTTCTCTTAGCTCTGTGCTGTTAGCCTGGGAGAATCCCCTCTGGACATAAAGAGTACATTCACACCTCTTTGCTGTAATAGACAGAGCAGTGGTGAGGCGGAATGTGAACAGAGGAGATAGAAAGGGTGGAGAAAGAGACAAATACAGCTAGGAATCAATTTTTTTAACCGTACATTTATTATTGAGGGGGAAAGGATGACTAAATAATCTTTGGAAAGGTAAAAAAGATTCACAAATTATAGAATAATAACTATAATGAACACTACCGTCTCTGAGAGTATGACAGCTTCGGGTGGCTGCAGTTGAATCTCTGCTGTCTTGAGTTCTTTATCGAAAATCTCTTGGTGCTTGCTGTTCCTCTTCTCCTTCTTCCTCTCTTTGCGGTCCCTTTCTGGTTCGTCCCGGTCCAATTTGTCCTGAGACTTCGTGTGCAGCTTCTTTGGTAGAAGGGGCTCCAAGGCAAAGCTGAAGGAAAGACAATACGTCCAATGGTCAAACAGGTTGTGAACGAGAACGGCTGAATGTTGTATTCTGCTAGCATGTAGCCGGGGCAGGTGAGTAAATTAGAATAACAACAAAACTCCTCATAAAGTGATGAGCTCACAAAAACACTAAAATCACATGTTCAGAAACGTATATTAAAGAATTCATAGTGTAAAAAATATTTTTAAAACAGAAATGTTTGTCTGATGAAAGCAGAACATGCACACAGAACATAGGTGGAGCTCCTTTTGCAAGGATTACAGCATCAGAGGGGTGTAGCACAGCAGTGGTATTAAGAAAGGCCAGGTTGCTTTTATTGTGCTCCCTTGGCATCTGCCATACTTTTTTCTTCTACTTGATTTACCACTAATATGCTTTTATACAGCTGTCTGAACAGCCAGCTTCAGGAGAGACCTTTTTTGTGACTTAACCGTCATGAGGACAACATTGTCCTCAAACAGCCAGTGGATAATATGTAACCATTTTTAGGGGTGAGAATTAAGAGGTTTTATCGTGTGTGGAGACGATCGCTGACCATCTGCTGGACAAAAATCAAGCCAGTAGTTGTTCTCCATGTTTGTGTTGATTTTTTGTCTAAAAGGAAATTTTTTTTGGCTTTGTATTATGTTATAATCTTCCGACAAACTGCAGTTTGCGCTTCCAAAGTGTAGTAAAATGCATCTCTAAACACATTTCACCAAGTGTAATCGATCTAGAAATGAGCTTCTCTTTTTGAGTTTAATTGCTGCACCTGTTTATGATGAACGTTCAGTACTATCAACAAAATACGGAAGTTGAACAAACCTAAAAAAAATTGCACTGTTAGATCTAACAACCAACCATTATCTGCTAAACAAATAAAAGTCACATTTGATGATAATTTACATCCAGAGAAATAGTGAATGATGGATTTACCCATCAGATCCAGGCCTGGACGGGGAGTTGTCAGAAGAGATAGAGGCGACTGAAGCCACGGACAGCGGCCTCTGGGAGGAGGGCATGGTGAAGGAGCGCACCATGGAGGGAGGACGAGGGCCACGTCGCTCGTCACCTGACGGCTAGCGCCACAGAGGAGAAAACAAAACAAGATTTACAGTAAAAGTTTTGAAATGACTTGAGTTCTTAGACGTGTTGCAGTCAAATCACTTGTCTGCATAATTAATCTCACACAGGCTACACTTATTGTGAAAACATTCAACATGAGTTCAACTGGAACTAGTAGAAGTTGGCTCTATATTTAAAAAAATAAAATAAAATTACTACTGCTTTGAAGAAACATAGAAAAGCAAAATTTACTTCCACTGTTAAAATAATTTGCCGTTGATTATCAGGGTTATAAAAATCTCCAGTGTTTACTGTATATGATTGGGGGGGGGGTAAGAAGGGATTCATGATCTTTCGATTAATTTGCGTCGGTTATGTTATTTTTATTTTTTTTCTGACATTAACTAAAAAAAATCCACTTGTGCTTACAAAGATTTTTTTTTAAAGAGGGACATCTTAAAGGAAGGGGGAATGTTCACGTTCCCTTTACGGTTGGAGTCCTAAAGTCTCACCCTAACCCTGACATCATTGTTTTACCACAGTTAGCACCGGTAAGCTAGGTAGGCAGCTAATTTGCAAGTACAGCTAGCTTAGCAACTTGTTAGGATATTAATACAGAAGTTTCCACATTGAGCTAATTAGTACCTACTAAACAAACTATTATTTATAAAAATAATAGTTTTTTTTATTATGGTGAGATATATTAAGTTACCAAAATAACTTAAGATATTATAGTGAGAGTAGCTAATTATGTAGCTAATTGGCTACATAGCTTACTCGCAAGTCGTAGTTTAGGCACTGGTTTGCAAATCAATATGGAGAACAAGTTTCTTTTTGGTACCAAAACATCCTATTAAGGCTATTCAATATATTTGGTTCATCAAACAAACTATAAATTTGACGGTTTATTTCTTTTTCAACAGCAGCAACATCATCGCCCGAAGGCAGGGGAGAGTAAAAACTTTTGAGGCATTCTTAATTTCATCTGGACCTTGTGGGTAGAATAATTAAACTCACAGCCTTGACAAGACTTTCATGACAGACAGCCACATATCTAACAGAGAAGTGATGGCTTTTTTCTCATTTGAAAGGTTGCCGCCCTTTCCTTTTAGCGTAGGGAGCTACTCTTTACCTCTGGCAGGATAGAAGGAAATGCTTGGCCAAGCAACAATTAGAGCCGTAAAAAAGAAGAAGAAGAAGTGGGAAGCGGTCCCACAGCAGCAACCCGCTTCAGACAGCTGACATCAGCAAATAATAAAAAAAAAAAGGCAAAGGTGGGATATAAAGCTCTTTACTGAAAAGGAAAATCTAAGTCATGTGCTTGTCAAGTTTTGTGATAAAAATTTTACCAACTGGTGTAAAATACCATCACAGTCTGGTTGCTTAGTCTTAAAATTGTTGGACTGCTTCATGAAATCGTTGCAAAATCCCTATTTGATTTACAGTGCAGACTATATATTTTATAGTGTTCTGACATCTGGATTTTAATGTGGATTTCTGTAAAACTTTTTCTGTGGGAAAATTTCAGCAAAACCTTAGTTTTACTCTATTTAGCATGTGTTAAAAGATTCGCAAGAGGAACCTGTATCCATGAAGATTCCTTCAACATGCCTTGATCTTTGTTACCCCAGTCTCCTGTTCGTGATTCATTGTACATTTTCAGAAAACAAAATACTCGACTGCAGCCAGTTTTTTCAAAGCATAAACCAGAGTGTGCAGAATTAGGTCTGATATCGTTCTGCTGAATTAACCTTGGACCTGCAGAGAAAAACTATTGGCTTGACAGCAACGCGTTTCTTTTTCTTTCTTTCTTTTTTATTTATTTATTTGGATAATATGTGGATAATATGTAACCATTTTTAGGGGTGAGAATTAAGAGGTTTTATTGTGTGTGGAGACGATTGCTGACCATCTGCTGGACAAAAATCAAGCCAGTAGTTGTTCTCCATGTTTGTGTTGATTTTTTGTCTAAAAGGAAATTTTTTTTGGCTTTGTATTATGTTATAATCTTCCGACAAACTGCAGTTTGCGCTTCCAAAGTGTAGTAAAATGCATCTCTAAACACATTTCACCAAGTGTAATCGATCTAGAAATGAGCTTCTCTTTTTGAGTTTAATTGCTGCACCTGTTTATGATGAACATTCAGAACTATCAACAAAATACGGAAGTATTTTGTTGATAGTTCTGATTTATTTATTTTGTTTTACATCAAAGAAATAGCCAGGCTGATACCAATCACAATGAGGTTATTGTTTTGTCACACAGAAGCAACCTTGCACTTTTCCTGAAAAAAAATAAATAAATAAATAAAAGGCAAGCTGAACTGTGAATTCATCTGTGTGCCATCATATGTCCATCATCAGGCTTGTCTACCAAGACAGTTTCAAAGAATTCTAACTGTTTCATATTAAAATTTGGCTGTAAAAAAGTATTTGCTCCTTGAAGTTGTCTTGAGAGGTTTTTGTTTTTTTTTTAAACTCCAAACTGTATCATAAATGGTTGAAGGTCATACAAAAAAGGGTTATTATTACACCAATTATTTAGCCTGCCGTTTTTAATGCTGGACGCACTCTGGATTTAATAGAATCAATCACGCAATTAGGATGCCATCTTAAAATGTCATTTTTGTAGAGCAAATCTGTCCTGGCACGTGCAGGCAATCATCTTCTCAATATGACAAGGCTAAAATGGCAAAGATAGGAGATGTAAAAAAAAAAAATATCAAGGCAAATTTTAATATTAGACAAAGATATCTTAATTTAATAAGGATTTCATTCATATAGGTCAAAAGAAAATTGATCCAAGCCAAAGTAATTGTCCCTAAACCTAATAGTTGGTTGTTACACCTTTGATGGCAAGAACTGTTATCAAGTGTTCAACTGAAACACACTGAATTTCTTTTAAACTTGTATTTAAAAATATTAAAACAATCAGAATAAGAAAAACAATGTTTTTAACGAATAGCCTGTTTGAAGAACATCTCAACCAGTCTAGACTTTGACTAGGCCACTTAAAAACTCTCTATTTGGATTTTTTTTAACCTGTCCATCTTGCTGCTTAACTGAAGTGGGCTTGAGCTATGAATTCACAAACTGAGTTCATGTCAAATGCACATATTGGGGTCGTCATTGCGAGGCCCACCTCTATTACAAGACAGATAAAATGTCTCTGTTGCTCTGAAAACTCAATTGCTTTGCGGGGGAAATCACTGGTTTTAGCCTCCACTTGTGGTGGAATAAAGTCACTTATTGCATCACATTTTGCTCAAGTTTACAAGCTATGACCTGCTCGGTTTGAACTACTTTAACCTTTTCCTGCTTTGACTTTTAAGTCTTTCCAACATGGACTTTGAAACTTTTTCAATATTTTCAATCTAACAGTTGACATGAAAGGAGCGAAAACTAGCATGCTGAGCAGCAAATTGTTGTTCATGAAAGGAAAGAAATCAAGGACAGAATAAAAAAAGGTCTTACCAGACTCCTAACACCATACTGTTTCTCCACCTTCTCTCGCAGCTGTTTGAAGCAAGCCTCCATGCGATCGTGGAAGGGCCTCAGCGCCTCGGTAACCTTCTCACCATGAATACGAACCCCTTCAGCGAGATGTGGGATCTGGTGAAGAGAAAACAACAACATGATTGTCCTTCAACATTTAACGTTAAAAACATAACATGTCCCATGTAGACAATTCATTCATGAGAGGAAATCATTGTTGTCTTTCTGAAGGATTTTCATTCTTTGCCTTGTAAATAAGCCCAGCGCTGGTAGAGTACAGCCAGACTTGTTGCCATGACAATCTATATTTGCTACAAAAGATCACCTTCTTACCAAACATACAGTAGATTGCAAAAGCGGTAACAAACCTTGAACTTTTTTCCCTTTTGCCATTTTACAAATAGCTAACTGTGATTAGTTTATTAGGATTTGTGATAGACCAACTCTTAGTTCATAAATGTGAGTTGGAAGGCTAATGCTACATCTTCTCTAAAATATTTTACAAATGAACATCTGAAAACTGCAGAGTTTCTTTGTTTTCAAGCCCATCTACATGCTTTGAACATCTCACAGGACTACCTTTACTCCACCATCTTAGAATGGAAACAGTGCGATATAACTACAAACTAACCAAGACATGGCCATCCAGGTAAGCTGACATGACAGAAGAAAGCAATTTTTGACAGAAAGCCATTAGAAATGTCTTTTGGTCAACAAGTACGACACTAGGTACAGACAGACCAACACTGCACATCACCCTGAAACTGCCATCAGCATCATAATGCGGGGATGCTCCTCTTCCTCAAGGACAGTGAAGCTGGTTTTTCCAACAAGAAAACCTGCAAAAGTTGTGAATCTGAAGGTTCACCTTCCAGGAGTTCAATGACTTTAAACATTTAACCAGCCTCAAGTCTCAAAAGACATTGCTACTGTAATTACAGCAAAGAGTTTTTGTCAATATTGACTCGTAAGGACTGGATATAAACGCATATATTATTTCTAGAAGCTATTTGTAAAACGAAATCTTAAACCATGTATTGCTTTCCTTTGAATTTACAACTACGCACTACTCTAAATAAGTAAAATAAATGAAAGTTTGTGATTGTGAAGTAAAAAAAAACATAAAAGAGTTCAAGGGATATTAATATTTTCACAAGACACTAGCTATTCTCATTGCCTAATCGGTGAATGTACCCCAGCTTGATATTTTTAATGAAAGGCTTTGCCAGTGAACTTCAGCAGAAGCTGTTGCCATGGCGCACAACTCCCCCCCTTCCTGCCACAGAGATCACAACTCGTACATAAGAAGAATCGCAAATGCAAAAGTTTAGACAGGTTACATCTACGGGCATGTACAAGATGTGATGGATGTTTACTTCGCGGCCGCTGACGCAAACAATGACGCAGTGCAGCCTTTCAACTTCACTGCTGGCTCTCAGAATGTGGGAAGCCAGTGAGTAACGAAACCTTAGCACGGAGCGGCAGCATTGCAGGTAAAAAGGGGAGCGAAGGAGAGACTGAAACTGCTGAAAACTGGTAATTAGGAAACCCCCGGTGGCACCGTCAGTGTCAGCAAGCTTTGCTGACTAAATCTAGAGAGAGGAGGAAGCAGCATTCCTCAGCTGCTGAGCAGCATATGAGTAATTCTTTTTGCTCGGCTGGGTAAAATGAGATGTATTGTAACAAATAAAAAAAGAGGAAAAAAAAACCCCTCATACTTAAAATTCCTCCTACGACAAGAATCTGATTTAAACAGTATCTAAACTTTAAATAGCTAATCACAGTCTGTAGCCGAAGAGTACATCTTGTACGCCGTCTTCTACGGGGAAGAAATTCATCCAAACTGAGAGCAAATGGAAGAAGAACTCGGTGTGTGAAACATCAGCAAAGTAGGACGTTACAGAATAAGCTCTGTGTACGTCTTAAGCTGAGAATCCCTGGGGTCAGATCTTTGTTCTGAGGGCAAACTGCCCGTTCACAGCAGACGACAGAAGGAACCGGCTCCACTCTGCTGGAAAATGGCACCTTTATAGTTTTGTGACGCAACGTTTTGTAACAGTCTCAAACAGACATTTCCAGTCCAGGGTTTTGGTATATGTTAGCATTTAGCCAGATACCTTTATTTGAGCTCATGGTAAAGAATCACAATCCCAAACCTTTATCAAACCAGTTTGTGATGAAGAACACAAACAGGGTTTTCAGGTAATCCTTCAAAGAAGTGAAATTGTCTGTATGTAGATTTTAAAACCAGAATCAAAAAGCGTTTAACTGTCAACCACACTTGCACAAGCTAGGGACTTTTCTTGCTCACTGTCACTAACAGGACATGCACGTATTCATCAATACTGCGAGGGTCTTAGCCACACAACAGAAAAATCAAACCACAAGATGATAACTCACCATTTTTTGTTATACAGACCAATTCTTACCTGCATGATTTTAAATGATCTACTCAGAAGTGAGGAAATGTAGTTATACGACGGCAAATACGTAATACATATCAGCAGGAGGTTACTCAGACATTGTTTCTTTGAATCAGGGGTTTTGTTTTGTCATATTTTATGAATGTTCAAATTTAAAGACATTTTTATCTCCGTAATTCATGGAAATATCCAACTAAAATAAAAAAAACAACTGATTTATGGGCTCGCGATCGAGAGGAAGCCATTATTCCTCACTTTCTGGCATTTAATTACCATCCTTGCAGTCTTTGCCCATTTCCAGTCCAATTACTCTAAAAAAGGATGGATAGCTACATGAAAAACAAACGTAAAGCTGTTTTACCATGTCTTAATCATACTTGTAAGAGATCGTTTGCTTACAGTTAGGAACTGGAAGCAGAAAGGGGCAAAATGAGAAGAGAAGTTGGCGACAAGTACGCTGTATTTAATGTAAACCTAAAGTTGGCAAACGGTTTATGAGGAGACAGATTGTGGAAAAAAAGCTGCATTTATACCTAAATGCTTTTGTTCACATTGCTTTATGATTGTTATGGAGACTTGGTGACCCCGAAATGCCACTGCACTGCATTTCTGCAACAGGGAGCTTTGGATATTTTTCTTACTCCCTGCTCGCTCTGTGAGGGTCAAGGTCTGGTCTTTGTACAGTCTTGTGGAGAGCAGAAAAGGTTCTCTGTGCCACCTCATATTTATGCACCAAGGAAACAAAAAGTCATGGGTTACTAATTAGAATTTCAGAAAATAGGTTCACTAAAAAAAAAAAGAAACACACAAAAAGACTAAAAAGCTATTTCCTAGATTGCTTTCAAATACATTCTGATGAGTTTTCCCTACGGTTTTGGAAAAAATATATTTTCTGTGCAAATGAGAAACTGGAACTTTTTTTTGAAGGTGTGAATCTTGTTAGGGGGGGTAATCGAACAGTGTTTTTGAAAGGGACAGTATAAAGGACATATATAAAATCAGGACTTCTTTCTTCCACCTATGCAACATGCTGCACTAATCATCTTGTGATAGGAAACATTCAGCACAGGTATCACAGTCACTGAAAGCCAATGAGCGTAGCCGTGCTGCGCTCCACTAAACCAAAGCTAGGCGCAGGAAGATAAATGAGACAAGGCAACACACACTGTGCACAGATTTCCCCTGATATTGTGCACCTTCATCATCATCACTGCTGGGGCATTTTGAAGACAATAAAGGAGAGGAGCCTGAGACGGAAAAAGGTGAAGGAAAGGAAACTGCGGTGGAGGGGGTATAAGTTAAGAGGTGAGAGAAAGAATGGGGAGAAGAGGCAGAAGGACGAAGTGTTGTGAGACGAGACGAAAAAGCAATGACGGGAGAAACCCTCCCGCCCCCAAAAAAAACAGTGAGTGAAAGCTGAGGCAAGATTCACGTCTCCCAGGATACCCACATCTTTTTATAGACCTTAAAACGATTGAGCGCGACTGAGAGGTGGCATGGCAACAGAGTTCTGCTTGGTGGTTGTACGCTGATAAACTCTTTGTGTACGACACTGAGGCTCAGGGCCAAGACGCACACAGGCATGTTTACTTTAATTAAACGTAAAAACTTTAAGACTCCTCCAGTCCATATGTCAACAGTCATTGGAAAAAGGAAGCTTCCATGACTTGCAAAGTAGTCATGGGGAAAACTTAAATTTTTTGTGTATTTTTTTTATTTTTTTAAAATTATTTCTATGCTTGAGTTTGTTTTCATGGGAACGAAAAACTACGGCACAATCCACATGGAGCCAAGATTATGTGTATCCAAAGGTGTTTTGTTTAGGCTGTGCCTCCGCATGGATCCACAGTTTTGGGAAATCAGAAACAATAGTTTTTGCAAATGGGGGACTGGAGTGACTACATTTCAAAACGCAGGTTTCATGTTTCAGTGTGTGCAAGCGAGCGGCTGTTTTTGAAACAATGACGTCGTAGCTCCATATATTCAGCCTCACCTTCACAAACACCTGTGGCAGAGAGTCACTGTATCTCGTTAAAAACAAAGAAAAAAAAAAAGACTACAGACAGCTTGCTAACAAGGCCAGACAGGCTGAGGCTGCCGAATGTTTTCTGACCAGCACAAGACAGCAATGAGCTTCACAGAATGTAAAGGCTGCTGGAAAGAGCTGAACTCCAGGTTAAAACATCTTTTTAGTTACTGACCAGGATTTATTTTAAAAGCAATCAACAAAAGCTAACCTCCACTCTCCCAACCAATCACCACAACAGCTTTCATACAACAACAAAGGACATGTAGGTGATGTACATCATCTTATTTTAACAGCCTAGTCGCCAAATATAAACATTTGAACTCCAAATTTATATTTTCACATCAATATAAATGAATTATTGTCATGTAATTTGGTTTATATTTTTTCAATTCATTGTAAACCTGACAAAAGTTTGATGTATTTTCTTACTTTGGCCAGTAAAATGAAGCAAATGATCAAAGTATATTTTCTTTAGACTAGTACACAGACGACATGCATAAATAGTTTAAAATAGGAGAACCATATATATATTTTTAATGGAAACTTGAAAGGCTATCATTTATATTTCCTTTTATCTGTCACATACTATAAATCATATTCCTGTGTCTGATCTTTGGTTCAAAGAGACGGTTCAGGCTGCTCTAAACAGGTTCTATTCTCTTCTGCCGTCATCTGTTGGGGCAGCAGCAGCAGAATTAGTGACGTTAAAAAGCTCAACAACTTGCCTACAACAATCGCCGTCTACAGCACATACTTAAACAAACTTAGATATGTATTGGCGTATAAGATTTATTTTACCCAAGTGATTTCTAATATGCATACTATGTACATAGGGCCAACAAAATCAAAATACAAAAGCTCAGAAAGGGTAGGGTGTTCTTCTTCCTGTTGATTTTGTATTGGTGGTCAGCAAAAGATGTTTAGTAGCACTACCTATTGGTATGGAGTGTGGTTCAAAGGGTGCTGTGACGTCTTTACACTTATATGTTAAGTATAATTTGCATAAGTGGCTGATTTACAATTATATGTCAACCAAAATTTACATGATGATAATTATTAATTGAATTGAACATGATTGTATATAATTACAAGAGGTGAAGTGAAACATATTTAAGTGTGATTTATTTGGATAGAGGAAGTTTTTTATTTTGAAGAATGCTTAACAGGATCTGGTCCTGTCTTTTCTCACTATCTTGAGTCTGTTGATTTTAGTTGCTAGGTAACGAACAGCTGTTGCCGTTATCAGCATGGGCCATTTTCTCCTCATATATATATATCGTGGAATAGCACTTGACCCAAACTCTTGCCCGAGTTGTTCTTGAAATCTGCCTTTGAAATACAATCATGAAGCCCTTTTATCCCCAAGACTCCTGAATGACGCAAGACAAGAACTTCTAGGTTTTGGACCTCAATAAAATGATGTATAAGTGCAGGGCTGGATCCTGTTGTTTCTTATGTTTCGTAAAATAGTCACAGCATTAAATTGTCTGCAAAAATTTATAAAAATAAATATAATAAGTCACAGACTGTTCCTAGCACTGTGCAATTATTAATACATTAATAATCCTAATAAATTACCGTAATTGTAATTAAAAATTATAGTGGAAAAAAGGCTTCAGAACATTTGGTCTACTATTGGCCAATGGAGCTTTGGAACCAATGCCACTGCGTCAGACGTTGTGGGGCGTTTAGGTGCAGTCGCTCGGCCAATAGTTGACACATAACGACATAGACATAATATAATGTCTATGCATAACGATGCAGCAGAAAAACAGCAAACGGAAAAACAGTAAGCAGAAATACGGCGAGCAGAAAAGGGAGAATCAAGAAAAGGCAAAGCAAAATATATATTTTTCTTGACGGAAACTCATGTGTAAGGAAAAGGAAAAACTAAATATATATTTATGCTTTTATTTCTTATCAAAATATATATTTATGCTTTTAATTTTTATCAAAAATATTATCCTTTTATTTATATATTTATTCTTTTCTTATGTCTTCCATATGAGTTGAAGTACATATATACACATGCTAATATTTTTGTTTAATTAAAAAAAAAATTTAATAATCCATACTAATGCATTTTAAACTTTTGATTTATTCTTAAAACCAGAATGTTTTAGAGTCAGCGTATTGTTATAAAATAATTCTGCTTTTTTAAGACTAATAAAGTGACGCCTTTAAATTGAGAGTGTGAAAGTTTTCTCCTTTTTCTTTCCCATTTTAAAATGAGATTTCTTAATCTGGCTGTTCAGGGTGGGACACTTTCCACCGAAAGTCAAGAGTCCCTCTTGTCATTATTACAGGATTCTCAATTGGTGTGAGCGATAAAACCATAGTCACATGTCATGAGAAGCGTTCAAGCAGACAAACCTTGAACTTACCCAATGAACTTACCCAATTAACATTAGTGAATTAAACGTTTCTGCGAGGATTGTTTCATGTCTTAATTTTCTTAGCATACTATCAAAATGGAAATATTTATCAGTTATATTTGTGCCAGATAAGATCCATATTATATTAGTTCATCACACTGCAAATAATTCTATTTGTCCAGTGCAATATTGTGCAAAACTGCTTAAATGCTGTTCTAGATTTCATGATATGCCTTAGAAGACTATACTGAAGGAACAGCCACATATCACTCTGTATTCAGTAAAAAATGTGTTCAATCATGGAATCCCTCTCTTCCTTTACATAATTACCTACAACAGAGGGGTCACACTGTAGACATGATCTTGTGCTAATTATTTTTCATACTTACAGATTGCCTGTTCCAGATTTATAAAGAACATTTTTAAACCAAACACATGAATGACAATGTGAGCACATTACCTTCCCCCCAAAAAGGTTAAAGAGAATGTTATACACCAAACATTAATAAGATTGCAGCCTTTGATTGGATTTATGTTTGAAGATTTGATGCATAGTAAATACAAAATGCTTCAGTAGTTTGAAAACTGTTTTCGGAGCCTCCAATGGAGTGAGAGCAACCAGGAGCTTAAACTAATTGGTAGAGGTTGGCGTAAAGTGTTGGACACAAAACTCATAAATACACTGATGGATATGTAAATGTGGAGATAAAAGTAAGCTGGAAAGTTACATCTGCAGAGCCTCTGAACAAGGAGAGTGTACCTAGAAATTAGCACAAAGTGTTTCTTTAAACATGGCATAATATAGCTGGGTGTTGTGACAGTTTACCGAAAACGATGACAAAGCTGTAGCAGGAAAAATGTCAATAAGTCCTGAAGAATATCCACAACTACTTATAGCTGTTGGTTGTGTGTCTCTACACACAAGGGACATATATTTCTCAAAATGCTTTCGGGGGGTTTGAGGGCACAAAAAAACCCTCCTGATCAGTTCATGAAGAACAACATACCAACATTAGCAGCTGACAAGTAAGACGGGAATGTCACTGCTGTTTAATATCAGTCTGTGCCAAACTGATTCCCGTCACTCTGTCCCTGTTTGCCTCACCACACAGCCTTCTGATCAACAGCCTGGTGAGCTGAGACGCTGCACGCTCGCTTAGAGCTGGGCTGAGATGACATATTAAGACCTTTCATGACGGCCAAAAGGTCCAAGCAGCTACTGGTGAGTCAGGCAGACTAATAAGCACCCGGGCTAGCTTTTATGAGATGAAGGAACCAAAAGCTGGAGTAAAAGCCCCTGTCAAAAGAAAGCGTTCTGGGGAAAAAAAAACAAACAACTGTTACAGTTCAGAAAGGGATCCGCTTTTGTGTTTCTGAATAGGCAGCTGATGCTTGGACGTTAGTTATGTGTATAATTTGCTGCTTACTTTCATGACTGTGCATGACAAACATTTCATTTAAAAGTCGTTAGCTTTAGCCAGTCATTTTGACATCCACTCTTTATGAACGCCAGCAAAACACCCAGTGTCTTTTCACAGCTTTTCTCAGAACTCAATTCACCGGTTTCTAAACCCTCATTTCTTTTCTAATTACTGGATGAGCACAATGCCAATGTCACACGGATGCTTCTCTCAGAGTTCACTTCCTCCTTTCGAGTGTGCCTGTCTTCATTTAGACAATTTCAAAAAAGACAAGACTAACAAGGGTCAAGAAAACAGGACAGCTCATACTGTTTAACGGGGTTCCAAGACATTTTCCCTGTAAAATAAACATAACAGCTTTTTGGACACAGCTTTAGTATTATTTTATAAAGCAAAAATCAGAAACTTGACTATATTTTTATGGCAGATGTTAAATACTGAACTTGCCAAAACCTAAAGACAACAGAAAAGGATGGCCAGCTGACAGGATACTATTTGACATCACAGTCATCCAGGTGGGGGACACAGCAGGCAGATGGATGGATAATTTACAGTCATGTTTTGGGGACTGTGGGAGGAATCGGGAGTATCCAGAGAGAATCCACACATGTGGAGGGAAGATGCAAACTCCATGTAGAAAGACACCGGGCTCGGATTCAAAGTCAAAGCCTCCTTGCTGCTAGGCAACAGTGCTACCTGCTGTACCATTGTGCAGCCCCATGTATGGTTGGCTGGATGGATAATAAATCTTTTGTAACTCAAAAAACTCAAAAATGATCAAATAGAGACTTTTTCAATTTCTAGGTTATCCAACGCTACTGTGTAAACTTTAACTAGTTTGGGGAGTTCCTCTATTTTCCCCAAGTTTAAGTAAAAATGGAAATAGCTGCATAAAGTAAATTAAAAAAATAATTCAAAAGGACATGGAGCTTCAAAGACACCAGTGCAGAAAGAGAGAAGCAGACAGAGGTATTTCTGTATGAATCATATTTTCCTGTGAAGAAAAAAGGGTTCACCACCACAAAATAGCACATCTTCTCAAGAGTTTCATTCCTGCCAGAGATGTGGAGCCTAAAGCTGACCTATTTTCCAGGAACTAAGACAGGAACAGCGATCGAAAATATAATTATTTCCCCCTGCAGCCAACAATAGGAAGCGACAGACATACATACCTCTTGTATATGTGCTTAACTCCTGGGTGAACCATAAACCAGGAAACTATTATTTCCTGAATATTAAAGTGACCCACAGTTTAGAACTATACAGCGAAGCAAGAGCAATAAAAGATGCAAAACAAAGCTTAGAGGGCAGCATTTTTAAATCCCAAGTTGTTGCAGATAAAAAGACAACCAACAGTGTATGAAACCACGATTTAGCACAGACGAGCTGCTGAGTTTCATTGTAAAATGTTCCAAAGTGTGTTTTCTTAAAAAGCTCAGTTTTGGTCACGAGTGTACATACACTCATCGTGGACGTTGATGTCATGAGTTTGAGATTTTGAGCTGTTTATTGAACAATGTATTGATTATACACCCAACATGTTGCATTGTTTTTTTTTTAAAACCCTGAATGCTCAAATCCAAACAAACACCACCACTGATGTCCCTTAGCAAGTTTCAGAAAAAGCACACTTTTTTTTTAATATATATCCGAGTCATTCCAGAGATTTGAGAAAGCTTGATCAAGAAAGAAGTGCACATGATCAACCACATGCTTATCCAGAACTGCAGTAACAACTGGTAACACAATTAATTCTTAATTCGCAATTAATTGGAGAAGTTGAATGGTGTATAATCATTCAGTTCTGGTAAAAGATAGAGTTGAAATAAGCCACTCAGAGCCAAAAAAATAAAAAATGCAATTTATGCCCATATGTAAACTTCTGAGTGAAGGTTTACAGCCAGGAAATGGATTGGTGAGACCTTTCAGACATTTCAGCCGCCTCCAAACATTTTCTGAAAGTTTGCTTCATCACATTTCTTTGCCATTATCTTATATAAAGTGGTTAACACAATTTACCCTTCTCATTTCAGCCATCAGACATTCCAAACAAAGCACTTACCAGTTTTTTGGAAATTAAATTTTCACTTGTGAGCTTCCAATTTGCCTCCATTTGTAATAAAAGCACTTTAGCGAGGTTTTTAAATAGGTTCTCAATAATAGCAGAGAGTTTTTTCACACAGGAAAACACGCAATGTGATACATGCAAAGGCTTCGGTTGTTCAACCAAGGCCACTCAATCTCTGAAGCGATATTCCTAAAAATAAAAAAGAGACCTACAGACGTTTGAGCTCCTGGGAGACAATGTAGATATTTCTTAACCAGATTAGTGTAAATTAAGGCTTAATTATGCTAAAAAGACCCAGGGGCCTTGGACATGCATCCTCATGCCTCTCCTGCTCCTCACCTACGTTTTGCTGCCTGTAGGCCAGGTCGTCCTCTGCTCAGTACAGGTGACACCGTAATAATAAACACAGAATGAATCATCTTTTCAAAGTAAACAACTTGTGACAAGGCAATCGCGGCTGTTTTTCTTGAACTACGACATCCAAGAAGCAAACAAAAGGAAGAAAACAACAGAGAGTGTCTCTGACAGCTTTAGTCTCACCTGCCAGGCTATGAGGTCTTTCAGTTTTTCTATCTTCTCGTGGTCCTCTGGGTGCTCCTGCATGTACTTGTCATTAAAGAAGGCCTGAGAAAGGGGGAAGAGAGACTCTGTTAAGAAGGGAAGGAAAGGTTCAGGGGGAGGCTGAGATGTTTGAAAGTTTATGAGGTACATAGAAACAGAGGGGAATAAAATCTGACTAGGCAAGGCAAGCACTGCTAAAATAAAATTAAAGTAAATTTAATCTAGATTTCAGTCTGTTCTCCACCACCTGCAATACTTCACGGAAATAAAAGAGTGACCAGAGGGCAAGGGATTCCCATCGCTCCCCTTTAGACTCAAACAATGACTTTCGTGAGACCAGTATCAATCTATCACAGGTAAGGATGAGCACCGGGGAACAAATGTGTTATCTGTAAGTTTTTCTATCAAAAGTAACTCAAAAAGAATGACTGTTTGCCACACAGGTCACTGGGTGGACTCCATAGGAAATGAGATTTTGAAAACCAAAAAAAGTTGAGTTATTTCAAGGAAAGTAACAACCTTCAAAGATAGTAATTGTAGGAGAATAACAATAACGAGGATTTTAGTGGAGAAAATTTATAAGAACAAGAAAGATTTAAACACATGTAAGGTGTTTTTCCCCCCCCCACCAAACAGGCTCCAGTGCTTAACCAGAACTTGTACTTTTTCCACACCAATTTGTTGCTGAATCTGAGGCAAACAGAACTGCTTTCATAAGCGCTTAAGGAGGCATTAACGTTAAATCCCAACACAGTCTAGAGGCTTAAACAACAAAGAGCCAACGACTCAAATTGTTCTGTAAACTTTTTAAGAGAAAACACGGAAAGTTCATCTTTTTCTTGTGGTTTAAAGTTTTCTACGGTCCAAAATGAAGTTTCTAAATGCTTTGGAAGATATATGAGAGATACTTGCTGCTTGCCTCTAGCACCCTTTAATGTTTGATGTGCCCTGATCTTTGTAAATGCCCCAGAAATTCAAATCCTAAAGAAATAAGTTTTTCTCTGAAAGATCCCTCCAAAATGAGGATTCACATGACAATACTGCAAATGCTGTACTGACTCAAAACCACTCAAATTTAGTAAAATTACTTTAATTGAAATAATATTCTCTTGATATTCTCAGCTTGTTTTTTTATTATGCTTTTTTTTTGCAAGGTCCTTCTTGAAAAAGAGATTGTATATCTCAACAAAGTATTCACCTTATTAACAAATGGTTATTATTCAAATAATAATCCAATAATCCAAGACACAAAGAATAAGGAAAAAAATAATGTCTGCAGATGACAATAAAATAAGGGAACAGAAAATAACAATGTTAGCCACCTTCTCATAGTTAGCAAAACCTCCCATGACAGCAGGGTCCACAATCCCATTCAACAACATGGAGAGAGGGTTGATGGGAAGGTTGGGATCACTGAGATGCCTCTGCACCATGCTGCTGATCTTCTCATTGGCCAGCTGCATCGTTTCCAAGGCGTTCTCCAGAGGGCTGATCTCCTCCTGTGCAGCAGAGCAGGTAAACAGGGAGATCAGGAATGGTAAGCACATATTTATCCGTTTACGATTACTCTGTGTTGAGAAAATGTGACAGGTATCAGCATAAATCAACTTATTCATTCAGAGTACAGAAACAAATTCAGGGCTTTTCTTTGCACTCATAAATTATTTCATAAATCTTGCTAGTGCTGAAAAAATAATAATTGAGGTAACGTGGTTGCAAAATCCAAGAACAACAACACAAAAAAAAGAGGAATATTTAGAAGAGCTGTTATAAATCCATCACAGTGTGAAAGCAAAAGTCCAGCTAAAATATATGTAGCGCCATGTAAGATCAATCCCAGTAAAATAAAAATAAATAAACACCTCCCTCTAAGTAAGGGTTTAGAGGACAGATGAGGGGCTTGTTGAACAAATGTCAGATTTAGACCCCAGCCAAGGCAAGCAAAGACAAATCTCCAATCTGCGCTGTTATGTCTCAGGTCACCATGATAAGAAGAAGTGTCAGATGGAGGGATTAGGCCTGGTGAATCTCAGCCTCGTCATTAAGCTTTAAATAGAAGAGTCTGACCTTGGGGACCCGGCCTATCCCCGGCTCACATGGGGGGCAAGCTGCTACTTACAGCAAGTTTCAGGCCAGCCTGGAGGAGGAGGAGATGTCTGCTCTGAGTCACTCTGACGACGGATGAAGAGTGACACCTCAACACACGGTTCCTGCAAGTTTCTCATTTGTGGAGACAAGACTCGAATTTCTAGACGGATTTAGCTGCGGCCAGTTTTTCAATACAAGAACCACCGGATCAAAGTCGTCAGGTTTAAACATACGATGGAAAAAACAGAGAATGCATCTCCAGTTGAAATAAACTGCTTTATTTGCACACAAGTAATTAAACGAAGCTCATCCTCATACTCACGAAGCTCATTACTCTAGCTAAATTTGTTTAACTTGATAATTTAATAAACTTAAGAAAATAACTGTGTTGACTAAATAACACGATATAAATAAAGTAGAGATGAAAAGAAACCTACGTATACTGAGTGTGTCTGTTTGTTTCTACGGCAGGATCTGATAATAGAGGCAATATTAAAAGGGTAATTGATAGCAGATTACTTCCGCCAGGCTAATCAAACAAAGCAGTGGCTTTGCATTGGGACAAAGTAAGGAGATTAAAAAAAAAGAAAAAAAGAGAGACACAGTGGGTGTCTTTGCTCCAAGTGACACAGCGACCTCCTCTCCAAATTATGTTGATGAACTAATTTCTCCACTCTCCACACAACAGCTCAGCCCCAAAATCTGGGACACGCAAGCAGCATTTCAAATTATCGAAAGCGAGCGAAATGAGCTAAATTGCAAAGCGTCTCTAGGTGGTTCAGCCACGGATTCCAGCCTGACCTTATTACCAAAGGATTTCCAACACAGCAATCCAGGTAATTCTACAGAAAATCAACAGTGACGGAAGGTCTGAACTGTCCTGCAGCAGTATTTGTGCTGCGTGGCAGTTTTCGGTGGAAACAGGAGGGCTTGGCAAATCGATGTGAGTAAAGAGAAAGCATGCCTTGTTGTAAAGTTCGAAGAGTGGCGTGCCGGTGTCCAGGCGCTTGTCTATACTGCTTATGTAGATTAATCATATCAGTTGCCTTCAAGCGGACCCTTGTCTGATTAGGAGGTCCGCTCGACATGAAGGCTCCTTCATACTTACCGTGGAGACTGATTTGACTTCGAACCAGCGCAGGATGCCGGGAAGCTTGTACGCGGTCGTGTACGTGGTCCTCTCAAGCCACATGTTCTGTTGAAAACACAATGACAGGAGTCATTTCAGATGAAAGTGAACTCGGCACTGTTTTTGCATCAAAATGTCTGTCTCTATAATATTTGAAGCAGGAAAAACGTGCAACGTTTTTAAAAGATTGCACTTATTTAGGACGGAAGATCCATTACAAAAACTTAGATCAAGGCTTAAGTTGTGTCAAGCAGTAGGTACAGAGTTACACAAAAACTGCTGAAATTCCCTCCCAGTAAGATCTGAAGATATATTTCATCGCTTTAGCTGCATCCTGATCTCACGAGGATTACCTACAAAATAAAATGCATAAAACCAAAAGCGATGCAGATGGATTCACTTAGAAGGATTTTTTCAGAGGTGCCACTAATTGTGACAGGAGGAATTTCTATTATTGTGACACTATAGAATAATCATTTTTATTATTTTTAATTTCAACTAAAAACATTTACTCAAATTGAAGGTTGGTTTTACCAGTTTCTCAGCATCACATCATCCTAATGTAATAAAAGTCAGTAAAGGTGGAGGGATCTCTGTGCCCGTGTCGAAAGTTGTTCTGTAAAGCTGTTTACGATTTAACTACCTACTGAAGTTGTTCGGCAGTAAAGTTTCAACTGCCTTGCATCATCATTCTGTAGTTGATTTTAATACTGTGACTCCATTTTATAAATACAACATGCTCAGCAGGATAAAAATCTTATTCGGAAGGTTTTCCAAATGCGCATCATGCAGGTGTATCTTGATTCACTAAAATATAACAATTGGAAATAAAAATAAAAATAAACCTGCTGAAGACTGTAAACTGCTGTTTTTCAGCTTGACTAGCCCTGACATGTAATAAGCTGGTTGAAAAGTCAAATGTTCAATTTCTGTCTTCTCAAAACACAAAGGATTTGGAAATGGCTGTCAGGCTTGTGGAAATCTCAGATTTCAGGTAATAATAGCAATTAAAACGGTTTTAATTACCAATTTAAGACGCTGAAAGCTATAATTACTTTAGAGCATATACAAAATGGTGACAGCTCACGACGTGATGGCCACTCTAAAAGATATGAAAATGCTCTTGGAGAGAAATTGGCAATCAGCAATCAAATTCTGACTGCTTACGCTTTAATCACAACAACCATCCAAATACTAAAACCTTCAAGGTGGTTTCGCTATGCCTGGCAACAATCTTATTTGTCAAACAACAAACAGAACAAATGCAGGTTGAATAAAGAAATGCTAAAAAGTACCGCAAATTCATTGTCGGGGTCCTTTTCTCCCTTCCTCACCGGCCTGGAATACTGGAATTTATGGACTTCATTCACTGTGTAGAAGCTGGAGAGAGAGAGAAAATCTGAGCCTGAGTAAATTAAAACTGTTACTGGCAATCTATAGCTTGATTGGTACAGGTTGATTGCTTTGCTTCAGGTCAAACACAGTACAAACCCGCTCTAGGCCAGGCCTGCCAGACGCTACGGCATTAGCAAGCCTGATTTACCTCAATCAGAAGGGGCTCGCCTTACCAACATAGGACATAAATGCCTCGCAAACATCACTGGGAGGCTATAAAGCTAGCTCAACTTGTCAGACATGCAGATAAGCTGCAGCCCGTGCAACAGAGGCTTGCAACAAGCAGGGATGAACTTTGCCTGATCAGGTTAATAGACTTTTCAGTCTGGAAAAAAAAAGAAGAAAAAAACACGGTTCCACAGCAGAGTTTGGAAAAGCTGACTGGAACTTCTTCCCTTGTGGAAATGAACACAGAACTTGCATTTCATATCTGTAAACAGGTCAATCTGAATAAATTAGAGTATTATTTAAAGGTAAGTTTATTTCAGAACTTTTTGTAGTATATGAAAAAAAGTATATATTCTACATACATTTATGTAATCTACAGACCTCAAGTTCTTTTTTCTGTTAATTCAAATAATGTGGATGGAAAATTAAAGCCCACATTTTTTTTTTTTGCAGAGGGCTTACTGTAAAGGTATGAATAGTAAGTTGAGTGGAAGAAAAAAGTGCAGCATTAAAAATAGGTATACAGGTAATTTTAGGGCTTCCTTCCGGTCACCTCCCCAACGCAACCCAAATTTGCAATAATATCATGTCATATCAATCTGCAGGAGTTTCATTCTTTTGATTTAATTATTAAAATAATTTTTAAACGATACTATAATTTATTGAGATTTACCTGTAAATACACCACAGGTTGGTTATAACAAAAACAGGTAGATTTGCTGATACTATAAAGTCAATGTAAGCAAAGCAAGAATGACGTACCATAGAAAATTTATGAAACGTCTTTAAACAAAGTTAATTCTTATAAAGGGCACCCATTTAAACCCCAACGTTCACGGATTAGACAAGAAACGCCAGCATTAACAAAAATGGCTTCTGATCTAATAAAACAGATTAATGTTGCAGATTTAAATCAGTTTGTGACCCAAATTACGACATTTACAGGTCATTAGCTGGTAGACCGGCTAAAGATGATGGAGTGGCTTGGTTCGGCACGGCAAGGTCAAAAGCGGGCTGCGCTCTGCCTGCGGCTTTGACCCTTCAGCTCAAACGGCTTGGTCTCATTGCTATGCACCGCTGATCTCTTTACCGAACGAGAGAATAAATGAGAGAAAACAGAGGGAAGGTACAGAGAGCCAAGTGGTAAAAGAACAGGGAGAGCCAGAGACGTAGAGGCCAAATTGGCGTCAAAAAAAGCGAACGGGCAGCCGGCGTGGAACATTTCTCTGTCTGTGTCTAAACACGACTGTCTAATCTGGGCCATTAACAGAGTCACATGTTCCAATCAGACAGAGTGAGTAAACAAGCCAACTGGCTGCTGAAAGCCCACTGCTGCAGGGCGACGATAAGATCAGTGCCCAGGTAAATTTGCCTAAAGGTTTTTCCAAGTAAACGCCTTCTTTTAATCATGTCCACTGAAGCGTTGGGTGGCATATCAAAGCGAATTTGCACAGCTGAGCACAGCAGCGCCCGGCTGGCACACGGATGAGGGGAGAGCGCGAGCGGTGGGGGGGGCCCCCTTGTTTGCTGTGGCCCCGGTGCTTGACACAATGCTATTAACGATGGCAGAGAAACAATGTTGTACTTGGCACAGTGACTAATGGCAGATGGCTGGTGAAAGTTAATAGCCTCTAGAACAACAAGAAGGTCAACCAGCGTTTGTTCAACACAGACCCACATTTAAATCAAGATTTAATCACCTTCATACCGGCGCTTCTGTGCGCATGGCACAAAGCAAACCCAATCCACCGCTAGCATGTCATCACAGGCTCTATGAACTGTCGGAGCGGCTGGGGAAAGCAAATTGGGCGACGGCGGATTGAAGAAAACGATGTGTGACTTTGACTTACACGCTCCGTTACTGTGAAGAAGTATGCAGTGCCCAGCTTACCTGACAATTTGTTCCGACACAGGCTTGTTTTGAAACTTGGCCGGAAGGTTGAGAATGGGCTTCACTTTGAAACACTGAATGTCTGAGCAGAACAAAAACATCAAGGAAACCAGTAAAAATGCTCAACTAGTATTGCTTCATTATGACCAAGTTCTTTACTTTTCCAGACCCAGGTTTCCTGTGCTATTCACATGTGGTTGGATGGAGTCAAGAAGTGCCGAGTAGGCAGAAAAGGGCCAGCAGACAGAGGAAGAAAGTCAACTCAGAAAAATCTGTATTTTCTACAATCTACTTTCGTTTTTCAGAAATAGAAAAACATTCTTGTGTACTCCGTAAACATGTTTGTTTAGTGCATATAAATGATCAAATATTGACAAGTAAAATTATGTTTAGATTTCTTGCCCCTTATCTTTTTTGTCCATGTACGCACAAACATAAATATTATTCTGTTTCAACTTATTAACCTGGAAACTAAAACCTCCTGTCTTATGTGGTCCAAAAGGGTCAGGTTTAGTTCTTCATCATCCAAGCTTTAGATTTCTCAGGTTTTACTGTATGGCTTTTACTTTTATCTGAATAAACGAAGGCAGAGTGAAGGTCCAAGCATAGTTTCCATCTGTAAGACCTATTCTGCTGCCCTGTCTGTAATTCAGTAAGACTTTGGGACATCATGCTGAGGATACATTGTCCAGAGGAGCTTTTTGTGTCCTCGCTGGGCGGCGTGGTGGTCTTCATCTTCTCTGCGTTGGGAAACTGTGTGAGCAGCCGTGCTTCAAAATCCTCTCTGCGCTCGTACTCCTTCCCACGGTACATGAACATTTTGTTCTGAAGAAAAAAGAGGAAACCAGTGAGACCTCGACTGTCCATAAGAAAACAGGCTGATTTGCACACATGTGAGCACACAATACCCACTTTATGAATATAAACTAGGAAAAATGACAGGGCAGGGACAGCAAAGAGAATTTACAAGATCTGGTGGTTAAAAATTTATCTGAGGATAAAAGTCAAAACAGAAATTAAAATAACATCACCACTTGCCATGGTTCTGCACGTGATCTTGGTCTGTTACCATAGCAAAGTTAAATGCATCAATATGAACTCTACATTAAACACACATAAAATGAGATATGTCTGTTCGAATTCAAATTTTACTCAAACAAAAGGCAGCCAAAGAAGCTGCCTTTTATATATATATTTTTTGGAAACTATGTTTGGCAAAAACATTTTTTGTTGACCATGATTTATTTGTAAAAGCAATAAAAAGGGTAAAACATGCAAGAACACTTGTATCAGGATGGCTGTTGAAAGGCCTTCATCTCCTTTTGCTTGAAAAAAACAAAACCAAACACAGTGCATCTGTTTGAAACAAAATAACATAATTTACTTCATCTATTAGTTTCATACAGACATTAAGCTATAAAATATAAACACAGCTTGTACGTCTGCAGCTGGCTACACAAAACACCATATGTTTTCCTGTGCAATGTGACATTTAATTGTTTTTTTTCCTCATTAGCTGAGGGATGTCACAGTATCTGATCAAATCCAATGAAATACATTTCATAAGAAAATAGTTTGATATTGCAAGGTTAAAATGCTGTGAAGAAGTATTCGCATCCCTTTATCTGATTGTCAGTTTGCATTAATCTTGCATATCTCAATGTGTTTAAGTTGTGAAATGTTATGAAATGCTGCAATTCAAGGTTTTAAAATTTGCACAGATAAAATCTGAAAGCATACATGTGTGTTCTGTATTCCACAATAGAGCAGAAGAACTACCCTAAACATTAAGCCAGAAGTACAAAAAAATGGCTTAGGTCAGTGATTATCAATGTACTAGGATGACCAAGTCAAAGTCCACATCTAAATCAAAGAAAAACAGTTGACGGAAGTGGACAGATGAAATAAATCTTAAAGAGTGTTATTTCAGAGTAGATCATTCCAGATCAGAACTTAACTATTTATATTTGGGAGTAAAAATGGTCAACTGTGGTCCAAATTTCTTTAAAGAAAGGGTCAAAGGAATTTACTACCCGACAGAGAACTAATTATTTTTTGAGTGTTTGTGCCACCCTTTGATGGCATGGCTCCCTGGGTGGTGAGCCATGTCACCTTATAAAAAAAGATCACTACTCATGTTTATTTTTTTGGTTAAGATTTATAAGTCAACACTTGAAAGACTGTTTTGTTATTAATACATTCATTTAAAGTCAAGGGTTTCCCCAAAATCTGATTGAAATTTATTCAGGGTTTTGAGTAAATGAGCTAAAGGATTGCACTTTGGGTATGACAAATGTAATATTTGCTTCCATCCATGTTAGCTTATTACTGCACGCAAGTGCACACAAAGAGAGCTCCGCTCCTATGTTTAGCACACATCTCAATTCCCCGATTAATTAGATGTACTGTAGGCGTGATATTTGCTCGGGGCCATTTACAAAATGTGCTGTGATTGACAAATTGACAGAAGAGGATTGGGTTCAACAGTCATCCTTCCCATCAGCCGAGCAAAACTCTGCTGTAGTTTGTTCACTAATTCATCTGAATCTTTAATACCCAAACAGAGACTCCAACTCGTGTAGAAAACAATCTTCACAATTTCTCTTAAAGACTCAGGATTTTGGTGTCATCCTTTTAACAAGCACCGGGTATTTTTGAAATTGCAAATAATAAATGCTAAAATTGCCCTTTCTTTCTCAGTCAGTCGGTTAAAAGAAAATTTGAAACCCGCAAATGACAAAGATCAAGATCTGTGAGGCCCTGAGATCAGAGCTTTTTGGACAAGCTCACATCAATACAGAACCATTTATTGTTATATACACATAAACTAGAAGAACATTGATACTTTGATCTATTTTACACTTTTAACTTACTCAGACTGATTAACAGGTCAGACCTTGTTTCTGCAAAACAAGGTCTCAAATTTTTTTTAACACTGTTTTGAACGTGGACACAGTTTTAATGCCCGTATTCGCTCATCTTGTCTCTTATGTTGATTCGAAAGATGAAACACATGGTTCTTTTAAAGAACACATATTTCACTTGAAATGCAGAAATACTGGTTTTTGTGCTGTAACCTGGTTAGAGGAACTGCACACCATGTTGCAGAATCAACTGTCTCCTCACAAGGATACCAGAAGAAGCATGCAACGAAGCATGCAAATTATTAGGTCTAAAACAGTTTGTCATTAGTAAATACCCCAGTGTCTTACGAAATAACATGTTATAGATCATAAGAAGCTAAATTACGCTCTCTTGCATGAAATCAATTTTGTAGGGAGGCTTGGAAACAAAATATCTTTAAAAGAAAATTTACTCTTCCCCGCCCCCTAGAAAGCTGATTTTTCCCCAGGGTCACAATGATGCTACAAGACAAAATGAAACACAGAGAGGGAAAGAAGAAAGCCTCAAAACTATAATTACTGTAATTACCAAATCTCATCTGAATACTTCTTTGTGTGCTTTCAAGAAAGTCTCTTTGGATCATTTTTAAAATGCTGCACAAAAAAGATGCAACATTTATAGCTGCTTATCGACAAGATAGATGTAAAAACAGTGTAACATCTGATAGGATAAGTACTTATGCCCAGTAAATAGTGTAATCCCTTTGAGCTTTTTACATTTTACCACAATGAAAGCAGAAACACAGATGTATTCTAAATGCATATAGTAACTGTGGTGGGAACATTTTCTTTTTCATGGTTTTCTTTCATGAAAAAAGATTTGAAGAATTTATTTTCATTGGTTTTCAGCCAATTTTAATTGAAGGCCCCTAAATGAAATCCATCGCAACCAACTCCATTCAGAAGTGAGCTAATTAGCAATCAGAGTTCACCTGCATGTGCTTGGACATCAGTAAATCACATCCATCAACTGAAAACGGACATGGAACGACACTCCCACATGTTGTGGGGTGAAGGGTTCACGTTTCAACAAGAAAGCAAATGCAGCCACAGCTGAATGTTTTAAATCAATGTATCCAAGTTTTGGAATAACCCAATCAGAATTCAGACCAAAATCCAACTGAGAATCTGAAGCAAGACTTGAAAACCGATCTTTACAGAGGCTCTCCATTCAGTCTGATTGAGATTGAGCAATTCTGTAAAGAGGGTAAAAATTTCAGTCTTTAGAAGCACAGAGCGATTCAAAACATAACCCCAAAAGTGTTCAGTTTTAGCAAAAACTGTTTTTTTTATAATGTATGACTAATTATGTAAGGCACAGAAAAACATGTTTTGCCCAGGAAATGGCAAAAATAACAGTTCACACACGCTCCTGCCGGGAAAGCAAGTCTGGTATTCATGTTGCCCTTGTTATTTGGGTAAGGTCAGTCCAATACGAAAAGAATAAAGAAGTCTCGTCCAACCCAAAAGACTGTTTAAAGAGCCAGTTAGATTAGGCCAACACGGCTTGCCCCGTCTGTAATGGAGTTTGCGCCCCGGCAGATAAAAAGGGTTAGGAGGTCCACATGGTGATCGGCAGCAAAGCAAAAGTCCCAGCTCAGAGGTCTGTTGTTCATAATAGAATGAAAAGGGCATGATCGGGATCATCACTCTGAGAGCCATTTAGTGTGCTGCTTGAGTGATAAGCGACTGAAATCCTTCTAAACAAGAAAACAGCACCTTGGGTGACGTGCCAAATGACAGGCTAAAAAAAAAAACCCCACAAGAGCTCTTCCAAGAATACATTAAAGGCAAACAAATCTGCCTTTGTCAGCACTGCAGCTGCTTCTCCCTCTGACAAACAAAAAGCTCTGGCTTAAGATTAAACCCTCTCTCACACAGCGATGCAAAAACAAATAAAAAAAGATGCAATTAATTTTATTTTAAACAAAGAGCTTTGGGGAAACAGGAATACATCTTTCATTAAATGGTAATGTGGTCTGACACGCACACGGCGGCTCCACAGATGATGAATATCAAACGGCTACTTAATTTGTGAGAAGCTGTGATCTGATTGGCCTGTGTCCAGTCAGGATATTAAGCAGTGAAATACATCAGCTCGGGTTAAGAGGCCACCTATCTTGTGTGAATGAATGAAGGAGGTGGCATCTACTGCCTTGACCACTTCAATATTCATAATCGGTCACATTTTAGGAAGCTGGCACAGCTCTCTGTTTGGTGCCAGCATTTTTAAGACCATCTGCTGCTCAAATCGCATCCAGACATTTGGATGTTTTAACGGTAGAAGCTATTTTCATTGTGGCCCATTTTTAATGTGTACTGTCCTTTTATGTCTTTGTCCAAAGACAAAAAGGTATTTAATTCTCCCTCCACATCACCTCAAAATCATGGTAATGAAATTTTAACTCAGAGTTTGGTTGGACTTGGCAAAGGATCTGAAGAGATGCCTTAAAATATTTGGGCATGCCAAGTAAAAGTAAAGCACTAAACATAAACATTTGTTCGGCACTATACCCTGCACCGTGTTTAGCGAAAGCCACTTTTGACAACTCCTCAGCAAGGAGGACAAGCAGCTCAGATGCTTTATAATGCATTTATATTTAGGCACTTAATGAAAGAGGGGTATACATTCTGAAGCACCACCCATGAAAGCGCAGCTCCTACCCAAGATCAAGAAGAAGTGTCTGTCGATGCTAGTACTCACCCGCAGAAAGGACGGGAATCCCATTCCGTAGTAGCCCACAGCGAAGTAGTCCGGTTTGGGCCGGATGACCTTCACTATGTTCTCATAGAACTGAGCTTGCTTCCGCTGTGGAGAAGTTGAGCAACTTAAGCATTATAACATACATTTTAATGCTTAATAAAACATTTTAAAGCCATTCCAGAGAGAGATTTGATGTTTTTTTTTTTTAATTACATCTGTCTTTCTTTGATTCTTGAAAAAATATGCTTGAATATAAGATGCTCCTGCTTGCTTATATTTCTCTTTAAAGCTGCAAAATCTGAATCCTGGTTACCACTGGGTGCACTAGCCATCACGATGAAATTTCTTTGTTTAAATGTGTTTTTTAGACACAATCAGTCTTCCTCCTACTCTTTCCAGGTACATAAGTAGTTGATCTCTCCCCCCCTTACTAATTGCTTTAATTTCCCCTCATAAAACAAAAGGCTTCATAATAGTCCTGCGGGTTCTGTCCTTGTGCTTTTTTCCCCCCCATCTATAAGTGCAGCAGAGGAGTGACTGTGTACAAAGCGGAAATGCAGTTAAGCGACACATTAATCCTACTTACCAAGGATGCACTAAGCTGCTCAAAGTCAAACATTTCATTCTCATACTGTTCAGCCAGTTCTTTGCTCAACAAAATCGCCTCCTCCCACATCTAGAAAGAACACAAACAGTAAAAAAATGAATTAATTTCAAAGATTAAAGCAATGATAGAGAGCTAACTTCCTGGTAGCAGAGTACCTTGAATTCACTGCTAGTCTCACGCAGGTCATACTGTATAATACAAGCTTATTAGGATAAGATTATTTCATCCTTTTGGTAGACAGAAAAACCTCGATGCCATCTTCTATTCAACACGACAAGTTAATATTTTACATTACAAGCGATTATTACGGTTAATATAGTTTATATTATTAATAAAATTGTTGTGTCTGAATGTATCCTTTAAAGACTGAAGATCCTGTCAAGCTGCTGAGAATTCCTAAAGAGTGCCAATTAAACGCCTCATAACATCACCCGTTATTTAATTGGTTTGTTTCCAAATTTCATTAAAGTAGTTGCTTCCTAGCCAAAATCTACTCAGTAGAGAAGTAGATTCTTCTCTACTGAGAAGAATCCCAATTCTGACGTTGCATCCAAAGCCTTAGAACCTAATTTCCAAGGAGATCCGTGCATTTCTCCTCCGATTCTTATTGTAGAAAACAAAAGTTCCTACAAAACGGGACATTTTCCAACTCTCAAGTGGCTCCGATGGCATTAAAGCGCAGCGCTGACGTGATATTAGGGTAAAAGAGAAAAAGGACACAAAGCGAGGGAAGGGCTTTTAGAAAAGGTTATGCTATAAAAGGGACAACAAAAAAGTAATAGTCGTGTAGTCTAATACACCTCTTCATCCATCCACAAGAAATGGATTATTGTCCATCCACGCGCCACAGAAACAGCGTCAGGGTTCCTAGAGCGCCTCTTACCTTGCCCTTATCGAAGTAATTAATAATCTCCTGATAGAGCTGGTCCTTAAGCTGTCCTTGAGTTGTGGCCTGGTAACCTTCCCTCTGGGTCAGGTGGGCCGCGCATTGCTCGTCTGACCACTACAGGGAACAAATGAGCACCGGGGGTCAATGCTGTGCAAAACAATGCAGGAAAAAAGTCAAACAAGTGACAAGAAATCAATCCATGACTTATAGCCAATGCAAATGAGGGACATTGATGTGTAACTCCCTTGAACACAGTCCTGCACAGAGCAAAATGAAGAGTTCAGACGCGGGCAGTGATGCATGCATCGATATCCATTGAACAGTTCAGAAAGAGAATCAGTGCAAAAACGGTCCTGCAGCCATTGTGAAAGCTTAATTTGCAGTTACACAAGTTTTGAAAGATGTCCGTTTGTTTTATTAGGGCACAATACATGTTCTACTTCTCTTTAGCCGTGTAGTGAATTTCAAGGAAGCCCAATAAACAAATGTTATTTGTTGTTGCATATGCGTTTGACACACAGTTTTAATATGAATATTTGGCAGAAATTGAGCTCTAGCGGACAGGCCTGCTGGAGGAAAATGTGCTAAGTAAGCAAAGAAGCGTCCCTTCGACCTGTTTGCATATAAACTCCGTATGCAATACAGTAGAGGAGCAATTGATTATACAACAGGGCCCGGTTTGATGTCGTAGGCAGAGATAAAACAACACCAGCATAAGCATGATTATGTGCTTATTTATTTTTAAAGCGGCATGAAGAAGAATGTAATTTCTGACAGATGGAAGCTGCTTAGCACTGTGAGAACATCTACAACCCTATATATTTGTCAGAACGTGTTTACCACCAACCAGCAGGATTTTATTCTGAGCCGAACATGAGGGGAGTGATGACCACATTGGTAGAAAAAAATGTGCCTCTGCACACTGTTGCTGTGGTATAGAAACAGGGACGCTTGGGCTCAGCCTATTGATTTCTTCACAGCTTCACTGCAGCATTCACATTGTAAAAAGAACCTTCCCATTTATGCATTAATGGCAACTGACCCTGCATCGATACAGCTAAAAAGGCAGAGACGTTATTGGGAACACAGCAAAGCGCTGATAATTTAGTGGAGCAGTCATGAGGCGGCTGAAGGATCCAATTCATTCTCCAAGAATGGGGAGGGGCTGTGTTTTGACTTCCTCAATATTTTCAAGTTTATATAATTTGTAAATAAATTAAAATGTAAACTGACATTTTGCCACATTTTAAGTGTTATTTACAAAAAGAAAAAAATCTGTATTCTTTTTCTTTCACTTGACAGCTGCCTTTTGTTGGTATATCATAAAATACACTGACGTTTACTTTTTGCAAGGCCCACCACATGTCTGGGTGGCATTTGAAGAAATATTAAGCCGAAAAATAAAATCCAGACACATGTTCAGCCTCCGAAGCACAGCAGTAGAAAAGTCTTCCTGCCATAATCAAGAAGTCTCAGGTGCTAAAAGATCTGCAGATTTAAAGTAATAAAATCAACTCCCACGAGCGCGACAGCGATGAAAATGGGATTCAGTGACAACCTGCTCACGCATGACAGAATCACTACAAAGGCCCAAACAGCAGGATAGTTATGCAAATTCAGTTGAGAAGTAAGATGATACAATTTTGGATAAAAGGAGTCCCTCCTTAACTTACTCCATACTAATCCCCAGCTGGGAATAGACTCTGCAGATCGAAAAAAAAAAAAAAAAGTATGTTTGGTTTGGTGACGTGGTGGGTTTTTTTGGGCAAAGACAGAGCAAGATTAACAAAAAAGTCATGCTTGTTACAAATATGCACCATCAGAACTTATTGAACGAATCTGGCTTTTACTCACTGATACTGATTTTCTCAGAGTGTTGACCTATATAAATTCTCAACAGTAACACATAAGTATTCAGCTGTAGAAATTACAGTTTTAAATCCACAATTAAACAAGGTAAATTTAGATAAAAATATTATGTAGGTTACTCAGAAACATTAGATTATGAATTTACCCATATATGCAAAGGTTCCCTAAATTGTATCTGATTGTTAAACTCTCAGATAGTCGAGCCTCAGATTCCTTCTAGTAAGATTTGGACTCCGCCAAGGTTGCTCCATGTCACCGATTCCATTTATAACCTTTATGGACATAATTTCTAGCTGCAGTCAAGATGTTGAAGCGATCCTTTTTGATGACCTCAGGATCATGTCTGTACTCTTTGCAGACGATGTGATCCTGACAGACGGTGATCTCCAGCTTTTTACTGGAGAGTTTCAAAGCCAAATGTGAAGCACCTATAAATCTGAGACTATGGTCTTGAATTGGATAAGGGGTTGACTGTTTTTTCCAGGTTGGAGATGAGGCGCTGTTCCAAGTGGATGAGTTCAATTATCTTGAGAACTTGTTCATGAATGAAGAAAAAAAAACAAAAAAACAAGCAGAAGTCTTGATAGTGCAGCATCTTAAGCGATGTACCAGTTTTTTTTTTTGTGGTGAAAAGAAATATTAGACGAAAAGCAAAGGTCTTGATTTACCAGTCAATCTAAATTCCCACCATCATCTAGGGTTATGAGCATTGGGTAGTGACCAAAAGAAAGAAATTGCGAACAAATACAGCTGAAAAGAGTTCTTCTTTAGCAATAGGGTGAGAAGCTCGGTCAACCAAAAGGGACTCAGAGTAGAGCCACTGCTTTTCTACATCGAGAGGAGCCGGTTAAGGTGGCTCGAGCATCTGGTTAGACAACCTCCTGGGGAGGTATTCTGGGCATGTTTCACCGGGAGGAAACTCAGGTCATGCTGGAGGGAATGTGTTTCTTGGCATGTTTGGGAACGCCTTGGGAATCCCTGGCTCAAGTGACTGGGCAGACGGAAGACTGGGCCGCGGTCCAATCCCGGATTAAGAAGACAATAATCCATGGATGGATGTAAATGAAAAGTGCCTGAAAGAATGTTATGCCATGATGTGTTTTTACAAGGCCAAAAAAAAAAGGCAACGATGAATTCGGGAAGCAGAGAAATATTATCTGATGTTTCATTTTTTTGACCTACTCATCAAGGAAAAAGTTTGCTGATTTCAATCGTCTAGATTAACTGGTGCAGCTGTAATTATAATCCTGAACCGAAGCTCAGCAGGAGAGCGGTTTATTTTACTTCCTATTCTATCTGGGATGAAAGACCAGATTTCACCCCGGTGAGAAAGCCTCTCCTCTGCCTCCTCAGCAGCCATCTCATCCCGTGGTTCAATTAAAACGATCTGAGCCGTTTCAAATCTGTGCATAATCTAATTCAGAGAATTATATTAGTATCTCGCCTGAGGTTAAAAGCGACTCGCCCAGCGACAGCTGAGCAGTGTAAATATTTTGCTTCCATGTTAAGTCTTTAGTGCGGTTTGTGTACCTTGAGCAGTTTTGCGTGCAGCAGCAGGGTGTAGGCAGCTTCTGTGTAGTTGTCGCACTCTCTGTGGAGGTCGCACAGCTTATACAGGTACCTGGCAAGATGCAGAAATGACTTAGTGGTTGTTTATCAGCAAAGACATGAGACTGAATCATAATACTTATAAGATCTGACAACTTTTCCTATCTAAAATACCCTCAACAAGCAAAATGAAATCGTATAATAGGAATAAACATGAAAAAATTGTTGTTGTAACGCTGAATTGAAACAGCGACTGTGAAAGACAACACTAGGTTTGAATCTTACCTGATGTACATCTCCTCTCTGTCTATCTCCTTATAAAAGTTCTACAAAAAAAAGCACAGACAAATAACAGATGCAGACATTAGATCAAGTTCTAAATTAGTTTAAAAATCTCTACATCATAAATTAAATTCACAAAATCTATCCTCAAAATAAATAATATATACTTTAGTCTGCAGCTCAATATATTTGAAACAGTTCTGACTATGTGAACGTTATAATTGTATTATTTATCGAAGTGAATCAATGATTGCTGTATGCTTTTTGTAAAGGTAACTGTTGCTAGAACTGAAATTAATCATTTCTGCTCCAGTTTCTATCGCAATCTGTCTACTCGGAGGATGTGAGCGTAATTTCAGATGTATCCTTTCACAAAACTGTGCTGACAGTATGAGTACATCGATATGAAGTCAGAGTATAAACACTTTGGAACATTATTTTGTTTTGCTACAAAGTAAACTTTTAAAGCTAATAAGTCTCTTTACAGTGATTCAATTGCATCTAATGGTTGTCCACAAGGTTATGTGTTAATGATAAAAGGTCTCAGACATCCTTTACTGCCGTCCATGTGCTTTCTGGATCTTACTAGAACATTGACGGTGCAGCTCATGCGGTTTTCCTTGTTCTCGTCATGCATGATGGTCCTGTAGTCCAGCAGCCTTTCCAGGAGTCGCACCACCAGAGTGACAAAGATTTCTCCCGTCCTGGCCAGGTATTTGTGCTTCCTGCAGTGCTCCAACAAACTGGTGGCAGACAAGTAAGAAGGAAAAGAGAAACAAACGAAAGTGAACAAAAATTTCTTTCAAGTGAATTGTTAAAATTGTAAATAATTTCAGCCCCTACTATCTCAGAAACCGATTTTTTTTGCCCAACAAGGCAGAACGGGGATCGCTCTGTGCAGAAATCAGGAGTCAGAAGAGAAAAGCTGAGCCGAGAAGTCGCGTGATTATCAGCAAACGGCGGTTATTTTGAGGAGTGCGATGTTGCAATTAGAGCGATCCAGCTTGTGAGAGGCTCAGTCGTATAATCCTGCCCAATAATCAGCACTTACATTTTCTGAAAGAGAACTTTGTACTGCTCGTCTCCTCGGCCCCCTTCCACCTCGTGATCCAGCTTGGTGATGATCTCGTTCTCAAACTGCAATTAGACGGAGCAGACACAAATAATCACTGCGGTTAATTTTCCCCAATTCATTAACAACCCCCTTCATCCTCAACTGTTTTAAGCCTGAGCAGAGGAAGGTTACGGATTCTTTCTTCACCGGCCCGTTCATCACTGCAGCGGGCTGTGATCTGATCATTAACGGCTAAAAATTCATTAGAGGACAGAACGAGGCTGAATCGTGAGACGCATCGTTTTTTCCTTCTGCTCCGTTGTTGCTGAAGCTGCTGACAGTGATGCATTGACTCCATTTCTCCAGCATTTGCATCAAAACTAGATGTTATTGCTTAAAAATAAAACACTTTTATTGACTTCTTGATGTATTTGACCAGGTACAAAAACAGAGAAGGAGAACGCAGCTGAGCAAGGCGTGACATAAACTCCGGTGTCTGTTTCAGTGGAGGATTTACAGCAGAGGAAAAAAAAAAAGAAAGTCAGTAAAGAGGAAATGATACTGGCTCTGAGCCGAAAGGAGGCCGAGACAAAGAAGGAAAGACAGAGACATTAGGGTTCAACTCCAATGAGCTCCAAATCGGAGTGGCACATTAGCTAAAACAGCAAACTTTAGTCCAATCTCAGCAACACAAAGAAATGGACAAAAGGATCTCAGGATTGTTGGTTAAACTCTTGCCGTCTTTACAGAAATACAAAGACCACAAGGGTCAAATTTGTGCACAGCAATTCGGTACAGTTTAAAGGGAAAGTAAGATATTTAGGTTTGGGCTGCACAGTGGCGCAGTTGGTAGAGCTGTTGCCTTGCAGCAAGAAGGTTCTGGGTTCGATTTCCGGTCTTTCTGCATGGAGTTTGCATGTTCTCCCTGTGCATGCGTGGGTTTTCTCCCAGTACTCTGGTTTCCTCCCACAGTCCAAAAAAACATGACTGTCAGGTTAATTGGCCTCTCCAAATTGTCCCTAGGTGTGAGTGTGTGTGTGCATGGTTGTTTGTCCTGTGTGTCTCTGTGTTGCCCTGTGACAGACTGGCGACCTGTCCAGGGTGAACCCCGCCTCTCGCCCCAAACGTTAGCTGGAGATGGGCACCAGCAACCCTCCCGACCCCACTGAGGGACAAGGGTGCAAGAAAATTGATGGGTTTGCGCTTTTAAGGTCTTGTTTGAACCGTTTGTTTTTTAGGGTGGACTGGCTGCACAGCATGCAGCTTCAATGTTCTTTAAAAAAAGATCTGGGAACAGAAGTTAAAACTGATTTGTGACTTTTCTCTCCTCCACAAAGACTTAACGATAACAGCGCAGGCTCAAAAATATAGACACATCACATTTTTCTAAATTAATATTTAGAAAAATGTTCCCCAAAAAAGCTGCACTGAAATTAAACTTTTTGTGCAATTAAGCAATCCCAATGTTAGGGCGCCGTTTAGTAGAAATCATTTAAATTAAGAGTTGTTAAACACGGAGCCAGATGTAGGTCAAAACCTCCCTCCCGGCAAATACCAAAAGTGTGCTTTCTCTTTAACTTAAGACAATGTATCAAAATATTAGTCATGGAGTGTGCACATATTTAAGTGAATAACTGAGTTTCTGCAACTTAAACTGTCGTTTTGTCGTTTTTTTAAAAATTGAAGTTGTTTGTTGCATATTTAGTTCACACTGAATAAAGAACCTTTTAAAGCCATAAATGAACTAGATGTTCACACCCTAGACAAGTGCCTATAGACTCACTGACACTGTGCATGTTCGACCTCTCTCCGAGGGCTGAAACATATTTATGACAACAACTGGAACCAAGTGGATTTACTCACACAGAAAGGTTTAATTTCCACTGCAGAAAGGCGTAATATTAAGTTCCACTCACCGTGGCCGCTGATAATTGTGACACAACAAAATGAGATTTGCAGAATCACAAATCAGCTTTGGGCTATGAAACTGACCATTACATGGGCCACCGTGTGCCGCCTCCCCCGCTTTTCTATCTGATCTTTCATTCCAGACAACACCCTTTCATCTGGTGTACTGTATTTATTTAATATTCCAGAATACGCACCCGCTGGAAGCCGCACGTGAAGTGAAACTCGCACTGCATCATGTCAAAGAAGATGGGGATGGTGGCCTTTCGCAGCTCGATCTCGGGAACAAGGGTCATCTCCAGAACTGGACCCACCATATCAGGGATGAACTTTATCTTGTGGGGGCCTTGAAGACAAAACAAGTGGAAGAAAAAGTATTTGTGACATATAATTTGTAGAATTTCATTTTTAACGTGTACTGTATCATCTCAGATTAGCTTCAAAGAATGAAAATGTCTCCCCTTTTTTGGAGAACGTAAGCCGTAAATAACCTTTAAAATCATCAAAATACCTCAAGAGGATGATCCAGTCTAATCTTTTCAAATTAAAGGATCAGATGGTGTTAGGCACAATAAATTGGATTTAACACCGCCTCCCTTTACTACAGGAAAATTTAGACCCAACATAAACAGTGAGTCTTTCATCACATTATAGCGCTAATTAACACTTGGACTGTATATATTTCACAAAAGATCTTTGCCTTCCGGATAGATATTATCTGCCAGAGGCTGTGGAAGCGCTAATTGTGATTATATCAGCTGTAAACAGCAGAGGTGTGACCTCAGGAACAAAGCAAATGCAATAAAATTACCTAAATTGTACCACATGTCCCTGATTTCAAAGCCGATCTGTCGCCTCATGTCTTGGTACCTGAAACAAAAACATGACAAAGAAAAAAAAAGATCCATGCTGTCAAATAATGATACACCTGTTGGGACCTATAGAAAACATCCCAACATTTTTGATTTTTAAAAATTAACATTTAATTACTGTATGTTAATGTGTTAATGCAGTGAAAACATTTTTGAAAATAAGAGTTTCCAGGACTCTAGGTTTGAGCTTTTTGGCAACAAATACTCCGAGTGATTATGTGAAAAGTACCTAAAGCGCAATGTTAAGTACAGCAGAGGATCTGTGATGCTGTGGGCCTGTTTCTCTTCCAAGGCCCTGGTGACCGAGGATGGACAACTGCTCACTATTTTTTCACTCTTGAAGCACCCATAAAAAACTATATATTTAAAAATACTATTTTCTGACTGATTACAGTGCATGAATTTAGAATCAAACAGTCTTTTCCCAAAAAGATTTTAGTAAATTTTTAAATATCTTATTAACATTTTGATAAAGTGAAATGAAAGTCTTCAGTAGTTCCTTCAGCAAAATCATCAGAGGCAGTTTTGGATTCAGGAATTATTGATAACTTTCTGCGACATTGCAGTTGTGTCCCCATAAACGTTGTTTTGTTGTGAGTACCATAAAAAAAAATTAAAAAAATGCAAATATAAAGATGTAGCAATGCTGCCATCCGATTTGCAGCATCTGACTTGGTGCTTTAGTAAAGGGCAATTACTTAGTTTTTTTTTTTTAAGTAATCGTGACTGGTTTTAATCATCTCAAGTTCACAATTCAAAATTAACTGAATTTTACATCATGCAGAGATCCTTTAAGGCACAGTTTGAGATTGAGGAGAGTCTTATACTACGTGTGAAAACTGAAAAAAGGTGCATTTTCCACAATGTTTTGATATTAGCACCCTAGGTGGTTGTTGTTGGGGAACGAATAAAGAAATTTGCTTTGGATCTGAATATGCTACTTTTAATAACTGCAACACTTTTCCCATTTGTCTCTATTGTAAAGTCTCTTATTCTTTTCTTATTCATTTTTTATCTTTATGTGAATCTACATGTTTTTATTCACCTGTCACTGCGAGACAATAATAATAAAAAATAATCTGATTTCTAGCATTCATATCATCTCTACTGCCTCACAAAACCTAAATACAACATTTACACAGCGATATTTAATGTATCAAGGTGTTTTTGTTTGGTTTCCTCTGGACAACTGAACAAATATTGGAAAAAACAAATGAGATTCATGGAGTGAGATTAGTAATGCAATGGATTCAACGTGCCTGGATGATGGTAAGATAACTCCTTTTGTTTTTCCCAAGATCTTATCCGTTAGACAAACACAAAATGATGAGATATTTCTACTGGAGCAAGTTCAAGATACAGACACACTTGCTTTCCGTCAACTGGCTGTCAGTTACAATCTTCCCTCTGCTCTGGTTATGTCATTAAGGGCCCAGAAAAACAACGGCTAGACGAGGAGCAGAGTTCGTTTGTGCAGTCTTTAACAGTTTTTGTCTGTGACAGGAGGTCTCATATAAAAGATTTCCAGAGAAATATAGAAGGATCACTCCCATCCGCCTTTTCTGTCTGGCTTTATTAAATTGAGCCCTTTTAAGCTGATCAGCTCTGTCATGCTTAGGTCATGAACCGATCTCCGTGGACAGCTTGGTGCCTGTCTCCCATCTTCGAACACTGTCCCAGGTCACAGAGAGGACAAATGATGAACAAAGGAGAGACTAACAAGACTGGAAAGAAGGGAGAGAAGGGATAGGTGTAAAGTGAGGGCAGGTCAGTGAAAATAGATAACGCCAGACTGAGTAACTTTTTCCACTGGAACATTAAAAAAGTAAATGAAGACGCAACGATATAAAAATATTGTATGATTTCTGCGAATAAATCCATAACACTTATGAATGTTACTAAAGTTTTGTAACAATGGGAGCACTATAAAGTAAAGTTAACATATCAAAGAGTAAATTTTATTATTGATTCAAGTGCAAGTTTTTTCTAAAACAAAAAAAAACTAGTTCAACCAAGGTGTGTACTTTAAAGAATTAAAAAGCAGATATAAAACAGATATAAAACATACCACATGGGTAAAGAAGGCAAGTAAAACTGAAAATAAAATAAAAATAACACAAGACACACAAATCGCACTGTGTCGAAGCCAATGAGGAATAGATGTGTTTTTAGAGACTCAAAATAAAAATTGTACATTCGTTTTTATATTGCTCTAATTAAAAAAGGTAAGCATCATCTGAGACACTAGAACCCATTAAATAAAACAACGCAAATGAGAAAAAGAGAAGCAAAGCACTAAAATCAAAAACATACTGAACTTTAAAGTGTCTTTAAAGGCTGCGGACAGACTCTTTGACTTTCAGCCTACTTCTGGGAACAACTGAAAGCAGCCGGTCAGTAGGTACTACACAAACAGTGTACTCAATCACTACACAGGTACTACACAAACAGTGTAGTACCTGGTACTAAAGAGGACAGAAAACGTTTATTTTTAACATAAACACGTGTCACTCAATTATGAACAAGGTCACTCCGCCTTCGTTTGGCAGGCTGGGTTAGACCCAAACGTCTAATTGACTAGTATGTCTCATGTTTGTTGCAAGCAGTGACGTTTCTCTGTCCCTCAAACAACGGATTGTGTTGCGTGATGCCAGTCCCTAACCCTAAACATACGGTGCCATCGACTCATGTACCTACTACTGAAAGGGGGCCAGAAAAGGTGCGGTGCGGCTCAGTATGGGCCGCTTTTACAGTAGAAGCTGACAGAATCGCACCAATCCATCCCACACCGCCCAGTGGAAAGGAGACATAAAACTTGCTTTGCATCCTTTTCTTTCGGCATTTTGTACAGACAATAAAATCATCCACATGGGAAGAGACATGATAAATGTTAGGCAAAACGGTCCAATTAGCAAAAAAAAAAAAAAAAGATCTTGGGGTCAGACCTGTATTATGTACTCAAGGTTTTTAGTCACACTCAAGAACGCTGACAGGAAACTGAAAGTATTATTGCTCTGAAATAAAGAAGGAAAGAAAGAGAGAAAGAAAGAGAGAAAGAGAGAAAGAAAGAGAGAAAGAAAGAAAGAAAGAAAGAAAGAAAGACTTTTGCTGGTAAGTTTTCTAAGGAGCTAAACTCCAGCTTGACACAGCTTTAAAAATGAGAAGGAGAATAAAAGCAACAGCCCCGAGGTGGAGCTTTCGCATCGTGTCTTTTAGTTTAACTAAGCTTATTGAAGAACACTTACCCAGGTACCACAGCATCTTGTCAAAGTAATTAGATGTATTCTTATTGGTGGTTCACCACTGGGAATAACTACACTGAACTCAATATTTGTTTCCAACGCTGCTGTGTGGCTCAGCAGTTTGATAGAGATGTGCAAGAGAAAAGAAATAAGCTGCATAAATCTATCCGAACAGATGTGCTGCGTCTGCGGCTTATGTTCGTTCAGTGATTGAGATACAAAAAAACACATCTTGAAATTACAGATCACCAAGGGAAGCTGCAGAACTTATTTATATTTAATCTTTTTTTTTAGCTTGCTGAGGTCTAACAATTACCTATTTTTAAGTTTCTCAGGAGTACACAAACATTTCTAGTGAAAAAAAAGAAGAAAGAAATGCCTTATTTTCTGTACTGCCTCCCAACAAAATTCCAAACCTACAAATATATCAAATACATTAAAATGTTCTATTGTTATACAAGTCAGATTAATTAGTTCAAACCAGATCATTACAAATACCGGCTGAAGTTGAATTAGTCTGTACTTCTCCACCAGGTGCCCTCTGGGATGTCGTCCTATGCTCAGATTACAGCCTGTCCAAGACGACTGAATCACACTGGTTGACTCTAGGACACGGTGACCTCTTTATCTCACCCTCCACAAAGCACACTGATGTTGTGATACCTTGTTGCAATTCTAGAGAGGAACAAGTGCAGCGTCTGCTGACCCACAACAAATATCAATTCCAAGCCTTTCCCTCTCCCTCCTCACATAATGTGCTACTTCAGAGGATCCAGAGGACGTAGCGGCATTTTAAAACCCAAATCACTGGTGTGCCGATACCATAAGAAAGTAATGCACTTTGACGTAAGCGATGTCTTAAAGAAGAAGCTGCATCACCTCTTTATAGCCTCATCGGGTTAGAGCTGTTCACAGCATTCTGCAGTCGAAGAGAGAGAGAAGTGTTGCAGAGCCCAGGGATTGATTGTGGGGAGAGTATTGGCAGAATTATAAAATACAGTATTAATGAATGCTGGCCTCTAAATGATTCTGTGGCTGCATGCATTATATATAAACCATCCTTCAGTCTTTTTGCATCTCATTGTGTATGTGTGAAAAAAAAAATTCTCACAGCATGCTTGTGTGTGTGTGACTGGCAGGAAGAAGGCTTGTTTCCCCACATTAAGACGCGGGGATGACTGTGCACGAGGCACAGTTTTCTCATCTACGCTGAGACAGATGCAGCTCGCTTTTCCGTCACACTCTTGCAGACCCGGAGACAGCTGTGACTGTCGGCTGTCAGGACCTACAACGCGCGTCTGTCAGCGACGTGCGGAAATCTCTCGCTGAGGTTAAACAACAATATCGCGTCTCGCGGAGGGGTCGATGCAGAGCAGGCCCCGGCAGGCTGTGCGGAGTAATGCAACTGGGTCACGAAGTAAAGATCGTGATTGAGAGGGAAGGAGGGGGATTGGATGTGAAGGTATGAGGTGATGGAAAGAGAAGAGACGGAGAACAAAATACAGCGTGGCAGGCACAGTAAGAGAAATAGACAAAAAAAACCACACAAAAAAACGTGTGACTGACAAGCGGGAGCTGGTGGAGACAACTCGGATGAGATCAAAGCCTTGAGCAAAGATGAGTGAGACGTTCACCAAACCTGACAATGTGATGCTCCCTCTCTCCTCATCACTCATTCGAGCAAATCATAACAATGACACGGCCGCATGCTCATTTGCTCGGCTGTATCCATGTGTGCACGAAAGAAATCCGAGTAGAAACATCGGCGCTTGTATGTACAGTGGCTCTCAAATGTTTACGAGTTTCCTGTCAAAATGTCAGGCTTTTATGAACTTTTAATCTTCTTTTATGTGAAACATTTCCACGTTGATTTAAATAAACTGGAATTCATTACATACGGTATTATGTGCGTCAGGCCTTTTTTTTATTTATTTTTTTTATAAATTTTGATGACTGCAGCTTGCAGGTAATGAAAAAACTAAAATCATTACTATGATTTTAATGGTTAAACTGAATCCACTACAGGTAGAAAGTTAGTTTTTGTCAATATGGACGAAATTAGGAGCAAATCCAATTGACTAAGATGCACAAAACTACCAAGAAATTTCAAAATGAAACCAATCACATGATATGTCATATTGAAATTATATCATGTCATGGCATCATGATTTTGCACGTCTGCAAAATTTAATCTATGATGGTTTTCAAAGACAGAACCAAGTAGATTCAACTTGTGTTTTGCATTCCCCAATACATGAAGCAGCTGAAACAGCTGAAAAAAGAAATTTACCTTCCACTTTCCATTTATTTGTTCCCTTTTTGTTGGTCCATCACATAAAACCTCAATAAAACACATGAATGTTTGTGGGAGTAAGGTGATAAAATGTGAAACAGTTAAAAGTGGGTGAGTACATTTGCCCTGTAATCAATATCTAGCCAGAGGGGGGTAATTTCTATTTTCTGGTGCAAGTTTATTAGTGCAAGTGATGAAACGCTGACCAACAAGCAGCGTCACTGCCAGGCATCCAGCCAGTGTGATGTGTGATTCACTGACAAAAACTCCTCCAAATGAAGACGAGCGCCAATATGCTCAACATCTTCCCAGAAAGCATTTGTCCGTCTGAATGCATTATCAGACTGTCTGAAAAATACTAATATAGATAAATGTGCCCGCTGCAGAAACAAAGAATGGAGAAGCGCGAAGAGACGAGAAATGTCCTAACTTTAAACTTGAATTATTGTAAAAAATAAAAAAAATATTCACAGTAGTAAATATAACATCTTGAACCTTCTCTCCAGGGAATGGGTACAGAACATTTCTTGATCAGAGACACTTAGGTACAGAACGTACTCACAATAGACATTACAGCAGCAATGTGCTATGATGAGAACAGGAAACACAACCAAAACAGTTTCATACAAGAAGTTGCGGGGTGTCTGATATCCCTGCAGGCTTTGATGTACTTTTGTCCTGAACAGGAAATCTAAGCTGTAGTAGGGTAAAACGAGGATGTCCCGAGGATTTAAGGGTGAGGCCATACTTACTTGTGGAAGATCTTGGCTCTTTTGTCGCTCGAGAAGTTTTCCAGCTGCAGCGACTCCTGGGTGAGGAAGGCCACGGCCAATTGGAAGTAGTTGTTCCACAGCTAACCCAGATAAAGGCAGAGAGAGAGAGAGGCGGATAGGGAATAAGAGACCGCTTCACTCACAGCTCCAAGCCAGCTTTACAACAATGTTATTCAGTGCTAGACAGTGTGGGCAGGAGAGCTTTATGGTTTCATTAAATCAAAAGCTGCAGATGAGACGGTTACAGTTTGTTGCTGGGAAGTCGTCCCAATGGATGCAGAGGTTGTTGATTTAGGTCAATGTCACCCACAGGATGTTTTCCGTCAGGGAACTCTGCAGCTTTATTCATTCCTGCGTGACTCTTCTTTGAATGTAAAATGTTTGAAATGACGGTTCCTTATAAAGAATTGCATTGCGAGTACAAGGTCAAGTCAAATTTATTTGTAGACGTTTCACCAACAAGGCAGTTCAAAGTGCTTCATGCCACAAAAACAGCATTCAGTCACAAATTATGAAACAAGCAATGAACATTAATTACATAACTACAAGTGTACATGTAAGAGTTAAAAGGGTTCCAACATCATATCAAGCCTGAAAATGATGCACAGATGGACAGATGAGATGGGATGTGGAGTAAAGTCTGGAATTCCAAAACTGTTTTTCTTTCTCCATAGTTTTCCAGACCTAGAGAGAACTATAATTCCACACTTTTCCCAGAATGGATAGGATCCCTGGAGGAAAACACTTGTTTCTGTCCTGATAAACTGAGATGTAACCTTTTTCTTTAAACCACAAAGACAGTTTTAAGTGCTGTGAGTCACACTAAAAAAAACCTACATTAATCAGTCCATAAAGGCTCTGAAATCTCTGAAGGGTTTAGGTGTTGACAACATTCTTTCATGTGTCAGATATTGACGGAGAAAAAAAAGAAGCTATTGCTTTATTCAAAGGGGAGCAGGTAAAATATTCAGCAATGGACATAAAAATTGCAGGCTATTACAATGTAATTGATGTTCTCTATCGCTGTCTCTCTGCAATTTTCATAGCGCTTCAAATGTCACATCCAGAGTTTACATGACAAAAAAAAAGGAGCATTATTTGGAGCTTTGTGGAGCTGATGCAAAGTAACTTAAACTGAGGAAGTGATTATAAAAATCAGTGCAATGCTTACCTGTAGCTCAAAGTTGGCTTGATCCAGAAATTTCTTGCTCAACACATCTGCGTACTGGCTAATAGCCCGAAGGAAAACCCTGGAAACACAAGGGAGGAGAGCTGTTTATAAGAAACAGATGCAGAATGCTTCCTTTCCATCAGCCTTGAACAATATGAAGAAACAGACAGCGGCAAATATAAATTGTCTGTTTAGTTATAGTGGCAGTAACGAGGCTTCAAAGTGTCATTTAGTGAGGAAAATCTCTAAAGTTTAAATAAATTATGGTAAAGTATCTCCTTTCTATACACATACACCGCAAGTAGATGCCACTGCTACAGAATGAACATAGTCAACTGAGGTGTCCCAGCAAAGATCCCATAGTAAGAAACGACAAATAGAAACAAAGTCTCAAGATGGATGCTGTTATGCATATAAGCTTATTTCTCTTATTTTTCTGAAAGTAAGTTTTAATGTTGCATTAATAAACGACGTCTGACGCACAACACAGAGCAACATTCACAACTTTATCTTACCAATCTTTTTTAAACTCCATTAAAAACTGCTCAACAAGTTATGTTTATTATTTCAACACTTTTCAGTGGGATGTTTTGATCCCAGCGAGAAAAAAGTTTTTATAAACGGGTGGTTGACACATTTTTTGTAAAATTAATTCATGACATGGATACACAGAAAAAAGCTGTAAAATTCACTGCAAACAAAAGACACAGCCAAAAAACAGACCTCATCTGTCTTTCTGTCCATGTGTGATGAGAGCTTGTGCCCAGAGAACCTGGCAGCACTTCTGCAAAGGGTTGATTTATGGATTCCTTTGTAATGTTTAGGTTTACATTTTTTGGACGCAGCTGCGCTGAATGAAAAAGGTTTTAAAATGTGGGGATGAGGGTTTCTAATGCAGGGCACTAAAAAGTTGGGCTATGCTTTGAGCTTTTTCAAAACTGACTTTTTATTTTTAGTTTTTATGAATAGTATAATGTAAATATATTTAACATATTTCTGAGTTAATTTGCTCCTTTCAAATGTTTGAAGTTTTGACAGATTAAAGCTCAAGAATTAAGTTTTGAAGTCGCTCAATAAGACACTGAAAATTGCTTCTTTTTTTTTGGTAATGTGTCGATACAAAGAAAGATTAAGGTTTAGATATTATATTTTAGAGTCAGAAAAACCTAAATATGCTGAAAACATTTTTCAATGTGGCCATAAATCGACAACAAAAGAAAGAAAAAAAAAACAGCACAATCTACTTTTGTACATTTGCCCTTATAAGCATTAAACAAATCAAATCTCGACAGCAGGTCAGCGTTTCTGTGAACCCACATGGGAGGCACAATAGATAGCAGGAACACTAGAAATACATCTCCTGCGGTACATTGGCTGATAGGTTAATCCACTCCAACGCTGCTGAATTAAATGTTAATAACTTAAGTGGCATGAAGCTTTTAGAGGCAAATTATTAATGCCACTCACAGAGATCCTCTGCCTCTGCTTAATTTATCTTTATTTCCTGGAAGAAGTTGTGGTGCAATGTGTGCGCCAATCTTGAAGAATCACACTTGAAAATGTACCTTCAATAGAAAAAAACCCCAACAACTTTAAAGCACAGCATATTCAGTAAATACTTATTTAAAGATCCATTGTCCAAAGTGCTGTAACTTGTTATCTCGCAACAGAAGGTGTTCCTATAAAATATTGACCGAGTGTGGCTGAATATATTAACTCTACACTTTTCACATTTTCCATTTGGAAAATAAAACATATCTTTTTTTCCCTCCACTTCACACTTACACAGTCATTTGTGTCGGTTAAATGAAATCCAAATAAAATCCATTTCAGTTTATCACTGAAACATGACACAATGTAAAAAAAAAAGAAAAAAGTTCAATGAGGCATGGGCATGCAATCCACTATACATAAATGCAAAAAACAAAAACCCGGTTGTCTAATTTAACAAATAATGATGCCTCAGGGATGTGCTGAAAATCGCAAAGGGGAAAGGAGGACGGTTGTGATGCCCCATGAGTGGATTGCATCAGAGTTTCATGAGCAGGCAATAAAGTGGCATTAAGATGCAACACTTGTGTAAGCAACACTGGCAGGTGAGCAGACATCTGCTGCAGGGGTAGCTTCAAGAGAGCCTTGTCCTCCTCACCCACGCTAAACTCATTAAAAACAGGATCACATAATGATGGGAATTGGCTGTTTCGTGCGTATTATCTCTAAATCTCCTACACTCTCCTTCAGTTGTACGGGATTAGGGATCTTTGAGCTTAATGGAAGGTCTAATGTTTAATGCGGTGGATACGGCGCCGGGGGTTTCCCACTGCCTGGAATAACTGACCTTGAACAGGAATAAAAGAACTGGTTCGACAGTAGAGCTGTGGGACCGCCGGTATTTTCAAGTCATACAATATTCATCGCCCATATATATCTCCATTGCTGACTAAGCGCTATCTGAGGGTGCGATACACATTCCCTGTGACCCCAATCATTAGTCAGAAAGGTTAACTGTCATTGAACACCTTTGGATATTCCATTAGAACTCCATTCCTCCAGCTCTCTGCATCTTCCAAGCACTCAGACAGCCTATTATCACTATCCTGTCTGCTCCTGCACAGGCTCCCCCTCAGCAGACCTTACTCAATTTTCTGCAGCTGTGAACATGCCAATATAGTTTATAGGTCCAATGCTGGACTAATGCTTAAATGTATTTCCTTCCTTTGCACCTATGACCTAAGAAAGAACCGGTGTTCGATATGTGCAGCTAATTGCCGACCTATTTTTATATATAAGCTTCTCGTGTTTATTTGATGACTGGAGACCAAAGAATACAAAAAAACCTCTATTATTCATTAAATACTTCTTCAAACATGAAACGGAAAGAGGAATATCATATATTGTAAGATATCAGACAGGCTAACATTTGCTTTGCCTAAAAGCAAAGCAGAAAACATTTGCTTTGCCTAAAAGCAAAAAAAAAGCAGCAAGCCTTCTGTAATCATGGGAACCTGAAGCTGCCTTCTGAATATGGACAAACATTTTAGCCATTGCATTAACAGCATGCAGACAGACCTGTTTTCTATAAATGTACCGATTGTTTCTCATTTTCAGGCGTATGTTACATCATATTCTAATTTAATGTAATTATACAACAGAAGCCATTCTGGAACTGATAATTAAACAATACTACAAGGTTATCCTTTAAGGACAACCTGTCAATACACCAAACATACTGAATAAAGCAAAAAAAAAAAAGAAAAAAAGAAAAACAAGCCAACTTTTGGAATACATCTGTCGTCTTTGCACGTCACGTGAGAAGATTTTTTTTTTTTTCAATAAGTCGTCTATTGGAGAGATGCACTAAAAGCCCTCACACATAGAAGCCATCAGTAATGTTGCACCTTAAGGCACTGCTGTATTGGCTTCACTTCACAGCAGATGCCTGCGTTCATCATTTACATACTGTGACTGATGCAGTGCATTCTCAAAGAGCTCTCTACTTTGGTTATCTCTGTCCATAGATCATTACCCTAGAGAGACTGTGACGGTTCTATTAAAGTTTTTAGGTTTCGGATATAATAAATGTAAAAAAAAAAAAGAGAGAAAAGCTTCGCTGATTACTCAAGGTCAGAGAAATGTATTTTAGATAAGATTGTGCTTTTTTCTATAAGCTGTACCAACTTTTGAAACCTTTCATTGAGTTATAGTTTGAGCACTGTATATGTCCTTGAAACATTGCAATGGTATCATTGGAAACTTGCTGAAAAAAGGTTTTTCTTTATGGCTTTTTTTGTTAGGGAAGAATAAGAAGAGTGAGAGAACCAGGGGAATTTCACCAAGCCAAGGTGCAGCCCTCCCTGGACGTCACGTATGTGGACAGAAGCCTCTGTGGCGTTGAAAGAACACAAGAAACAAGCCATGCCAAGGTCAAGACTTATAAACTCCTGAAGGATGATACTACACCACACCACTATCACTCACAGTGTCCTGTCAGAATCTAATAAGACTGGTGGAAAAACCAAAGAAACAAAAATCCACCCATAAACCCCAGCTGCAAAAACCTACTTGCTGATTTCTCAAATCACCTCACCCTAAGAAAGCTACACCAGAAAACCAACTGGAGTTCAACCAATGCTCTGTCTGTAACTGTGCCCAAGATAAAAGAGTGGATTAAAGGAAGGACCAATGATACGGATTCTCCTGTCATTGGAAGTACACCCCCAAAGTTCCTATGTATGTAGAATAGAATAATTAAAGATGAATACTGGAACTGCAAGTTTGCATTACTGAAACACTTTTACTGAAAATACATAAATCATACATGGTCTTACTATTAGTGATTAATTGTAATAATCATCAGTAGTCGGAATTTCTCGAGGTGTTAGCAGTGCTGCATGCAGATTTAACTTCTGGGTCACACAGTCAGGATAACAGCTACATCAATGCTCCTCACAGCTTCTGGCAAAATATGACTCAACATGCAAAAGTCTACCGTAATCAACTTCTTTTTTTTCTTCTGCTTCTGATCTCCCCTCTTAGTAAGAAACAAACCCTCACAGTTTCATTCCTAACTGATCTCTGATGCGGCATGATGAAAATTTCCTGTCCTCTTCTACACAACTGATCTTTACCGTCCATACACAAATAGTGGACGTTTTCCCACAAATAAGCTTAAAAGTGTTCCTCGCAAATGTTAATGTAAAATATGTCAAGTAAAAGGCCCATTTGAAACCAGCAGTCAGTCAGTCCCTCCGCTTGCAGACATATCATGTGCTTTAACAGACGGGACAGCTCCTCTGTGAGCACATCCTGCCATTAATTACTGTGAAAAACTTAATGAGGTAGATGAAAATAGAATACACTCTCCCTTGCGGTGAACTTTGCGCAGACTTTACTGTAGGGCCATTTCAAACAAGATTAAAGGAATTTAGGTCCTTCTTCTAAAACCTTACAATATATAATTTTTAACGTGGGTCTAAGAGTGTGAAAAATTTGCAAGTCGTGGTCCCTACGGAAATGTAATACTAATAAAAGCTTAGAGTATATTCAGGTTAAAAGGAATAAATTATAAAATAATACAGAACCCTACAGTCTAACAACTTTAGGGGACAGTCCGTGCAAACAACTAGCAACATGAGTGAGACTACACCGTATCAGCACAATGAACATTAAGTGTAGATTATATTTTGTACCGAGGTACATTAAACTTGCATTTCTTCCAAATCCCACTACCAAGTAGCGTTTATCTCACAAAACCTGCAATGCCTAGTCTCCATACTACTGAGACAAAGTCAATTGCTAAAGACAAAAAGGGAGAAAGGATGAAAAATCAGTTATTTCTCTAAAGTACCAACTAAAGGTAAGATGTTTCAAGGTACAAAATGTTTTCCAAAAGAGAAAATTGGAAGAAAATTAAAACTTTGTCTCATGCCTTTTCTACAGTTTAACCTTCATTTTGCGAGATGTTATGACAGTGCAAGTTTTTTTTGGTTTCAGGGCGTTTGGCCTACACTAGCAAACCTCTTCTACTAACATTACAAATTGTCAATCTGGTCATGACTTAATCAGAGTAGAAACCGTACCCCAGCCCAAGTCTATTACAAGAGAATAATTTTTTTCCACAAAAACTTAAGCTACAGAAATGAAAGTGATTAACACATAAAGGGTTTTTGGGGAAGACCCAAATGTGTCACCCTAGTAATTGTTAGTTTTTGGATTTTTTTTCTTGGTTCTTCAGCTTCATGAAACCAAGGTATCTCTAATTATCTCAACAAAACAACAGACTTCATTAACTTCTGCTTAGAGAGACAAAAACATAACTAACTTTTTTTAATTAGGCTGAGCAAAAGCATAGCAGCACCTCCTACCCAACTGCAGTCATTTTCAGTCAGCACACATAGGCCATCATTATAATAAATATGCTTGATCAAACCATCAGTGACAGGAAAATCATCCAATTAGCATGGGCTGATGGGTGTGTGTAAGTTTACATCCGTACACAGGACAGACGATTTGATTTTACATCAATTTTTTTTAGATTATTTAAATAAGTTGACTTTCTGTTCTGGTACAAAGCTCTGAGCTGTCATATGATCTGCACCTAAGCTTTATGCTAATAAAAAGTTATCACCCAATCATACTTGCTAATTGAGTTCAGCAAGCATCACCGATAATCATCGTGACCCATTTGCATACTATTGCTGAATAGCTGGCATGTCTGGCAATGCTGAGAGATAGTGCAAGGTCAAAAACCTTCGTTATCAGAGCATTTAATTCAATTAGATTAACTTTATTTTAGACACCTGATCAAATATTAAGACTGACCTTTCTGGGGACACATTTGAAGACATTTTGGCCATGGCTATGAGAGTTTTAATACAATTAAAACTATGTCTTGTTTTTTTTTTCAGATTCGTTTTGAGAATTTACTCTAAATAACATTCCTGCACATATATAAAGGGAACTTTAATGACTCAGAAATATCACTGGGGTGAGTCAACATACTGCAATCATATGCTAGACCTTTATATTTACACAGAGGAAGAGCGTACCATCTCTTCAATCTCTTCAAAATACCATCTTTGAAGCAATCTATTTTTGCTTCAAAAGCTTCAATCTATTTTAGCATATAGAACACATTTTAAGAATAACCATGTGTTTGGATGAAAATAAACAAAAAATAATCTTTAATTAAAGATTATTATTATTGTTGTATATATGTATAAATATATATAAAAACCATTCAGTTACATTTACAAATTCAACAAAATACTTCAAGTTTGATTGTGTTTGCATTTATTAGTCAAATCCGCATATTATTTTTTTCACATCTTCGACAATAATGAAATTCTAGGATCCAAACGTTTGATGATACCTTGGTCTTTCAACTTTAGTATATCATTGAAATGTTGAAATATTTAATGATCTCACATCTTAATGCTACTATTGTAATACAATGCCATCCACTCTATCATTGTTTAAATCAGTGGTTCCCAAACTTTTTCCTGTGAGGGCCACATAACTTTTCCCTTCTCTGGTGGGGGGCCGGAGTCAGTTTGTAACAAAAAAAGTGTTACACGTTTATGACCTGCGCTGCCGGAAATTGTTGACGGGAGGGGGGACATGACGCGTTTCTTGATTGATTTTTACCTAGAAAGCACATGGGCAAAAACCGTGAAACGGTCACTGGGACTGACTAGAATATATTCCATTGAGGGAAACCTGGAATGAGGCGTTCATAACAAACATGTGTTTATCTGCTCTACCGCTACCAACTGTACTGATTAAATAACAGAAAAGTCAAGCAGTTGCTTAAAAGTCCAACAGATGGCAGCAATGCGCCATACTAAACAAAACATCCACAGTTTACAGGACACACTTCCTGCTAAAGAGCCCCCTGGTGGTTGAAGAAAAATCCCCATATAAACCGGAAAATACAATATATGAAAAAAAATCTGAATGCTCTCTGGCATTGTTCAGGGGGCCGGACCAAACGTGGCGGCGGGCCGGATCCGGCCCGCGGGCCGTAGGTTGGGGACGACTGGCTTAAATAAACATCAGCATTGCTATAATGGTAAAACCAGGTTTTGAAGCTGAAGTGATACTGCTCTATTGAAGCAGTTTTACAAACTAAATCTACTAGAACCACCAGTTTTTTTTTTTAAAACACAAGTCTAGGAGATGTTGAAATTCAGACCTTATGATGGAAGTAGATAAAAAAGTGACTAACTACAGTTTGAACCTGCAGGCCAGTTGGTCTGTCGGTTTTGCAAATATTGTGAGAAAAGGTTGCGGTCCTCTCAAACTTGGCAGCCTGCTGTCTGATGCAAATGTCAGAGTTCCTCAAAGTTACATTCTGGCTGCCTAAAATTACTGACATAGCAGCTGTTGTAATGAAAAGAAGCTGCTTCCCATTTCAGAAAAATGTGTGAAGAAGTGAATGGGTTACTAATGAGGGAACAAACAGGCTTAGGCAGAACTACTTGCACTTTGGGCTAAGGGAGTTCACCTTCTGCACTGGAGTTTGCCGTTTGTGGCAAAGTTCATGTCAAACATTTAATGAAATGGTGCTACGTGCTTCAATATTAACGAAGCAATTAAAACAAAATCCATTCGGTTAAACCTTTAACATTTTGTCTTTTCATAATGCATACACAAGTTATAACAGAAGAGGAGGGGTTGGGGGGGGGGTATACTTTTTGCACACAGACCCATCTGAGTGATGAGAAGGAAAAAATGAAATCCCCTTTCTCACAAAGTCATTTAATAAAGATATAACTAAATTTTATAGAGTGAAACAGCTTGGATCCTTAACACAATTATGAGACTGCAATGTAGGGTTTTAGAATAACAGAAGGCTAATCTTCATGGCACGGCAGACCTTTTAATCACAGCTGATTGCTGTGAGCATCGATACTTATTTGAATTCCAAATTAAAAGCAAATCAGATGCGCAGAGTCATGAAACGGGACCTTTCAATTTGACAGTGGTGATCTAAATGAGATAACGGGTTCAACGGAGGATTTATGTTCAAACTGCAGGTACATGAAAAAGTTACAATGAATAGAAATACTGAGGAACAATGCTCAGGTAGGCCGTATCCATTAAAGAAGAATCAGCTGGTACTAAGGGACCCAAAGAGTGCCAGGAAAATAGTCCCATGCCATTATGTTACCACTGATAGCCTGAACGTTGACTATACAGAAGTGTTTGTGCGTTCATGTTTTCCCACCTTCTAAATGTTGGAGGTGAAACCGAGACCAAGTAACATTTTCCCAGCTGTTACGTTTTGGAGAACCTGACGGAGTTGCACATGTACCTAATTAAGCTGTAAGAGTTTGTGCTAGGCATATCTCACCAAACTATACTGAAATGAATCACACAATAACATCATTTATATTTTACTTTAAATATTCACACTTATAAAGGTGATTGTATTTTTATCTCCTCAAGTATAACTTCATTTGTATAGTGGGATTTTTCTGGTTTAAAAAGTCTATGTTTTTCTAAACTTTTAAAGACCAAATGGAAACTCTAAGCTTAGACTCTATGCAATTAAGTCAACACTGCTATGATGGATTACATGCACCAGTGTCTTTATGTCAGCCTTTTATTAAGACCACTGTTATCATTATGTCAATGAGCTCTGTCGATTACAGTGCTTCAGGCCATTGTAACCAAAATGGAGGTAATTGGATGTAATTTGGGAAAATAAATGTCACTTTTACTTGGTTTACAATGATAAAAAAAGAGGAAATAACAAGTAGGAGATGATGTGTATAACTGCTGAACCGATTAAGTTCAGCATAGGAAGGGGGTTAAAAACGGGACAAACGCCCATACAGACTAATACATTGTTTAGTGCATTACCATTCCAGATATTTACTTGTGCAGTTTACACTTTTACCTCAGTGAAGGAACCATACATAGGCAAACAAAATGTGTTTAACCAGCTCAATCTTAACAGAGAAATAAGGTAGGCATTTTGGTAGCATCGACTTTTTCAAAGTAGATGCAATGTGTGCCAAAGTGTGTGTGTGTTTTTTAGCTGTGTTTATATAAAAAGTGGGACCACTTACATCTATCTTACATGGCACATGTAAGATACATTTTTCAAATAGTATTTTCAATTATACAAATCTTACAAAAGTCAGATATATAACAAGGGACATTGTTGTTAAAAGTTTTTATATGCTAGGTTATTAACATACAGCTTTACAAATTAAATAACTTTATTCAAACTGACTACCTGTACGTTTTGGTTTTTTTTGCCTTGCAGATCTGCCCTCCTGATCCTCCATGAGTCTTTACTTATTTAGGAAAGTCTGAATGGCAGCCACCCAGTTTTATAAAACATCAGCTTCCTCCAGAGGAAGAGGATGATGGAATGCATATCAGAGTTAAAAAGCTTCTTCGTTCCCATTTCTTACTTCACACATTTCCTTCGACCACATAACTTTCATAATGTTAAACTGAACTGGAACTTTAAAATTTTCTTATGAATCAGTAATTTACCTGAGTAATTAAATAGCTTTTAGACGTTGATGACAGGCTAAAGTGTAATGCAGTCAGAGTGGGAGAACACATTACATATCACTAACTAGAACATTTCTGAAGAAATTTAAACTGGGGCCTGCCAAAGTGTGCCCGTCGGTTGGAACCCAGGAGTCTGATGCTAAAAATTAGCATTGTAGCATAAGGTAAGCTACAATGTCCTCAATAGCATGTAGAGAGTCATAAGCATGTTGAGTAACATGGACTTCATGTTATTTTAGCTTAGTGTATAAGCTAAAATTAGCCAGAATGCTAATGTTAGCCTAAATGCTGTCAGTAGCATGTGGGGCATCACTGGCATGGTGTCTTACCAGGCATTTCAATGCTCTCCTATGCACTGCAATGCAGGTCCCAATTACACTCTGATTATTTGTCTGTGAATGCAAGAAGGATCACATTTTTTTTTTTTAAAAATAATCAGTTAATGAAGCATTGTATTTAGCACTGCTGTTTGTCAAAAAGGGAGTGACATAAAACACAAAATCTGACTGACGCATCAGAAGTAACCACATTAGAGACATTCAATAAAATGATCAAAACAAGCAAATGTGTTTCATGTTGCTTCAGAGAACACATGTGAGACGCTCTCCATTGCCAATTAATCAAAACTCTCAAGTCGTGGCCAGTTGGCGCAGTGGTAAACGACAGTCTGTGGCTGACCCCGCTGATGCTGCTGTCACCGGGGCAATTAGAGCCCATAAATCCGTTTGCTACCCGGAGGAAAGTAGGAACTGATGGCCGGAGAAAGAGTAGGAGGTTAAGCCCATCTCATTAGTGGTGCTACCACAATGTGGGGACATACAGAAGCCATCTGCTGACAGTAGGAGTTTCAAATCGCTGAGCTCAACGTGACATGAGTTCATCACAATCAAGACACCCAGGAAGAAGCCTGAAGAGCATTCCAGCATGTCATGAAGCTCTTTCTACAGTAGATGTTACAACTAAAGACAAGATCAAATACCATAACAGTCCTATTAAGTGAAATGTGAAAAGTGAATATTGGTGTACTAGTGTTAGATGCATATGCTCAAAGATCTTCATTGAAAACAGTGACTACGCTAATCTGCATGTGCTTCGCCTGCACGTTGCAACAGTAGCCTTAGTAGATGAATTATCTCAGTTTCTACAAGTAAAGGATACTTTTTTATGTTTACATACACTTTACTTCAATTTTAATACAATATTTGTATTTAAAACAAGTGTTATTGTGCTACCGTTTTAATTTTGAGATAAAAATGTTAATGCAGACACTGTTAAAGTAATGCATACCATCATGGCTGTTTATATGGGCCGGAAATATTAGAAAAAAAGTAATGCATAAAGTCATTCATAGGTAATCCAATTATTTATTTCCAAACAACTTAATATTAAGTCAATACTGAAGAATTGGCAGCAATACTGAATTAAAATCGAATTGAACAGCAAGTTTCCTAACAATGCCCAGCTCTAATCAAGACTTGATATGCTACTGTGACCTAGGTCCAACTTCAGTATTTGCTTAAGGCAATTAAAAGGAAAAAGGAAAAAAAAGGTTTTGCAAAACATTAATTGCGCTGTCATGGAATGAAGCATTGTGTCACCTTGCTCTGCGAGGAGGCAGCAACACATCCAATCAAACACTCTCAGGTGGATGGCAACAAATGGAGGAGTTTTGCTAATTTGTCATGAAGCTTGCACTTGAAGTATTTCAACAAGCTCAAGTATAAAGAAGGTGAGATGAGTCAGGCTTTGACAGACTTGTTTTTCATTGAAATAAATAACAATTTACCTCAAGCAAGTGACAGAATGCACAAGCTCGAATGCTGAATTAATCTTTTGGCTGCCTGTCACGAATGCACAAGCGTACAAAGGTTTAGCTGACAAAGAGTCTGCTGAGGCAAAGGGGATGACACACCGGTCTCAAGTCGGCGTCAAAAATAAAACTCTTTATGCACCACGGTACAAAGCAGCAGCTTAAAAAAACCTGATGGCACCTCAGTGGTGTCATCAATCTGGCTTAATCACAGGATTACATCAGCTCATGAGTTGTTAAATGAGCTTTTTTTTAATGTTAAATGCTAAATGAGTCATGTTGAAATGTTGAGTGTGAGGTTAAGGAAAGGTCAGTAAGGCCTCCCTTGTTCGCTAACATGAAAACAGATGTCACTGCTCACCGGAAGGGAACTGGGCGCAAAACACATCAACGTTTCTTGCTTTGTGACACAGGCAGCAAATACTGACTGTCTTAGAAAAGAATACGGCATGCAGCAATCAACTGGATGAATAAAAGCGATATAATCTAAATCTAGCAATGCAATCTGTAGTCAAATGCCATAGCTGGAGATGATGCTTTTGGCAGGAATAGGAAGAGGCTGAAAACTGCTCAGAGTCAAATAGAGGCCAGCATAATAAGCACAGCACCTGCTGCAAATAGCTGGTTTCCACACCCGCAAAAACAAATTCTGACCAACGCAAGTGCCGTTTAAAACAAACGTTTGACCCCAGTTTACCAGGAGACACTCAGATTGTTAAGCAGCCAGAGGTGCAGTCGTTCTACCATATCCTGCAGATGCATGTGGGCAGGGTTCACAAACAGGCTTTGCAGTTTTATCCCACAGCCAGTACCTGTAGTATACAGACAGGTTCATGTACTGTCAGATTCAAAGTTTGACAGCTTGTTTTTCCACACAAGCAAGAAGAAAATAAAAATCTTACACAAACAGAACTCAATGTTAAGCATTCATACATAATTGGTTCTCTTTGCTAACATGGTAAAAAGGTTTTTTTTGAAACCTTAAGGATTTTTAAGGGTGTTGTCTTTATGTTTTTGTGTTCTGATTCTGTAATTTTCCTAAAATCATCTCAGTGCTGGCCTCCTTGGGTTGAGCGGTGGCTACTGAGATTGAATTTCCCTATTGGTTACAACAATACAGCTTGGTTTGTGTCCAAGCACTCTGGTATAAAACCACACCCAGTCAAGGCTTGGAATAATGAATGTTGCCAGGATGGCTCTTTAAAATTTCTTAGCTTTGCACAAAAATGATTCATTAGCAATGTGGACATGGAGTGGAATGAGTTCTCTTCTGCTTTGACTGCTGGCGGTGGTATGCTGCAGGAAGACAGTGCAAGATAGATTGAAGTCTTTAAGAAATGGAAGGGGTTTACATGTTGCCATAAAGGTCTTCAAAAGCAAAAAAGTCACTGGATTTGCCACTAATTGCTTTTTTTTTTTATTTTTAAATAATCAATAAGGGGGTTTGAAAAGACGCCAAATACTGTACAGCGAGAAGAGAATAAGTTTATTGATTCTACCCACTTTGGTGGATTTTTTTTGTCTATGCTTTCATCCATCCCTCGATCCATCCAAGCTTCTATCCGTCCCAACATTCATCATTGTGAGTGTCCATCTTACTGTCCGGCCATCCATCCTGAATAAACTCTGCGAGTGCTCTTCCATTCAAACATCTTAAGAAGACCTTGTGAGAGACAAACGACTGAAGTCCTTTAACAATATATAGACAACTTGAACAGCAGCAGGGAGGCAGAATTAAGGGAGTATTAAAAAACACAGCAAGTCTTCTGATGTTTTTCAAGTCTTTTCATGAGAACAAAAGAAGTAGTAAGGAAAGTAAAAATCTTAAAAGGCAGATATGTCTTCATCCTATCTGGAATTTTCACAGAGACGACAAGAAATCGACCTTGACTCAGATGCTTGTAGATAAGAAATATAACGACTTCGGGTTTTCACAGTCAATTTCTGATGTGTCAACCCCTAACAGTGCATCACAACAGGTTCTGTTACTGCAAAAGTCACTTATGAAAAGGAAATATTTTCAGGTGGCATATGCACAACGAAAAGCTCTTGACTAAACTCCTGAACTAAAACATGTATTTAATCTTTTTTACTTTAAAAAAAAAAAAAAAAAAAACTCAAGCAAGGCAACATTAATAAAACAGAAAGCTGCTGTGGCACAACAAGCAGCAAAGTAAAGAGATGCTGAGACTAAATTTGGAGATTAGCAGACAGCATACTCCAAAGCATTTATAATTCATGCATTTGTTTGAGGCTGCGCTGACTGCTCATCTGATTGCTACACTGCTGAGGCCTTGTGCCGATATTTGCATGGAGAGAAAAACATTTTTGGAAAAAAAAATGAAAAATCTCACCCGCTCCCCACTGCCGTTCCTTAGCAACAACAGAGATGGACGTTTTCAAGCTGCTTTACTTTTCCGTGTTTGTGTTTGGAGTGCGTGTTAATTCAGCAAAATTTCACTTACTTGTTTTGCATCATGTTCATTATGATCCAGTCCGAGGGGTAGACGTTTTTCCCGATGAGATTTTTAAACATAATAAATGTTTCCATAAGGAAATCCTGTGGGAGAGAGAAAGTTGCCAAAATGAGAACAGTTATTCGTCTGACCTCGTATATAAGAGCACTATGAAAAGGTCTTTATTAACGTTCTATTTTATGAAGGCATATTACAAAATTCTAAAGACTTATACATCTCTTTGTTTAGGCCACTAAACGTTTCCACACTGATAGACTTTGAAGCATTTTCTTTTTTAAGTTTGTTGATGTAACATGACTAAATAAAAAAAAAACAAGTTTAAGTTGTTGTGCTATAAATTACTCTGAAAGAGAAGTTATGTTTGGCTAAAATTGGGTCATAGCTTTACAAAATCAGTGATCAGAAATTGGTCACAGAATCTCTCTCAGTTTTAGGGAGATTTCTTCTTAACAGCAGCGTCTAAAAACTAGCAACATAAATATGGAGGTTACTGGCATTAAATTATCCTATCTAGTTAAATGAATTTGTGTGAATAAGTGAGTTTGCATATGAAGAAAAACCGCAGAACAACAAAGTCATTCCGGTTACTGAAATGAGTCTAAATATGTCCCCTTAACAGAAATCTGTCTCAAACATATCAGAAAACACTATTTTATCTGTTTATGATAGTTTGTTTACAGGTATGTAAAAAGCATATATCTTTGTTATTTATATTAAAATGATACCTATCAGGATGTCAGCAAATATGAGTTTAATGAAATAAGGACAACAACTACTGCAGTCATGTAAGGTAAATTCCATGAATGTTGTATTTTCAACAGATGTACCTGGGAAGCTAATCTGATATCTGATCCTTGCTCCATAATCTCCCCAATTTCCTGACAGACAGATTTTGTTATTTATTGGGAAGGAGCAATAGAACGCTAATCTGGCTACAGCTACTGGAGAAATGCCGCTCCAAGGGCAGGATTATTTACGCCTGAAAACCTAAATCATTGGGATTTATTCCTGCTCTCCCACTACATGCTGGCTGCAATAAGTAATCCATTTTCCTCAGTTTCTGTTGTTCATGTAGGACCCTGAAGGCAAGATCTTTAAGAAATTCAATTTCATACCTCTAAACGGAGGACAAGAATTTACAGATGCCTCTCAATAAATAAGAAAATTCAGAAAGTCAATTTACTCCAGTAATTCAATTCAAAAATTGATATATATACACATATAGTATAGTTGCATGTTTTATAATTTAAATTCTGCAAGTCACTATGATTAAGGTTTACAGTTAATGATGACACAAAATCTAGTTTCTTGGAAAATTTGAATATCATAAGGAGATTTTTAATACAGAAATGACATATTATGACCGTACTGTAGCCTACACAGTCATGGTGAAGACTGCTGGCTAGACAGTCACTGACACGAAATCATGACAAAAAAAAAAAAAGAAAAAAAAGAAAAGCTGCTGCCAAACAATTTAAAAATAAGTGAAAGCAAAACAAACAATTCTGAGATCAGTTCTCAGAGCCCTTCAGAAACAAAGTTACACCAACTTGTGAGTTTGGTAAAGAATTTAAAGAGCTCTCAAAAATAAGGCATTATACTATCTAGATAACCGACTTGAAGAGGATACAAGTACAAACACAGTAGCAACGAACCGTTCAGGCTGGTTTACCTTAAGAAGCTAAAAGACATTTCTAAAAAAGGCTAAATTGTTATCACAGGACCTACAGAGATTGTTGATATTTAAATTGCAAAGGCTGTACAATGAGAAAGAACGTGCTTTGGAGGAACCAAACAGAGCATTGAGGAAAGAGAACCTCATGCAGATGGTGAAACATAGAGCTGGAAGTTTCATGGTTGGAGATTTTTGCTGCAGCTCCATTGAAAGAATTTTACCTTGTATCAGAGGGTGCTTGAGGAAAATGTGACATCATTTGTCAAAACATTTAAGCTCCAATGGAACTAGACTGCAACAGAACGAGGCCTGAAACGTCACCTTCCCTATAAGGCTGTAGTCTATGAAAAAACAAACTTGACGAGAGAACGTGAAGTTGCTCACGCAAACTCTGGCCCATACGCTATTTTTTTGGCGGTGGGTGAAACTGGCAACACATATGGTGAGGTGGGGAACAGAAGGTGGAACAGAAGGCGGTGCAGCTGTGATCTATAAAGGAGAAATCGCTTTCTGGTGTCTGTGAGAACGGTTCTATAAATCATGAATTATTTTTTTTTAGCATATGGGCGTATTTGCACTTTTAGTATAGAACATATGCAGTGTTTTATAAATGAGAAATGAGATGTTTACCTCATGCAAGGAACTCTTAAAACATCTCGCGTGTAAAAGCGGATTGGGGATCTTTCCTCAGACTGATGAGACACTGGTGGATGGTGACAAAAAGTGTCCTACTAAAGGTTTTTCAGCAAAAGAGGGTAAGGTGAACTATGGTCGGCTAAGGCTTCCTATCTTCTTTCTTCATCTGGAAAACTAATTTTCTTCCAGGACTAAGACAATGTTCATTTGTTTAACTGCAACAAAATGAATTTTTTTCTAAATATGAAAACATTTATTTATGAATTAAATTACCAAATTACATATTTATTAATCTATTCTATTGAGCAATATCCACAATAATCACCCTTCCAATTTTTAGCAACAGAAGAAGATGAGGTTTTTTATTATCACGACCTAATGCAGACTGAAACATCTTATAGAAAAGGGCAGACATATTACGATGTACTCACCACCACGTCACTTCTTATCTTGCCAAAAGTGTTGATTAGATGACCGTAATGATAGTCATCCATCTGTCTCAGGATGGCAGTCATGCAGGCCACAAAGCTGCCCTGGAAACGAGAAGGAAGTGGATTCAATAAACAATCGGGTTTAAATCAAAGAACCGGGGCAGAATGACTTCGTCTGTGGCTCTGATTCTGATGGCTTCAGACAAGCTCCGCTGATTGGATCCGACTCCTGAAGCAGACGCGGCCTTCCCCTGTTTGACGAGGTGGGCGACCTCACCTAGTGGGTGATCTCATTAACCTGCTGCCCTCCACTCCTCCGCTCTTTTGTCTTCACTGATTGTAAAGCCTGTGAGCTCCCAACAGTTCTGTTTTTAGTGCTGCAGTTTGCCGTCCGAGCTGTAAATTTGAAGCCAATCGAAAGAAAAGTCAATGTGCGGCTGGCCGATAGAAAACGAGCTGATGCTGTCTGTCTGTTTTGTCACTGCTTCACAGTGTAAGTGCTCCTCTGATCATTAATGTAACAACGCAGAGTGTTTTCTGATGAGACACTGTGTAGGAAAATTACATTCAAGGGTAATTACTCAAGAGATTTATTCAGAGAATCAAGATAATCAGCCACCAAGACAAAAAAAAAAATAAAAAATCAAGAGCGAAAGAGAAGCAGGAATACAAAACAAGCAAAGTGATATTTGCAAATAAGAAAAGATGTGGGAGTAAATGGAAACTCGTTTTAACAAAAAGTTAAATAAGAGCTACTGACATTTTTCAGGAACAAGATGTGGGTGCTGATTAAAGTTAAACAGCAGTTCTTCAAAGTGTCTAAGGTAAACTGGAACATCTGAAGCAATATTGCAAAAACTAAAAAAAAAGTTAAGAAGACCCGCATGAAGAGCAAAAAGAAAAACACTACAGTTAGTCGTTTTGTGCCACAAGATCTTGAACTTCAAAAACTTTAAAAACTATTTCCTGACTTTGATGCAATATGCTGAAGCTATTTCTATTATGTATACAAAGGTGCGTGCATAAACCTTGAAAATGTAGAGGAGGTGATTAAATTAGCTAATCAACCACCACTAGTATTCATGCAAGCACTTATTAATAATGACAAAAAAAGAAGAAAAAACAAGCCCCAAAACTATAATACTAACAGTGTGACAGACCAAATATTCTGGTAGGGGATTTTATGTTCTGTTCTTTGTGTGTTTTATGATGTTCCTGATAAATATCTGAATGTAGTTTCTGCTCTATTGGCTAGCGAAGTTGTCAGTCGATTGCCAAGTGCACCTTATGCCATTTTGAAGAAATTAGTTCTTCACCAAATCCATACCTAGGGGAAACCTGGAGAAAGGATATCATAATAAAAGTGGGGGTGGACAGTGAATTTATCATGCAAGCGATGTAACCCGGTGGCTTAATGGTTCTGCTGGAGACTTCGGTTTCTTCTGTAACTACAACACATCTGCATTCCAGATCTTATAACTAGTAGAAACTATATCCTTGCTTGATGGAATAATGTTGATAAAACACTAAATGTTCTACCTTTACAATAGCCAACTGCATTAACTCATTATGTTTTTTTCCTTCACTTTTCCTAGGGCCATACAATGCAAGAACCACTTCACTTCCCTTTCTGTAATGCATCACAGAAACATGCGAGTGCTGCGAAATAAACACAGAAATGTTTTCCAGTGAAGTGAAGAGTAGAGAGGTTCTTTGACCAGTGAGGGCTTGTAAGCCTCAGTTAGCCTAAGCATTAAAAGCTAAGAAAGAATTTGAAAGTAGCACAAAGACAACTGTTCAAGCAAGCATATAAAAGAGGACAATGGAAAGTTTTATTCTCCAAACTGAAGAACAAACTATTCATTCCCATACACACAAATAGCCCTGTCACCAAGGGCGGCTGGATTTTTCAGCAATAGCAGTGTACACGCAAGCTTGGCAGTCAATTTATTAATAAAAGAAGCAAAGGGCTTCAAAGAAGGCAACAATCTTCAGAAGTAATCGGCTCGGAGCCTTCTGCAGGATCTCTCCCGGCCAGGCAAAAAAAAAAAAAAAGACAGAGGGTATCCCATATTTGCTCATTCGCGGCATCTCTTCAGCTGTGAATGAATCCTCAAGATAAAACGCCCTCAGCAAACTTTACACGCTGTAAGCCTTAGCATGGGACTTGCAAAAAGGCTCCGAGGCAGCACACAAAAATGTAAGCCCCTTAAGCTGACTCCTAGTTTTCAATCAAGAGAGCCAAAGGAGAAGTGATGTACCTGCAGCTGTGAACAGGTGACTTTATTCCTGAAAACTAACAGTATCCTTTGTTTAGCTTCATCTCTCTGACAATCGTCTATGGAAGGAAGCATCCTCAGAGCACAATTTTGCTACAGAAATCTAACCATAGGGATAGTGTAGCAGGGGTTATGAGCAATGTTGCTTTTCCACAACAGTTGTACATTACAGTGGACCCCCTCCTAGTCGGGGTTCAGTATTTGCTGATTCACCAATTTGCAGATTTTTTTTTTGTACAGCACATCTAAAACATGCTGAAGAAAATGCATCTTGGGAAGATTAAACACCGAGGCACAATGCTACTTGACACGCTATTGGTTGACGTTTGCAAAAGCAACCAATCCAGGAGTGCCATTCATTTTCCTTGGCACTGATTGGGTGAACTCCTAAAAGCGGTGATAAGGAAGACTGTGGATGCCAGCTTCAGCACTAGTGCTACGGTATACTTAGTCAGAACTTACAAAATATGAAGTTATATACTTTTTAAAGGATTTGCCGGTTTCAGCTCTTTGTAGGCTGTTGTGATCCCTAACTCTGTAGATGTCAGCTTCTGCTGTTGTGCTTTGACTGTGCATTTCAAGGAAAATTAGGATATATGTTAGAACTATTGAAATGTCTTTCATTAGTAGGGGTCTCGAGTTTTTGTGGATTTTACTTGTTCGGTGACAGTTTTATTTAGGGTATCTCCATTAAAAGGAACAGGATATTTTGGCCCGCCACTTATCAGAGTTTATTTTACAAAAGAAGTTGAAACAAATGTTACTTTGCTTCTGTTACATAAAATGCAATGAATGAAAAAGTCAAGATTTCAAGGAACTGTAATCAGCTGATGGTGGAGTAAATAGAGGTGATGGATCTTGCAAGTACACTTCTAGATCTAAATAAAAAACAGAAACACATGCCACAGAAGCTGCTTAGGGGTAATGAAAGAAAAAGATGTGAGATCTGTCTGCAAATGGAAATATTTAGGTCCAGTTCACAGTTGCCCAGTTTAGTAAAGTTATAATCTTTGCACTCATCTCACAGTCTGTGCAGGTCTATTAAAGTGACAAGCTGTGTATGGAGTAAACCAGAAGCTCTCTAAGGCCAGCCAGAGCTCTTGTGGCTCATCTCTCCACTTTTCTCACTGGAATGACACCAGTAGTGTTACCATGACAACTCTTTCATTTTAAACGGGGGTGTTAAAGGAAGGTAGGTCAAATGAGGCCTTCTTGAGGAAGAAGAAGAAGAAGAAAAAAAAAAAGATTTGGAGATAGGACAAAATATTCCTCCGCACTCTTTCCGGAGTCTATCAATTGCCTCTTTGATGTATGTATGAGGATATGTGAGAGAACTGAGCTAAAAAATGTATTTGCACATCCTGTCAGGCCTAATAAACTCAGCAGTGTTTGTTTTTTAATTTTTTTTTTTGGGGGGGGGCAACACAAAGTACACACATAGCTGGCCAGCATTTTTCTACATGACATGCAAATTTCCAGGAATGTCACAAGATTAAATTATTTATATTACATAAAGAGTAAAAAAGGATCCAACATCCATCAAGATATATAACCTCCACACCATTATACTACTATCCCTAGCCTGAATTGTTGATACAAGACAGGATGGATCTATGACTTTATGTTGTTCATGTCAAGTTTGTAACACATTTGCAAAATTTTTCCAATCTGTTATTGGCCAGTTTTGATAACTGTGAGCCATTGTAGCTGATTTGTTGTGCATTTAGAGAGTATTCCAGATATATTGGATGTCAAATGTCATTTGAGCTAATGTTGCCTTGTCATCTTGGACCTGTCTGCACATTTCACTTTGACATCAAAAAGACATCATTCAAAGGAGATATTTTCTCTTTCTTTTTTTATTGGATGATCCTCATTAAATCAAAAATAATATTTTTGACCTTAATTTTCTGAAATGCTCAGATTAGCATATTGGCACCGACAACATTGCCATGATTGAAGTCACTTAAATCCTCTGTCTTCCCAATTCTGGTGTTCAGTTTGAGCTTCAGCAAGTGGTTTTCTAAATGCTACAATTGGGTGGCAGGTGACTGCTTGTTTCAACAAGTGGTACTCTACCTAATGCAGTGGCCAGTCAGTGTATATCTACTTAGGCCCTGGCACTCACCAGAGCGAGCAGCAGTATCACTAGGGAAAGAGATGTTTGGTTTCCCACCTGGCCCTGTTACCACCTCAACCTTATTTCATGAGACGGAGACAACGGATAGACGCTGACTAAGAAACTGTAACAGTTTGTGGAAGTACTGTATTGGGGGAAAAAAAGGGTTTTGTGTTAGAAACATAAATATGATGAGGAGTTGTGACATCAGATTACGTAAGATAATAGTAGAATCTTGAGGAACCCCACATGTGATCTTTATTCACACATACAAACTTTGCCAAATGACGTCCCAGACTTACAAGTGAGATCTGAACCAATTTAGCATTATATGATTCACACCTTTTGACAGCGTCAATCAGTATCTTATGGTGAACTACACCCAAAACAAACGTTTCAGCTGAATCACTGTTAAGGTGTGTGTCATCTAAGACAATCTCAGTGCTGTGTTTTAAGTAAAACCGACTGGAAAGAACTGAAGAGATCATTTTTGTGTATTGTCAGAGATATTATACGAAAATAAGTGCATGCAATCAAAAATGTTTGTGTTCATTTCCTATAGTTGTGAAATAACCCAAATAACTTCTTGGTAAAAAAAAAAAAAAAAAAGTCAAAATTTGTTTGATTCACAAGCAATAAAGTAGGCACTGTGTATCAGACTCGAGGGTCACAAAACCTATTAACATACCGCTACGATGAAGATGCAAAACATCTACTGTTATTTCGGAAAATAAAGGAAACTTTGCTCCTGATATCAATCACCAGTTCTAGGAGCTGTAGATTTCCCAAACCTAGACTCAATATCCATCTTGTGCTTGGGGGCAAATGAAACAGAATTTCAGTGGAAATGAAAAATCTGTGATTAGAGGGCAAAGCCAGACGCATCACAAGCTGCCATCAGGCTTGTGTCTGTCTTATAATTCATCTCACTTCAGCACCTGACAGAAGCGAAGGGGGGGAAAAAATTATGTTTGCACAAGATGGGGAGGGCTTTTGCATTAGCTGATCATTGTTTTAGGCCTTTAATTAAGCCAGTGGGGAAATGGCACGCCAGTCTATATTGAGCCACGTCCTGAGCTGCCACACATCTCTGGAGAGGAGAGTACGAGCAAAGGGAGAAGAGAGAATAAAGAGAAAGAGGTTTTGATGACCACCAGCAGTCAAAATGACTTACCTATTCTATTTTTGCTCTCAGCCTGACACTACATGACTTAGCTGGCTGATTACGAATGGAAATGACGTGCAGACAGAATTCTTTACACGTGTGATGTGATATTTAAAAAAAACGGAAAGAAGCTTTCGGTTGTGTAAATAAATGAATGCGCACTGGAAATGTATAAAAGAAGAAGGGTTACCCCTAATTTCATATGTTTTTGGGAGAGGGAGATTGTGGGGATGTGCATATTTCTTCCATTAGCAACTGAAGTCAATATTTGACCATCTTTATTAATAAATATTGTTTGGTTTGATCTGAAACCGCTGGAGATCTCAAACATAAAAACACAAAAATTCTACTTCCACGTATTATGTTGAATTTATAGCACAGTAAATCTCTTGATGTGGACATTTCTCTGTAACAATAGCTTTATTTAATTAGTGAAAAATGTTAGAGTGCATCAATTTTCCCACACAAACCCCTCAGGCTCCAGTAAATCCACTCTGTCTGGCATTCTGATAGGATTGGTGAGTAACTTCCATCTCGCTTGGTGATGAGCATACAAGCTTTGCTGAGAAGGAAAAATGGCCTTCGCTCAATTGAACATGTTTTCTTTAGGTGCGTGTTTCTGTTAAGGTAAACATAATGATTTCATCCAAGGAGGTGTGAAATGCCCCTCCGAGCTTCCGTACAACGCAAGATATCAGGAATCGATAAAAACTGGAGTTTTCTCTTTGGAAATGAGAACGAGTAAAGATGTCTGCTGCTAAAAAAAACAAACAGCATGTGGATGGTTTTACCTGGCCTCTGACAAGTTCCCTACTCAATTCAATGGAAAGAGGGCTCTCGCGGCCTTTCTGTTGGCCTCATGTCAGAGCCAAGTGGGTTTGCTGAATCATGCACAAGTGGCCAAGTGCAGAGTATTGTATGTGTCAGCTCTGCCTCTATTTTACAAGTCAGTGTGAGAAGTGCTCAAGGGCTGCTGTTTTTCTATCCCTTTCTATTCTTTGCCTGTACAATTTGTATGCAGGTGGTATTCTACTAATAATTTGACAAAAACTGAAATCCATATTTCTTTTTGGTACGCTAGCACCAAGAAAGGACAAAGCATTGGATAAAATGCCACTTTCTTAAAAAAACAGGAAAACCAGGTACTTTGTTTGTAATAGAAATGTACTTATTTGATCACCATTAGTATACATTTAAAGATTTAAGATAGATTGCGCTAAATACAGGTAAATCCCATAAGAAAAATGTGGTAGCAGCTGCAGAAGACTTGAGACTGGAGAAAAAGTTCTGCCTACAAGAAGAAAGCAACCCATTCAGAGCTACAATGTACGCAGTTCAGTGCATATTTTTGTGCTGGCATGGCCCAGTCAAAGTTCAGACTTTGGTAAATATGCTTTAACCCTCCATAAGAGATTTTTAGATTCCTCTTTTGGTGTAGTTTTGATGAAAAGACCTTTAGGAATTGCAGCAGAAAGGGACACACTCCCTCTGACATATCTGGTGGACACGTTTTCGGCTTCTTGTCAGTGGCAGAGACTTCCTGCGACATTGCTGCTGCCCAACAGACACACCATATCAGCCTCTAAATTCACACACACGCTCTCTCTCAAACACACACAGCAGAAAAAAAGTAAAAAATAAAATAAAATCTCTTCCTTTTCCTCTCCTATGACTGCTGCGCTACCCGGCCAGAATAAACTGACAGCTCTCGTCTCCTTCAAGGAATCTAACTCAACACAGAAATGACAGTCAACTTTCTTGTGCATGCTGTGTGGCTGAATACACTCAAACCAGCTGATGTGACAGATTGGTAACGAACCCGCTTCAACTAAAAATGCAAATATTTGCAAGGGAGGAACTGCAAATATTTGCAATTGAGAAAGGTTGAGAAAATAAACAATGTTCCTCTTTTTCTTTGGCAACTACTGCAAATTTTGTTCCAAGAAATAGAAAAAGTAAAAGCTAGCATGAAAGCAGAACAAGCTTTTAGCAAAAAGACAATGAAAACTTGAGCAGTATTTCAGTTGCATCTTAAAAATTAATGACATTTGTCAGAAATGCAAGGTGGAAATGTCTTTATAGAAAAATAATGTAGGCCTGGTTTAGGAATAAAGAACATTAAAGCACATGATATTTAACAAGGATGGCAATTTATAGCCATTAAAAAGTGACATCAATTTGGGTAGTAAAATACCAGACATTGCCATTGTCACATTATTACTGAATATATTCAGCCTTCTCCTGTGCTAAAATTGCAGCCTCTCGCGGCTTGGAAGCGCAGTAACAAAGCTTTGAGGTGGATGTGTTATTGTCAGTCTAAAATAAGCAGCCAGTTTGATACAACCGTGATGTGCTGCTGGTGCACTGTTAAGCACCTGGCAAACAATAACTCAGGAACAAATTTCTTTTTGATCTTGAAAGCTCCTTTGAGTTCTGCACTTGGTCAAGTATTTGCAGATTTCTGCTATTCACAAGCGGCTTTGGTTTCTAATACCTGCGGATACCAGACATCCGCTTAGTCAATGTGTGTTCTGTTGTTCTGCATGGCTCTGGGATCTGAATAAACTATTTTTGCACACAAGTTAGCTTATATTGCTTGCTTTTAAACAGAAACATATAAAAGAATTTCACTGACAGCTGTTTTTTTCAATACAAATTATGTTATATATGAACTCTCCTGAACAGCATAAGCAATTGATGGACAAATATAGCATTAAAAAATTTAAGACTTCTAAAATAGACTTGTCTCTGGCTCTCGAGGACTGTAGTTTGAGACCACTGCTCTAAACTATTCATATTAGAGAGAAGTACCTCATGTGCAGCTAAAACAAGTTTGTGTTGTTCATGTGTATTGCTCAATGCTTTTAAATAAAATGAGATTGGAAAATTGAAAGTGTACTGTTGTCCTCTAACACTTGACAGTGCCAGTTTATATATATATATATATATATATATATATATATATATATATATATATATATAAAATGGTATTAACCAATATCGGAATTGGAAGGTCTGGCTTTTTAAAGACCTGTGATTGATCAGAAGACTGCAAACGGCAGACTTGACAGATAAAAACATTTTTTGAGGAAAATTTCACTTTTAAGTCTATTATATCAAAAAATATGTAAGAATGTTTGTTGTTTTTGTTATTTTATCTCCAGGATAAAATATTTAAAAGAAGTTAAGTGTTTTCGATTTTCACCGAACTAAGCATAACCTGGAACCCATTGTTACCCCTCAGTGGACCCCAGATTGACCTTGAAAACGGTTTCCTCCCAGAGTCTACTTTTCTTCAAAACTAGTTTGTATGATTATTTTGATAAACAAGAAAGCAGCAATTATAAAGAAAAGCAATAAAAACAATCTGATTTTAATAGACTGAATAAAGGAGCTGACAAAAGATTTGATTAAAAATGGGGTTAGAGAACAAGCCAACCACAAACGGCTATAAAAAGCACATTGAAGATCCAACATTTAGAGACAGTTTTTTTTTTTATTTCTGACCCTGTAACTAATAATACACACAATGACTTCACAGGTCCTGAGAGGTGAAAGATCTTCTAATACTTTGCTGAAGGAAAGCTGTGAAGCTGTCCGCTGCTCTGTTAAGTAATGCTATGAAGTCGTTCACACATACAGACGCATACACACTCGGTAGCAGCTGCTGTCTGTAGAGCCGCAGCTCATTATCATGAGACCTGAGGCTTCCAGCAGAGCTCGGGTTTTCCCCGACACCGAAGGACAGCGCCGTCTCCAAAAGAGTCAGCTGGTTTCTCACACAGACACTCTGATGTGATTAGGATTTTATGGAGGGAGAATAATTTAACCTTCTCCCTCTTTTTGTTTTAGGGTTCATATCGATTTTTCATTTCAAAATGAAAACTTTTAACCACTTTGATTTTCAAAGTTTTGAAATTTTTTTTTTTCATCTACTTTGTAAAGTTAAGTGATCTGGCTTTAAGTATGAGTGCAGGCCTTCTGTTGTTCAGGGCCCTTCCTCTGCACTGGCTCAAGAGGAGTATTGGTGTGGGTGCCCCTCCCATGGGTCCCCAGGGGAGGGCTGAAGACGGAGGCACCTAGCTGGTTTGGTGGTCTTCATTTGAGGGTTTGGCTCATGTTTCTGGCTGATGACCTAAGGTTCACAGTGATGTTCTGGACCTCCACAAACCAGACAGGAAGTTAGAGAATGGCTGGACAGATGGACGGATGAGTGAACAAACAGTCAGATCAATGGATGGATGGACAGTCAGATGGACACAGGTAAATGGATGGACGGACCTACGGACAGACGGTCCGTCCATCCGTCCACAGTTGGACACAAAGATGAACAGATGAATAAAAGAACAAAAGAATCAATACCAGAATGGAAAAACTGATGAAAAGGTGGTTGGATGGATGGACAAATGAGGAAACAAGCAAACAAATGTGTTGGTGGATGGACAAACAAATTGATGCATGCATGAAAGAATGAATGGATGAATAGACAAACGAGCAAAGGGCTAGCTAGATGGATGGATGAATGAATGAATGGTATAACAAACAGCAGCAAAATGGCTGCTGATAAAAACTTTCAATTGACACTAATTATGCACTTTTCTGCTGCTCTTCACATGAAGTGTTTGTTGTACATGGTTAAAATCTCAAAATGGAGTTGCATGAACACAAAAGGTCAGAATTAATTTAGTTCCATTTAGTTCAGATGGCTAGATGGATGGATGAAGAGATGGATGCATGGATAAATAGACGAAAGGATGTATGTAAAAACAGATGGTCCGATGAATCAAAGAATGATGAATGAATGATTGGAAGGAGCGATAGATCAATTAATCCAATGTTTTGAACCAGTGAATAGGGAATAAAATCTGAAAATACAAAAATTTTCCACACTCTAATTTCCTTTTCCATACTTTTCCACATCTTGAAGTTTTTTTTTTAAATTCAAATGCCAGCCCTTTCCTGTCGAGGAATCCATTTGTTCATCCATTCCATCTATGGCACACTACAAATCTAAGTAGGTTTGGAAAGACAAGCAGATTTCCTTGTGAACAAACAGGCGCTAACTACTGCCTCGCCTATGACAGATGGATAAATAGCTGAGAAGAGATCAGGCAAACAAGCTTCAGAGAGCGAGGGACAAGCAGATGGAATCGTCTTCCCACACGAAAGGAGGAGAGCTCCAAGGACTTGGAAAAAGTGAGTTGACAGAAGGTGAACGGTCTTGTAATGAAACTCCGAAGAATGATCCCACCTGACAGGCACGGCTCGATGGAGATGCCGGGCAACACAATGGAATTAAAGACACAGGTGTGCATGCAGACCGGCACATCAGGAACACATCTGCTGCTGTCTTTGATGCAAAGATGCCAGAAAGGTACGACGTAAGAAATACATTTTTGTAAAAGTACAGCAAAAATAAAACTACGAAGAACTTATCGTGATCACCAAGAACTTTATGAAGCTGCCAGATGAAGCCAAACCTTGGAGCTCTAGATCGCAACCTTCCCTCCTCCCTCCAACTCTGCTTCCCATACTCCCTCCCCTTATCACTTAATCTCTCCCCGTCTCTCTCTTTCTCTCTCACTCCCTCCCTCTCTCTTTCTCTCTCTCTGTGTGTTTCTCACCCACCTTCATGCACACTCAGACACACGCAAACAGAAAAAGAGGAGAAAGCCAGACAGCGGAACTGCGACGGCATGATGGGGATATTCTGCCTGCGTGGGCTCCGCCACTGAGGTGTCCGGAGTTCAGCTACAGCGCGCGCGTGCGCGCTTCTGCGTGTGAGTGCGTGTGTGTGAGCGAGTGTGAGCGTGCATGCATTCAGACGTGAGTGAGTGAAAGCAATCGGCACGGTGCGAAGGGGCAGAGGAGTGTTGACTCAGTCCGGACGCCACAGGATCAGAGGACGCGGATGTGCGACAAGTACTCCCAACAGCTGCTGCCGCTGCTGCTCCGCATGCCTCCGCGTCCTCTCAACTTCTGCCATGGAAAAGCCTCCTCTTCCAGCTCGCCTCTAATCCGCTGAGGGAAACGGGCATGCAGGGGCACAAGCAGGGATCTAGGCTATCGCATCTTTTACGTCAGCATCGCTCAGTCTGAGGTGAGTTGCGCCTCTTTGCTCTCGTCCTCTCTTGTGTTTCATTACTCAGTCTGCATCTGCGAGAGAGGAAAGTCTGCTCAAACAACCTCCGGATGGAGGGGAAATCCAGGAAATCTAGAAGTCTTGAATATGGTAGCAAGGAATATCTTTACAGATGATTTCCCCTTAAAGTCATCTGATGAAAAATTAAATATGTTTAGCAGAAGAGAATATCAGACTTGTAGATGTGGTAAACGTTGAAGAGGATTTGCTGTAGGATGTACTTCAGAGAAACTGAGTTAAAATATTTGAGGTGAGTTTTTCTTTTTTTTTTTTTTTGCATCTGACATTTTTGATGCACATTCAAATTGACTCAATCAGATAAACAGATAAAAGAGGTTTAACATGATGCTGCATTTCCTCTCGATGTTGCAGCTGCATGAGACGGAAAGCTATCTAAATAAAAAAAAAAAAAAACAGAAAGACAAAGCATTTCCTTCAAAAATTCAAACCAGTTTTGTACACAGAACGAAGAGGTAGTGAGAGCTGACTCTAAAAGATAATCAAGGCATCTTCTTATAGATCGGAAGTAGGTGGGGTTTGCAGATGTGTGGCGAGGAATGATGAAGAGAAAACCTTCATGTTTCCAATGTCCTTCAGCTTCCACACAGCAAAGCCAGCACCAGTCACAGTCATCCTCACAACTCTCCTCCGATCCATCGCTCTGTCTCTCTTTCAACCATGGCTCTTGTCATTGCTCTGACACCATCTCTCCCTTACGGCTTTGGTTCACTTTCAACAAACCCCCCCAAAAAAAAGAAAGATGGAAGGAAAAAAAAAAGATAAACGACAACATTTTATGTCTGAGAAACTGAGCAGGAAGAAATATTGACCTTTCAATCTGTTGGAAACTGGAATGTTTCTGCGTCACAAGCTTAAAAAAGGAACTTATTGGGTAATTGTTACAAGCCCCACCCAAATCATTCAAATGGAACCAATCTGACAACATGAAGTAGGTTGATACATCTCAACAAGCAACAATGTATACCTCAGTCTAAAGACATTCAGAACAGTGTTCAGTGGTGAATCTTCCCAGGAGTGATCAACTCCCAAAATTACCCCAAGATTGCATCACTGACTCACCAAGGAGGTCACAAAAAAAAAGCAGAACACATGAAGCACTACAGACCACATTTACATCAGTCAGTGTTCACGAATCAGCAAAAAGAATTAGACTGGGCAAAATGTTGCCAAAAAGAATCTTAGTGATTCCCTAAATTTGGGAAGAAATGTTTTTTGGACCAGTGAGACAAAAGAGGGGCAAAAAATTAACAAAATTACAGATTTTTTTTTTTTTTTTACACAGACAGTAAAACATGGTTGTGAAAGTGTGATGATCTGGGCCAGCTGTGGCATAGTCAAAGTCTGAACTTAAGATGGGGTGTTTGATTATTGGAAAATCTTCAAATAATCCTGCAGAAGTTGCAGGCTAAATTTCCTCCCCGGTTATGTAAAAGGCTCGTTGGTAGTTATCAAACCAATTTGATAACTGTTAGGCAAACAATAACCAATTGTTAGGCAGTGGTGAAATCAATAAGCTGGCTTAAATAGATTTATTTTCCCTTCAACAGGGACAAGAAATCTATTTCTTTCATCCATCCAAATAAAAGGCATTTAAAACTTGTAGATGGATTTGGTTAGTGATATGAAGCATTTAAGTTTGCCTAAAAAAAGTCAACTTCTTCCTCAAGTGAGTGTTTTTACATTCAGCCTGCAAAGATCGCGTCCTAATGAAGGTCGAAGTGCAACTCCACCTCCCATGGCCTCCGCCTCACCGGGACTGATGCTCATTCATCCAGAAAACAAATTACTGCCCTATGAAAGAATGACTGCTTCTGGAACAAGCCAGATGTTGCCTTTCATGTGCTAATAGGATTATTAATTACCAGTCTGATTTTTTATTTTATTTTATTTTTACTGAGGGAGCGCCATGAAGCTCAGGTGAAACGTGCATAAGGGTGTCTGAGGAGGAAGTCTGTTTTTTTTTTTCATGTGACTGACGCTGTACGTCTTCACGCCTGAGCTCTCCCGGGTGTTTGGTGTCGGTGTGAGCTAGTGCATGTGTGAGTGTGTAAAGCATGTGTTTCACTCTGCTTCGTGGTAGCGGCCCAGTCAGCAGATGCTACAAATGGCCCAGAGGTCGATACGAAGAATTGGTGGAATTTATATCGTCTTTAAATGAGCCAAGACAAAACGGACCAAAACAGACAGACGAAAACGCCAACTGAATGGCTTTCTGAATTAGATATAGACATATTTATTAACTTGATCAAGTTAAATATAATTTGTCAATTTTAGTTGATGTATTTTCACCGACTTAACCTTCTCTTTCTTACAGTATAAAGTAAACTTCATAGTGCACATTTATATCAAGCAAGTCTCAGCAGAAAGAGGTTTTAGAGCAAGAAAAGAAAAAGTAGATGGAAAAAGAAATCTGTCAATAGACACATTTAAAACAACAGTATTCTCAGCCCTTGTGGCAATATCTAAATATTTTAGAGTATTTAAGGTTTCAAACTGGGTTTGTTGAATTTAAGAGTCAGCAAAACATTATTGAAAGCATGATCGATTTTGAAATAAATATATTTCAGAGACAGATTGCCAACATCATTTCTAAGTATTTATTTGGCATTTTAAAAAAAATCTAGTCGTTTTTCAGCACAAATATCTAAACAGATGAAGGCAAACAGTGCTGTGGGTCTGGTTGCCATGTGATGTGGGGAATAACCTCTGGGCTAAAAGAGGAGATGTTTTGTTTTGTTATTTTTTGCAGTGGCATAACTGATTTTATGAAATTACTGGAACGACAAAAAGCATCTGGTCCATCACTACAAATTGGAGAGGCTGCAACAATCATAAGAAAAGAAAAATGACAAGAATAAAAAAAAGGAAGAGAGGTTATGGGAACCTGGGAGTCAACAACAATAAATAATAATAAACACATAAACCAACAAGACTAAATGAACTTTGCCTGCTGCATGCTTGGTGATGAAAGAAGCAAAAGCGAGTCAGAGTTTCCTAGCTGCTGCATGTTTTCCAGAGCAAGGTTGAGGACTTAATAAATAGCTCTGAGGTTATTTTTACACACAAATTATTGATTCTCAGACGGTGAAGAACAAAACCGCAGGGTCAACATCTTTGGAGGTGACAGGTTAATTGTTAAGCAGAGCCAAATATTTTTGATCTATAAGGCCAGCCAGAATAGTTATGGGATTGATTACAGTTACCTCTGCAGGTATTAAAATGCAATTATATTAAAACCAATGTCACCCTTTAAAGGATTGCTTTTTAGTAGCACTCGGCAATAACATTCCCCTCATCAATGACTAATAATTACATTTACAAAGCAAAATAAGATGCAGTTCTAGTGCAACAGTTAAAGAGCCACAAATTAGATAAATAAGCTGCTTTTGGCTAAAAAGTGATTCTGGATCAATGCATAAATATTCCCTTGAACTTGTCCACAACTGCTTATTGAGAAAAACATATAAAATGTTTCTTAGTAAGTATCTAATTATGGTGTTATTAACTGTTTATAAGTCTTTTAAAAATGACATTATGAATGTAAAAACTATTTAAAATTAAAGTCTGGTGCAAAAAAATATTTTACACAGTTGTGTGTTCTCAAAGTAGTAACGTATCAAAGCTAAAAAAAAAAAAAGAAGAGAGAAAGAAAGAGATCCTTTAGGCCTCATTCCAGGCGCCCTGAAAGTAGAGCTGCTGCTCCTCCACATCAAAAGGATTTAGATGAGGTGGTTTGGGAATCTGATCAGAACTCTCCCAGCGCAGACCCAGAACTTACTGGAGGGACATTTTTTTTTCCCTTTCTAGCCAGGGAATGCCTTGGGAAACCCAAGAATGGAGAGGAGAGAGTTACTGAGAAGAGGGATCTCTGGGGGTTTCCTTGTGACTCTGTTATCCCTTAGACCTCATCTTGAGTAAAATGGAAAATCACTTATGAATAATCACATTTTCTTACAATGGACTATTAGATTCACATGAAATTAGTTTAGCTCATCGGCTGTCAAATCTGGTCAAAAACGGCCCAAAAAAGTGGCTCCCAATTCACTTTTATCTGAAAAGCTCTTATAGTAAAATATGACAACTGCAAATGTGCTCAGTGGGTTTGGTATGCGAAGATACCACCTTAGGGAGAAAAAAAAAAAACAAGATTTTTACCACAAAAAAAGAGCTACATGAAACAGCCAAACATTTGGCACAGCCACATAAAGCACAACGCAATCTGCATCTGAATGCCCCGAATGTAAAACTTTGGCTCCGTTTTATGATTTTAGATTTGATTTTCTGTGCACCATCTGCGCAAAGAGATTAACTGTTTATTTGGCTGAATTTGTTAAGAAACAAACTTGTATAATTATCTTTTTCAGCATGATTCTTTACTTACACAATAAAAATAACTAAGAATGATTTAGGGTGACTCAAAATACTATTTCTTTACCTGACAAGAGGATTTTTGGTATCTTTGTGACTTGTGATCTTTCACTAATGTTCAGCTCAGATCTCAATCCATTCTGTCACTTTCTTTTTTTCAGATCAGTCCCTTTCCATTTTACTCCCACCCAACTCTGCACCACCCAAACATAGTGACAACTTATTTCTTCCTGCACCTGTTTGTTCTACTCTTCAAACCCCCATCCCCCTTCCTCTTTCTGCTGTTTTTCTTGTCAATGTCTTGTTTTTTTTAATTATTTTGCAAGAGATGCCTATACGAAAGCGGCAGGGGAGTTCTTTAGCTGCCTATGAGCTTTGAAGCCAGTGTGAAACTTAAAGCAACGAACGAGACAGACAAAAAGAGAGAAGGCAACAGAGAGGAATATGAGGGGGGGAAAAAAGCATGAAAAGACACAAAGGATAGGTTGTTGTATTGAAAGATGAAGAGCTGCAAAAAGGTAGAGTCATCTGATGCATTCTGATTAGAGCAGGCGCCCACTGCAGAACACATCCTCTCCTCAGGTCTGCACTCCGTTTACGGCAGACGCCATGTTCGCTGATGTATGGACAGGCTTCCTGAGAATTAATCAAACTCTTAAGAATCCACCTGGGCACCAGCACGACACATATGTTGACTAGCAACCAGGAATAGGGGACGTACCAAGAAAAACAAGCACTATTCAGCAGGGACCAGGTGAGTAAAAAAATAATAAGGCTACAGTGTCTGCAGGCTACAGTCCAAGGATGAGACAAGCCCATAAATACAGACTACCATGTTATCTTTTTATGACTGTAATTTCTAGTGCCTTACACAGTAGGGGAGGGGAACATTTTCTGAAGATGTGCACAACACCCATAACAAGAATAGGAGGCTCAATGAGAGTCTCATGAACAGTATACAGTCTTTACAATACCGTAAAAATGGACAGGCTTGGCAATAACTAAGAAAATTGTGCAAACAAGTCACAAAACTACAATGAATCCCAGATGCAGACATTACCATAAATTATATTCCTATTACTTTGTTTTTAAGTGCTGGCATGTTGCACTTAAAAACCATTTTCTTTAAGTTAGTAAAAAAAAAAAGCTTCTGTTACATGGTATTGGTCGTCGGTGTCATATGCATGCATATGACACCGATGAACGGATGAATGTTCAGACTTGTAAACTGAAGAAACTAAACGGCAGCAAGAATCAGCAGTTTATCCACATCTCAAAGATGGGACACTTGTTTTATAACAGCAATGTGCAGAACCAGCATAGGGGAATTGGTTAGGTTGAGAGAGGAGTGAACAAAGTCAAACATGTTAAATATGAGAATCCAAAATTCAACAACTTAAACCTCAGAAGCTTAAATTCCTCCTATGCAGCTTTGACATATCTCCAGCTGTTTTTTTTTGTTTGTTTTTTTCCCCAACAATTCATACCATAGGACACGTGAGCACCAACTCATTAGGGGTACGCCTGAACGACGACCCAAACATTGAGCTGAGCAGAGGGTAGGGCTTATGTGCCCTAACACCACCATTAGTTGCTTGAATGGCACAGTTAGTGTGATTGCTCTGACTATAACTTATTAGCCTGTAACTTTCTACCAATGTTCAAATCTGAAGAATCCTTGGGTGAGAGGGAAAACATTAAGAAACGACAAAAAGAAAATCCAGCTGTCTAAATAGTTAGGTATGTACACAGCTTACAAAGTGTCCAGGTTGCAAATACTGCATGGGATGAAGGGAAATTTACAGTATACAACTGTGTAGAGTTGAAAAGGCAGAATTTGGCTGACGCCATCTTCTTGTTTCATTTTTCTTCCCCAAACACCAATTATTGTTCTATCCTCCATATCCAGTTTTAGTGATCGTAGATGTTAAATAAGTCCACTTCCACCTCAGCCACTCTAAGCATTCAATATGGTCATGAGTATCAAAAAGACAGTGGTTGAATATCTCAAAATGCCATTAACTCAAAAGGCAGATATGCCATTTTTTATGGGAATGTAAGTATCAGCTGTGCTTTTAATCCTCTCAATTAAGCTAACTGCATGTTGTCGACACACTCCTGAGCAGGTAATGCATGTATTTCCAGCTGACACACTTTTACCTCCACAATAAATGGAAGAGTGAAATGGAGGATTGCAGTTTTCAATTTGTATGGCCAGAGAACCTTTAAAGCTTTAAGATCCGATTTATTTTAGCTCAGCATTGAGCTTTAAATATTTAGACAGGTCCTGTAAATTATGATAATTCCACATTAAATCATCTTATCATTTTTATAAAATCTCCACAAAACAAATATTTTACAGCAACATACAACTTTGAAAAAAAACCAACAAAAACAAACAAATACCAGGCCTTTGCTCAAGCCGTATCTCCCGTTGATTAAAATTACAGTTATTCTGAGTCGAAACAGATTACAGGGCCTTTTTGTCTATTAATGGAAAACTAAAAATAGTATTCAAGTTGTTTGCACAGTATTAACCATCATTTTGGACCTTTTTGCCTTCTTTGGCCAAAGTGGCTCCAAAATATTTTTTTTTCCAGCTACTTCCTGCTAATTTTGTTGCTCTTCAACATAACATTTAAAGCTGTTCTCTTTTCATTTCAATAAAATATATATATATATATATATATATATTTAAAACCTTTTTTCAAGGCACAAATCACTAATTTGATCATTTCAATCAAAATCTCAGTCGTTTTAACATGTCCAGTTCCTACTTTAAGACTATGAGAATATTATTACTTCCTTTGAACAGAGCAGTAAAACAGAATGCTTGGTCAGACATTGCTGGATCCTCTAAAATCCTACAACAGTACAATTTTCTGGCATTCGCTGACAAAAGATTTGCTGCACTGTGTTAATGTTATCCCTCAAAACTGACTTGCACAGGCATTTAGTTCTACAGCGCCAAATCCATTTTACCATAGTACATTACAACCACAGACAAGGAATAAAGTGAGAATCCAAACAATAAATCAACAGTGCAACTACAAGAGAACCCAGCAACAATTTTTTTGTTTCACTGCATAATCGGAGCGCTTTTAAAAGACGAATCAAAGATGTTTCAAAACTCGACTAAGCCCCATGTAATTATGAGCAGAAGCCGACAAAAGAGAATAAAAGATGAAAACAACACAAGAAACGATAGCGATGGATTACTGAGGAGTTGGGAACCCCCATGACTGAGATGATGCTGTCAGTCGTTTCTTTATGGAGCATCTGAGCTGTTACAATATGAAACTGCGGAGGGGATTGTTTTCATGTAGCAAAGAGTCAGATTAAAGCTATTTGCTTTCTTTATCTGCATGACTTCACATAATTATGGACTTTAAAACTATAACACTCATTAAGTATGAGATTAACATACTTCTCATTGAGAGATCAGGTCTACTTACATATTATGTACTGTGACAACAAGCTTCTCTCATAATGCAGTAAATCTGGCGGCAGAAATGGGTTACTGCTTATGCCGAATTTCTTTTACCTTAAGAGACATAACTGGCATCTGGAATAGACATTAGGAAGCATACTTTACAAAGTCAAGGATAAAAGTACACAGATACTTTCTTAACTCATCGTTTCAATAAACAGCAGCAACCCAGTTTATGTCTTTATACTTTGTGTCTTGGAGGTTGCGAGCACTTGAAACAGAAGTCAAATTCCTTGTTTGTGGACACAAGCATGGCCAATAAAGCAGATTGTGATTATTATTATTTTTGTTTTGTTTTTTACTTAAAATTAGCAATACCCAACTTCCAAAAATGGAAAATAGTATTTCCAGGCACAGTTTGGCAAAGGTTTTAGAAGGTTCTGAAAGCTTGACGTTAGCTAACCCCTAGCCATTTCGTTTTTAATTTTATAGTAGCATTTAGCAATTGCATTGCAGCTAGAACTAACAGGTTCAGATTATAAGAAAGTGCTTTTAAGTAAAATTAATGTAATCAGATAACATGAGTAAATAGCTAAGGGTTGTTCCACTTCCACTAAACTACTATTGCAATATTTTCAGAGTTTTCTTTACAGCGTTTAGCTGTTAATGAGAAAGAAAAATGAGGATAATGGAAAAAAGCCTGCCAGAAACACAACGTTAAAAAGCTTAAGCAAAAAGATTGCTGTTGCATTGCTGCCTCTAATTGACATGTATATCCATGGTTCTTGCGTTTAATAAATTCGGCTTTGTGATGCATGTTATATTAATGGATTTTCCCTTTGGTGGAGCCGAAGTGATAAAACAAAACTAGTCAGCCTAGAAGTTACGGTAGATGCTTTATCCCCACGGGTTGAATGAGGACACTAAAATTTGCACATTTAATAGATTCCCCACAGGCAAATCAGCAGAGTGACGTTCACGGCTCTGCTGACTCATGTGGAGTTTAAAAAATGCAAGTAATGAGAAGTCATTTTTAATTCAAGGTGTGATGCCTTAAATGAGCATGAGTGATGGGGAAAAAGGGCAACTTTGCTTTTTATAAAGACATTTATTTATTTATATATATTTTTTTTAGAAATAATGACCTAGATTGAATTTGCAGTACTCCAAAGATGTAACTTGAGGACAAATGCAATAATCTCCCAGCAAATGCCCAAACAGTTGCCCCTAGTGCCTGACTGACAGGGAAGAGAGCTGTGCCTCTAGAACAAGGTCAGATGTGAGCATGTTGATGTGTTTAGCCATAGGCATGTGACTCGACGAGATCTGTTTTTGCGAGGTCTGGGTAGAAAATAGTGGGTCAGTCCACTTGACAAACGTGCCCTTAGATGTAAAAAGGAGCAGACGTGCATAAAAAAAACAAAAAAACAAAAAAAAACGGTCAACTATCTGAGCTTATGTGCTGAATTGTGTTGTTTATGGAAGAGGCCATGGGGTGGTGTTCCAGCCAGAGGTGAGAAACGAGCGCTGCAGCGGTCGTCCGGGGTCTGATCCCAATGGGTAATAAATCAGATATGTGGAGCCCGGAACACTTCATTTAGCCTATGGTGCCGATGTGTCAGAAAGGATTACGCTCTAGTGCAAATATGATACGACGACATCCAACTGCATATGCACTGTTATGCTTGAAAAAAGAAGAAGAAGGAAAAAAAAAGATCTGCTATGTTTGTTTTGAAAAGCTAAATCTACAATCTGCCACATTTGAAATAATTAAAATTCAGAAGGTCCTCTAAGGTTAAATAAATGCAGGGTTTCGTTTCACAAGGCAGAATTCTTCGGAGAGTCCATTCGGAGAGAGCATGTCAGATGCATTTATCTCCCATTGAAAATGTCACCATCTGTACAAACATGCAGAGGACACTGGCAGCGAGAGATCAGGAGAGCACACAGTCTTGCAGATGAACAGATATAGCGCTGACATATTCAAAGAGACAGAAGAACACAGAAAGATCTTCAAAAGAAAGGCTTTGTATGCCGGACAGTCAGGGTAATAATTGGAAAATGAATGGGTTTGAGACATCCAGCCTGAATTCTCCTACTTTACATTCTGGTGACTCTCTACTTTCTCAGCTCAATCAACCTAATGGCAAAGAGGTCAGGAGTCATTCAGTTAATTTTATTCATACTTTACAATGGACCACTTGATAATAATTTTTTCTCAACAGAACACAGGTTTCTCAGAAAAAGAAAAAAAAAACACAGCAACTATAATCCTCTTTTTCCTTTCCTTTCCTTTTTTTCCTCCTTTCAAAAAAACTGCTTGGTATGGAAAGTAATATACAACACACTGGAACGACTTAATGCCGAATATAAAAAATGTTATTTATTTCAGCCATTCAGCTGAAAAGGTAAAAAAATATGTAGCTTAGTTGTTGAGTAATGAAAATATAAAATCCCTAAGTATTTCACAAGATCAATAAAAACAGCATCATTAATGCTACGACCTGCAGAATCATAGGATAGACAGTTAGCCTCATAGTCATCCAGCAGATAATCACTGACACACTCCACGGGCCACTGAGGTCACTTTTTAGGAAGTTGGGTATGTCCAAACAAACTACTGGAAAATTTAGTGAAGGAAAAAAACTGGTAGAAATAACACAAGCAATAGGGATAACTGCAAGAAGAATTTTAAAAAAACATATACAAAGTACAAACTGGGGTTTTAGTTAGAGCTCTAAGAGCCACTAGGCATATCCAGGACATGAGCCACAGCTGCCACATTTTATGAGTTAAGGCACTCCTGAAACAGTGACACCACTAGAAGCATATTACCTGAGCTAAGGAGACAAAGGACAACGCTGACATGTTCAAAGAGACAAAAGAACAAGGAAAAAACCTTTGTTCAAAAGAAAGGCTTTGTATGCTGGACAGGGGGGGTAATAATTGGAAAAGGACTGGCCAGGGTGGAGACATCCAGCCTGAATTCTCCTACTTTACATTCTGGTAGCAATATTTTCTGAGCTGTATGTATGATTGAATTAAAATGACTTTTTTGAAGATGACATGTTGTGTATTGGTGTAACATAAATAAAGTGAACTAGCTGGGTGGTCCAAAGTCCTCTTCAAATGGGGCTTTACATGGAATTTAAGATCAAAGAGTGCAGAGACACAGAATCCAAGATAACTGACATCCAGTATGATGTTTCCACTGTTGGTGATTGTTTGGACAGCCATGTAATTTGCTGGTGTTTGTCCATTTTATGTCATCAAGACCAAAGTCACTGTCATGCTTTCCACTGCTGACAGACTTTATGGAGATGTTGATTTCAGTTTCCAGCAGGAACTGGCATCTGACCCACACTGCGAAATGTACCAACACCTGGTTTATTGAGCGTGGTCTCCCTGTGCTCGGCTGACCAGCTAAGTGCCCTGACTTAAACCCCATTAGAATTTATCGACTATTATAAAGACGAGGATGAAAGACGCCATGGCTAACAATGCAGGAAAACTGTAGGCTGCTATTAAAGCAACCTGGGTTACCTTTAAAACCTCAGCAGATGACCTCCATGCCATGCCGCATTGACGCAGTAATTCATCGAAAAGGAGGCCCATCCAAGTACAGAGTGCATATAGTGTGCAGATTGTGAACATAAGTCTCCCCCCCCCAAAAAATTGAGAGAAATACATCACTCAGTGTGCAATTAATCAATAAAGTCTCATTTCAATACAAACACCTTTGTGTGAAGTTAATTACTTTTCTCTGAGTAGGTCTGGCATTTGCAATCTTTAATAGAGTGAGTACAGTATCGTTTCACAGGAGAGTCTCTCCAATTGGTTTAGTGCTTTGCAGCATCCTGCAGACATCCTGAAAACCGCTTCCTCACAGAACGCCGTGGTCATTTCAGTAATCATCTGCCTGTCGAGAATCAAACAAACATCTGCTTGCACAGCAGAAGGCTGCCATCTCCAGCTTGTATAAAAGGTGCTTTTGTGTTATGCTCTCGCTTCCCAGTGACACTACTGGCCAACTGGCTCCACAAACAAGGGCCGCTGATATTTCATGGAGGCGGGACATGCTACGGATGACGTCACCCGGTGACAGTCTCCCTGAAAGTCGGGCGTTACCCACATGCATACCGCCCAAGAAAATGAAAGCGAAAGAGATGCCTTGCTTAGAGGAGAATAGAAAGAATTATTCTTGCCAAAATATCAAGTTTCCGTATTTAGAGATGTTTTTGCAGGTAAAAATATTATGGCAGATAAATGACATTCAAATACAGCCAACTCTCTCTTCTCTAAAGGAGCTAAAAATGTCACAATTTAACACAAGGGAAACAAAGAGTTAGTAGAGAACAAGTGAGAAAAAAGGAGACACGGTTTAAACTGAACATCATTTACCATTGTCAGAGAGCGGTCATCATAAAGTATAATTATATTCTATCTTTTTCGACGTCTATAAGTGTGTGGCGTGTTTGCTTTTTGTAAATCAGCCTCAAAAGCACGCTGCAGAGTCACAATGCCAGCACCATACCTGTGGTATAATAATTCATCATCTCTGCTAGCTGTTCCTCATGCTTCTGTTGTACCAAAAACTGACATTGTCTTTATTTCTCTTAAATGAGAAAGTAGATTAAGAAATAAGTCGTTTTTGTATCTGTTAAAGAAGCGCAGTGCTCAATGGTATGTCCTTTTGCTTATCACCAGGTATTAAAAAAGTACTATTTTGGACACTACTGAAGAAATTCAGCTGGGAAACCTCAAACATTGTTAGATCAGCAACAGATTCATTCTGTAATTGGCCATCCCATATTTAGTGGGAGTCAGTTTTTGTCTTGCAATGTATTTTGGTGGATGTCAAGGGAATCTTGTTAGGGTCTAAACGTAAAGAAATTATGCAGACTTTGCAAAACATGCTTATGATGCATCCCTCTTTTGTATAATATGCTTAGTATCTTGGGTGAAGTGCATAAAATTCACTGTCAGGTTAAGTTGTTTGATGATAGGTTTCTTAATTTAATAAACTTCTTAATAAAAGTCCAACCATCTTGGGCTGAATGTTAATGCTCTATGCACTGTTTGTGAGAGTCACCAAGTGGTCAAATATTGATGTCAATTAACTGAGAAAATAGGACGGATGACCCTGCTGTTGGACCCACTTTAAATATTTCACACAGCTAGGTGAGAAGATTTTCATCAGAGCAAACAAAAGGTCTGCAAATTGTTGTCATCATGTTGGTGCAGAAATAAAAGATTAACACACATTCAGATTTTTTCAGCAGTTGTGCATGTATAAAGTAAGTTGTAACAATGCTACGGTTTCAAGCAACATGTCAAGAAACCAAGATTCCAAGAAAGACACTCCATTCAATGGTGGACAAAAACATTTTTAAGCTACAAAAATATCACCACTAACAAAATAAAAAGCGCATTTAGCTGTAGCGCTGTTCAATTTCGGTTTCTGCTAATTTTGCATCATATTTTCTTTCGCAATCTGCTTCAAAACCAAATAAAATCCAAGTTTTCCATCTTTCCTTTTTGCCATTTTTGGGAGGGTGTAGCTCGATGTGCTAGCAAATCTCAACAGCGGATGGGGGTCATGGGTCCTAATTGACATACCGATGCAGCTGGAGAACATTCTGGGATTTGTAATATTTACTGTGCACTAGCAGGGCAGCATAAACTACATTATGACAGCAGCACACTTATCGTAACTACACCACCTCTGGGAATGGGATGGGAGTTAAGTGCCTTCATTTAGAGGGCACAGAAATGTTTTAAAACCTGATTTTACATTCTGATTTAAAAAGGGCATGATCATGCAGTGGTCTCACTATAGTGTGTATGTGGTTCATTTAAAGTGTATTAAAATAACTCGTTTGCTTTTTACTGAAAAAAAGCAAACTAGCAAATATCACTATTGAACTTAGTGGTGGACAGAGATAAAGACAACAGGTAATACATTTATTTAATTGCCAACAATAAAAAACGGAAAGTGAGGCTAAAACAGAGCTGCTAGTTTTATAGAGAAGATTAAGAGCATTCTGGATAGGTGCATGCAATACACTTAAGTCATGTTGGCATCATAATCCTGCAAAGTTTTAGCATAAAAAGACTAAATACAGTATAAAAAAATCCCCCCACCCCTCCAACAAAGGGTTGCTTTAAGACACAGGACACTCAATTCTGAAAACCTTTTCTCAAGCCTGACTATAGATCTGCAAAAAAAAACAACCTAAATAGCAGCATAAACAACTGCAGAACCCTGCATGTTTGTGTTTATTTGTTATAAGTAATACTCAGGAAAAGTTGTTTGTCTCTGCGATTCTTGACAGATTTTTATTTTATTTATTTTTTTTTATAAAGCATCTCTCTTCATGTCTCTTAGGAAACATGGTGAGCAAGGAGGGTAGCAAATGCATGCTCACCAACTCAGAGTCCGACTCAGAGGCACCGCCTTTGCCCTCCACTTCCCTGGCATTGGAGTATTCCCTGGAAGCCAGTCGACAGGTGAGGAAGAGAAACAAAGCCCTGCAAGTGCGCTTCAAGGACATCTGCGAGGCACAGAACGAGCAAAGGGAGGCGGAGCTGCAGGCGGCGGGGAAAGGTGGCAAGCCAATGTCGTACAAAGTGGCGTACCGCAAGTACATGACTGTCCCTGCCCGCAGGTCCATCCCAAACGTCACCAGGAGCACTGGCGTCCAGACGTCCCCGGACCTAAAGAAACGTTACCAGACCTTTCCCTTTGAGCGCAAAAAAGGCCACACATTTAAACACGTGGCAGCAGTGGAAACGTATAAAGGTCACAATAACGGCTTTGTCATGGAGGCGAAGCAATCCAAAGCGGCTGAGCAGGGTTTAGACGAGGAGGAGGCGGGAGCGAGCAGTGGGAGAGGAGTCCTGAGGACCAGGGCTCTGCTCCATACTAATGAGTGCATTGCCACAGTGGAGCAGCACAGTGCACCTGATGGCCTGTGCTCCGACGCTCTGCTGCTCAGTTGCACTGCAGACACAGACTGCCTTGCGGGTACGTCGAGAGGAAGCGGAGCTGGAACACAAGGAGAGTACCAGCTTTGCAGCGTCCCGTCCAAAGCCGGAACTGGATTACAACACAGGGAGTCTGACGTAGACCGCCTGGCCAAGAGGCAGCTGCTCAATTTGGAGGAAGGCTCGTCCCGAACTCTCCCGGACAGAACCTCCAAGGTTACGGGCCCCATCGCCTGGAACTCTCTCACACAGGTGGAGTGCCTGGACAGTCCGTCTGTGCAGAGCAAGAGGAAGAAAGGCCTGCAGCTGAACGGACTGTCTAGCGAGACTCTACCGCGAGCCAGCAGGGGCTGTACAACGCAGGTGCAGTGCAGTACAGGGCAGCTTTCAGCCCGGCCTATGCGGGGCATGGATGAGCCTCCGTCAGGTTGTACGGGCAGTCAGGCTGATGGGGCTCCCTCCGACCAACCACAAGAAGCCTGCAAGCAAATAGTGCCTGTAAACCAGGACGGGGATGTAAAAGCACAGCTTCAAGCCATGGAAAACCTCATCAGTTCCAGTCAGGAGACCATCAAAGTCCTGCTGGGCGTCATCCAGGAACTGGAAAAGGGAGAGGCCCACAGAGAAGGGTAGGAAACCTTGCTTGCATCTTAACACCAGAAATTCAAACATCCATTTGTTTTCTGCTATGTCACAGAAAGATATCAGCTTTTTAGAAATTTACATTCATAAAGAGAATTGCATAGAGCTCAATAAAAGCCATTGTTATACAAATAACACGAGGCCCAGACATTAATATAGCTCTGAAAATGAGTCTGCAGCCAGCCGTGACTTAAGTTATTCTGGAAAGAGTTCAACTTTAGCAACTAAATAAACTGAAACAAAACTACTTGCTTTATCTGAAAGAACAGGCATGTATGAAAGTCAGTTTGTGCCTCAAACCTAAGAAAACATGAGCTAAACCCAGTGTAATTAATTGTTCAATGGGAACTGTATTAAAGGGCTGGAGGTCAGAGGGTAACATCAGCATTTGTGATCAAAGCTAATCCTATTTTTGCTCATTGGAGCTGCTACTAAACCACACTGCAACATTTTTTTTCAGCTTTTACAGACATGCCTTGCAGTGCTTTGACATTGTAATGACATTTTCAATGATAATTTCCCTCCAGATATTCTGCAGCTGCTGCTGAGAATACTTGCAGATGCCTTGAAAAATATTATACGTTATGTTAAAACCACAAACCTCGACGTATTTTAATTGAATTCAATGCCCATTCATCTCAAGGCAATACATTTGTTTATTAGGATGTTACATCTAAACAAACATCCAAAATGTCTAAATTGAAATGTCTGTATAATCTTCTTGTACAAATCTTCAAGCTCGGTCAGACTAGACAAATAGTGCCAGAGTTCAGCCACTGTCATATCTTGCCACAGGTTTTCAATAACATTTAGGTCTGGACTTTAAGTGGGTCTAATTCACTTTTGATCTAATTCAATCCATTGTTTCTCTGGCCTAAACCTCTTACAGGCTGATGACGCATGAAGCTACCACCACCAAATGTAACAGTGGGGATGGTGTGTTTAGGATACTGCATCATTTTAGTGCTCAGCCACACAAAGATAAGCACATAGGCCAAAAAGTTCAAAAAGCAAATTATTCCACATTCTTGGTCAGTTTAGATGGACGATCATGACTTGTCTTGTCGGTCATACCGTGCTCTTTCCATTTTCAGATGATTGGTTAAACCGTGATCTGCGAGATGATTAAGAACCCAATATAATTAAATACTCAGGCGAATATGTGTCCTTTATTTTTATTGTGTCTAAAGTGAACTGTTGAGGCCTTCATAAAATAACTAGATTCATTCAAAGATTAAATGAGACTTTAGGCTGAACTGTGGAGTAGTTGGTAGCATCGTTTACAGCAGCAAGGAGGTCCTGGGTTCGAATCCCAGACTGGGTCTTTCTGAATGGAGTTTGCATGTTCTCCCTGTGAAAGTCGTGTTCTCTCTGGGTACACCACCTTCCTCCAGGAGTCCAAAAAAAAAAAAAAGGATTGTTGGGTTAACTGGTCTCTCTAAATTGTCCTCAGGTATTTATGTGATGTATGGTCACACATTTCATTTTTGGAATAAGTAAGAATGCTAACGTTCAGGTTTAGAAGGAGGAAAAAATACACATTATTTGGAAACATCACTTTTCTTTTATTCCATTTCTTCGGAAAAACACCCCACTTGACAGCAAATTACGTCTAACTTTATCCCTCACTCGCAAATGTTTATCTAGAACGTGCGAGTACTCAGCAAAAGGTCCAGACTGTGAAAAAGCCATTACTGTCCAATGGATGTGGAGTTTATACAGAAGGGCAGCAGATAGCATCGGGTCTGCCGAAATAGACAGTCCATCCAAAGTGACCCGGCAAACAAAAAGGACGATTTGTTGAGCCAAATGCAGCAGCTCAAATTCTCAGATTCTTATCTGCTTTCAACAGCACTGGGTCAAAGTTTGGAGGAAAATATGCCAAAAACATGACACATTTCTATTTCTCATAACTCAGAAATGTCTCTAAGGTTCTGATGACTGGTTTTAGTCAGAACATGACTGATGAGATAAGGGTTAAATTATAAAACATGGCATGAGGGAGGCAAAGATGGGAGTTGACACCATCTTAAAAAGTCAATTATCCTCCTCCAATCTCACATAAGGTAACTCTAATCCTCTTATCACCCAACTCATAAAAAAGTGCTATGAGTAAAAAGTAAACAGACATGAGGTGCAGAACGGCAATCCATCTTCAGTGCTGCACGGCACATCTGCCTTATCAGATGTGCCTCTAGTGACAGGTGGGGAAGAAAAGGTTTTATTAACTTAAATTTGTTGTTGCTGTTTATTAACACCATATGTTCAGAGGAAGGCAGAAAAAAACATTATGTTTCTGATGATTAATCACTAAAACCTGTCTTCTGTTGGAGTCGGTGAGCAGCATAATCCACCTTGTAATCCATTCAGGGCCAAAATAACCCATTTCCACCTATGCAGGAACAGTTTTCTTCTTGTGCATGTTTCCATTATTGTAATGTGGAGATTAAGTGGGTTGTGAAAAAATAAAGATCTGCACTATTAACATTGCTCCATCCTTCATTTTCCTATTTTACCTAATATTGTATCTAATACAAAAGGTGGAGCCGCCTATATGCTCAAGGTGAATGGGTGCAGTTATGTTTATTAAACAGCTTCCTAACTCAGAGATGACCTGATCTAATGCAACATGTCGGCTCAGAGGCATTTTCAAATTATCTGTATCTTGAGTCCTTGACTAAATTCAGCTCTTGATACCTGGCGTTTGTGAAATAACTGCAATATTAAGCTAAGATATATAACAATAACTTAAACGCTTATATGTATTAGAGGCTCATTACTGTATGGATCTAATGAATGTGATCCCCCCCAACATAGCTCAATACACGCTCAAAGACAAAATAGAAACGTGTTCCGTCTCCCAGAGGTGCATGATATCATTCTGTTATAGGAGTTCTTGCAGCTTGCTGTTGAAGCACATTCTGGACACAATGTTTTTCCTGTGTGGTATTCTAGAAATATGAGTGGGAGAGATCAATGTAGACCTAGGAGTTCTGCACTTGAGTCCTTGTACAGCATGGTGTAGCCTGGACAGAAAGAAATTTGTTGTTGTTCCTGCCACCTTGAGTAAAACTACAAAGTTCTCTGCTCTTGCTGAAGTATATGACTTCAGGGAAAACTAACAGAAGGCCCTAAGTAAAAAAATGTACTTTTAAAAAAATAGGGAGGAGAAAAAAAGGAAGCTCTATCTCAAAAATAAGTTGAATTTGAAGAAGTTTTTATGTTATTTTTAGTTTTATTTTTTTTAGGATAGAGTTCTGAGCTATTCCACGTTTCAAATATTTTGAGGCATGTCAGCATGTCTCTTTTTGGGTGAGTGTAACTAGTGTGGAGAACCAAAACAAGACTTCTTCCAAGTTTCCTCCAACTTAGTTTCAATAACTTTCTAGAATTGCCACCCTCATGGTAGCAGTATGTTGGACTAGCTCTGTACTTTTTGCTGACATTTGTTCAAAACATTTTGGTTGAGGCATTGCTTTGTTGGAGAATTGTTCCCTTTGGTTTTGGATGACATGTGACTGAAGGATTTTTGTGCATACTTCCAGGCAGTTGTTATGATGTATAACTGTGGCAATAAGGTTTTGTTTTTACAACTGGGAACAGCTGATTAGCGCCTAAATATCTTAACTATGACCCCGAATCCCAGATGAGTTGAAAAGGAGGCTTCCTGGATGCATAGAAGGACCAAAGAGCAGAGAGAGGAGAAGGAAGTGTCATCCAGAAACATGAAACCGTGGAATACCATCTCTGCTGCCAGGAGATTGAGCTGTTAGCATGTCATGCAGCAACAATCTCCAGTCAGAGTCATTTTTAAATTTGTTGTAAGATTGACTGCTACTCAAAATTGTTCTTTCATTTAATTTCTCTTTGGGATGAAAACAAAAAGTGTTTTTGAACTTAAATGGAATAATTCTTAAAAAAAACCAAATAATAATAAATAAATATATATATATATATATATATATATATATATATATATATATATATATATATATAAGTTGCTTGTTTGGGGGGTGAGAGATTCTATTTTATGAAGTACACTTTATGAATTTAAAAATTAATCCCTTTAAAAGGATCATATTACCTACATTTTAATCTTTACTACAGTTTTAAGGTCTGACTCATTGGTTTTCATTCATCTTTTTTTTCCCCCACGATAACAAGCATTGAGGAAAAATTAGGTTCTGGGGCAGTAGTAGTTTTGATTTCAAACGAAAATGAAGAAACTTCAAGTTTATGCCATCAAAGCATATGTTTCAAACTTGATTTTAATAAACTAAAAAATGACATCCAAGTATATAACGTTGGCTAATTTACAGACCAACGATTGTGTTTCTTATTTTACTTTACTTGTGAAAAAGGGGAGGAGGGGGGTATTCTTTTTTTGACCTGCTGATGATTGTTCAGAGCCAATCCAAAGACAAATTAGCTGACTAAATGCTTTATCCCTACATATGAAAACACTAAGCAGCATTATGGCTGTAAAGCGATCCAATATAAATATGTTGGATTCATACTGCACAGCCTGGGCACATTGCTGTGTTATAAGAGTGTTGGCAGACTAGAGCCAATTAATTACTTTCTCAGGGACTTGTTGCTAACCTGTCTATTAGCACCCTGTATGTGTGCTTGTTTTCTCACTGCTGGACAGCCACCCACACAGTGACCTTTGAGAAAGCTCGCCTGGTCGTAACCAAGGGTGGAGGGTGTATAAAAATACATTTAATGGCACTTTTGGCTTCACTCTTCCCAGGGGACGCCTGCCAAAATTAGCCCTGGTCTCTTATTTCCTCTTATCAGCTGGCCAAGAGCAAAGAGTAGGAAGACACCGAGAAGGTCTGAAAGAATACTGTGAAGCTGTTCAGATGATTCAATCCAGTTGGGCGTGCAGACGGCGGCATGCTTATTGATTGGCTCACGGACTGGGAAGTTTACGACCTTTCACGCTGCTCTAAAATATAAACTTGGAAAGCCAATTAATTACATTTTATACACAAATAATCCCCGGTGGAAATGTTCTGTTTGCAATCACCTGAATCTCTTGCGATATTGCTGTCAGCGTCTCTCTCCCCTGTCTGAACAAGAGGCAGTGCAGTAGATAAAAAGGAAGAATTTACGATAGGAGCTTAATTTTTATAGGTGCTGCAACCGATGGGCAGCGTGACAAGTGCAGTAGTGACGGAGCTGAGTGCCGTCTCTGCCGTGCTGCAGAGATGAGAGACAACATTTATTAGGGAATCCAAAATATCCTCGCTGAAAGGAATAACGTGGCAGCATTTACCGTAGCTTCTGTTTGACGAATGCGACTTTCAATGATAAATGTTTAAATCCATCTAAACAAACGAGCCCCGTTTATTTGCACCTCTCCCGTCTTTATTCCAAGATGCTGTGACATGGTTTAGTGAAAGTAACAGTTTTCCGTTTTCCACAACCTAAAGGCATGTGTGTTCACTTCATTGTTGACTGTTCACAGTTGTTACCGTCTGTGTCTCACCCATCCGATTGCCTCATAACGTCTTCATTTGTCATCACACTGGCAACAGAGACGAGCTCCAACATGCTGGCCTGAGTAGAATAAACTAAATATAAATTATAAACTTTGGCTGCGTGGATTTTCCTTCAAGTCTAGGCAAACTCTCAACAATCTTCATTTTAAAGGCCAGCTGTTGTTGTTTTCCCTGTTTAGTTAGCTGCATTAGTAATGTTATCCAACAAATATTGTCAACAGCAGCCTGACTGACTCTGGGTTTTTGTGATTTCTATTTTGTAATAAACCCTTCAATTGTAAGGGAACAAAAAAAAAGAAAAAAAAGAAAAAAAAAAAAAGAAATCCGACATTTATTTTAACGGCTATTGTGAAATCGCAAGCTGTCATTTCTTTGGTAGTATAGCAACATTAGTACCGACTGTGTGCACCTCTGATGACTCATGCTTGAAGGAGAGAATGATGAAGAATATAGAGTTTATAACAAAGCATGGAGTCTTACATAAGTGCTGGACAATATATCATCATTGCGATATCAATTTGGACATAATGGAAAGGATGGCTTGGAATGCAATTTTTGTTAGTTTTTGCCTATAATACTTTAAATTCAGTCAATATCCACTGCAGTCCCCAAGAATCATATTCAGAGATATTATGCAGCATTCAAGAATAATGGGGTTGAGCCAATACCTTGGTCTTCAACAACTTTTGTTGCTTGTGCTGAGGGGAAAAAATGCCCCTCAGCAGGGTAAGGTAAACACACACAACTCAAAAACCTAAAATAGACATCACTCTCATATGTAAAGGAACATTTCCACAGTTCATGTCTGTCTAACAAATTATGTCTATACAACAGGGAATGAGGCAACACTAACTGTTTGGCTAGCAGTGACCATAATCTGCAAAAAAGAACCACAAACAGGCAGGGGTTCTGGTAAAATGCATTTCATCCATTTTACCTGAATGGATGAAATGCATTTTGAAAGATATTCAACATGTCGTCGTGACAGTAAAGGGATTTTTGTGTTTTATATCCAATCAATACATGTGCACAGTAAAGATCATTACTTTGTCACATTAATGATTAAGGATTTATACATCACAATGAAACCAAGACAGGCAAACATAAAAGCAAGCGAGCTGAAGTCCAAAACTATATGTCTTTATTTTGCGGACCTAAATGATTCTGAATTTACAAGTAATAACTCATTCAGCTCCTTTAAGACATTGCTCTGCACCAAATAGAATAATCAATGGGTAGATTATTCAGCAACGAATACATAAAAAGGTCAAAAACAGAGGGAAGCAGGAAAAGAAAATGAGCTGCACATAAGAGAAAACTAATAATTTCAGATTGCTAACATTTAAAACGCTGTATTGCCTATCGAAAGCCATTTTTTAACTTTCCATTTTACGTCTAAAGTGATGTGCTATGTTTGCAGTGTTACAAACTTTAAGTCCTTGCTTAAAACGTTAGATGCAAATATCAACCTTGCCTTAGATGCCATTTGACCTGATCAGCCTCCATACAATGACCCACAGCTAATGGATGACGATGTGCAGTTTCTACTGGGCAGAGGCCACTGAGGAGGGCAACGGAACTCCTCATCACCCTCATTTACCCCAGGTTCCCTAACGAACGATGACAAATAAGATGAGAAAGGAAAGGTGTGAGGCGGCAGCTTAACAAGTCCTGTAATTACTCATTCACGACTCTCATCTCCCCCCTCCCCCCAGACTCTCCTATCGAACCGGACAGGACACGGCCAACTGTGACACATGCCGGAACAGCGCATGCATTATTTACAGGTGAGTGGTCGTTCATCTTCAAAGACAAAAAGATCCACATGTAACCTGTCCTTTCTCTCCTTGAGAGCGAGCGGAGGAGTAAAACAGGGTCAGGATGAGCAGAGGAGGAGCAGCAATGGAGGCCAGGCTAATGTGAAATGCTGCTCATTAGCGCTGAGTGGGCACGGGACGTTTACACAGCACCATCTCTCTCAAAACCTATACATCTTTAGCCAATTGTCCAATTATCCCCTCAGGCCATTTTGTTCACTGACTGGTGCCAAGCAGGTGTGCAGCTAGCAGGACAAAAGGGTGCGCGGCTGAAATACAGAGAGGTCACATGCAAGAAAATTGAGTGAACATGGGGCCGTGAAAGGTTAAATTAATTAATGTCAAACATCATAAAATTTCATTGGTGGGTCCAGTTGCCATGCCGACTCAAAAGCTACGCTCAGCCTCCAGTAAGCTAATTTTATAAGCTGTAAAGACACAAGTGCAAAGCCATTAGTTAATCAAGAATAAAAGTAACGTCTCGTTGTTGTACTTGTTTTATCACGAGAGTGGTTTTAGTTCTAGTGCTGGCTCTTCAATCAGCCTAAAATAGTTTGCTTTTTCACAGCATCAGAGCAAAATGATCATTTCTGGTGGAGAAGCAGCTTATAATTATTTCATTTAAAAATTCAAGATAGAAAACTGACTCTTGACATTTGATTGAATGATTTCCAGGGCAGTTTTTTCCATTTCTAGTTACATACGCACATAAGGAAATCATTAATTATTAAATTTAGCTGGATTGGGCTTGAGTGGTGACCTATTGGTTGGAGTCTTATATTTTTGTGAACAGCGAATTCAGACTCCATAAACACTTACACCACCACTCTTCAGTGTGGAAACTGCTAATGTGGGAAAAATGCTATTTACAATATCAGTGAGGAGATTATAATATGATTGGGGGAAGCATGGGTATGTTTGAAGCTATCAAATGTAATTTTCAATTACATGAGAGCAAAATTTTCAGCTGACAACAGGAAGGCTAAATGGAGTGAGTTTAGTTTTTGACTTTTAAATATCAATGTTGGAGTGAGGAATATTTTCTATGAAATACACATGGAGACCGCTGATTTTGCAACAAACCACGTAAATTAGCTAGCATGAGATCCTAAAGAAGTTTTTAATCTGAAAATAAGTATTTCATACTTTCTTTTCAAATAATATTTAAACCCAATTTTATAGCAGCAACAGATTTTACAACTACTGCTGCAATTTATTAAACCTTTACAAAAAAAGCATCTCTAGTTTTGAGATATCTAACAAAAAGAGATTTGACAGACATTCAATGAACACATAATAGCACTGTGAGAGTCCAAGTGCCTGGCTCTAGTCTGACTTTCTCAAGAATTCAAAGGAAATTTTAACACAAGGTGAGAAGAATATGTGCCAGCGGTAAGCGGTCAAAAAAAACGTGAGGTAAAGATGGGAGACAAAAAAGGAGATCTTTAAGCTGCAAGGAGGGTAAGAAGCTATCAAAGCTTTAAGTTAATGGTCACTGCCGCTCCATGCAGTCTGAATGAAGGACCATTTAAATCATATTTTATCTCAAACTCTCTCCATATCTGATAAGCCTCTGGCTAAACTTCAGTCGAGATGCACAGTACAGTTGTGTGTTTTCTGATGTTTGAGTCGGAGGAATTCCACATTATCTTGAAGTGCTTTCACAATCTCTGCAGGTGCCCCAAACCACCGCAGGGACAACGGCATGAGAAAGGTGCCCTAAAGGCAGCTTGGCATCAGCGAGACGAGCCGAGTCTAGATGAATGATGGCATTTGACATGAATTACACAGATGGGGCACTAATTAAAAGGACATGATTAAGTTAAAGGGTTACAGGGTGAATACGTTAAAAATGAACTTACCTATTCAATAGCCATGTCAATTCTTTCTTTAATGAGCAACTGATATGCCTCTGGCTAAACTTCTACTTCTATATGCTGAAAAATCCTACAGTTGCGAAAAGCTCATATTGGCTGAAACTTTATTTGATCCAATGAAATGTCTGATTTCACTGGATCACATATTTATAAAGACTTGAAATTTTCAAATACAAACTGTAAAAAGTGTTTTCATTTTGATCAAGATCCAATAAATATTATGCATCAGTCTTAAAACGCAACACTTATTTTTTTTTGCCTCTATATCATATAAAGATTTCAGAGAAAATGTCACACGTGAAAAAAACTTGCAAACCTGAGAAATCCACATTGTCTTCTAAAACTGCACCAATCAATCGAAAAGCTACATCTTTTGGAAGGAGAGATGAAAAACAGAAAACTCTGCACATAACGAGGCTCATTTTTTTGACAAAACCTTGTCAGCGCTTGGCAAGGTTTCCGCTTGATAAAGGGCAGAAATTTCCCACAGAGCCGTTTGAAATTTGCTACATTGACCCCAGTTCATCTTGAAGACACTCACTCGACATGGTTAATAGCTTTGATTGGACACAGAATCAAATATAGCAGTTGTATTCACAGAGGCAGAGGGATTAAACAGCAATCTAATTACTCAGATCTCCATGAAAACAACCTCTCTGGAGGTGGAAGAACACAGGATAGGAAGCAGAGGCACAGAAATAAAAGGGATGCAGCGCTCTGGTATGTGGGAAGAATAGCTGTCAAGAGCGTCTAGCAGGATTTGCTTGTCTTTAGCAAGCTCTTCTACCACTGGAGTCTAGTTTTAACATGATCCTTTGTAAATATGTGGTAAAAGTTTTGATTTTCAAATCAGTGATCGCACCGAGCGCAACTTTGAGACTGCTGCTCTTAAACAAGATGTTAAACACTTAAACATGAGCTGAATGCATACTGAGAGGTTTAAAATATTGGAGGTTTTAATACATCATCAAAAGGTTGAATGAGAGCAACACAATGGTAGGAGGACCGCAAATAAACAGAAACAAACAGATTATGTTGCATCATTAAAGGGCAAAACCCCTTAAAGACGCACATCGTTCTGGCAAATAGACCATAAATCTTTTACCAAAATTTATGGTTTTTGGTACATAATATCCAAAAAGCTCAGGCAATCTGGAGAAATATCCATGGACAAATCACACAGTTGAAAATCAAACTGAATGTTTGCGCTCTCAGGCAATGCTACATTAAAAGCAGGCGACAGTCTGTCACGATAGGCGCTCTTCGAACATGGGAACACTTCCAGGAATCATTCAGTACAAAGACATTTCACCCGTCTATTAAAAAATGCATGTTGAACCATTATGGGTGGAACCCATGACCCATACAAGCAGCAGAACTTATATGCAATAAAAAAAATCCACTTCATGATCAGGTCAGTCTGCCACGGCCCACTGTGCTAGTGCAACATGCACCCTTAGTGTTGGTTTATGCTGTATTTGTATGCATGTCAGTGCTATTGTGTTGAACTCGGTCTGACGACTCCAGGAAACATACGGGTCCATAAATCATTTTCCCACAGCTCAGTCAGGACTCAACTGTCCAGTCTTTTAAAATAATCAATTTGTCCAAGAGAATATGGCATAATCCAAACAAACACTTAGCATAACAACAGCCAGATTAATGAAGTTGTTAGTCTAGGAGCTCGTGCTTCAAAACAGAATGCATGAGCTGCTTGAGTTTCTTGTCCTTGCATGCTTCTCCTCATTTTTTAATCGTCTCACATTAATTTATCCCATCTCTGTTTTTCTGGGGGGGAAGGGGTTTATTTTAGTTAGTATCCAGATATCCTGCTCATCAAAAAGTGCGAGTTCAAATGAAAGTGATGAATTAATGAAATTGAAGTGAAAATACGAAAGAAGTCGCAAAGAAGATATAAATCAGAGAGGAAGAATAATCCCATTTACTTCACATTGTACAGGTATGGGCTGGCGTGCAGATCAAACAGTGAGGTCCTATGCCTTTATATTCTTTGAACTGTAATATTTTGTCACACACAAGAAAAAAAAGTAAAATTTACTGAAACTTTGAGATAAACCAACATGAAGAAATTGTGCAGCTGAAGGAAAATGACAAGAATGTGGTGTTTTGATGCATTAAGCCCCTTTAAACTGATCCCCTGCAACAAATTGTCTTAAGAAATACAGCCCATCTGTTCAGAAATTAATAGTATAGTGTGCATTTGTATTCAGGAAGTTTTACTGTGGTCACAGCTGAAAGTCATTGCCCTGTTGAAAGTGAATCTCCATCCTTGTAACAGCCTTTTACAGATTTTAACAGAGTTTCTCCCAGGGATGCCCTCCATTTAGCTCAATTTTCCCATAAAACCTTGGGATATTCTTTTATTACCTAACCCTTTTTTTTATACTTCCCCACATTTTATCTCTGAATTATCTCCATGTGTTCCTTCGCCTTCACGATGCTGTTCACTCACTAATGTTGTCCAACAATCTTCAGAGGTCTTCCAAGAACAGCTGCACTTATTTTGAGATGTATTTGCCCCATGCGGGTTTCCCCCAGATTACTTGCTATGCCGGCTGATGGTGCAGTCCACCATGTTTATGTGTTGAGAATTGTTAATAGTTGACACGAAATTAAAAAATACGACTATGTAATTGTGATATTGGAAGACATTATAGTTAATATTTTAACAAGCACATAAAAAATACAATTACAATGAAACAAATAGAACTATTCTGTACTTTGGATAAATCCTATTAAAGTAATCAACAATTGGATCTCTTTAAAAATAAAATTCAATTAAAACAAATATTGCCTAAAATGGATATTGACAAGTATTTGTATCCCAAATTCAAGTATTTGTTGTGTTATGTTTTTTTGCATTTCTTGTATTATCTAAATGCTACAGTTGTGTTTAATAATGACTGCCATTTGGTGCAGTATTTTGATTTGCTGGTTGTGATAGAAAGTGTTTACGGAGGTCCAGGGATTAAAAAAAAAACAACAACAAAAACAAAAACACCTGAAGTTTAAGCATAGTCCGTAGCAAAATTCAGTGGTTATAAATGCTTTAGCGGGGCTGCACAGTGGCGCAGTTAGGGTTAGGGTTAGAGAGCTGTTGCCTTGCAGCACGAAGGTTCTGGGTTCGATTCCCGGCCCCGGTCTTTCTGCATGGAGTTTGCATGTTCTCCCTGTGCATGCGTGGGTTTTCTCTGGGTATTCTGGTTTCCTCCCACAGTCCAAAAACATGACTGTTAGGTTAATTGGCCTTTCCAAATTGCCCCTAGGTGTGAGTGTGTGTGTGCATGGTTGTGTGTCTCTGTGTTGCCCTGCGACAGACTGGCAACCTGTCCAGGGTGTACCCCGCCTCTTGCCCGGAACGTTAGCTGGAGATGGGCACCAGCAACCCTCCCGACCCCACTGAGGGACAAGGGTGAAAGAAAATGGATGGATGGATAAATGCTTTAGCAAAACACATTAGTCTTAAGTGGCAGTGATTAGGAAAGTCAATTCAGGACATTCTATTCAGTGAGTACCAATGTTTTTCACTAAATTAGAGTTGCTTCCCATGAGTACAATTCTGTTTTTTGCCTCCTCATCTTATTTTTAATTTTGACTCAATGCACAACAATTCATCATTAGACTAGTTATCCAATGTCAACAATTCTTTGAAAAACACTGAACAGCACAGATACAAAAAAAATGATTAGAAAATCATCAAAGGAAATGGGTTTTAGAAATGTTTTAAAATTCAGCCTCTTGTGCAAAGCTTTAGGAAAATTAATTTGCAGAAAGCTGAAGATCACAACCAACATGTAAATGACGGATGTTACTGATCAAGGCTGTTCTGTCGAACAACTCACTTAGAGGAGGACATCTCTTTTTGTTGAAGCATTATGTTTTCCAACATGGTGGGCAAGCTGGTTGCTATGGATACAAGAGCAATTCTCGACAGGACAAATAGCATGAAGGGACAGTGTGGACAATCGGGCACCTCCGAGAGATAAGAGTACACAAAGGATCGACAAGGGGAGAATGTGTAGCCGCATGAGGATAAAAGATGTCAAGAAACAAACATTATTCAAGCGGTAGCGAAAGGAACATCGAGGATTGCGAGGATTTTCTGTTTAAATGCATAGAAATGTTAGAAAGAAGGGACGAGATGAGAACAAGGAGAGAATGTCAGAGAGAGAATTTAAAGCTTCAGGGTCCAAAGTGCTTTCTTCCACTTGTTCTGATCTAACAAATCACTGCAGGGAGGGACACGAAAATGCCAACAACCTTTCCATTTTTGCTTTCAGCAAAACTCAGTAACATGGCAAGGCTCGCAAGACTTTCATTGGGAAACGCTGAGGTCTACACTTCAAAGGAACTAATAAATATTTCTATATCAGCCCTTTTTGAGACCAGGTTATACTTGTGGGTTTATTAGTTTGTCAGACTTACATAAGTTCAATTTCTCCTTTTTGGTGATTTCTTTCCACTTAGAATTCACATTAATCTCCATATGTAAAGCATATATTTTGTACATTAACTTTTGATTCTCAAATATATCAACATATGCATTTATCTCAAAGACAGCAAAAGGCCCAACAGAATGGAGATAAAAAATAACCCTTGATCTTGGCCATCTATTTAAGTCTCAAGTGGTTTGTTCAGTTGCAACTTTGCAAACTCAGGGGTTTTTTTTAATAAGAAAAAAAGGCTTTAAAAATGACAGATATGCCCCGTCTCTTCCTGACTGTGTGACTGTTGAAAGTCTGTAAAGTGTGTGGAGAAACTCTTACTTTTTTCTTAGTTTCTTATTTTTCCAAGAATTGCAAAGTCTGACCTTGGGATGAACTTGCAGGAATATTCAAATGTGGGAAGAAATGCAACCGGGCTTTTTCAGGATATCACCTTATTCTTTATTGTCGTGTTTTCCAACCCCAGGCTTAAGCCACACTGCTTTGCATGTATCAGGTGCTTCCCCACTTCAGAACACCTTATTTCAATTGATGGCTAATTAACAGGTTTTTACTGAACTGGCAGGGCAGTACACGCTGATACAATTTAAAGTCATGCATAGGCTCCATTACTCAAACAGAGGTCTTCAAATACTGGTCCTCAAGGGTAGGTGCCATGCAACTTTTAGGTGCGTCTCTGCTTCAAAACACCCTAGTCAAATAATTAAGTCATTAGCATGACTTGACTGCTTACTGAGGTGGTGATTCCACCATTCGACTCAGGTGTGTTAGACCATTGACAGATCTAAAAGTTGGTGGAAACCAGCAATCGAGGCCTGTATTTAAGGATCCCTGGCCTACAGTTAAGATTAACTCTATCAATATTCAATATCCTCCATATGGCATCCATATCTGAGATTATTTCAATCGATAAAATGCCCTGGGACTCAACATGAAAATTGGAGATTATGCTGCTAGCATAGCATTCATCAACAACTCACAGGTGAAAGTAAGCGCGTTGCCTTTAGGAATTTTAATAATCAAGGTGCTCAAGTCATTTGAGGAATTGTTACAGGCCTACACTCAAGACAAACTTGGTAGGATGTGGGGGCTTTTTTGGGGGTTGAGTAACATCGATCTGTGCTCTTAAGAACATTTCATGTCATCTCATTTTATGTCAATTTCATTTTGTAAAGCAATTTACAAACTCATCTATGTTCCCAAGGGTTCGTTCACTCACTGTAGTCACTATTGCCAAGTGTAACAAGCTTAAATACCCCCCCCCATCCCCCTCTTTGAACATTCTCGTAACTTGGTAGTCAACCTACTTTGTTTGTTTGAACTGCCTTTATGTATATTGTGCAAACAAAATCCATACAAAAAATGGATTTTTAATATTAAAACTGAAATGCCTGTGAAAAGCCACCAATATCCTTATAAGATGCTCTTTCACATTTGCAAAAAAAAATAAAAAATCCCACCAGGACTATTCTTCAAGGGACTTTTTGCTACATGCAGACGTGTGACAGATTTTATGAAATGCAAATAAACCCCAGCATCATTATTTCTGTCTCTGTATGTAATAACTGGTGCTGTCAAACCATTCTCTGAGGCACACATATCACTGTGACACAATCTTTTTATGCAAGACCATTTGGTCTTTCAAAAAGTCTCGAGTAAGAACAAGACCTTGATCACATGTTCATATTTGTAATGAATGTTTACTCTTTGTACTGTATGTGAAATCAGGTCGCTTCAGTCTGGTGTTTGTATATCCACCCAAAATCTTTTAACACCATGCACATTTGAACTGTGGCACTCATCCGATACGTATATCCTGCAGCCTTAGTGACAAGTGTCAAAAACGTCAACTGAAATTAAATGAAAATTGAGATGTTCTGAGCTTAGATGTCAAGTTATACACTTTAAAGCAGCACTCATGTCTGAGTGAGCCCCTTAGCACAAGCTGTGCGTGTGACTGACAGGGCTAAAACTTTGTTTTAGCCACTTGTTTGAAATTGATTAATATACTTAGGAATACAAAGTCTCTAATTTGTAATTAATAATGGCTATTCTGACCAAGACAAAACAAATCAAAACTGGCTAACAAGAGTTATTTTATTAAATGAAACTGCTCGTTTCCATGGTGGCAGGGCAACTCTCTAAAGCTCACTGCATATCGGTCCACTACCACATTAAGATCAACATAAGTTTTTTCTCTAACAAAAAGATAAGTCTTTTAACAAAAAGATAACAAAAAGATAATTTTTGATGTAACAAAAAGATAAGTCTTTTTGTTACATCAAAAAGACTTATCTCGCATGAAAAAGTATTTTTTTAAATATAATAATCTGTCTGATTAATGAGATGTGCACCAGTATCTGTCTTGCTTTTGCTGATGCTATGTAAAAATACTGTAAAGCCACTAAGAGACACGGATAGAAAAATGTGTAAAACAAAAAAGTTGAAACATGATGTCTGCTGTTAATGTTACATTGAACTCTAAGAGTTTGATTTGTCTGTTATGTCTGTCAGATAAGAGTATAAAGCTAAGCAACTGATAAGACGTGCTAAAATATCACACCAAAAAAAATCTAATCTTTTTAAATCTAGGATTAAGCAGATATCTATCAAAACATAAAATATACTTTATTAGGTGTCCTTGGAAAAGAACTAAGACTGTGATACAATCTTGTGATCAAAATATCACTTTACTTCAAAAAGATCGCTTTGTCAAAAGTAAATGTGTTTCCATTAAGTCTACATGATTGTGTGTTGCTTTGTGAAAATGAAATTTAATACTCTTTCTTAAATAACCAAACAATAAAGTACACAAATTCACAAGAAACTTTTTATAACCCACTGCTAAAGAAGTATAGACACACTAATGTGTCCAGTGTTTGATGCTCACATGGTAGAGCAGGGAAATTCCTTTACCAACTTGGGTAAATCTCTTTCTTTTTTGTTCATCTGTCTTTGTGATGTATGTGTGTGTGTGTGTGTGTGTGTGTGTGTGTGTGTGTGTGTGTGTGTGTGTGTGTGTGTGTGTGTGTGTGTGGTGTGTGTGTGTGTGTGTGTGCGTGCGTGCGTGTGCATCCCACACAAAATGGCACAGCAATAAAACTTCTTTACTCCCAAAAAAATTGGTAATGAGATCAGCTTCTTTGTGCTTTTAAACAGCATTAACAGAGTTTTTGAAGAGATTTAAAAGGCTAAATGAAATTCTCATTCTATTGAATCATCAACAGCTCACTTTTACATGTGGGGAAGAGACTCATTGATTGAATTTTTGATGGGGTTTTTTAAACTGCAAGAGCTAGTTTTATTTGTGGCCTTTGTATCATATTTAATATTCCGGATGGTGCTCCACCAGAGTTCTTTCAATGATTTAAATAACAAGACAATGGACTGAAAAGTCTGTATGCCATCTTGCACATTCAAACTTTTCTTTTTCTATAAATTACCAACCCAAATGTTTCAGTACTTAAGTTCTCTAAGTGAAGTTTGCATAAAAGTTTAGAAGATTTAGATAATTATTATAACCCTGAAAATCAGCAAAAAATGCCAAACTGCTCATTTGAAGCAAAGAACTAGATTGTTTCTGTTAGGGAGAGACTAACATTCCACTCAGTTTTTATGTCAAGAGTATACTGGTCGATTTTTGTGTGTGTGTGCGTGCGTGCGTGCGTGCACCAATACACAACCTGAATCCGTTCACATGCTTTCAAATGTGAATGGACAAATACGTGCAGACGGCAAATGTGAATTTACACCAATGTAATTACCAGCCAGTGATTTATTGATTAAAGCTGGCCTGAGTCAAACAAAAGCAAAGTGCTGAGTGCAAGCTCAAGAAATTAACATTCAATCTGCTCATTGTCAGACGCCCACATTTATGCCTGCTCTAATCAATAGCAGATGCATCAATGTGGATTTTGAAAACTTTTTATTGAAAATGATAATGGATGCACTGCATTTAAATAAAAACCAGAGCAGTCACCCTGCAGCTGTTACGTAACTCAGTCTGTCACCTCCCAGTAAGCCCGACTCAGGTAGTGACTGGAGATAGCTTTAGCAGATTAAAGCCCCCACACTTTGCCACAGCTGTGGCTGTAATCTGAGTTTTACTTAGCAGAACCTAGTGGTCAGATGTGTGTGGGCGTCGGATTACAATGATGGCTCCGGATAAATTCCCCAGGGCTTTTGGGGAGGGGAATGTGACGGACTGCTAAGAAGGACACAGCTCTGCGCTTTGTGCCCAGCAAATCCCAACATATTAAATCGCTAACATTTTCCATCATCTTTCGAAATATTTTTTAAGGAGTCACAACAGCATCCACAGAATTCAGCAAAACAAATCATTTGCATTTCAGCGTTCTGTCCTGTGACCAACTGCTTGATACTGAAAGATACTGACGAAACACTGTTCTTGCTCCACCAATCTGAGACAGCAGTAGAAGTTTCCCTGAATGGTGCAATCAAAAGTAGACGCATTTGGTTCCTCTGCTATTTTATAACAACAAAGCAAATGAAAACCCAGGGCATTTTTCCAGGCTAAGCGCTGGTGTGACAGATGAGCTGCAGAGGTCAAGTGAGAAAAGGTTACACTGGAAATGCTCAATATGGATGTAAGAGCAATATGGCAGCAAAAAATGCATTAGTACGTACAACAACTGCAGCAATGGGAAACTGACTCCCTATTTAGAGGAGCAAATATGGATCAAAATAAAAATAAATGTTAAATTTTTCTAGGATGAGTCATTGCCACTAAAATATTAGCACGTATGTCTATATGTAACATTTACAAAAGTATCTGATTTCAATCATCAACAAGTACATTTAACTCAATATAAAAATAAGACTTGTATACTATTCAGATTTATTACATAAAGAGTGATATATTTAAAGTGTTTATTGACATGAATTATTAAGATTATGGCTGACAGCTAAAGAAAACTCCAAAAAGCAGTCCAAGTCTTGTCAATCTCTTTGGGCTGCTTAAAGTGTGCTTTACACTCCTCTAAAGGTTGCAGCTGTCAGTGTGGTTTGAGCACCTCTTTTTTTTTTATTCACAGTTTTTCCTTCATCTTAACTTTCCATTGATATGTTTGCACAAAACCCCCTGCCAACAACCATCTTTTTTGGGAAAAGAGCAGTGGGCTTATCCTCTTTGTGGAGAGAAGCAGTGAAAATCTGCTGGACAACTGTCAGGTCAGCACCCCCCATTTCTGTGTAGGTAATAAAGCATACAATAAAAAAAAAAAATCTGGATTTATTTATTTATTTCTCTTATGTAATATAATATACCAACTTCTATAAAAAAAAAAAAAAAAGAAAAACTCAATTTAGGGATTTCATTAGCTGGAAGCCATAATCACCAAAATCAATGCTTAAAATTCATTACTTGAGGTGTCAAGAGTCTATTTAATATATATGAGTTTCTATTTCTGAATTGAAGTGCTGAAATAAATTAACTTTCCATGATATTCCCGATTTAATGAGCTGCACCTGTGATATTTCTAATAAATCTGCTCGGGTGATTGGTTGTTGATTTAATTACTCAGAGCAATTCTGCTAATTTGTTGCAGTGAAGAAGTTACTTAAATACAACCCAAGACTCAAAAACGGCCTAGGGTTGGTTTTATATGAGATAAAACCATGCAGGCATCACCCTTATGGTTTGCACTGATTTTTTTTGTCTCTTTTTCTGTTCCTTTAGCGTGGAACTGGACTTTAAGCTGCAGGAGGACAAACTACAGCCACTGATGAAAAGGCTTTGCCCTCCAATGGACTCCCACTTTCCTCCCCTGCCTTACCCCCAGGAGGCCTTCACCTCCACCCCAAAACGCAAGTCCAAAGCTGAATCCAAGAAGCACGCCCGCTGGAAACTTTGGTTCCTGTGAGAGCTGCACGGCCGTCTACGAGCCCTAAAAACTGACAAAGGATTTAAGCAAGGATCTAAATTTCTTTACCATTCTTTGGTTTTTACAACCTGAACGATTTTATAGACCTGCTGGGCACTTTTAATGAAGACCTATGGATATACCTAGATGGCAGGAGAAGTGATAGAAGCGTGGACTGCATGGATAATTAACATGGTCACGCCCAACAAAAATGGAATAAGTCATAACTTTGCCTAATTTCCCGAAATAACAACAGGGAAACATACTCAAAGATCAGCAAGACGAGGAGACGAGGAGACGAGCTTACTCGCCGCTGTTTCCTGGCTTCTATTTTTTATAACTGATGTAGACCTGTCCCCGTTTCATGTTGACGGAGAGATGTCCGCCATTTTTCTATTCGGCTGTTGGGATTTTCTCTTCCCTCCGAGTCTCCAGGAGAGGCTGATCACTCAATGCTGAAGCACCAAGGCCTACAAAAACAGCATATCATTGTACTGCAAAGCACAATTAATACTTTTCAGGATTCCGTATCTCCAGAAGCAATGGGAGAGAATCATTTTTGATCGTCTTGTACCAACAATATATGACGGACCAAGTATTTTCATTAGCAAAAGACCTAGAGGAGAATACGCTGGAGAGGTTTGTTTGAACTTCTGAGATAAAACCTTCTTTTCATTGATAAAATGTGTCAAAGAACATATGACTTTGGAGAAAATAATGAATAAATACCACTTATTTTCTTAATAACATTGGAAAATAAATGTCACTCTACTTTTTTCTATATAAATATATATCTAAGTATATAGATCCACTTTAAGGTGAAAATAATTATATTTATTTGAACTAAGGCAAAAGGTGGGCTGTGTAGTTCAACCACATTTAAAAAGAAGCGTGTACTTTCTTTTTAATCCATCAAATATAGTTTTTAGTAAACTCATGGTGCACCAAGTCACTGAAACCACCAAAACATCGCAAGAATACACTGTAGATCATCAGTTTGTATCGTCATCATTTGCTTGAACGTCAAATATTTTGTTTTTAGTGGCGAATTTGAACTTCTGGATTCAAGGTGCTATGGTGGTCCAATAATTAATGAAAGTATTAATTTGATGCACAAGTTTAAATTTACTGTGGACCTTTTTTTTCGCAGTTTTTTGTGCTTTTGATAACTTGGTTTCCCTTAAATGAATTTTTTTCCAGATAAATTCTAAACTACTGATTTACTTGGTTGTTTTCTAACCTTTCAGTTGAATAAATTTCAAGATCTTTATTGAGGGTTTAGTTATCGACTTGTTGAGAAAACATTAAATAGTTAGATGTTACATCCATGCTCTTATTTTGAAGAGGGTCAAAACAGTTTACAGAGCAGCTCTGGTTCCTCTAGTCGTGTTCTCTCTCTCTTTTCCACCCCAAATTTTCTTTCAAAATATAATATATAACATAACATTATGTTATTATGTATAAATTTGACCCTTTCAAAATCCACAATTAATTCAACCTTGAGCAGCCAATTCTCAACTTTTTTGAAATTTAACCATTGCACTTTGTAAAAACAGTTAAAAAATCCAACTGAAAATCCAAAATTAATATGACAAAAACACCAATGAGTGTATGTAACTTTTGGGTCAGAAGCGTTTATATATATATATATATATATATATATATATATATATATATATATATATTAATATGACATATATATATATATATTAATATGACATATATATATATATATATATGCCACACACATAAAAAAAAGGAAATAAAGTTGTTTTTATCACATGTGAGGAATAAGAGAAAAATCGCTGTGATTGTATCACTTTAGCGTCTCATATCAGCTCCAGCCAGTGACATCGATCCTACAAGACTGAATGTTCCACTTCTGATCACAACTAGGGCTCCTACAATGCAGGGTGGCAGGCACAAGGCCCTGCATGCTTTTTACAAGCCTTGGACTTCACAGGCTATTTTCTAAAACTTTCAAGAAACACTTTTTAAGAACTACAAAAGCCTCTTTTAGTCGTCTCCTCCCCCCCATTTTAAATGTCTGGAATCTGTTTGAAAGGCAACTCGTGTAGGTATTCTACATAGGGTTCATTTAAAACAACCCAAGCATTTATTATATTACATATAGGCATGGGCCACTTTCCAGTATATGAAACAAAATTGAAAAGTACAGCTTCAAAACATGGCAAAACATTGATGCATCAAAAAAAACAACAACAACAACAAAAAATCCAAAACTTTTATCTGATTTGAAACACAAAAGAGGCCAAAAATAGTGATAGTGATAGTTCTTTTCACACAAGAGAATCCAATGCCGGCCCCATGCCTATTTGTACAAATATGTTGCTTAGCACCAAACAAGGCTAACACTGTTAGGAAGTCAATATTTGAAAGCAAACAGAATAAAGTTACCAGTTTCACCAAAGTCACGTTGAAAGGCAAAAGCACTGCCCCAAAGAAGAGGAAACGTGTCCAAATTGTGTCAGGGGGAAAACACGACCATCTTCCAAACAAGACATGACATGGTTCAAACTTCACGAGCTTAAACATGCTGCATTCTGTTGGTTACGTGTGGTTCACTTTTGTAAATGCCAGGTTGGTTTCTTTCAGTAGTTATACTGTAGCATTTAGAAAGAACTAGGTGTTTATCTGTACCTTACAGAAGTGCAATTGATTTACTATGTGCAATACTGTATTTTATACTGTTTTTAAAGAAAAAAAGAGACTTAAAATAAAGCTATTTATTATTCTAAAAATGGAACAAATAAAATAAAAACAAGACATCTACACAGCTCTCGAAAAACGAAGAAGACTGTTTCATTACTAAAGCATGCAAACACAAATTAAAATGTCTTGGTGATAAAATGCTGTCCAACAGTATCAACCACACATTGCACCAGTTTGAGCAAATTGCAGCTCAAATTATCGAAACACAATGGGACAAAACACATTTTCATTCAACTAATTTTGTATCAAATTTGTTAAATATTTTGAGCCGAAATCCAAGTCAAGCCATCTGCAGGCTGAAAAGCTGCAGAAAATGTGCTTTTGGTGAACAAACCTTGTGAAATCTCATCTGTAGAGAAGAGTCTGCAAATGTAGGTATCCGAAAAAAAAAAAAAAAAAAAAAAAAGATTTTCTATGCGATAACCTGCAGAAGATTAGGTTGGAAACGCTGCTGTATCTTTGATGTGGCGCGGCGGCAAAGAAACGAGAGTGGAATACAACAGAAGGGATGAGCAGTGCGGCGCTTGTGTCTGCCTCGGAGCCTGTTTGAGGACATCAAAACCGTAATGCGGTTGGACCAGAAACAAAGTGCAACTAGAACCAGAGACAAGCAGAGGACAAAGCTCTGAACAAATGCCCCAGAGACGCAGCGAGGCAGAGAGATCCTTGTGTAGATGCGCTAGGTAGTTTGACTGGAGGGCAACACTCCTCCTCCTCCTCTGAGTCACAGTAAGAGTGTCACCATGGGGCTGTTCCTTTAAGTGCTTGTATGAAGCACAGTAGAACAAACATGACATCTTACTGTCTTCTACACATTGTCCTTAGTGGCTTAACAGTGTCAGCCGGTTTCACAGAGTTCTCTCAGAAAGGCTACGTTTCTCAAACGTGTGGTTGAGAATCAGGAAGAAGAGGTCCAGTGAGTGATAACAAGGTGTTTGAGGCATTATGATGCATCGCCATATCTCACTATGCTTCTTTTCTGTGAGCTCTGCAGCAGTCTGGCCAGCAGGAGAGAGAGATGGAGGAGGAGGAGGAGGAAGGAGAGGGAGCGCGCGCAGGCAGAACGGCGCAAGAAGTGAGCAGATATGTTTGGACAGAAACAGACATAAACTCATAAAAGACGAAGAGGAACAAAACGAGATGGAAAACCGGAGGAGTATCCTGATCCGACCAGGCTTAATGAAACAGATGCTTTTGCATAACGCTGTTTATCCAGAGAGCATGCAGCAGAGAAGACAAGCCCCAGCTCCTATAGCCAGTCCACCCGGTGCTGTCAATCAATAACACAGGGTTCTTCCCCTACAGCTCCGCACACTGCAGGGAAACCTCCAGGAGAACTCCACGGGAGCGCAGCAGTCCATACGCATGGTGTGCTTCACTGTTGCTAAATAAGAGAAGCGGTAGTTTGACAACCAACATCTCAATCTACGTCCCTGAATTTTGCCATAAAAATTCATAAACCTGACAGCGAGATGTTGCTTTAAAAAAACAAAACAATTCGAAATGTTTCTTGTATAAAACAAAACGCCACAGTCGGTTTTTCAATTTGTTTTCTATTTTTATGCAAGTACATTTTTTCAGCCAGATAAAACTGACTCTACATTCCATAAACGTTATTCAGAGACGGTAAACGAACTGACGCAAAGACAGTTTTGCCAAGTATAGCTAAAGTGCTCCAAGTAGGACTGTTTGTATCTCTCTCTCTGTTTTTATCTTTGTTTGCACTTCAGGGTGGTCTACTCTTATACAACACAGATGCGGGGGGTGGTGGGGGGGAAGCCATACGTCAAGAAAACAGCGAGGATTCCAGATAATTTGCTACAAAACAACATTGAAGCAATCGATTTTTTAGCTTCCTGGCAGGATCAAAAATCCCACCACACCTGCCAAGCAGACAGACTTATGAAGGTCCAACGGATATAACGTAAGATACTAATTACAACGTGAAAGACAACACAACACCTGATCGAGATATGCATAAGTTGCTAACTTAAATCCTCCACTCTAGTGTTTTTGTGAAATCCAGCATTAGAAATTCATTGTTTTATGTCTTGAAGTGTTTTGATTATAATTGTGCAGTACAATGCACCGTTGATGACTGGTATATTCTACTCAATCTGAATTGTAGCCCGCTGTGATTCAGTGAAATCCAAAGCTCAATTTATAATGCTACTGTTTTTTATTAGAATTTAACAGATGTTGACAAGCAATTTCACCACTGGCAATTCCCCCAAGTTTAGTGTGTTACTTATTAAGCAGCCAGGAAGACAGAAGACACAGATTGCCTTTTTTGTGGGTTCACTCCATCCCTACTGCAAAAGGAAAATGTTATTCAAGAACATAAAGGTAAAACTTGGTGATTTCAGCAGGACCTGGCAACACGTTTCTCCCATTATCCTCATGTAAATTTATTCAAAGAGGCTCGTTTCAGAGCCACTTGCGAGGGTGGACGTGAATACAAAAGGCAGGCCCCGCTAGGATGTCCAATGAATCAAACGTATGACGGTGCTGTGTCTAAGTCGCTAACAGGCGTAGCTCTGCAGTGACAATGCGCAGCAGAACCAGCGCCACCCCACAAAGTCGTTGCTGCGATCGCTCTCATCAACATTCTGCGTCCACCACAGCGGGTGGGAGGGGGGGAGCAGAAAGTTAATGCATAAATCTAAATGTAAGAGGCTGCCACTCAGAAGAACAAGGTCGGCAGGCAGTAGCTGCAGCGGCAGCAGCTACTGCCTGCAGACGAGGCAGCGCCATCCAAATGCAGCAACTGCAACTTTGATGGGAAGGCTCTCCCAAAGCTCATAAAAATTCAAACTAATCCCATTGATCATCAGGTCATGATTTACAGACTTAATTTCAATGCTGTTTTATTATGCAAACTACAGACATTGATGTGACCTCTAACTCCGCATCGCACAAAAGGATTCCGCACGATGATGCAAAATGCCATTCAGGTATTTAGAAATGTCAACGCAGTCAAGTGCAATGACCAGTCGGGAAAACGAGAAATCAGCTGACGGATGGCAGGGGTCAGAAGGGACAAAATAAGAACGGAGTCAGAGGGCAGCAGCAGCATTTGTGTACAGAGCAGATTGTTTCATTAGGGGCCACAGAACATAAGAGAGGAGTAGTTGCAATAACTGAACAAAAACAAAAACAAAAAAAAAGACGCCGGTCTCCGACGGTGCCATTCAGCGACAGCTGCTGGAAGCAGGCAACACTGTTTCACCTCCACCGCGGGAGGACGCCGAAATAGATGCACTTAGTATTATACAGCAGTAACACAGCAGAGGAAACTTTCCCTCATCGTGACAGCCTGTTAGACAAAATGAAAGGATAGTGTAATATCTGAAATACAAGATCAAACCAACTGCAAAGAAAAATTACTGCAGAGGATAATAAAGCCTTTTTTCCAAAATTCCACTTTCCAAATGTTTTGAATATGAGCCAAACAGGACTAGGAAAGCGTTTGATCTTCGACACGGCCGTGAATAGCCTGGAAAACTGCAAAGAAAGAGCAATCGGGAATCTTAAATCTCCGACGAGGAAAAAAACAACAACAAATGGACAAGAGGGCGGTCTGAGCTGAACTCACAGCTTCATTAGCTTCACATTATTCAGCGCGATGCACACAAGCAATCCGTTACCCTACAAAGGGCTTCCAATCTACAAAATTAGCTCGACGCATAGCTGGGAATGCCATTACATAGTTTGTTGAAGGACGGAAAGAAGGAACAGCTATGGACCCTGCAAAAAAATGTGTGTGTCCTGGGAAGAAATGAGTCGGAGGAGAGAAGGCGAAAAATGAGGCTGTTGATGTTTAACAGGACAGCAATATAACAAACAGGATGACTACTGACAAAAAGTAACATTTTAAACTATGCAGATTTTTTTTTTTTTATCAGCGTGAGGTGTTTAAAAACACCTCACTATTAAACTAAAAGCCTATTAAAGTACTATTAAAACTAAAAGCCACTACTATTAAAACTATTAAAACTAAAAGTACTATTAAAACTAAAAGCCACTTTCAGTTTATAAATGGTTGATAGATTAACAAATGGATGGACAGAGGAACAGATGGATTAACCATGGATAGATGGATTGATTCTTAATGTGTATTGATAGATAAATAATGGGACAGGAATTCTCGAAAACAAATCATTTTCACAATTTTCTTAATTAATCTTTACCCAAAAACAGGAAGTAATTCCCCAAACTTGCGCAGACTGTGTGGTAGTGCAATTATCAGTCGTGCAAGAGGTTTCACTGGTTGTTCTGCTAATTTTGCTGAGGCAAAACACCCAAAAAAGTTGCTGACCTTCGGCTGTTTGTTCAACCAGAGTTCAAATTAACAGCTCCTCCCGTCTCCAGATAGTCTCAGATGTCTAAAATAATCATCATTACATGTAACTTTATTTATACAGGCATAGAAGTATTTCTGGATTGCCAACGCAAAATCTCAAAAACACAAAAGGCATTTAAAAATCGTAACTTTCAAACTATAACCTAAAGAGAGAAGATAAGCATCGATATATGATGCAAAAAATGCAACCCAAACAATATCGGAGGTTGAATTTCAGGCCTGACAAACAAGTGGAATCTACAAAGGGAGACATTGTCTTTACACCGAGACTGATAAGTGCATTAACCACTATGAAGCTCTGACGGAGAGGGGCTGTAAGAAGGATGCTCACGGGGATAACAGAGGGATACAGTAATTAGATTACAGAGCGTAGCATTAGATGTGCACTAATAAGAGGATCAGACACTTAGACAAGGAAGCCATAGTTAAAAAAAAAAATACAGCTCAGGCAAAACACACATTCAAATACAGTCATTTCTAGAGAAAGATGCGAGTCGTTTTTATGAAGGAGGAATGCGAAAGGAATCCACAGAGGTAGACTGTGTCAGCCTGAAGCTTAATGGAGTTTCACAGTCTATAGTATGCAGACATAAGAGCTGATGGTGCATATTTGTGTACACGTATGCGTCCCAAGACGATCCATACCTTCTACAAAAAGAAGGCATGGGGATGGGACCGTCCTGCTGATGCTACCGGTGTCTGACAAAACTTACGATGTGAGGAGAATCCCGGCCCATGGAGATGACTGTCCTGTTTATTGTCCTCAGCAGCTTCTCCATGATAACTTGAACATGCCACTGGGTGGGACCCTGCAGAGAATGCAGTGGGATATCCATCAGAATAGAAACACATCACAGCAGAGGAAAATGATAAAATGATATAAAAAGCTAAAAATTCATTGTAAGAGTAAATGATTTCTTTATTATGCAGATTCAATAATACATTAATGACTTTTGTTCTGCTATGACTGACAAAAGTTTTAAAATAAGTATCTATTGACAGAATGCAGCCTAAATATATTATGGCATAAAGTGTAAGAACGTAGAGCCAAAAATTCCTTGTGGGCTTAGAAAAACCTTCGTGCGATGCACTTTCCGTTTTATTTTTGCATTGTCCCATTTATCTGTCTGAGACAGTTCTGGCATGTTTTTCTTTTTATTACTCATTGTACCTTTCTGAGGAGGGAACCAAAGCTGACGAGAAAGAAATCTTGAAAAATGAATACAAAGCCTTATATAAATATTTTTTTAGAAGGAGTAGCATAATTTTAGACTGTATTTCTAGTGATAAATTCTATGAAACTCTGATCAATATCAAGTAGTAAATAATACATTCAACAAGACGTTTCAAGGGTGGCGCAGAGCATAGCAATAGAGCAGGAGATCCATATAGAGGGGCTATTAATCCTCAATGCAGCAGTGTGGTGCTGGACTCAGCCTATCAGATTTGCTGATTTCTGTAAATTAATACCACTAGCACCAGAAATCTTTAAAAAATTCCAAGTAAAGTTTGGATTTATACCACTTTTCCAGTGCAAAGAAATTTGAGATCATATTATAGATGTGTATGCATCCTGAGTTGGAGTGCTGAATTCACACCTTCGCAAATAGACCAAACTTTCCAAGAAAACAATCTGGAGTTTCATTAAACCAGCCTAACCAGGGCTGGTGTGAATGAACCCCAAGTCTCTTGTTGAGGTATATAAAGCTTTTGCACATTCGCAAAGTTATATAAAGCAGCCACTGAACGTGCTGCCTTTCAAACAAGAAAGTTTCACTTACATTTTCCAGAAAGTAGGACTCTTAGGCAGCCTTTCAGTTGGAAAAGGAGGTCAACTTTACTGCAACATGGTAGAGTTGCAGTAAACGAAAAGTGTCCGATTCACTTCATATATATATATATATATTTTTTTTTTTTCATTCTGCTAAATGGGAAATTTGAGTAAACAGAAATATTCTCATGTACTTTGGTGCCTTTCTTGTTCCAGTTATTGTTACACTGTCTGCAACAGTCTAGTTGCTGTTAGTTTTACTTTCTCAGTCCGTCTCAGAGTAACTGATATAAAAGACAGATCTCCACACCAGAAGTAGTTGGAGGATCTGCTGGTACTCCACACCGCAGGGTTTGTGATCCAGTCTTAAGATAGCCCCCTATCTGTGTTTGTAAGTCTGGAAAATCTTTGGCTTTATTGATGCGCCAGACAGATATGAAAGAGAAAGTGAGACTCTGAGAGGAAGCTGATATTTGTTGTGGAGCAGCAGAGGGAGTTTAAAAGCTGGAGGAGAGTGGGAGAGGTAGATAATCCCAGCAAAGTGTAGTGTGGGAGGGCGGGCCGCGGTGATCAATGACGAGAGTCTGAGAGGGCCTAGGGGAGGACATCAGGAGTCTGGGCATGGAAAACGATCAAACACACTCACACAGCAGCTGAGTATTTGTTTGTGTGTGTGTGTGTGGATCTAACTATTCGAGCATGCGAGATCCAGGGCAGGAGTCTGAGTATGAGGGATGGGAAAAGATTTGTGCTAAAATCCATTATTAATTTGGTAGTTCATCAATAGGAATGAAGGAAGCAACTTAAAAATGCATTAAATGAAGAAATTTATGTGGTATTAATATCAGTGTATAACTTTGTCAATTGAAAAGCATCACTTCACGGTCCGGGAACTTTTAAATGCAAATTGTTTTTAACAAACCGCATTATTACTTAACACTTGCTTTAAGGTTCTCTGGCTCTATAGCACCAGGAGACAAGGCAGAACTTATTGTGTTGTTTCATTAGTCATTTGTAGTGTTAATGTTTCTCTCCATTATATCCGAGAAATAATTTAGAGAGCAACAACAACCATTCAAGCAGTAATCACAGAAACATGCATTGTCCAGGCACATAGTGTGACTTTTTATAGCACAACCAAGAAACTGTTACCTTCAAGGTTAATGGAAAACATTTCACTGAATTTTATGGCCAAGATGTAAAGCCCAGTGTGTGGTAGAACATGACTGTGGCAGCATAATGCTGTGGTGAAACTGTAATACAGCGCACTCTGACATTCAATTACCTCTGGCGAGAATAAAGCATGTCCTGCATGTGTCGTGTTTCTCACCACGTCCTTCCTGTAAAGCACCTCCATGATGTTACTGAGCAGCTGGCAGCAAGCCTTCGGCTCCTCCTGCTTCTCCAGGTGGGACTTCAGCTGTTCCGTCATCAGCGGTAGGAGGATCTCGCGGCAATCTGGAGGGACAGCAACGAACACACACGTTCACCACGCCGGTTAACACACACGAACCAGATGATGGATCACTTGAAGCAGTGCGGCATATGCTTTCGACACCGCAGCTGCAGACGCACACAGTTTAGTAATGACTCGCTGATCTCAGAGGGTTAAATTAAAACACGCGAGGCAATGAATTATTTCATTAGAACATCTGAAACTTTCTTGAAATATGGCAGCTGAACTTTTAAAAGAGCATCAAATTATTACTGCTTTTAATTGCACTGTAAGCTACGGCACAGGCCAATGGCATCAGTCATTAAGATAGAAGATCAATTGGATGTCAGTTTGATGTTGACCATTCGCTGTCAGCAGTGGAAAACCATCTAAAAGACTCTTGTCAGGTTCAATCACAATCTTTCTGTTATATGTAAAGGAAAAGTGTCAAGGAGACTCCAAATACCTTTAATCATTCCCTCAAACGGTCACTTAATACCCAACTGCAGTCAACAGCTAAAGTGCTGTTGACTATGTGTCCGTCTGTACAACTAGACAGACACATATCTACAATTTTATGAGAAAACAATAAGTCTTACCAAACCAACCATAGCAAGACTTTCAGTGTCAGAGACCTTTGTTTTTACTTTCTCCTCAAATGACTGATCTGATTTTTTTTTCTTTTTTGTCCCACGACTGAGAAAATAGGTAGCGTCTGCGACTATAATTCCTCATCCTCTAGAGCCCTGGTTTAGCGAAAATAAATGAAAATTTGAGCCTTAGCACTCAAAAATACACCGGCATGTAAATCTTTTCAAGCTTAAGTAGTATAAAAGGCCAAATAATAAAGGACATGGTGAGGAACACAATGAAGGGAATGAGCCATGGAAGATTTCAACAACAAAATATTCGTAGAATATTCTTTTAATTTATGGCTGTGAATATATTTAATGGCTGTGAATATATCTGCTTAATTCATACTGATTATCTACATTTAAGGTACTAATCATGAGCCACGTAAGACACGCTGAAAATAATTGCCAGTAAAAGTAAACATAAGGTTGACAGACATCAAAGCGGTTTGAAATTACATTTATTGTTCTTCCACACAAGCTTATTGTTGGAATAATTTCATTATAGATTACAATTATTAGGAGAAGGCTCACACCTGATTACCGCATTGAAGTCGAACAAATGCCTCAAAATTAATGCATTTAATGGTTCATAAATGTGACATGAGCAAACAGATGTAGCTCATGTTTGTCAAGTGAAATAAGGAGAACCACAAACCAACATGGTATATATACTGACAAGTCAAATTCTATTTTGTAATGTATTTATTGCACACAAAGGCAACTGTATTCCAAATGGACAGTGGATTTTTGTTTTCGTTATGCCTTTAAGTATTGTGACAAAATTCTGAAACTCTGACAGGATTACTTTGTTTTCTAAAGAACTGGATTCCACTCAGACATGCAACTTCTGTGCAACACTTTCAGAGAGCCCACGTTTGTGCTCCCATCCTTTGCTGTCACTTTTCTATAGAATCTAATTGCAGCACTGACCCGCTGTGCATTGCAATTATTTAAATAATTGGTGTTATTTTTCCTCACTGGAATGGAGATGTTCTGGATATTAAAGAGTTTGTCTCGTCATTCGACGTGGAGTCTTGACACCAAGTGACAACCATGCTGCCTTGAGATATTTTGGGTTGTTGCTCAATACAGTACCAAGCTACGTGTCTGCATGGTACAGCCTAAGTGCAATGGCTGTTTTTACCCCTTTTAAAAAATGGCTGTTTTTACCCCTTTTAAAAATGCGCAAATTACAGGCTTTATGAACTGTAGATGCACAACAATAATTTTAAAAAATCTGGTTTAAGGCACATTAATACAGTTTTTATGGCTCATTCTCTTTCCAATAAATTGTAAAAAAGAAAAAAGAAAAAAAGAAATAATCAGGTGGCACAATTCATACACATAGAAACACAGCCGCATGCAGTTGCATGTCAAAGAATTTGACAATATCTAACTGGCAAATTGTTTAGGCTAGTTTTAAAAATAAGAGTCCCATTTATAGATTTATTACACACAATTACTTATTTCAAATGATTACTTCTGCTAATTTCGCTGAATATGGCTTCACATCTAATCTAACAGGGCGATGCATTGTGTCGTTGCAGATTTAGATTAGTGCGGAGTTATACGACCATATGAGAAGTTCTGTGATGGCAGAAGTACGCTAGCGTGGTGCAGGAGATGGATGAGTGCTGTGAGACGGCAGTGAGGTGTGCTGCAGGATAGGTAGGAGTTCAAGGTGGATGTGGGATTACGTCATTGCTTTGGTGATGGGCAGGCGGACAGATGAGGTTAGACAGGAGTCTCTATAGAGATGCTTGCAGATGACACTGATCTGCAAGAAGACCAAAGCACGAGTGGAGGAAATGCTAGAGGCACGAACTGTAAAAGAGAGGAATGAAGATTAGTGGCAGCAAGACAAAATAAACATTTGTAAATGATGGGAAGCGAAGTGGAATAGTTAGTTATGTTACAGGGAGTAGAAGTAAAGAATGTATAGGATTTTAATTACTTAGGATCAATGCTGCAAGGAAACAGAGAGTTTGGAAGAGAGGTAAAGAGGCGTATGCTGGCAGGTTGAAACAGATGGGGAAGTATCAGGCGTAATGTGTGACTTGAAAAATATAAGCAAAATGAAAGGAAATGGAGACCATTGATGTATGGTTTAGAGATGGCACCAATGACGAAGTGGAACTGGAATTTGCAGAGCTCAAGATGTTGAGGTTCTCTTTGAGAGAGACAAGGATGGACAGTATCAGGAATGAGTTCATCAGAGGACAAGCTCACATTACATGTTTTGGAGACAAAGACAGAGAGGCCAGACTGAGGTGGTTTGTACATGTTCAGAGGAGAGGCAACGATTATATCAGCAGAAGAATGCGGAGGTTGGAGCCAGCGGGAAGGAGCCTGACAGGAAGACCAAAAGGAAGAGGACATGAAGTTAGTTGGTGTGAAGGTAGAGGATCCAGAGGATGAAACAAAATGGAGACAGATGATTCTGTCTCCATTTTTTCTCCCTTAGAAACACTAAAGGTGAAATAACTAAACAATCACCATGCAGACGAGAGAAGTGAAACTAAACAATAATCTTCCAAATTAAATATTCAGTGCAAACAGGATTTTAGCTTCTGCTGTTAACCTGTTAGCTTGCAAGTTTGTTTGTTTTTTTCCTGAACTGAGTCAATCTAAAATCATTACTTTTTTCAGGTGCTGAAAAGCTCTTTACATGTTTTCACATTTATGTTCTATACACGGAAATTCAATTTTAAGCCTGTGCCACTTAGGGAGAGACATTACTTTATTTTCCAATGGCAGGGTGTAAAATATACAAGCTTTGACACGTTTTTTAAGGAAAAGGAAGCCTTTCCTATTTGCAAACACATGCAAAGTGCATTAATTTAGAATGCTAAAGAGCTCTGTGTTGAAACACAGAGCACCTAGCTTAACTGTTCAGCATTAATTCACTGCAAACATCCCAGGCACTTGATTTCGGCATGACTGGCAAAAGTGCTTTTTAGAGACCACCTGTAGATCAGGCTGCAGGAATGCTCAGACCCTTAGAGCAACAGATTAGATCACCCCAAAACCAGTCTGCCTGCTTCATTTACCATCTACATTTGATTTACTCTTGAATAAAACTGCTCCAAAGTGGGACTCAGCTTGATACTAATGTAGAGAGGAGAAATTTCCTTGGCAATTAGCCTTCTTCAACATTGCTTCTGTAAATAAGCATTCCTAACAAAGGCAAGGCTCTGCACCTTGTAGTCAGCGAGAGATCAGAGAGAGGATAATCCGCATCTGCATCGCGGCAAATACCCATCCTGCTGATTAGCGCTCCATTCACAAGCATCGGTGGGGGAGGTTCACCGGTCCACAGTTATAGAAATAGATCAATAGTAATGACCAGAGGGCTGCGCAGCGAGCGCTGCCCTTCAATATTGGCGCGTTAAACTGACCCAGTCACCAACTGGAACCTTTTATGTTTGAAAAGTATGAAAGCATCGGATCATTACGCTGAAAGCGGTGACATTTACGCCGTGTTGTGTTCGATATCAGACATTACCGAACAGGACAAACTTCCAATTACACCTTGTTCATGCAACCGTTCACAGCTCACTGCCTACGTTCAGACTAATCTAAACACCTCACGCTGATAAACAAAGCAGAGAGTTTAACTGGCCTCCCCACAGGGCTGCGCAGTTAATCGAATTTGAGTTCCAATTTAGATTTTAGCCCAAACAAAAATCTGAAATGAACAAAAAAAGTATGATATTTATGAAAATTGTCTCACCACATTCTGCTTGTTGTGTTTAAAACATGCACCCAAAGATAAATCGTAGGCCCCTTTATGTTGGAAGGCAAGGCGGGGTTCTCAAACGCAAGAAGATGGAGTGCTTTCCAGAGGTCAGGGGTCAGTCTTTGCCTCAAGTGGAAGAGTTCAAGAACCTATGGGTCGACTGGTAGAAACATTACTTATCTATCAACAGTCCATACATTCACCCATCCACTAGTCTGTATAAGTCTATACACGGATTTGTACTAATTTTATTGATTGATCCACCCACCTACCAATCCATCCATCCCAAATTTTTTCAATCAATCCATTTATTTGACCATCTATCGCTGTCGTCCATCCATCTAACTCTTTTTTCCATCTATCCGTCCAATCTTTCTTCCATCCATCTAGCCATTCGTCCATTCCTTTTTTCCATCTCGAGAGTTTTTAAGAATGAACACACACTGACATTTGGACCAGCCTCATGTCTAATTGAGGACCATGACTGTCACAAAAAGATGGACAAGTATATAAAAAGCTCAGATAGAAAAAAGAATAATGAAAAAAGTGTATGCATTGCTTGTAGTCACATTATGTCGACATAACGACGGGGAAAACATTTATAAATATCAAAACACCATAAAACATAGGAGGAACTTTTCGTCAGCATTGATATTAATCCTTATTTTAAGAAGCAAGCAAGTGCAGAAGATTATTACAGATGACTTGTCTACCTCCTACAATAAATATGAAGAATTTCCACCATGCCTCACCAATGACCTTTGCAGAAGCCTCACACAGGGCTGCCTGGTGGAGGCAGGTGGTGTGTGTGATTGCCTAAATTACTGAGCTGTGAGTGAAACTGCAAGCACTGAGAAACTGGCAGTACAGTTTATATAAGCGTTTTTGTGCAGCTGCGCTCTCACCGTGATGAGTAAAGAGATCGCTGTGGACGATGTCAATCAGACAGTCGAGCTTCTGTTTCACCAGGCGACCCTGGGGGACCTTCAGGATGAACTCTGTGAACAGCTTGCTGTGTAGACAAAGAGACAAACAGAGAAAAGGTCAAATTTATCAGGCGTCTCGTCTGGCCGACTGCCTGCAGACACGAGGAATCACCCAGAAAGCAACAGAAACGGATTGATATTCTGACTACAAATAAATGCCGTAAAGCTATTTTAAATCACTAGGCCACTCTGTATTAGTTTGAGTAGAGGTCACAATCTGACATATTCAGATCAGAAACATCTGGCCTAAATGGGGATCAGAACAAAAAATATGGAATGATTTAAAGTGTTAAAAAAAGATAATAATAATAATAATAATAATAATAATAATAATAATAATAATAATAATAATGAAAACATTTAATTAATCTGAGATTTTAGAATTTTTCTGTTTATCTGCATAATTCAAGGAAATAACTAATGAAATAAAATTATTAAAAATAAAATAAATAAAACGTGCTGCCAAGCCTCCCAAAATCATGACTGCCTGTGGAAAATTCCCACCTGAGTTTCAAACAACTCGGATTCTGTGGTTCGAGACTCTGGAACCTTGATTTCTGAGAAGAAAACTTTAGCCCATCAAGCAACCAGTCCCTTTTCACCTACGTGCTTGTACTACTGTCTCTGGTTCAGGAGGGGCTTAACCCAAGTAAAGCCGTTAAAGTAGCCAATGTCTGCCTGAGTCCACCCACAGCCTCCACCTTGAAAATCTCTCCTAAACTCTTGAATGGTCTTTGCTTCACAATCCTCTGAAAGCTTGCTCACATTTTTATCCCACAGATTTTCCTTCCGCTCATCTTTCTATTAAATTGGTTTGTATCCAACCCTCTCCATGGGCAGCCATTATGTTATATTCCAGATACATTTATTACACAAGAAACATATCCCACTGTCTGTAATATACTCAGATTTGTTAGGATTAAGTATCAGGAAGAAATTTTTTGACATTCACAATGTTAACATAAATCTTCCCTCCTGTTTACACATAACTCTTGTACATTATTGTTTTCTGAGGCAGGCAACATGCTTATGACTGGCCTGGACAAAAGCTAGGAGAGAAAATGTTCTGGCATTGCATAAAACACTCTCCACCCCCAAGGCTCCGGTCCGATTGCCTCCAGCTAAGACTCTTGGCAAGCTTTTAGCTAACGGGAACAGCTAAAGCCACCTTTGCTCAGCCACCAAAGAGTCAAGCCTGTGATTTAGAGCCAGGTTAATGGTTCATATGTATCAAATTTATTACAATAAAAATCAAAGGCCCCCCCTCTGGTAGCTTGTGCACTTGCATAAATATCCACTGAATAAAAATCACAGTTTGGTTAGGAATGGAAACAACTGAAGCAGAAAAAAACACTATCAGCTGTGTGAGCATGGAGAGAGTACACTTCTCAGCTGATGCAGTGTGTTAACTTTTGTGCAGGAAATACTTTCACATACATCTATCTATAGATGTTATTTACATAATGTGGTTATAAAATGTAAGGAAAAATATAAAATGAACCCTCACAATTTGGCAGTTGTCAGATTTGGAAACAGGAAAACAACATCATGCAGAAGGACTCACCATTCCAATCAAACCCAACTACAATAACTCATCTGAACAGGATCGGGGTTTCTGATGGTAAATTACCGTATTTGCCGCACTATAAGGCGCACCGGATTATAAGGTGCACCTTCAATGAATGGCCTATTTTAAAACTTTTTTCATATATAAGTCGCACTGCATTATAAGGCGCATAGGATAGACGCTACAGTAGAGGCTGGAGTTACTTTATGTATCCACTAGAACGAGCTGCACTCAAGGGAATGTCAACAAAACAGTTCGACTCCGGTCAGTGAAGAGAGCCTTCCGCGACTGGGCCGGGGCGTGGTCGGACGATGGTCACCCTTCTCCGTTCGCGCTCAACATGTTCGTGGAGAACGTGGTGCTAAATGACCTGCAGACGACCTGATTCTAGACTAGCGCGGTTCTCAACGTTGGCGGTACCGCCCCCCAGGGGGTGTTCAGAGGACGGCAGGGGGCGCTGGCGGACATTTTTACAAAAGGGGGGCGCTGGGATGCCTTTGGGGGGCGTTTGGTCGAAGGTAAACTTTACACCATATATGCACAACAGTACCAGTTTAGACTTTGAGCAACTTGGTAAAACTGTATTGTGTAACATTAAATCATGCTTGGCTGCAACTGTATCGATGGCAGCTCTTCTTCTATTCAGTGTTTGTTAGCTTCTGCTAGCTTATTGGCGCAGCTCCGTTCTCCTGCTACTGGTAGCTAAAATCACGATACCCTCACTATGTATCCCTCTGAAAAATGAACCCATTTAAATAAAGAAATAAAGATAAATAAAGATAGATTTGATATATTTATTTCTTCAATGGGCTGCACAGTGGCGCAGTTGGTAGAGCTGTTGCCTTGCAGCAAGAAGGTTCTGGGTTCAATTCCCAGCCTGGGGTCTTTCTGCATGGAGTTTGCATGTTCTCCCTGTGCATGCGTGGGTTTTCTCCGGGTACTCCGGTTTCCTCCCACAGTCCAAAAACATGACTGTTAGGTTAATTGGTCTGTCTAAATTGCCCCTAGGTGTGAATGTGTGTGTGCATGGTTGTGTGTCCTGTGTGTCTCTGTGTTGCCCTGCGACAGACTAGCGACCTGTCCAGGGTGACCCCGCCTCTCGCCCGGAACGTTAGCTGGAGATGGGCACCAGCAACCCTCCCGACCCCACTGAGGGACAAGAGTGAAAGAAAATGGATGGATAGATATTTCTTCAATATTATTTTTCATGTCAGTGTTAATGTCATGAGGCTGATGACTCCATGAAACTTTCAATTTGACTCATTAGGATTTGATTAAGAACCTGATTTGTTCTTTGTAATTTCTGTCCAGTAAAACTATTAATCTATAAATCAATAGACAGGTCTATATAAATATATAATCCATGTTTCTGTCTCATATTTGTATGGCATTAAAAGGATCTGGAACTTTTGTTTTTCCACTGAAAGCTCTGGTTTGCACAATAAATGCCATGTGGGTGAAGTTTTATGGATGATGCTCTGAAGTCCCATTCTCCTGAAGGCAGCACAGAGCTGCACCACCAGAAACTCACAGAAACACTGAAGAGAAGAAGAGCTATGATTAATGTAGTTACAGTTCAATCCATGTTCTAATGTTGCAGAGCTCAGTCGGTTTGCAAATAGTTTAAAGTTTAAACTGGCATGTTGTACATGTTTTATCTGGTCATTTTGTGCAAGATTTAACAACTAGAAAATGGCAAAGAATAAGAATATTTTTTCGACTCTGATTGGCTGCTGTTAACCTACCAATTTTAACTTGAATGCTCATTGCATTTTTCGTAGACGCCTGTGAAAATAATTTCTATTCCCATGACTTTTCTTTGTTCTCTGGGAAATTATCTTGATAAATACAGAAACAAGCATAAAAATTTTAACATCTACAATAGTGATGGTAATATTAATGATAAAATAATGGTCAGTGCAAAGTAGCCTGCAAATTCTTTGGTGGGAGGCGGTGAGGGACCTGGATAAAGACTAGGGGGGCGCTGGCCCAAAAAAGGTTGAGAAAGACCGTTCTAGACGGTCGGTAGGTAAATAGGTCAGTCAAACTTTATTAATGGATTACAAACCAGCGTTCTGACAACTATCCCAGCATGCACTGCGCGCTTCCTTCTTCTATGGGCAAAAATGAAGTCAGCGGCTGCTTACCATAGTTGCTAGACCTGTTGTGGCTCAATATTGGTCCATATATAAGGTGCACCGGATTATAAAGCGCACTGTCGGCTTTTGAGGAAATTGAAGGTTTTTAGGTGCGCCTTATAGTGCGGAAAATACGGTATTTGGCATAATCTCTGGAGTCATATCAAGCATAGTTAGACGAGCTGCGTCAGCCTTCGCCCCCCCAAACGATTTTATGATTAATTTAACGATTAATGACAAAACAGCACCCACTGTCACATTTATAGCCTCTCTACTCAGAAACTGCGGTTAGGTTTGATTTTATGCAAATGTTGCTCATTCCTAATCTAATTTAGGAAATTTACAATTTAAAACTGGGAAATAGAAACTCGTCTAAACAGTCCTAAACAGAAAGCTTTGGGCTTTTTTTATGTACTAATTTGAAAAAATTCAATTTATACAACTACTGCATTCAATCAGTAGGGAGAGAAGAAGGGGGAGGGCGGGCACCTAATGTATTTTTTATTTATATTTCACACTTTTAGATTTTCTTCTAATGAGTAATTCATGACTTTCTGTTTCGCTGTGGTATAAATATGACATGATCAGAGATCCACTTCTTTTAGCCACAGGTCACCAGACTAGAAAAGGACCTGGGGATTGAGATGACCCAAAAAAACAAAAAACAAACTTTTACCACCAGATTGTAACAAAACATTCTCACAATGAAAATTATACTTTTCACTTTTCCAAAGTAAACTTGAAAATTCTTTCGAATACAGAATTAAAAATTTTAACCAGTGTAAAAAATATTACCAATTCAGAAACTATCAAATAATAGTAGTCACATTTTCAATAAACCAAGACAGGAGTTTTATTATTTTTATTTTATGCTCCGTCATAAAATAAAAATAATAAAACCAAGCAGCAGCGTATTTTGTTTGTGCCGGTCTCATCTCTCTTCCAAAAGACCTGGCAGCAATTTTAGGCAAAGTATTACGGACTCTTTGAAATACATCAAAATCTTGGATGACAATCTTGTGGGCTTAACAGGAAAACTGAAATCGATCACTGTTGGATCTTTTAGCCAGACCCAAATCAACAGAAAAAAAAAATACATAAAATTATTCAGATTCTCTCATAGCTGTGTCAGTCCTCAGACCGGAATCCTATAAAAGAAATCTGTGGAATGAGCAAAAGTGATGTTGCTAAAAAGGCAGTTTAACAGAGCATTACAAGCAGGATTACCTACAAAAGTGCCACTGCAGATTGGATTCACTCTGAGATTACACTGCTAATAAATTACAATGCAAACTAAGACTTTGAAAAAATTAATCATTTACTTATTTGTGCAATCAGGTTTATAAAGTCAAAACTTTTACGCTCTAAAACAAGGGTCAGCATATAAAAACTTTTTTCTGTTTTTCATACATATCAAGAAACATAAAACACAGAGCATAAATAACCCACATTAAACAGACGGTACAGAATTCCTGGACTTCTTTCTTAAACTTCTCTCACAGACGCAAAAATAGATTAAAAAAAAAAAAGAAAAAAGGTGCCTGAGACGCATTTAATTTTAATTTAATTTTATACCCCAAAAACAGTCTGCTGGAAAAAAAAACCTAGAAATCCTCTGAACTGACACTAAGTAATCCAGATGAACAGATTGTCAAGTTACATCTTCTACTTCGTCAGACTTAATGTCATAAATGAACAGATCAGAGCGCAAGAGTGTGACACTTCATAAAGAATCCATTATGCTGTGGCTGATGACATTCACAGTGGGCAGCATTAACTAAAATGAACACTTCAGTGGAGCAGCTAGCGAGTTTCCAAGGGAACCTGAGTGTGGTTGGGCAGAGGCCATAACTATACAGCTGCTGACTGTAGAGGTATAGAATAAAAGCACTGCAAGGCAGAACAAAAAAATAGATCTGAGCACAGCTCGTCTCGATTTAGGGAAGGCCTCTCAATAAATCATAACGTTATCGAAAAGTTTATTTCGCCAATTCAATTGATAAAGGTAAATATATAATACATGAACTTATTACACGAAGCGGCATATATCAATCGTTCATTCAGCTCATCTTCAAGAACAACCAAAAACAACAGTCAGTTTCTCAGAAAGCTGGAATATTGTATAAGACTAGTAAAAAAGGTGTTTTAATATATAAATATTGTGCTACGACTCCTAAATGACAGTTGTTCACAAGTCATTGAATCCAGAAGGAGAGTAAGCCATAAACACAGGCGTATATAAGAAAAGTTTAGTAGATGGAAAATATGTTAGAAGGTTCTAATTTATTGATATGAATCAGCAACTATTAAAGAGAAAAACTAAACTAATAAAACCGCATTAAACTTGGAAAATTGGTAAATTATATCTATTGAACTTCTATGGTGCATTTCTAAGAGCAATCCATACAGAAAGAGCTCTTAAGATATTTATATAATATGCCATAAGACAGGAAAGGTCCACATCTACCCGATTATATTCTCAGTGAATGGTTACTGAATGAGTAAAAGTGACTAAACGACCAAAAGAAGAAGAAAATCATGCAAAACAAGTGAAATTACCTCAGTTCCTTGGGGTCAAAGACCAGCTTGACATCATTGACAATAGTGGGAATGTACTTTAAGGCAGCACCCTTCAAGAGATGAAGCAAAGGAAAAATTAGCCTAAATAAGACAAATATTTGGACCAATGTTCACTGGATCGGTCCCGTCTGATCATACAGTGACAAAAACTGAAAATCGAATGCAGTTTCTCCTTGCATTTCATCTAGTCTTGTAACTGATGGACATCAACATCTCAAAATTAGGATGAAGTTTGTGGTTTCTGATCACATATTTTTCTACTTAGACCTGTTGATGCAGATTTACTCCAATTCAAATTTTTTGTGGGGTCGTGAAAACATTGGAATTGTTCAGTGAGCAATGAAAAAGTCAGACGTGGGTCGGATTTATCTGCCGTGTGAACGTAAACCAATTTACTGAGGTGTAACTATAACAAAAGGACACAGGGAATACAAACCTTTACGTATTTATTGGCGAAAGTTTTTACTTATGTTTGAAATAAATAAATCTAAGCTACAAATAGTTAAAGAACACTCAGCTTACATCTGTGCATGCTGTAACTTAAAAAAAGAAGACTGATATCAGAAAAAGTGGCATTTTTTCCAAACAGAAAAATTGGAAAACAAAGTGCAAACTGTTGTGTTAAATCTCTGCAAACATCATGTCAAATTACTTTCGAGGGCAACTGTGTCCTTGTCACGGCATTTTCAAAAGACAGTAATGACACCCGACTGATATTCCATTTAATCTGCTCTAATCTTATCAGATGCGTTTTTACTCTAATATGCAAAATGTTTGCCCTGCAACCCCGTCTGCAGAAAAGCGAGCTCAAGACGACGGGGGAACTTAATTCCTCAGATGTTGTTTGTTTTGGCTCCAAATATAGCGCCATGAAAACAGTTTTCTCGCTTTGTTCCCATCAGCAGCTCAAGTCCCACCTGCTCTAAAGTGCGGCTTCTACGTCGCAGCGAAAGACCTTTGCTTCCGTTTGTTTCCAACAATCAGCGGAAGCATCTGTTGGTATGGGTTGATCAAAGTTTAAGTCTATTTGCGTGCCGATCCGAGTTTCCGCACGAGTGCGTGCACGTCCGACCAGATGTTCTTTATTTTTTTTCAGGGAGGTTTAAAGGGACTGCTCATTAGCTTCCACCTGCTACGATGCTTTCACAGACAGGCGGCTTTGGGAAGAGACCAGGAATCTTCGCTTTCTTGGCCGTTCCTCAAGATCAGTTTTTAATTTACTGACAGTAAAGCTAATATCTCACCCAATTACACAGCAACTGACTCCTAATTGACTCCTGAACTTTCCCTACAGTTGACTGGGCACATGGATCTACTGTAGGTGCTCCAAGGTGCATGCACCCTGTGATTGTGTTATCTCTAAAAGCAGAGGTGTGTGCGAGGTAAGCATCTGTCAGCCTTTGAGAGAGACTGCACAGAATAATAATAATAAAAATAAATAAATAAAAAAAACACAAGCTTGTCAGTTGGTTTGCAGTCTGGTGTCACCGAGTTCAGAGTAAGGAAACAGTAAAATACATGAAATGAAAAAGAAACAAAAAACACAACGCTTACAGGTAGGAGGAGGAAAGAAGAGACATAAATACCTTAAGCAGCAGCTAAAGAGCAGAGTGCCAGGGGAGACCCAGACATCAGGACAGGCAAGGTCAAAGAGAAACGAAAGGCAGAACATCACAGACACAGATAGAGGAACAAACAACAGAAATCAACACATATATAAGCTGAGGATGCAAGAAAGATCTAAAAGGCTGCACAAAAACTAGTAAATTGTTTTGCTAATATGGCAAAGATTTAACTCTTTTGATAAACTTATGTAATTTTTATTTTATTAATAGAAAATATTATTTTTTTTATGAGCTTTCTTATGCAAGGAGAATTATTTTTATCAAATATGTTCATGCTGAAATCTAAATGAAGCAGCTATTGGAAAAATAAAGAACAAAGTAAGCTTGAAGCTTTTTACAACTATAAACTTTGACATTTTTGGCAGATTAGATAAAATAGTGGAGCTACAGTCAAAATTTTATGACATGTCGATTCTAAGTTGACCCTCACCAGGCTGCAAACGTACTGAATTCGACTCTCACATGTGCAAAGACACACAACTGCTTCCACACCGTCATTTTTTATTTATGTATTCAACAAAAGGTTTGCTTCTATAGGATGAATTGGGGAAGTAGCAGCAAGGAGCCGCTTCTAAAGCTAATATCCCTGTGACCATCAATATAAAAGCAAGAGATTTTGGCAGTTTTCTGCTTCAGTGCATATATAGATATATGTGTGTGTGTGTGTGTGTGTGTGCGCGCGTGTGTGTGTGATAACACAAAGCCAAGCACGAAAAAAAAAAGAACTGGTATAAACGTAGAAAAGCAAATGCCCCTGGCCCAAAACTTTGAAAAGACTCAGGAGGCCATTTCCAGACTATCTGAAGTCCATAACTTTACAATTCTCAAGAAGTAAATATCTAACACATTTATTGATTAAGGGGGGAGACATCACACACATTCAACCTGATTCATCTTTCTTTCAATAAAGATCAACATCTGTCCTTTTTGGGGGAAAAAAACTAACAAAAAAAATTTGAAGCATGATGCTGCCATCACCAACTGAAATATGGTGACGGCAGGGTTTAATCTTTCTGCCAAAAAAAGGCATTTTATATAGGCCAAAAATCTGAGCTTTATTCTCATCTGACAGAACTTCTCTTCAGCTTTCACCCCAACCCGTCTGAGATTTTCATTATTAAATTGGATTAAATTGCACACAGGAGGAGAAAGCACAAATTCTCATTCACACCACTTGTTTTTCTTAAAAAAAAAAACATTCAAAAAGAATTTCCTTTCCACTACATAATTATTAACTGCTTTTGTTGATATATTAACAAAAAAATGACTGAGATTTTTGGCTGTAATACGGCAAAATGTGGAAAAGATTAAAAGGCGGGCGAAATTCCTGCTTCAGGAAAGTGAGGCTGGATGGCAGATTAGACTCCAGGGATGGGCAACTGGGGATTTTAAAGCAGATTATGTGGTACTTATACCCTTAGCAGGACCATGGAGCACTTAACGCTCCTGAGGAGCAGCTTTTTGTACAGATTAAATACTATAAATCTAAAATAACACTTAACCAGCTTCAGATATCTTATTTCGGGATTTTCTTTAACTCCAACACATTTAATGCTAACTAAAAATGACTAATAATATATATATATATATATATATATATATATATATATATATATATATATATATATATATATATATATATATATATATATTAGAGATGTGCCAATCAGGTTTTTTCCTGCCGATACTGATCACCCAGGAGGGCCGATCACTGATACTGATCACATAATTATTATTTTTTTAATAAGCACTACTGTTACATTATGTGGAAAAATTAACCATGAATGCACCTTAATTTAGATAAAAGCTTTTAAATAACTTTTTCCAAGAAGAAAACTAAACAAAACAGGCATTGTGCAAATTGTACTGCTATCGGTAATACTATCTTTAACATACTGATAACATATGAAGGCTCTGAAGAGGCTAAGTAATGCAAAGAGCCAAAATAAAACCTCTCAACATTGCCAAAAAATTCAAGTATAAAACTTAACATTCAAAGGCAAGTACAGGTTCCATTACAATAAACAATCCTGAGTTACTGAATGAAACCTTCGTGATAGCATGGCGGCTAGCTGATTACTGCTAGTTCTGATTGGCTGTTTCTGACTGAGCGGAGTAATTATGCAGAACAGGGAGGAGATTGATTATTTTTTCAGAGATTATCTGTCTCATGTTAGGACAGCGAAAGTTTTAATACATATGTAACATTTATTTTTTTAGGTTAGATGCTGTAAACAGAGGTTTGGTGTGAGAGTCACTACCAGGTGGTGCAGAAGCGGCGCTCCGTCTGTGAAATATTACTACCTGTAGCGCGTAGCAGCGGTTCAACAGCGAGAACAGAACCAGCGTCTTACATCGCAGCTCGAAGACTTAAATAATTTTGCAGGTTATTTGTTTAGCTTTCTGACCATCATGCTAATCGGGGTGAGTGTTTGTAGCTGTGAGCTGCTTTACCTGCTATCTGATCCTCCATATGTCTTTTTTACTGCAGTGAGCCTCGATGTAGCCAAACTCCGTCAAGTATGACAATGTTTTTATGCCTTATTAGCTTCATCGTGTTGATGCATTTTGACCTGCTTCACCCCATGTGCTTCAGTTTTCCGCCGCAACACGCAAACTTCACCATTCACTCAGTGCGTTATAGTTCCACATCGCCTAGGATTTGTTGCTGCGCGTTTGCGCAGTGTGAAGGAAAGAGGAGACAAGCTGCACAGGCAGGCTGCGAAATGAGATGCAGGTGATCGGTTTGTGTGATCGGCAACAAGAGACCGTGATCGGCGATCACCGATCATACACTGTTTCACGGAAATCGGCAGATTATGATTGGTGGCCGACTGACCGGCACATCTCTAATATATATATAATAATTTATATATTTTTTTTTATGTTAGAAGTTACACATATTTGTTTTTGTGCAGTCTTCAACACAGAAAATGAAAAAAGGATTAAATACCCAGAAAATCTGAAGAGTGAAACATGAAAACAGTAAACAGAAGACAAAGAGATCATCTGTAAGAAGAAATCCTGACATCAGTGCCTAATAAGCTGCCGAGGGAGAAACAGGACTCATGCATCTCCCCTCACAGAATACGTCATCCGAAGCTAATCACTCCAGATTTATTTACTATTTACACAGCAGCAGTTATTTACTATTCATGCCACATTAGACACTTCCTGGCAGAGACTTTGAGCGATAGCGCACAGTTGGACTCGTGTGATAACAAGCCTACCTTCACCATGCCAGTGTTCTCTGAACTGCTGTTCATCATGTCGTTAAAGGATGTGAAGAGGCTCCTCAAGGAGTCTATGAATTCGGCCTCGTCTTTGTTCTCGTAGAGCCTGCGAGGAGACGAAGCGAGGAGGGTTAGTTTGACAGACGGTCGCGGGGGCCGCCGTTTGTTTCAGCCCCCTGAATAAACAGCCCCCACCCGCGCTGGGAACGACGGGAGTCTGATGCTTCACTGTTAAATCATTAAATTTATCAACGCAAATACTCTTGGATCAGAACTCACAGACATCGCTCCTGTTGCCAGATGGATTAGCATTTAAAACATGACAAGACCCAGAAGACCCCTACCTGCTGTCATGTGGAAACAGAACTCTGAAAAATTTAAGATCTATGCTCATATCTCTCCGGGAATCCCAGTCAACAAAAAGGAGAGGAAATATCTGTGTTCATTCTTGGCTTTCTTATCTACAGCTGAGAGATTCACAACAACACGCACGCACGCACGCACGCACGCACGCACGCACGCACGCACGCACGCACGCACGCACGCACACACACACACACACACACTGTGATATATTTAAAGTTTCTTGTTTGTGTTACTTTTGATGATTATGGCTTAGAACTGGAACTGAGAAACACTGATCTAGCTTTCAAGCAGTTTTCTACCACATCTTTTCGCTCCACTAAACTTTCCATTAAAATGCTTCTGTACCGTTTGCTTGACAACTATATAGTCAGCAGTCTGTTAATGCAGTTCAGTTCAATTAAAAAATATGTCATTGATCATAAAAGGGAAATAAAATTAAACCCTGTTTATATTTAATCTATTGGAATTTCTTTCTTCTTGAATTACTGAAATAAATTGACTTCTGGATGATATTTTAATTTACTGAGCTGCACTAATGTGTTCCTTCTGCTGGTTTGTTATGGGAAATGGTGTTAAATCCACAGTTTGTTTATTTCCCACTTACAGAGCTCATAAATCTTCCCAAACTGGCGATGAAGTGGGAAAAGCCAAAGCTCTACTTGCTGCAAAGTAATATAATCAAGGCAAAAACTATATGAGGAGGTGGGATAAAGGGGGCACTCTAAAGGCTACAGGTCAAAGAGAGACAAACTGGTATAACTGCTCAGAGTACATTAGATTTCCCATGCTTTCTTCCATGCTGGTGGGTCTAGTGATGCTATAATATCTCACAGGGCTCCAGGCATTACATGGTATAGGAGAGTCACTGTTGAGGGCTTACAGAATCATGGGATTAGAGGCGTGCGTCTCAGAGCTCCCTCTACAACAATTACTTAAAGCCGCTGCTCGCCCGCAGCACTGAAGAGCTCAGGGGGCTCTGGGCAGCCTCATGTCACTCTGTGATTAAGGTGCTCCTCTCCAATTTTACAGATATGTTCCACCAGACAGCATTAAAAAATAAAAAAATAAGACCCAGTCAATGGAGACTTGGCACCTGTACATCAAGGGCTGCAGAGTGAGAGCTTCGACTAACCCAATTTTCCACATTAGGAAGAATTTTGACTCTGTTTCTGCTCCGGCACACACTCTGAACATGAGAGTTAGAGGGCACCGTGTCCTCCAGACATTGGGCAGGAAAACCAATCAAATGCTGCACACTCAATTAGTCCAGGATCATACATCATCCCACCAACAGCTTCTTTCTGTCACACTACAACCCCATCTTCCATTTAACATCCCCAAAACCAATTATAAATAAATCAACAGAAAGGACTAAAATGCCATTTAGTTTTGCCTGTTTTGAGTTTTATTCTGACTGCAACCGTAAAGAAACTGAAGATGCATGACATTACGTTGATGGATACATGAGTTCACCGTCATGCAATAATAGAATTGATTGTCCATCAATCTATTTATGCCTTTCACAAATTTTACATTCTCAAATTTCATTTACTTGAGACATCAAAGTAAATGTCTTCCTGCTTAGGTCAGCTAGGATTTCCATTTTTTATTTATTTTTCAACATTTGGATAATTTTACTTCAACTTGTTTTACATACATTTTTCTTTGGTATTTTTTTATCCTGTGCATCTCTGGCGACCTGCCTGGGCCGTACCCCGCCTCTCACCCAACAACTGCTTGAGATATACATGTTAAGCCTAAAAACCTAATACAAACCACCATAAAGTAAAATTAGATTTTTTTTATTTTATTTGTGCAATAAAAGCTTTAATGAAAAGTTAGGTTGCCTGAGGATATGCTGCAGCGCAAACTGAGCCCAGCAGGACTGCAAAACGCATCAGATCTGCGGCCAGCAGGGTGAGCGAGATCCAATCGACTCGGATTAATACATGTAGCAGTTTATTTTCTAACAGCGTTGGATGGGAAAAACTATTTAAAAGCAATACTTGTTTACATTGTGCATTATTTCTACCCTAATATATATATATTTAATTGTACAGCATTAAGTGGAAACTGACATGGTATTCAAAGCTGAGCTGCCTTTAATTTACTAGCTGCTGGCATATAAAATGTTTGGTTTGCCAAGACTTCATTTTTTCCCCCACATCAACTAATAATTAGTTAATTAATTAATGCTAATACACCATATTCGTATTAATGCCCCAATACTCACTGGTTGAAGAGAACTCTGGAGCGCACAATGAACTTGAAGATGTATTCCAGAGCCTTCATGGCCATCAGCAGCTGTTCTGTCAGCTTCTCAGCGTTCTCCACGTAGTTCTTCAGAACTTTGGTCAGTTTCCTGCAGACATGATAGGTAGCGACTTAAAGATCACATGGAGTGGTGTATTTTTATTTTTTTTCACAAACAGATGAGCACTAAAAATAAAAGAAAAGAAAAACAACCGGGTAATAACGCGTGAATTTTCGGAGCGGGATTTCCAAAAACACCCTTTTTAAATAGCACGATTAAGAAAAACACCACTAATTTTGATTTATGTGTAGCTGAGCTGATGACCTCACAAAAGGAAAAAAAAATGGAGCTGAACCGCTGGAGTTGGTAAACATTATAGGTGGCAGTAACATCTTTTCAGGAGGAATTTGTAAAATACAAATGGTTGTAATTAAAGGAACTCTAATCATGAGCGTTAAGCCTCATCTGAGAAATTGTGGAAGTTATTTTTTAATTTTTGGGGGGTGAATCTTTTTCTAGATTAAATGACGTTTTACAGCCAAAAAGCTGGCTGCCAGGTGCTGCTCTGTAGGTAACAAACTGTATCTAAACTGAGATTGATTTAGCAGACTGATTCCGTTTCTGCAACAGAAAACACTCGTAGAAAGAGAAACAAACTTACGTGTAAGCCAGTGTAGCACTGAAATGCTTGCGAATGTAGGTTTCAAGTACGGGGTTAAAGTGCTGGAACTTTCTGTCTGCTATAAGTCCAATTATGAACACCTGTCGGGGAACAAAAGACACTCTCATTAAAATGTAAAACCATGAATCTCGTAATGAAGAGCACCAAACATTACCTGTCTTACTCAATATGTTGAAAGAGACAGGGAAATTACACAAGATTGGCTTGGAGCAGAAAGCTATTTTCTCTCAATTCCCTCGGCCGATGATAATCTAAAACCCCCCAAATAACACAATTTATCCCCGCACATAGTCAGAAAGAAAAAAACTCTCTTCTGAGATGGACCCCCAGCTGCTGGCCAATGCCACGCGAGATGGGATTCAGCACGATACTCGGTTATGTATTAAAAGCAAAATATACAGCATTTCACAGCAAGCAAGGTGCAAGTAGTATGTGATCACTTCTTTTTGGGGTTTTGTAAAAACTTCTGAAAAATTTGACCCCTCCGATTCAAATCTATGTAGAAATTAATCAGAAATCCTAATTGTTTTAAAATGTAGTTGAGTCATTTGTAACAACTACAAAGCTAAAGCAGAGCCAGACAACAACAGGCGAAACTTAATAAATGAATTATTGAAAAGTTTAACTTTTTCCGGATTTCACTTAAAAGCATTAGTGACATCATATCGATTCATTAGAGTGACACATTTTATGCTTCTATTTTAGCTAAATTTGATAATTTACAGCTTTTCTGATAAGTCCAACACCACATAAACATTTTTTTTAAATTCTGAATTTTAATACATAAATTATATATTAGCATCTTGGAGAAGACAAATGGTTGTTTACACCCCCTATAAAAAGGATACGCCACAAAAGGCCATTGCTAAAAATGATGGCTGGTCATAAAACTCTGCATCCAAGTGTATCAACGTAATGTTTAGTGGAAGGAAGAAGTGACAACAGCAGCCTGTGTGTAGCATCCCAAATGTTTTAACAGACTTTGCTTCACAATTCTCTCATACAGTTATCCCTGTTTAATACAACTTTTTCTAGCATATTTTTCCATAAAATTTATTTCACCATATTTTAAATATATGACTGTATAACTAATCTTGTTTCTTTTTTGAGTGTCTGCTTATGGTTGATCTTTTTGGAGATCAAAATGCATTACAAGCAGTGGAAGGACGTCCGCCAGAGGGTATTTGAGCACATAGAATGTTTCACAACATTTATTATTTGCATGTGGGCCACAAATGTATTCCAAGTGTTTATTTCCACTGACAGGATCTCCGTCATAAATGATGCTGTGCTCTTCTTTTTGTAGTCTGTGCTTACCAAGGCATCAAACACCAATGTATCAAAAGTGTCACTGTCAGAGTTTTCCATCATTATGTTGAAGAGAGCATCCAGAGTGTCTTGCAGAAACTAGAAAGAAAGACATGCACAGGAGGTTAACAGAAGGAAGCATTGATTTACTTCAACTAGTCAGTCTAATATCTAATCAGAAGACACAATTTCACTGTTACTTTAAATAGGTAAACTCATGTTACTTATTTACAATAGAATAACTAAGAAGTTCACACATACAAATAGTATCTAATATTACATTATATTATTAAGATTAAAATAACTGTTGATGCATGGCATTTTTGTGGCAAATATTTGTGTAAATAGTGTAAAAAAAAACATTTTAATTAAGGTTATCATCTTCTCAAACTAAATCTGGGCTACAACAAAGCAGCAGAGACGCTAACACACGTTTCCTATAAAGAAATCATTTAGTGGACAGACCTGTAAACTGCAAGTATAAATAATAAGATCCATATTTAGAGACATTCCCATTTTTCTGTAGTAAATGTTTTTTACAAACATTTACTACCGGTAGCCTGTTTTAGACATTACTGCGTGTAAAACTGTTAAATTAGCGTCATATAACCTGAACCAGCACAGAGAGGTTGGTGGTCTTGTGGCTTCATTCCTTTGTTGTCTGTTGAAGAAAAACTTAAAGGGGGCACAACAGTGAGCCTCCTTTTAAGCAGGGCTCTTAGTCTATTGGCTCATAATGTAGTGACAATATCCTGTGTTCTTCATCCGCAATTTGACTGGATGGACCAGGGTCATAAAATCAACAAAAAAAGGGGTTTTAAACATGTATACAGAATAATGAGGAAATTATACAGTTAGCAGCTGAACTCTGTACACTCCACGCTCCCCATTAGTGCCTCTTTACAGCCATAAAGACAAGCTGGTGTGGCTCAACTAGGAATGTAATAATTTTCCTGTCAGCAGAACCTTCAGAAGCACAGACTATACATATCCTTTCTCTCTGCTTGCTCCATTAACTGAGTCGTTTCTGAGAACAGTTGTAAAAAGTGACAGAAACACAACAATTGTATTGTGCTTGGTCTGTCGCTGCTGGATGAATGAGGCTAATCATGTTGTCAGTGAGAAGCAAACGGAACACGCAGAGCCGGGAGCTTAAACCAGCGTTCGGACAATTTTTTTTTTTAGCACCAGGTTCCACATTTTTTCCAAACTTAACATCGTCTGAGTTTATTTTTAAGACTACAAAAGAAAAAATTACCCACAAATAAATACATTTTCCATTCATTTATTTGAAAGTACTTGTCTCAAAGTTAAGTTTAACATTCAGGCTCAACGATATGAAATAAGTCCATGGATACAACTTTCAAACAACAAGACAGATATTATCTGATATCTGGGAAATACTTAAATTCTGTCCTTTTCCTGACTCACTTAGGTTTAGTAAGGGTTATAGTAGAAGAGCCATTCATTAAGAAACGCCCGTAATCTGTTATTCATGCACTGTGTCTGCATGCTTTCAACAATATATGTCAGAATATGTCAAGTGTTAAAAGAAAAACTGTACTTTTTTTAAAAAACTGCCGACTAAAGGCCATGAGACATTTTGAAAAGACTGAGTGCTAATAATAAAAATGCTTTATTTAACGACTGTTTTAAACAGGAAAGACAGTCGGGGCTTGCACAGATACTCTGTGATCTGAAGGCATCCAAACAGCCCATCCTAAAGCATTCGGAACAACGTGATTTATTCATCTGCCCCATGTTGAGCACTTAAAATGGCATGACTATGAGTCTGACAGTGACTCATCTTCCCTTTTATAAGCAGGGTTTGGTGCTATGTACTGCCTCCTCACTAGGAGACATAAAAAAAATTGTAAAAAAGACAATCTGATCCCCCCGACAGGGAGAGAAAACTGAAGTGAAATTGCTGCCAAGAAGCTGTCACTTTCACGGTTACTAAAGATTGGTTTGTGACTGGATTGTTTACTTTGCCAGACGCCAGGATACTTAAGAAGCATGAAGCCCACAAGAAATACAAACCCTTTTCCCAAAAACAAAACATAAAACAAATGAAGGCATTCAATTTAGCTCTGACCTTCACGACTTCACCACCGTCCACCTTCATCAGCTGACAGAGGTTCTGCTGCAGGAGGCTGGTGTTGGAGCGCCACTTCAGCAGGCCGAGCAGGTCGACTGGAACAAGCAAACAGATAACATGCGTGAGCCGAATCCGTTGTGTTTATCCAACAGCCAGAAACAAAACATGGGAAAAAGTTGTCAAAGATGAATGAATTAAAATGAACCAGCCTGGGATCCAAATGCAAATTTTACTAAATGCAATGTTTGTCAATTTATCAGATCGCTTATTTTAAAGGGGCATAATTAAATATTAGAACAAAAGAATAAGTCACAATCTGATTAATTACATTCATTTGGTGGATGATCAAATTAGAGGCTTAGAAAATACATTCATGTCAGCTCATTATGAAACTATAACTGAACCAAGAGACGCAATGTCAGTGTATACAATATCGTCTTACAAACTTAGAGGAGCCCTGCCAGTCACATATTAGGAACATAGAGGACAAACACAGCCATCAGCTCTAAAACAAAAAAAAACAGCAAGAGCATCTATAAACAAAGGAAGATCATTTATTCCATTAGATACAAGGTCAAATGGTTGAATATCTGCCTCTACATGTGGCTAGTTTTATTGGCCAAACTTAAAAGCACTCAGTGATAACTATACTTGACTGAGATGACAAAATACATTCACAAATATGTTGTAGTTGTGAACAAACAGAGCTCAAATTCAAGTACTAAACTCATAGAATCAGACTGTAGTTACTGTAACAAACACGTCATTTTCAATAAACAAATGTTAATCTGTCAGCCACGTTAAAATGTTAGCATTTATTGGGGTCCTTGATGGTCTGGCAGGCCTTCAGCGGCTGCTTAGTTGAGTTATGCCCTGGGCCTGCTCTAAATGTGACCAGCATTACAAGCGTTTTAAAACCCACTGGCTCATTACCTACCTGGGATTTAACAGATGTGCAAACAACTATATTTAGTTGAATTGTTGCTTTTTTTGTGTGTTGTTTTTAAGACTATAGTTGTGCGTTTAAATATTGTCAACAATGCCTAATTTATTTGAAAGGTTTTATGTTTTATTTATTTATTTTTTTACAAATCTTTGGCAGTGGTGCCAATGATCGCGTAGGGTTGTGTAGACACAGCCCATCCGACCAGTATCTCTGACACCATCATCCCTTGCAGCTCTGTTTCTATCCACCCGGCTGGTTATTGGTGAAGTCAGTCGAGCACGGGAGCACAGAATGGATATCTACCATCTGTAAAGCTGACAGCCCATCATGCTTCAGTCACAATGGTCTGTCCAGGTGTCCATGGTATCATCCTCTCCAAAAAGACATGGATTTGGAAATCGATAGAATAGCTCCTTAGAGACGAACACTGAACACAATGAGGACAACTCATTGGCAGTTTAGGGCCTCGGGGGTGGGGGGAGTGCTGGATAACTGGCTAAATGTTAGGAAAATCGGTCCTGTTTTCAAAAAATGAAGGGAAAAAAAAAGGAACACAGGATCTTCGACAAACACCATCTGTTTCATAAAAAATGCTTCCACAGGACGCCACATTTAAAATATTAGACCAAACTGGCAGATGGAGTGTGGTGGGTTAATTAATTTCAGCAAAATCCGTTACAGTGTCACTGCACAACTTAAATGCAAATTACTTCCCATTAACTCATAATTAATGTTTATGAAACATCTTGCTTCACTGAACGATTATTTTGTCATCCGCTGAACAAATGCATGGATTCAAACAGCGGTGTTTATTCATGAAAATCAAGAACTCCTAAAAGAACTCCACAAAGACGTTAGAGCAAATTCACACACAGTGTTCCCTCCTTTTGGTGAGCTTTGATGGGAACACTGCTTTTCAGTTAAGGTGATAATGGTAGAAGCTTTCACAGAGCCATGTTCCCTCTAAGCGCTGCCACCATCAGTCCTCCGTCACGAAGCCAACCATGCTGGAGATACCCAGGGACCAACCAGCAGCCACTTCACACCAGCTTCCTGCACGGAGAGACCGTCTGCATCAAACCAGCTTAATTAAAATGAGTATTTCATCTCTCCTGTGGGCATCGGTGATGAAGTGTCGTGTATAAAGCAAGCAGACTGTTGATAGGGGCACTGAAGTGCTCGTTTTTACTCCCTTTGCATGAGTCAGGACAAACCCTTTTGAGACCTACTAGTTAGAAGTGAGGAGGATATTAATTAGGTCAAAAAAATGCTTCACAGTACAGGAAGGAAATTAAAATGCAGGGGGTATTTATCTAAAGCTCAAAGCAGAGTTAAATTTATTTATTTTATTTTATTTCTGTTTAGTGAATCAATGATTTTTTTTTTAAAACTGATTTATAAATTAAATGATCATTTTTGAAAAATGGTTCCTTGAATGTGAACTTTACCTTTAACTGTCTTTTTTTCCTGGTCACAACAAGCAATCTTGTATGTACTTGTAGTAAAAGCAAAGTTCTTGTCCACACAAATACAGCAGTGCAATTAAATAAACGTACTGGCTAGTTTAGATTTTGGCTCAAAGCCATCTAAAAAAACTATCCTTTTTGTATTTTTCACTTTCCAAATGTTTTATTTTGCATGGTCTCCAGATTGATGCGCGCTTCGTCTCCTGAGCCCATTCGCTCAGGCAGTCTTGTTTTAAAAAGTCAACACTAGTGAAGATGGTGGAAAGAAGAACAGAAAAGCAGCAAAAATGGTCTGTCTGAAACATCCTGCAGCGAGAAGGACTGTTTTCTAACTTACTGAATGTGTTTTTATTTTTTTTGCAGGATTTAAAACCATAATAATCCTATACCTTCACTTCACTAAATTTAAACCAAGCAAATTTTCTTGCTTAATTACCTTGTTTTTTTGTTTGTTTGTTTTGGGTTTTTTTTACTTAGATTTAAAAATTCTAAATTATATTATTTTATTATGAAAATTTAAATTTTACATTTTAGGTAGTTTTTAAACATTTTATAGGCAGTTCACTTTAATGAAGCTGAAATTTCTCAAGATACATTAGACAACCATTTCTCTGGGCTTTTCACATCTATCTGTGCCAAGGCTGTCTGATCACATCCACCTACTACCAGTAGCCCTGCAAATCAACACCACAAAGAGGTGCAGAATAAAAGGATGTGTCAACTCAAAAGAGGCACATTCAGAAGTACACGATGCACCAGCGTTCAAACAGCAATTTGGCTTAATATTAATATTGTAAACTTTACATTTTTGTAAATATTTATCTCTTCAATTTCAGATTTCGTTTTTTTTTTTTTGCAACTTCTTACAGACGTTCAATTCCGACTTGGATGATCTGTAATATATGTACCTTCATAAATTGCATGAGATTTTATTTAGTGGGGTTTTAGCATAAAGAAGGTTGAACGCAAATGCAAAACAAACTTTGTAGATTTTTTTTATAAGTGAAGAAATTTGAAAACCATGTGTTTTGAGTTGGTCTACTTAAAATTTGGTCAAAACGAGAAAAGGTTCAGGGGCTATGTGAGTGAACATATTGTGCCAAGGCTTTCTTGCTCGACAAGTGCAATACAAAAAGATCGATTGACTGTCAGAACACAGCTTTAACCCCATTAACCATCTCGGAACAAGAAGAAAAAGACAAGATTACCGACCTGGAATCGCTCTCATCAGAATCTGCGCATTAACATTACAGAAAACAATTTAAAATAATAATTTTGCTCATCAGCCACATGTAATCAATGCGAGTTGGTCACTGCTTTTGTAGCTGAGACTGTTCACACCCTGACATCACCACCCCCTGAGCGGAGTAGGAGGGCACTCAGTCAACTGTATTTAAATGACAACTTATACCGCAGACTAAACTTAACAAGTCTCGGCGGGAATATTACTGCAGCAGCATGGAACACCCCCTGCCCGTCTTCCACATGATGTAAAGAAGCATTTTCACAACAAAATCTTTCCCTTGTGCAGGGGATCTAATCAAATTGCATTCTCTGGTCCGCAGTGGCCTTATTACCGGAACTTCATGAACCGCAGTTTAGCTTTCATCCCAAAGTTGCAGCCAAGCAACAATGACAAATGTGTTGTTTTTTTCTTCCCCTTTCTTCCATTTCATTATATTGCCTATACGAGCCACAAGGTCAGTGAAGGTTCTTACATTATTCTGGATCCTGGCACAGATGCAATATCTGCCTGACAACGAAAAGAAACTTTTTTTTTTTTCTTAAAGCACTGCTGACGATGATATATAATAAAAAGGTTTATTACAGTAGCATCAAGGTTATTGCACATGTTTTTCTGTGGGAATGTTCCATTTTCCTGAAAAGTCGATATATGATGTAGATTCCTCTTTGATAAATCTTTATTTATACACAGAGCAATGTCTGACTCAGTCGTTGGAGGAATGGGAGAGCATAAGAAGAACATACAAGGTGAGCAAGTACAGAAGACACTGAGGAGGGTTCTGTTTAAAACAACTGAGAGGCATCTGACCGCTCAGACAGAGAAACAGCTCTTTACACAGTCTGCACTGAGACAACAGCAGTGTTATGAACACACCCTGGAAATGCCAGAGCATCCAAGAGGGTTTATATTGATGCCTGCAGTGATTTATAAACATGTCTGAAAGCTGGTGGGAACACAAGATGCCAGAATCCTTAATCCATGAGCCAAAGGGCAGAGATGGGGATTTCCTTAGCTTAGTAAGTGTAGATTTTCTCAGAACCATGGGACATTCGGGGAGGAGAAAAAGAAACACTGACAGCCTGGCAGTAGTAAATAGAATAAATCCAAAGATTATTCGGCAAAAAAAAAAAATGGATTTAAAACAACTGGCTGAAACTGGACAATACCAGCTGAGGGAATTAAAGTAGGTCAAAGTGAGAGCAGGATGAGTGGGGGAATCCCATTTTTGAGTCCAAAAAATGTATCTGAAAACATACTGTTTGTGTAGCCAAAACAAGTAAGTAGTAAGAGCTTAGTGAACTGGCAGGAACTTAGCTGCCGAATCCTTCATTCTAAAAGGTATGGATCAAAATCTGCTGTCAAGTAAAATATTCTTGATATTTGCTCATTTAAATCCTTTAGTTTAAGCCATTGGTTACAGAGATGATGTGTTTACTTTATTTCCAACGACGACAGAACTACGAGACATTTTGAGTGCCTTACCGTTCTGCGTCAGTTTGGTGGAGCAGACCAGGGTGGCGATCTGGAAAGAGTCCTTGCTGATGGTGCAGGTCCCAAGGTTCTGGGAGTTTTTGCCAGTGGTGGCGTAACCCTTCTCCTCCAGCTCCAGCTTAGTGGAGGGAAGGCTTAGGTAAACGGTGGAATCCTCCAGCTTCTTAGCTTCTGCCTGGTTTTTAATCATAAGACATGGACAGTTTCTCAATAAAATTACAAAAAATTGTGTGTGTATGTGTGCCATGGTTTTAAACTGTTGGTTGCTTTTATTTAATCAAAAGTTGTTTCTCAAACGTTAACTTGACATTGTTAAGTATATTAAATTATTATTTTTTGTGATTTTTCTTGCTGCGTCAGTCAGTCAAACAGTGTGGCTTCAAAACTCTGAGGATGTTTCTGCATTTACCTTGTACACAATGAGATCATGCTCTCCATCCCTCAGAGTGGTCCCATCATACCGCATGAGTTTAACGAAAGACAAGGCAAAGATTTTCTCTGATTTATCTTTGGCTGTCGGAGGATAAAAAAAAAAGATTAAAAAAAAACAAGCACACACATGAATAAACAGAAATCTGACAGCCTGCAGGAGATATTGATGATGTTGCAACAAAGAGTTTGTGTTTGTCGTGCAAATTTGCAAACTGACACACCAAAATCTCATACATGTGCATACAATCTGTTTATATGAATGCGTGCTTAGTTGAGAAAGCTTATGCAAAGCAGATTCCACAGCAGAAAACTATTACAGACAGCTGATTTTACAAGCAATAAACAAGCCAGCAGACCGACAAAAGAGATCGTCTCAGCACCACAGTACCTCACTCAACTCTTGAGTGGGCAAAAGAAGTTGCTATTTAAACTTTTTCCATGTCTTATCTGATCCTACACTAAGTGTCTTTGCACAAACTGTTTGTTTTTCCCCAAGAAAAAATAAAACTAGTCAGACGCACAGAGAATGTATTAGTACAGGTGGAGCTTGGCAGCAAAAAAGACTGGCAGATGCTAACTCAAATATTCAGTCTCTGCTTGACAATAAGCTGCAAAAAAACAACAACAAAAAACATGAAACAACATCACAGAAAAACAGTTTGGGTCAAAGCATATTGCATGTTTTTCTTGTTAGTGTCCTAACAGCTAATAGCGAGTGAGAGAAACACCTGCAAACAGCTCGAGGTATCCCACTAGAATGAAGAAAACGTGAAAACTCCTCTCACACACACTAGTGTGCTGCGCGCTGCACAAACAAGGAAGAGAATTATGATTTTGTCCTCTAACCAAGCGTTTGGATAGAACCACATTTCATCACGGTGAATCAACAAGCTCAAATTTACTCGTAGAGAGGCGCGATTCATCAAAATATACATCGCATCCCATCTGCATAAATCCCTTCATTGGTTTTGCCGCCTGCATCTACAGCTATGAATAATCGGCTGGCCGGTGACGAACCAGCCGAAAAAACGCCATGTGGATGCTGCCCAGTATTACCTGATGTACAGGTACGTGCAGAAGTACTGGCACTTTACGGGCTTTTCCACACTTTACAACTGCAACAAAGTGACAGACCTACACAAAGCTGTGCATACTTGGGAAGCTTACATGGTTTTCAATCTCCTACATTTAAAAACCTCAAAAGTTTGTTGTCTGATTGTAGAACAACCATTCACGGCTGTTGCAGGTTTCTCTGGGTAAACCGTAGACTGAAACTCTTGCTCATTCTTCTGTAGAGCGCCTGTAAATATCACCATTCAGGTTTTGTCAGAGATTCTCAATTGGATTTAGGTCTGAACTTTGACTGGAACATTTTAATGTGAATTTGCTTTAATCAAAACGAGGCGTAGGAAACCCACAACTCCACAGCTGTACGAGGCTTCCTAGCTCTTCTGCAGTTAATCAGACATAAAATAGAGATCAGCAGGTAAAGGAATTGTAAAAAGCTACGTAAAGCAGCTCATTTATCAAATTTTATGTATCACGTTAAAACTGATTGATGCAAAAGGTACAAGAAATGTGTTTTCATTCTGGCCTTTTATAGGCATCAGGTTGACACTAAAGGCCTTTTAATTGATACCACTAATCATTATTCATTTTCCATCAACATTTAAAGAACTCAACTGATTTCATTGTAGTTTTTTACAAGGCAAAGAATTCTATTACAGCCGACGCGGCATGCCCATTTGTCCGTGTCTTTGGATGATATAAACCGTTCCATTGCAGCTCTGGCTGTACATGTGCTGTCAACATCCTGCTGGCAGCTGCTTCCTGCTGGATTCTTCAAACTTTTTTGCCGTTCCTGATTGACTAGTTTACTCTTAAGCTCCCAGAGCAGGGGTGCTCAAGTCCAGCCGTCCACAAATGAACGGCTCGTTAGCAGGTCTGCTCAGAGCTGATCCCGATCTGTTGGAGTAAGGCTGCATCTAAGAGGTAGCTCTCGGGGACTGGACTTGAGCACACCTGTCCCAGAGAGTCATCAACACATTACCAAACCTCTGAGGGCTTCACAAAACCCTCTGTTTTTGGATTCTATTTTTGGTTTCACTTTCCTTCCACTTCACGTTCCCCTGCACCTTTGTGCACCTCTGTTCATCAATGACATGAAGTCCCCATAAAGTTCACTTTTCTCCCATGCAGGCGGCGCAATACATTTTAATGACAGATGAAAAAGGAGTGAAAAGATGGCAGCCGTGTTCTGCGGCGGAGGCGTGGCTTGTGATGGCTTCCATGTGTTTGATGAGGTCTGACAATGTTACAGCGGTAGACCGAGGCGCTGTGTGAGAGCTGGCCTTATTCTCAACAGAGAGCGGACTCAGAATAGGGAGCGCATGAACTCCACTAGTGGCCTTGATGAACAGCTCTGTCACTCTGCGTTCCCACAAAATGCTCAGCACTTGCTAGGAGCACAGCAGAGGAAGCAGGTAGGACACGACATGACAGCAAAGGCAGACATTTCTAAGTGCTGGCAGACCATCTCTGTGCTTCTTATCTTCAGTATGGAAAAATGAACTTTTCCCCCCAAGAAAACATTGCATATATCTAAAGCTAATGGAGACTCTGCATTATGTCTCAAAGGGTTCTGAGTGAGATACTGAAGAGTACGAAGAATAAAGTCTGTTTGACCGTAAAACCACAAGTGAATAAAAAAGTATTTAAAGGTTTTTATACAAAAACATTGAAATATCCTACTTTCAAAGTTCTGGAAGTATAAAAATAAATCTGCTTAAGATAAACTAAACTGAAAGCAATAGAATGTGAATATTTCAATGTATCTGGAGAGATAAACTTCTTCTAAACACAACATTTAAAGTTAAGACGGTCCATAAATTTCGGAAAAAATAAAGTTCATGCAGTGCCTTTCAAAAGTATTCACACTCTTCACATAACAACCAGGAAGAAAAAGGTAATTTGTTGGGATTTTATGCGATAGACCAAGTGGAGGGAAAATGATGCATGCTTTTAAAATTCTTACAAATAAAAATCTGAAAAGTGTAGTAGAGCGAATTCGTATTCAGCCCCTGAGTCAATGCTTGCTGCAATTACAGCAGAAACTGTTTAGGGATATGAATATTTTATTTTGTGGGGACTGAGATTTTTGCTGTGGCGATTTTGCGCTATGGGTCTTCTGTCTGAACACATCAGCTTTGGTCTGGTTTGACCTCAGTACCTTCTCCCAACACGCATCTATTGTGAGCTCTCAGTGAGAACTGGAAGTTTAGCAGCATTAGTATGCCTCTGCAGTCCCCGAGTAACTTGAGGAGAGTTTCCAAAGTAACAGTTACAGACAGATAGCAGCAAATCACAGACTTTGAAAAGCAAGCCTCCTAACAGCATTAGTCCCCACAGAACCAAGGTGTGCATGACAAGAAGGCTCTCCAAGTGGATTAGCTGCCAGCACAGAGCTCCGAGACCTGGCAATTTCCTCCAAAGCACCTGCGTGCAGGTGAGAAGCAAACACAGCGAGGGGATTTTGGAAATGGATGATGACACCAGCTGAAGATTAGGGGATGGGTACCACTTCCCTAAGTCTCTTCTTAGTCCTCAAAAGCCTTTTCTGATGTCAGAGGGAAGACCATTTGGAAGATAAATGAAGCAGCATGTCTACTGCCTGCCCTTTACACCCCTAAAATAAAGAAGATGTGAAAAAAAATGAAATACAACAGTAGTTGCATCCAACTGTACACCGGCCTCAATAAATAAAGCCCCGCTAGGCGTTTTCACATCCCAGCTGTAGCCTCTGACAACCCATTCCACAGCGCTGCTTTATGCAGAGGCAAACTACAACTTCTGATTAATGTGACAAAGGGTAAGCAGCGAAGTATTTATCATTGTGCAATGCCTCTGCTGGAGCTGCATGTCTTCCATTAGGTGTGTTGTAAGCAGATTAGCAGCCAATTGTACACCTGGTCATCTGAAATATACATTTTTCCAGTAGTTGAGATTTATACTCACAATCCTGCGATGAGCGATGGCGGAAGGTGAACCGCAGATGGCTTCGGTTTACGTCTTCGATGGGGATCGCAACCTGAGGTGAAGGACAGGTCAGGAGGCTGGGACTTTGGCGTGCATAAGAACACGCATTTGTATTTTTCACACAGTGTTCCACATTCCTCTGTACTAAATTTTGTTTTAGTTTTTTTGGGATGAATGGATGATTTAGGAAGACCCACCTTTATCGTTTCAAACCACCTCGGCTGCTTTACTTGGTAGTAGATGACAGACTTGTACTCGTTGATCCCTTCATCTCCAGCGCCGGGAAAGATCACATTCTAGAGAGGAAATAATACATATGTTTAAATATAAATTATCTTACAGAACTTACAAAATAGTATTCACCTCTGTAGATACTTTGCCTTTTTCACTCCTTCTAAATATCAGCAACAAAATCAGACTTTTTTGACAAAGAAATTGTGCAAAAACCTTTAATGTCAAGCAAATTTTTACTGAACAATGAAAAGGATCAAATATCCAACAGGGTTAGTACTTTTCATAAGCAGTTAATATAGTTAAGTATAGGTGATTAATTGATCTACTATAACTCGGCTGAAACATTTCCACATTGGCTCCCTCCTTGTGGAAAATTGACTACCTCTTATTTCATAAAATGCACTCCCTCAAGCAGAAAGCCTTAATCTAACAGAATGGCCTTTAAAAGTCTGGATGTACTTTACGCATGAGCACCTGTGTGGTAGCTGCCAATCTCATGACAGTACCGTGGAAGAAATAAATTAGAAATTAATTATTTAAAAAAAAGAAAGAGCTGCTAGCGCTCCCGTGCAGCGAAACTAAGAGACAATGGGCACAGGAAAAAAAAAAAAAAAACAGACCAGCTGCTGCAGATGGACCACTCTTTAAAACCGCTCCTTCCTACTGGGTGCTCTTCAGTTTTTACAACAGGTCAGGCTGTGGAGGGGAAAAGAAAACTACAAGCCCCAGTAGGGAAGTTGGTATGAAGGATGGAGTGACAGCGGGAGGCAGACATGCCTTGTTTTCCATCCATCTGTTGCCAGCCTACCTCTTTCCTCCCAGCTGACTCCCCAGGCCTGCTAGTGTAACACTGCTGAAGTACTCCTACACTAATGCTTTCTGACAGCTGGCAATTATGAGGAATAACAGACCCCGTGTCCCCCAGCTGTGCTGAGCAAATACAGGGGAGGTGGGGTCAGGTGCTATATCTCTCAAATCTCCCCCTTCACTAAGTGGCCAGGGTTCCTGACAGCATCATATCTTAGAGAAGTGGCTGCTGAAACTGGAGGTGTGCTCATAAGTCAAGGTGTCACTGGCCAGTCCTGCATGTCACAAAGCCTTTCTGAAAAAGAGGAAGAATGACGTCGTCCAGAGGCCGGAAGAGACGCGCAGAAAGGACAGAGGAATATGAAAAGATGAGGCGTATGCGGAGAACCGCAAAGAAAGCAACAAATACCAAAACTGCAATGCCCAAAAGCAGTCGCAAAATTATTAACCAAATGATTCAAAATGTATGTCAGGTGCTCCCAATTTATCAAATCTTTTCCACACTGTTGCATAAATCTTCCAGTTATTACATAGCTGTATGTTATACACGCCACGTTAGAGCTACAAGGCTCAAAAATATCTTTGGCAGCCTGGCCTAACGTGGGCATGCGAGAGTATCAAATACCTAGTAATGCTATGTTGAGTGTTGTTACTCATCATTATTCTAAAAAGCAGTCTAGCAACGAAGACTGTTGTGTAATAACTTGCGTTTATGCTATTATACCACAGGTATACACAAAATGATTCTTAAACCACAAAGGGAGTGATGAACCAATAGCTTTAGAGCATCTGCTTTTAAGACTAATTACAATGAATTCAACTGGAAAAATCAAACAAAAATGTTACATCTGTGTTCTTTGGTAATAGGATTATTATATATATTAACTAATTAGTCAAGTGATGCACTTCTATAAATGACAGAGGTCAGTAATTTGCACTGAATCGAGGTTAATTTTAAGCGTCATCAGCAGCAATCCTTTTACTTCCTCAGCATGCTGCGACAAATCATTGAAAAGGCTTCTCAATTTAAAACTAATGAGTATAATAGGTGCAGCCAAGGGTAACAAAGCTCTCTCCTGATTCAGTGTTTGCAGGAAGACTCATTAAAACCAGAAATCTGTCATCTCAAATTACTTAAATTCACTCCTACTCCAATTGCACCAGTGCTTACATCACTGTAATAGGGTACGGTACCTTAATTACATTTAAATAAGATTATTTTAAGCCGCAGCTCCAAATGTTACAAAAACATTAAAGAACTTAGATTCTTTGGAACAAGGAATGATGGCTTACAGCCCCTTCAGCTTATTGGTGTTCCTCATAAAGTTTTGTTGCAAGCCTTAAAAAATTCAGCCTTTATGATAATAGATAGCATATTCTAACACTGACAACATTCAACTACATCTAGTTGAGTACATTTATTTAAACGTAGGATTAAATTTCATGTTGGGTAGTATTTGTTTCCCTACGACACTTTTAAAAATGATTTATACCTCCCATGGGAATATTTTGCTTTGGTTTGTGATTACATTCTTATGCCTTACAAATATTTTTTTTCATTTGAAGATCATAAAATACCATTTAAAGTTAGGCTTCTCTTAAATGTCAGCAAACACTCCAGTTATGGACTCGCTGCCCCACTTCCTCCCACTGGTTTCTCATATCCAGCTGCTCTCCGCTCATCCTCCATTAATTTGTGGATGATGCAGCGCAAGAAGCGGAGTCAACAGGGATCGTCAGTAATTAAACATGAGAGAAAAGAGGTCACTGCGACTTTAGATGAAACAAAACCTTCATTAGGACATCAGACCCTGCTGCGTTTGCACAAGATGTAAAAGGTAGAGAGAAAAACCGAGAGATGCAAGTTTATCTTACGTACTGCAACTTGGCAAATTAACAGCCTCTGTTGTACTTTTTTTTGTGCTTATTTTAGCTTAATTTGTAGACACTAAATGCAAGTTAGACACCTGTGATATGACGCTGCACACCAATTCCATATTTCACTTTGAAAGAAGAAGAGCATGTAATATAGTTCATAGCTTCCTGACCTGATATATCGCTGATTTTTCAAGACAGTAGTGCCACACAGATTATACTCTTCAGTATCATAATACGTTTCTTTATTTTTTCTGAGTTGGCTGCAGTTTTTCAAGAGTGCATATTCAATTTAAAAATTATTTTCAAACATCCATAATATATAAACTTCACCAGAAAAAGGCCAATTTTAACCGAGAAAAAAAAAAAAAATCTAACTAAATAAAACGCCAAAGCTAAACAGTTTCTCTAAAAGCTCGATTCTGCACGTGGCTCAGGATGGTGGTGAGGTGAATTTTAAGCAACTCAATCAAAGTCAATGACATTGCATTTCATCATGGCCAACAGGCAACAGGGATGGGCAGTATGGGCTGTTCATCACATTTATAGGATGAACTTTATGGGAGGCCAGTTAGGCACACTAATGTGCTGAGTGAGATTTAAAAAAAAAAAAAAGTCTGCCAAATCAGAATGTTTGAGAAAGCAACTGGTTATAGAGTTCAACCCAAAGAAAGCACAGAAAGTTGGAAAAGTACCTCCAGTTTCTTGCCGTCTTCATCGTAAACGGACATGGTCACCTCAACGTTTTTGGGTGTCGTCTTACTCCCCTTGTCGAAATCCCCCTGAACCAGAGTCACGTAGATGTCGTTTCGGACGTCACCTGCAGGAAACAAAGATGAGAAAATCCATTGTTTTCAGTGTATATAGTGACATAAAATGTTTGTTTATTGGAAAAAAACTTAACATTTAAAAACAGCATACACTTTCTTTCAATTCTTAATATTCTTTGTTACAGCACAACTGATGCACAAAAAGAAAAAAGTCATTCAAATGAAAATGGTTATTTTCAGAATACTGAACCTGGCATGATTATCTCGGGGAAGCCCATCTTTCGAGCCACAGCCGTCGATCGATCCACCAGGTGAGGGAAGTCCTTCCTTATCTGATGGATGTCTCCTGGAAGTCGCTTCAGAGTCACCCAAAGACCTGATAATGCAATCAAAACAGGCAAAGACGTAGCTGAGATAAGATAGTGAGAGGATAGAAGACGTTCCCCCAGGAAAAGGCTAAAAAAAAACAGATTTCTTCCACTAATTTCCACTGACAATTGTCAGTGTGATATGTAGCAGCTGTAGGGCAAGACGCTAAACAGAGTCTATCAGAAGAAATTTGATTAGAGAAATATAATAATATAACTCGAGACATGAGAAAGTGTGTGTGTGTGTGTGTGTGTGCGTGCGTGCGTGCGTGCGTGCGTGTTTTAAGTTGAGTTCAAAGATAGACATGAAAAGATGGGTATGACTGAAGAAGCCCACAAAAGCCAGCTGCTTTATTCCCTTTTACTTTGCAGAGTCTGTGTTGTTATGAGTGACACATCCCTGACTGGTGAAGCTGGAAACCCCTTTGATATGCCAGCATGACTGAAACAGCTGCTATCAGCTCTCTCTGCTGTTCTTCCCTCAGTGCGGGTCAGAGCAGACCTAACATTTATCAGAGCACCATTTCATTGGGCATGACAATACAGCGGAGACTTGAAGAGGGGAAGCCCCTTCCTTCCTGCGGTCCGGATCCCTGAGATAGCTTAGGCAGCTCCACCAAGAAATGACTCAACATCGCCGAAGTGGGCTTGTGCTCACAGGAGATTCGCAACAATGTTTTACAGTTTAAATACGCATATGTTAAAGTTAATATGAGCAGTCTTTTTTTTTTTTTTTTTTTTAAATCTCTTGCACAGGACATGGAATATTGAGGAGCATTCGCTGTCCATTTTTAAAGTCATTTCATGAGCATTGATACAAAAAAATACTTCTACATACATCCTGCTTTAAATAACAAAAAACATGTATCTGCAGGGACTTCATTTGCAATATTTGATTGACTTTGAGAACTAAAGTCATTCTGGAATATCTATGGAACAAAAACAAACAGAAAAAAGAAAAAAAAAAACACACATACAATATCCAAACCTCTGTCTGGAAGCACTTTTCACAAAGAATGTTTCAAACTTTTCATTTCTCACAGTAATGACTCAAACCACCAAAGGCTGTAAAACTTCTAGGCATAAACTGAGGGGACAGCAGTCAATAACAGAATGCTAATTGGCAGATTATAAAACAAATAATAATACAAGTTGGTACAAACTGTTTCATACCCTCCGGTAGTTCTCTGTTTATACTTAACACATAAGTATATGAGGACTTCCACGCAAACGCCAGAGACAGACAAGAGACTATTTAAATTCTCAAGTTTACCCCACATACAACATAATCAACTTAGGACATTATGTTATCGCTGTGAATTTAGTGATTGATGCCTTACCTACAACATTTGAGAGCAGATAGTTGTTTCGGATTCAGTAGATTACAAACTTAAAGTTCTGGGGAAAAAAAGCTTTCTGACGTTGCCCTTCAAAGACGAAAGCCTGTTGACTGTGGCTGTGCGCAGGTGAAGTTAATATAAACAAAAACAAAAGGTACCTGCTCAAACAAAACTAGCAGATTATGCTGAACTGTATCTGCATCCTGATTCTGCAATGCAGAGCTTATAGCATGCAGTCAAATGGTTGTTGCAAAGCCCTTGGCTTTTTAATTTTTTGCTGTGAAATGGTTCTCTATGTATAGAGGATAATTTAATTGAACAAAGTTCACTGGCAGCTGTGAGGTGATTGCTGCCAGTGCTTCCATTCAGTTTGTATGGAATACCTGTAAAGACAAAATTTGTGGGTTATGGCCCTCATTCGCAATGTCCTTCATAATAACGGATCTTTCTCCTTCAACTAAATCACAGCAAAAATTTAAAAAAAACAACACTTCATCATCTTTACCAAGCAAATCAAGTGAATCCCTCATTATAACTTCCACGCTCTATAAAATTAATTTTCACAAAATAATTATTTTCACTAAATAATACGTCTACCCAGGTTATAAGATAGGACTAATTATCATTATAAACCTGTAACTAGTTCATGTCAAGGATTCCAGTTTTAGCTAGAAAATGACAAAACCAATAAAACTTACATTTTGCAGTAGGAGTGTGTGTGTGTGTGTGTGCGTGCGTGCGTGCGGGTGGGTGCGTGTAAACTTTTCACTGTACCTTGGCCTTTGTGATTGACTTCTTTGGCGGTGATAACTTTGTTGATGACCGTCTGCAGGAAGTCGTTCTCCCCTGCCACCCTGGGTGAAAAACGGGAGATGTTCAGCTGCTTGTGGCGAATGGCATCATCCAACGCCAGCCTGCAGTACATACACAACGGGCAAACACCACGGGGAGGAGCAAAAAAGACGGAAGAAGAAAGATAGAGGAGGAATGGGTTCAGAAGAGGTGAACAAATTGACGGGAGGGAGAAGAGAAGCGAGGTGAACGAGAGGGAGAAAAAGAGACACACACCGAGGAGTGATGTGGATAGTACGACAGCAATAAAGTCACTTGTTAGCAGTAAACAGTCAGCAGAATGGGTAGAGATAGAGAACATTTAATATAGGGAGGAAGACTCCTGGTGAAAAATAAATACTAAGTATGTTAAATTTCAGCATACTTGAGCATACTTTAAGTCAGATTAATCATGAGTATACTTCGAGTTCGTTTAGGATTAGTTAATTTGAAGGGTGACATTTTGGAACAACTAATTTGTGCTTAGTGTGTTTTAATAGTATTTAAATTGTATTAAAGCACAAGGTAACGTGTACTAAGTGTACTTTCACGTACTTTTTTGGAACAACTAAAGTTAAACTTGGTATACTTTGAGCATATAGCTTTTCATGCAATATAAAAATGCTTGATTAGTATATTTTGAGTGTACTATTATTGTGGTTGAATTTTGTTTAAAATATATTTAGAATGTATTTTAAGTATATTTATTAATTGGCATTACATATTTTATACGTTAGTAGTGTGATCGCAGTATGTTACAATTACACTTTAGGTTTATTATAATTGCTAATTACGTACACTTTTTAGTTACTTAATGTCTGTTATTATTCTTCTTTGCCACTTTGTACATTACATGCTTCATGCACAGTCTGTCCTCCCCCAATGTGTTAAAAATGCTAAGAGATGGGCTATGTAGTTTATAAGATTCTCATGAAGCCAGAAAACAGAATGGAAGAGAAGAAGTGCTCATGTTGGAATGGAAACACAACAGTGAATGCTGTCATTTAGGCCTGAGACTGAAGACATCTCTCTATGTTGGTTTTCACCTCATCTTGACATTAATGGACATTAATGCAGTCCTTCAGAAGTTAGAAACAAATCACAATACAATACATCAGCACGTATTTATATATTCATGCAATGAATTTCTGTGAATATAACCTTTTCAACTGGATTACTGTTTTGTTTTTTTTGCGTGTGTTTTTTAAATAAATGGTTGGTTAGAAAAGCAGACCGTAGAAATAACAGTTAGGGAGCGCAGTGTCTACGTAATATTTGCTTGCAACCATGGATCAATCTCAGAAATATGCAGTATAATAGCAAGTCACATTTTTGAAGAAGAAGGAGTAGGTTCTTGCTGCTTTGCTATGAACATTATAAAGGTACAAATCAACTAAGGTTTGTTTTTTTTTTTTTAGCAATGTGAAGTTCAGAACTGCTAGTCAAACATTTTGTATATTTTGTTCAAACTTTAACTTCACATTTTACAGTAAATACTTGGACAGTGGCCGATGTCATGATTCTAAAGAGAAAACACTGTCCAATGCAGTTTACCATGTTACCCAAGTTTTTTTTAGCTCATGGTAACATTTAACCAGTTGCCAACTTTTGTTCGCTAGCCCATCTGTACCCACAAATCATTGTTTTTGTAGGTTTGATTGTTAAATTAAACTACTTTTAATGACTCTAGCACTGGTCCATGTAAATTTGAGCAAGTAAAGAAATAAATGAAATAGCAACTATTTAAAATAAAAACACATTTAGCACAGCTGTAATAAAAGAAAAAAGCAACATAAAAATAACTTTTCAATAAAAGGCTATATTTCTCTGCTACTTCTAAGCTTTACTGGCAACCTGTCAAGGATGATCCCAGTTACCGTGGAGATCACAAAATGCTTTTCTAGAACTCCATTACCATTCCTGTGGAGATTACTGTAGCCCACATTATTACTGCAACTAGGTCTTTCACATAGTGAACATATACAATAATACTTTGTGGCACCAGGAGTTTTATTCAGTGACTAAAAATCTAATTTGGTCATAAATTATTCAACCATCAAGTAAAAAGATTTCTCTGGACACAATCCCACAAAAACAGTGGCAGTTAACAAGATTACCTTAATTATAATGGGATTTGGGAGATCTTACAACACCTGGTGTCAAAGATTCAAAATTTGAGAGAAACATGTAAATGCAACCACTAAAACTTTAAGATTTTACACATATATAAACAATTAAATTAAAAGCAAATCAATGTTTGTGGCAAAAAGCTCTTACGGCTGGAATGGGATGAAGTGCTGCTTGTCCTCGTCGTCCATTTTGCCTGTTATGATGTCTGTAACATCCATTACTGTAAAAACAAACAAAAAGAAAGAGGTTTGGAAACTTTTAAGGCGAGGATGAGGTACCATAGGCATGTAAGATAGCGATAGTTGCACTGTAAGTCTGCGTGGGGAGGAAAAAGCACCCATAGGTGATCTCGAATTACTTACAAAACACTTACCACAAAAACGACTTTGCCGTGAGAAAGAAATGAACTATTGGGACATTTTGCTGCCTTTCCAATTGAACATGCACCTTTTTTTTTTCTTTTTTTTTTGCCGATTCTTTCTCCTGAACAAAATTGATTGAGCTACTGCTGCAATGAACTGTGTGTACCGGCTTTGGTTTCTTGTCCAACAGAAAGTACTTCTTGTTCTCTGCCTTTTTGTATGCATGTGTTACTTTTCTGAGAAGATCAAATTATATCAATTAATCAATCAAATTTTATTTGTATAGCACATTTCAGCAGGAAGGCATTTCAAAGTGCTTTACATAATTAAAATAAAAACAGCATGTGACATTGAAGAAACGGTGAGAAAGAGATTTTGAAAAAAAAAAAAAAAAAAGATTAAATAAGATTTTAAAAAACATTAAAACCCGCACCCCTTTTAGGACTTCAGTTAAACGTAGTAATGGACTTTGACCTGAACCTTCAGAGCCACTAAGGCAGTCACAAAGTCGGCGTTCTATGACCTGAAGAACTGTAACATTATACAGTTACTTCTGCCAAAATAACTGACTGAACATTTGCTACCTATATGTATTTGTTATTTTTCCATAGGAAGTACTCCTGTGACCATGTGTCTGTCTGTGTTTAGTTTGTCTTTCCTGGACAGAGGCATTGCCAGAGGATAGTCTCTGTGATTTTAATCACAATAAAATGTACTCTTGATTCGTCTCTTTCTGGACAGTAGCTATTGTTCCAGTTACAAATGCTTGCTCCTTTTGATTTCCGTTTCCCATAGAAAGCACTACCAGCCCTGTGCATCTGGGTTTAGATAAGTCCTGGAGAAGAGTTACTGACAAAGTTATTGTTGCCAGAATGTGTGTACTCTCTTTTTTTGTTTTTTTGTAGGTGGGTTTATTCCAGTGTCTGCTTCCTGAACAGTATCACTAACAAAGTTATTGTTCCAACAGGCAGTATGTACTCTCTGTTTTAATCTTCTTTAGAAAGCACTCTTGGCTCAGCACTTCTGTGCTTTTTGTCTCTCGTTCTTGGACAAAGTCGTTGACGAATCCATTTCTCCTATTAACATTGTTTACTTTTTGTCTTCTCTCCCACAGACAGTTGTAATCGAACAGAGTTTTATTGTTTTTTTTGCTGCTCGGCTGGAGGATTCTGACTGGCCCCTGTCGCCGCATGTTTGCTCAGAATGAGACGTTTCTGCGTCACAGACAAATCGGTCCAATCAGTTGAAATTTGACTGCGTCGTCTCAATGCAGTCAGATCTACATTACTGTCTTAGCTGGACAGTATGTAGTGGAATGAGATCAACGACTGATTCAAATTCAGTTTGGACCATTTTGGACTCCATTTACCTGGTGTATAAGTTTGACCTGCTTGTCCTGTGAAGTGTTTTCTGGAGAGCCTTCTACGGAGGAATGAAAAGTACAGAAATGACGCAAAGGTCAAGCTGCACTTTCGACAATGTCGTACAAAATCAAGTGGACTGATGTCACACAGCTACAGAGACGTCTCCCCCGATTCCACAACAAGAGATGCATTAAGAAAACCATTGCTTTTAGCAGAGCCTGAAAAAGCCCTCAGTATTTTACAGAGAACAGGGGGGGCATTATTGACGTCTGTGCAGCTTACAGATGATGTGAATAAGAAACGACGCTAGGATGACCTCACATTTACTCCACTACCCAAGAGGCTACTGGACATGTACATAAAGCTTTTATAACTAATGGCATAGCAAGGCACAGCTATTAAAACAGAAAGAAATCTTCATGCTGTGCACAGTTGTAATAATGTTGTCTAAAGATAGGCCACCAATAAATCAGCCTGTCATTTACCTTCCCTTCAAGAGGAACTGGGGAGGAGAAGAGAAGGGGGGGAAACACTGAAAGAGAGACATAATTTTCTCTGTTGGACAACTGTGGGCTAGGCGCCAATCTAATTAGTTTACTATACACCTGGAGGTTTGCCAACAAGTGATAAAAAAAATTATATATATATATATATATATATATATATATAAAATTCTTTTCTCTCTACTTCAGCAAGGTCTCTGAATTTTAGCCAAAAATATGTATTGAGTCAGGCAGGGACCGAAGGCACCACACAAATTATTCACAATGAGGTTAAAAAGACACATAGTGCACAGCACACCCAATAAAGAACTGCTACAATAACAGCTCTTCTTGGTCTCTCTCTCTCTCTCTACACTAAAAGAGTGTGGTAGAAAACATAAGATAATCAATCATTGCTTTATGGGCTGATTGCCAACGTGAGGAATCACCAACACATCCAAGCAAACCGAAGCAGAACCAAGAGCCTTCCAGACTCGGTGACCTTGCGGCCCAAACATCGCCTGTCTTCAGATTTCCCTGCCAGCTAAACTTAAAGACAGCAAAGTAGGAACTGCGCATTCAGTTATGTTTGTTATTAAGCAAACTCCCTGATTCTGGACCACAGAGGCACTCTCTTTTCTTGTTCTATATGTTGGCAGCTCTGGTACAAGAAGCTGACAAGTTCTGATTTACATAATGAGAAGTGGGGAAAAAAACAACAAATGAGCAAAAACATCACATTGCAGTGGGAACACAATGACAGGTTGAAAGACAGACAACACTTTATGATGTTCCAGTTGCCAAAGGCAGCTCTAAGCAAATGGGGTTTTTAGCCTGATTTAATTCAGTCTTTCCTGAAAGTTAGTTTCGGAATAGAACTGAGCACTGCATCTTCATGTTTGGTTCTGATTCTGTGCAGAATAGAACCAGAAGACCCGACTGGTCTGAAAGGTTAATCAGGCAACAACCGATCTTTAATGTACTTCGGTGCTAAGGCATTCAGTAGTTTATAAACTAACAAACGTATTTTAATCCAAAGGGACACTAAATACCAGTTCCTATCAATTTAAACATTGTTAACTGTAGTGTAATTCTTTTTGATTAGGGCTTAAAAAGTCTTAATATACAGAATCTCCCTATATCTTTACATTAGTGGGAGAAAAAGTTAGCTAGACATAGCTTATTAATGGTACAGAGACTCAACACAATAAGTAGAGAAAAGCCATTGTTCTGAGTTTTAAACTGCGTTTTTTTATTACTTCAATTAGGTCTCCACAATATAGTCATCATAATATCAGCGTGTGCAAAGGAATATATGGTGTGCAATCATTTTTGGCTAGGGATTTCCAAGTGTTATAGTGCTGTTTTTCATGCTAATGTAATATTTAGTCAGTTGGACAAAATCTTACACAAGCTCACGTTGCTCACATTGAACACACATGGTGTTGCATAAAATGCTGAATCTGACAGATATCATGTAGCTTCAGTTTACCTGCTACTCCAAAGGGTCTTCTCAGGCCTGAAGTCAGCTTCTTGGTGTTGTTGTCCCGCAGCTCCATACGTCCCACTCTGACAATCTGACACACAAAACTGATCTTCTCTCTCTTTAAATCTTCACTGCCCAAGTCCTACAGAGGAAGAACATTTCAATAAAGCATTAAAGGCAGATGATGCCTCGCATTAAGAGTCTCAGCAGAATGACTTCTATACGTCGACGTGAGAGAAATGCATATAAATGTTTGAGCTTGATCACAGATCAATTAATTTAACTTCCAAAAGTGCTCATACCGTTGTAAAACAGCCAAACATTTCAGCAAAAAGTGATTTCAGCTACTTTTGAGAATGTGGCGAAAAATGTGTTTCCTTTGAGGGGTGTCGACCAAAACCAGCAGAGTTGCTTTCAGCGCATGCACACCGACGCTGCTGCAGTTGGGCTTCCATTAGACAGAGGCGACTGCCTCAGAAAATACATATAGCAAGTCTTGATCTTACTGAGAGAGCTTAACAAACACAGGCTCTCTGCAGAGAGGCTCCCAATTGCCTCATAACATGGCTGAATAAACAGAACTACAGTCGGGCGAGCACATGGACGGACACACACACGCGCACACACACAAAATAACCAACGTTCACACAGCCAAACACACTCACCGTAAAAACCGCCCGCAGGTTATGAAGCTGGTCGATGTCTTTCACCAGGCCGGAGCTCGACCATTTCACCAGGTAGTTCTCACTGTGAGCGAGACGAGAAAAATAGTAATAAAAAACAACATTTCCAATCTTCCCTCCAAAGGAAACTCATACTTTCAAGAGCTTAACACTATTTTTGAGAAGCAAAGTGTTTTGCAAAAGTATGCATGGTTGAGTTTCAATGGATTTTACTGCGGTTTTAATAATGGAAAAAAAAACATCACAAAGAAGTGGATAATGGTAAAATAGAAAGAAAATGGTTCAAATAAAAACCTAAAAATTTAGTGGTAAGCCCCGTCAAGTCCATACACTGAACCTCTTTTTAGACAAAATATTTTAAGATATGCCAGCTACCAGCTTTGAAATTTCTGGAGATCGAAATCCTGACATGTTCTTTTTGGCAAATGAGCTCAAACTGAGTCGGACTGAGTGGACAGTGTTACTTTGACTTTGCCAATTGTAATTGTCACAGTCCTGCTGAAAAACATTTACCTCAGCTCTAGTCATATCTTTGGTTGCCTTTAACAGGTTCTCTTTAAATATCTCCCTCTATTTCTCTCCATTCATCTGTCTTGTCACTGCTGAAGAAAAGCATCCCAATAGGATGAGGCTGCCATCGAAATATTTCACCATCCAGAAGGCACATTCAGGGTGATGTGCAGCTTTATTTCTCCAACTAAAACTGCACAGGACCATTGAATTTATTCTGAGATTAAATTGCACACTTCATTTTCAAACTAAGTAAAGGCAGCTGATTTAACTGGATTTTACTTTAGAGGATCAAGAGAAAGAGAGTCTGAAAACAAATTCAAGGTACACTTTTCAGATGAGTTTTACTACCACTTTACAATTATCCACCGCTTTGTATTGGTCTGTAACGATACAAAGCAGGGTGTAAAATAGTGTTTGAATGGCTCATGTAAAATGGAGCACTTCAACATGAAAATATAACATTTCCTACATGCATAAATGTAGAAATATTGTAATTTACTCTTAGGAGTCAGTTTTAGAAAAAAATATGGGTCAGAGTTTTACCATTTCAAGAAACAGGCTACACATCGGCCAGTGTTTTTTGTTTTGTTTTGTTTTTTTGATCTGCAAAGATTAATTTGGCATGGGGGGGGATCAAGTTTCCATATAACATTTCCCAAGGGATCCTTATCTTGGGTTTAGCAATGACTACCAAATTATGCATTACAGTTGCCAAAAATGTAGGACTGATGATAAATGCAAAAAGAAATGTCTCACTGAGCTCCTCTAATCACACAACTTTGATGTCAAATCCCTAAAAAAAAAAAAAAAAAAAAAGTAAATCCTTCGACTGCAGGGCTCATCTGATGCTGTTTTGACAAGGACTGCGCACATAAATTAGAAGAGGAAACGAAAGACAGAGGAGAAATCTGTAACCATGTAAACCTATGGGATACCTGATAAACTTTGACTCCACTGGATCATACAGGGACATGAGCACCTCTGCATCCTCGCCAATCTTACACACGACATTCTTCAGAGTCACAAAGAGGGCGAATGCCGGAGTGGAGGCGAACTTTGCTTGCCTCGTGAGATCAATATTCTGCTTCTGAGACTGTCGGAGAAACAGAGGAACGGCTGTGAATGTTTTATTTTCTTACCAAACGTGTGCAGTTGAGACTTGGGGCTCTGCTGTAGTTTAATGATAAAAAATAAAAAAGTGTGAGAGACTTACAAAAATGATTTCTTTCCTGAAAAAAATAATTAGTCAGAATTCAGCATTAAACACCGTATAAAAAGTCTTTAAAGTCACATAATCCGCTGTGGCTTATCTATAGTAAAATAGCCTACTATGTGTTACAATGTATAAGGATGTGTTAGAAAAGAAAAAACAAAGGGAGCAGATGAGTACGAATGTGATTTGAAAGATAATCTTTATGTTTGTCATGAGCTGATAGGTTGCGGTGAGGAAGTGGACACAGGTAGACCCAGGATGTGATGAAACAATGATGAATTTAATGATAATGATCCAAACAGAGAAACAGCACGGGGAAACAGGCATCAACGGGAACAGACGACATCAATAGACAAGGACCCGACGAAGAACACAGACAACAGGTGAGACTAAATACACACGGGCAATCACGGGAACGAGACACACCTGGGAGACAATCAACGGGGAAAGACGCAGGGACAGGACTAACGGGAAACAGGATCACACAGAAACTCGAAAAATAAACACATAGAAATACGGATCACGACAATGTTCTTATCGATCCATTTTTTTTTTACACAGTAATTTAATTTGCTCTGTACTGTATTGAGATAATGTCCTATGTTACATAAGTTGACAAAAGGTCTTTTTTGGGGGGGAAATTGAATAGAAAGAGGAAAAGAATCATGGACAATAAGAGTTGAAAAGAAGGTGTAAGAGGCATCAGGACAAAGAAAGTGAGAAGATGAGGCAGGTGATGGAGACCTAAGAGAGGTGAGACTGAAGAAGCAGTCTCCACGGCAACTCTGAACATCCCATTTCTGAACATGTCGTGTATTATCTTTTCTGGCTTACATATGTATCATTATAATGAATGCAAAAAAAAAAATTGTATGAAGGTTAAAAACTCTATAGAGTACATGCTTACCTTAAAAAGTGCATTTCAGCAGTAGGAGAAGGAAAAGAAAGAAAATGTAGATATTTTTTGTAAATGCATTATCTTAATTCCACAAACTGGCCTCCGCACCATAAAACTAAATAGAACGAGAATAACTTTTTTTTTAATTCATTTAGCCCATTTTCTACTTTTTACTTTTAAAAACCTGATGATTCATTGCTGTAGCTGGACAGAATTGTAGCCCGACAACAACCTGCATTGTCTTTCTGAAGATATATCCGGGTTCTCTGTAAAGAGTCTCGACAGTATGAGACAGTAAAAATGGTTAACGACGGCATCCAAGTTAGTCCGGTTGTATTCAACGCTACCATCGAGACACATTCACAGTACGTAAGCATAGATATGACGGTCAGAGTTGAGTTTTAATTATTTCATATGGGATGTTGGAGCACTGTGGGCTGTTAATAGTTCATACCAACCTGTTCATGTTAACCTTACCGTCACAATGATGGCAGAATATATGTCTATCAAAGTGAACTCAGCATTTAATGTCTAAATGAACTCGATTTACTGCTGGCTTCTTCTCCCACGCCATTACAGAGATTCTTCTGGTTGTTCTAAATAAAAGATCTTCCTCTTATTGCATACCTCACAACATATTGCCTGCTAAGACTCGACACCAAAGCTTTTAAAAGCCGATTGAGAACATATTTCTAATGGAGGAAAACGCCACACCGTATTAATTTGCTAAGCAACTCACAGAAGTAATTAACAGATGTTCTGACGTTGTATTTTTGCACCATGTTCTTTGTCTTTGGTCTCCAAAGTCGGTCCTTGAGGGCCAGCAGCCTACATGTTTTAGTTCTCTCCCTGGTAGTAGTAGCAACCTTTTCAGCATGCCAATGTTCTTCTTAGGCCTTCTAAAGAGCCATCATTTGATCCAGGTGCGCTAAACCAGGGAGAGAACTAAAACATGCAGGATGCCGGTCCTCCAGGACCGACTTTGGGGACCACTGGTTTAGATTCAAGAGGAGGGCCATAATCCTCCCTCTGCTTACCTTCTCCTCTTGGATCCGGTCCTCAATTTGTTTGGAGGCCGCCTCGTGTTCTCTGAATAGGCTGACGGTGCTGGTGAGCTCCGGGTCCAGAATGTTTCCATCTTTGTCTCTGACCACCAGATCAAGGTCCAAGTATCTTGAATTGAAGAAGAAAAAGGCGGCGAAACATATTTCAAAACGTGTCAGGACGAACGACAACAAAAAGGCAAAAACACATGGTTGCATTTTTTTTTTTGGGGGGGAAAAACCAAACAGCATGTAGTCACTGCATGCTCCCAGTCAGTTCCCTTAGTTGATGCTCATATAATTTTCCCCTCTGCTCCACTGTTTTCTTTCAAAGCTCGCCTGGCTTTTCTTTCTCCCTCCAGTGTTTCTGCTCTGGAGGGACTCAGCAGAGACAACAGCGGGCTGCCAACACGCACCTAATGGTTTTCTTTTTAAACACATCAGTGTCTGCCTCTGCAGTGGCAAAAGCAATATCTCTACAGGACCAGGATTTAAAGTTCCATCACAGCAGCAGAATGGAGCTCCACAAAACTCATTGCCAAACAATTTTGTTGTCTTACTGCAGACACAGTGAAAGTCATCACTTTGTGATGTAACACCCTGGAGTTTGCAGAGGCAGGAATACAGTGGCTTCCTACAGTTGCATCTTAATGAATATGAACATTACTGAAAAGCTCATTTGTTTCAGAAATGTTAAACATTTTCAAAGTAATATGCAATGCTTATTTTCGTCTTAAGAGAGGAATTTGGACACCTGAGCTAGCCGTTTCTTATTTTCATTAAACATTTTTCCTTCCACTAAACTTTCCGTTAATATGCTTGGATACAGAACTGTGAACACCGAAGTGGTTCATTTCTGCAATAAATGTTTAGATTTTTCTACTTTTATGTTCTCCATAATTATTGAAAATTAACAGAAATAAACTAATTAAATATATCCTTCGGTGTGCAAACAATCTATATCGTTATAGATTAACATTTCAAAGATGTTCAAATGTAGTGCCCTAAACCTTCACTCTAATAAAGCACATTTTCCAGGAAGCTATACGCTAAATTTTTTACTTTCTTCTGAAAAGAAGAATTATAATTCAGGACAGGTGGAGGCTAAAATCCTTAAAACGAAATGCTTACTTGTTGCCGTAGTCTATCTTGGAGGTGACCTTCTGTTTGAGCTCAGTGAGCTCGTCCTGCGGGAGGGTGCCAGACAGGATCTGTGACCGCCATTCGATGAGGTCGTAGATCATGTCACGGACACAGTTGAACATCTCGCGCTTGTCCCCCTTTTAGACAGAATATTGTACAACTATCAGACATGAAGAAACTAAATGCCAAGACGTACTAAATCTGAACAGCAGGTTAGCCACTTTGTGCTTCATTTCTGCGAGGACGTAACGTAATATATTTGTGTCAAAACTGGTACAGGCTGACGGATATTTGCACCTTTTTTTTTTTTTTTTAGAAAGAAACATTTGCTGTCTCTGTGTCCTTCACCGATGTCCATTAAGTCTTTCTTTGTTGTTTAAAATTCTGGGAAAAAGGATAGAACTTTGTCATTTACTTCAAAACTTATGCATATATTCAGTTTTACATTTTTGCATAATGGTCCAAAATTACTTAAATCTAACTTTCATGTACAAGAAACAAACAAACAGATTAAGCATTTCCATCGTTTAGTACAAAACAAAAACACCCAAAATTCATATTTAAAATGCTGTGTGTGTGAAAAACAAAGTACATCTTTGGTGCTTCAGTGGGATTTATGAAGGAAAAAACACAATTATCAGCAGGGATGTCCACAGATATAAAAGCAGCTGCCACTTGCATCTGCAGCACAACAATAGTTCCTATAAGCTCCAGAGGACACATTTATATTCTCACACACAATGGTGGAAAATATCAGCGAGGAACTTATAGGAAAAAAATTATTGCTTCCCATCAATATGAGATTATTTCTGAACAATATGACCAAGGAATATGCAGAGAAATCCCCTGGTGAACAGAATCGGTCAGCAAAATGTCTCAGAAACTCCTTTACTGGTGAGTTTCTGACACAGGTTGAAGCATCAAAGGTTTGATGTTTTAACCTTTGCTGTGGTATATCCAGTTTTCCATATCCTGCATATGGAAAACTGAGCATTCTTTTGAATACACACTGCCGTTTTTGTAATGCTAACCACAATAATTTAGCTACTCATTAATAGAAGACGCTAAGCAACTAAATTAAAGTTTGTCACTCTACAGCAAAAATGCTTATTCACAAGTGAAAAGAAGACAATTGCCATTCTTCCTAGAAGTGAGATGCTGAAAGAAAAGGAACATATATATATATAGAAGGGCTGTTTCTACAGGACTCTGCTAGCATGCTAAATTGTTCAGTCACTGTAAAGTTAGAAAAACATTTCATTAATGTTGCTATTTGTGGAAGGACTGTGATTAGAAAGTCTGTTTTCTATGAAAAGAATACTGCAATTATAATTAGCTCCTAGTGTGCTGAAAACAAACTGCAGCACATCAGCATAAACACAGCAACTATCGTGCACAGCGGTAGAGGGGAGATGATGCACCTTGCATTGAAATAATGTGTTTTTACAGATGAAGTTTGGTCAAAACAGAGACATCAACAGAGACAATCGTTGAGAAATTCCTAAGCAAATTTATTTAAAAATAACTGAAAAAGCAAACAGCCAAATTACCCAGTGGCCCAGTCAAAGTCCAGATCCCAACTTGATCAACATGTTATGGTGGGACCTTTACAGAGCAGTGGCTAAAGTTTAATGAAATGAATCATCCACATCTTTTTTTATTATGGCTTTGTCTCTGTTTAATAGATAATGAGAGAGGAATCTGCTGTTTCGTACACTTGATGCTTTACTTCAAAAAAAGAAAAAAAAACAGAAAAAAGTCTCTTCAGTACACACTGATACAAAATGTCCCAGAGCAAAAAGAGAGTGTCTTTTGTTTTCCACACTTATATGCTGTGCATCCAACATAAGAGAGAGAGAGAGAGAGAGTGTGAGTGAGTGAGTGAGTGAGTGAGTGAGTGAGTGAGTGAGTGAGTGAGTGAGTGAGTGAGTGAGTGAGTGAGTGAGTGAGTGAGTGAGTGAGTGAGTGAGTGAGTGAGTGAGTGAGTGAGTGAGTGAGTGAGTGAGTGAGTGAGTGAAGCTTTTGGCAGGATGACTCACCACATACAAGTCCCTCCATATTGTAGCCCACTCCCGCAGCGTTGTTGTAACCTCCTGAACCAGAGGCAGCTCAGTGGGAATAACAGTCTCCTTTTGCCTGCAGTAACAAAGAATACACAATACAACTTTATTCCCTTAAAAACAACAACATGTGAACTCAGGAGGCATGTCAAACCCACGTTGGATTACACCTTAGTCTCAGTTAATATTTGATTTAATCAATAAGACAGTTGAATGAAGTATAAGTACATGGCGGCAGTTCAGAAACCTATGCAGATGTCACTTGAGTAAAAAAAAAGAAGAAAAAAAAACTAGTTTCTTATTGTGGATTATATTACCGTATTTTCTGCACTATAAGGCGCACCTAAAAACCTTCAATTTCCTCAAAAGACAGTGCGCCTTATAATCCGGTGCACCTTATCTGGACCAATACTGAGCCACAACAGGTCTAGCAACTAGGTAAGCAGCCGCCGACTTCATTTCGCCCGTAGAAGAAGAAGTGTGCGATGCATGCTGGGATAGTTGTCAGAACGCTGGTTTGTAATCTATTAATAAAGTTTGACTGACCTATCTACCTACCGACCATCTAGAATCAGGTCGTCTGCAGGTCATTTAACACCACGTTCTCCACGAATATGCTGTGCGCGAACAGAGAAGGGTGACCATCGTCCGGCCACGCCCCGGCCCAGTCGCGGAAGGCTCTCCTTGGCGACTGGAGTCGGACTGTTTTGTTGACATTCACTTTAGTGCAGCTCCATCTAGTGGATGCATAACGCAACTCCAGCCTCTACTGTAGCATCTATTCTATGCGCCTTATAATGCAGTGCGCCTTATAGTACGGTATATTAAATGCTATTATTTTGCATCCATCTCTAACTTGACAAAGTGGCAGCAGGTAACGCATGATTTAACAGCGGATTAGGAATGCGCAGTCTTCTTGTTAACACATCTAAATTACTTTCCCCTCCCACTGATCAGAGCAATTTCTGATAAAATCCACTGTTCCTAAAAATAATCAACCTAATTCCAGCATTCTGATCTCTGAGATACACAGATTTAAAAAAAATAACAACATAAAGATTTTCAAAGCTTTACTACTAAGGAAATGCCCTTAAAACAATGTTTACATTTAGATAATGACAGTAAATTTCTAATCTTCCTCTTGATTGGCCCAGACTGGTGATCATCCAGCTGGACCAAAAACAAGAAATCTAATCTTTTTTTTAATCAGTGAATATACGCAAGTCCAGCTTTCTTTTAGCTATTTCAGCTTTTAGCTTCTGTTTGTCGCGAAACAAGCTGCATTTAGAAATATGGGTGACTTAAACTAAGGATCTACATTTTCAATTACTGCTACTACCTGCTATTATAGGAATGTTGCTCTTGCTAACTGCTACACTAGTATACAATGTAATTTTTTAAGACTGTTTAAAACCTCAACACCCCGTGGAAAAAAGGCAAATAAAAATATTTTGAGTTCTACCTTTTATGCTCTAGTATTCTAATAGCCATGCAAAACTGGGAAAGGAAGTCAGCGCTTTACATCATTTGAGATTCATTACAATTTTCAATAGATACGATTTTGTAAATGGCAAAATTTCTGATCACAGGACGACCTTGTATTGACATCTGATGGTAAAGATACTGACCCACTGCCTTCAACTGTGGCATCCTTTAGGTGGATGTAGCAAGCAGGAAATATGCCCTGCAATAGGAAAGAAAGAAATACGCAACACTGTTTTACAGAAATAAACACTAGAATTGTAACAAATTATGTCACAAAGGAATCAAAGTCTTTGTTTATCAGTCACTTACCTTTTTTGATTTTCTCCTCAGCCTGTATCCTCTGTACCAGGCTAGTGACAAACAAAAATAATACATTTTGTTTCCAACTATTTAGCATACAAGACAAAAAAAATAAACTTCGACACAACACAATGTATATTTAATAGCCAGTCAAGAGTTAGAATAACTTAACAGGAACTGAACTGAACTTTCCTTTTACTGAGATGACAAAAGGCCTTTTTACAAAAACCCAGCTGACAATGTAGAAGTTATTAAACAGCATTTCTCTCCACCAATGTTGAACTTTTCAAATTGAAAATATTTGCAAAAGTCTGAAAAGAGAATGAAAAGCTACTTAATATTCATTTCCAGGTTGTCGGCTTTCATCAAGTGTCAGTTCTCACCTTCATATGTCTCAAGTATGTGCACCGTGTCTCCGATCTGCAGTGACAGCTCCTCTTCTCCCCGGGCATCGTAGTTATAGATTGCTTAAGAAAAAAAAACGAAAAAAAAAACAGAGGACAATATATGAGAAAAGGATATTACAGGTAGAGGAAAAAGGCAATAAAGTATTTGGCTCCCTCGAGGCTCCAAATGTGTGTCGCTGCAATGTGTAGTAAAAGTTAGCGCACGTTTACACGACATGCACCCAACACTCTGTGTCACAGTGTGATGGTTGGGTGTAGCACCAGTTTGAGCTGTGACATCAACACACTTCCACCACCTACTGCAGAGAAATCAATACAAGAGAATGATGTCAAAAACAACACTGATGACAAAGACAAAATTACCTGAAGCAAGACGAAGCAAACAAAACATCTGATGGCAATCTGGACTGTCTCCAGACAAAATAGTAAACAATACTTGATTACTTTTTCTTTGGTTAATTTTATTTTTTTACTAGCCATGCAGTAGAAATTATAATAACCTAATGTCTTGCTTTTATAGACGCTGTGCTTTCATTTCTGGATCTTAAGAGGAAAATCAATATGCAGTCATAATAAAAAGCAGTTTGTTTACAAGCACCTTCAGCCCGAGCATTGTTTTCAACACGATACCGTAAAAGAGCACTGCAAAAATTTCAGTCCAAAAAATAAAAGTGATGCACTAGTCAGTCAATTCAGAGATTTGAATTGGGCAATATTCTCTCGATTGGTGATCGGCAGGTGAAATATCGGGGGGGAAAAAATCAATCATTCTGTTGAACAAATCTGGTTTCAGTTTATAAATCCATCAGCAACAGCAATTATCTTTCATCCAAGTTTTTGAGTTTAATGAAAATCCAATATGATTAAGAATGATCTTGTAATTCCTTAATTTTATACTGGATTCAAAACTACTACTTTTACTAAAGAACCAAAAGCACTTTTTTTCCCAGAATGTTAAGAAACACTGAAATAGATACCAGTCAGGAAAAGCAGATTACTTCTTCCGTGTATACGTATAATACGTGACACAATTAAAATGACAATAATTATAATTTTTTTCAAGTATCTGATCACAGGTGCAATTGGAGAAAAACAGTTTAAAAAGAGGGCAAATTTATTAAACAAGAGAAAAATTATTGATGTGCACATATTTTATTGATGACGATCACTTGAGACACTTAGGTCTACATTTTAGACAGTGGTACCAAAAAAAGTGAAAATGGTGGCTTGACATGCAAAGTAAGCTACAGCAATAATTTCACAGCTCGAAGGTTAATATTTAAGCCCAACATCAAATCCCGTCTGTATTCAAGGAGCTCCACTGCAGCAGAGAAGCTGGATGAGTACGGCACAAGAGTATCAATTGAGGTGCGTGTAATGAAGCTGTAACAGAAAGAGCAGGAGGGCTTTAGTTCTTGTGGTAAAAGGAACGCTATTACGCGTGAGCGAATTACAGGGGGGAGGTGGGGGGTGGGAGCCTCTTGAATGTGATATAAGAACCATACAGAGTACATTAAAATAGAGACAATGCAGAAAGAAGAATATGTGAGTAGAAAAGTAACCAAATAAGCATCTAAATGAAGGCATCAATGTCCTGGTGTGTGAATGCACACTGAGCCGCTTGAACCGAGGTTTCCAGAGGTGAATGACTGCTTAATTAAAAAAAAAAGAGGAAAAAAAAGACCATAGCTTCAGGCACTGCAGCCTTCCCAGCAGGTTTATCCTGCAAGTGTGTTATCCATTCCCCCCAACCCAAGAACCACCTGCCACTTGAAGCGCTCATTACAGTTCATTAGAGAAATCAGGTGGGACGTGCCATTCTTTTTGGTTCCCACTAGCTCTAGGGGTCTTATGTCTGACAGCCATGCAAAACAAAGTCTCTCTGCTTTTGTTGCCGTTGGACTCCAAACCGTTTCATGCGTCTTGCTCCCACACAGAAAATAAAAAGCGTGTCTTTTCAGCGGATTCTTTCAGAACAAGATGTCAGTCAGTTTAAGATGCTAATCGGTAAAACTTTTAAAAGTCCAGTTGTTGAGACTCACTGACCAGCAGGACGGTTGAAAGTCACATTTCTATTGCAAATATTTTATTGTACCGTCAATTTTTAATTTAAGCAAATAAATAAATACAAACTAAATTGTTTAAACTGAGGGTTCACCTATTGCAGTTTGCTGGCTGATCGCAGATTATTGATCTTTAAAAAAAAACCTGACCTGCACATTCCAATTTTAGCCGATTTCTTTGTCTGAAAAGTCGCTAAATAGAACAAGAAAGTCGCTGAGTTGTTAACAGTGGGGTGACTATTGTTTACCCCAAACGTGCAGACATGACCCGGTGGGTGGGTGTGTCATGGCAGAGCAAAAGAGGACAATGGTTGATTTTCAGACCTTTCCTGAAGTAGATGCAATCGGTGGAAAACAATCTGCTTCATATGCAAGAATCAGCTGACCACAGACATCCCAAAATGAAGGAGATCAAGGCCTACTTTAAACTTACACCCCTACTTTAAACTTACAGCATTTGAGGGAAATCAAAAGGTACTAATGATTGTATATTTGGTTCGACAGCTTCAACCAAAGATACTGATATTTCCCCCAATTCTGATCATCTTAAGAAGTTGAGAGAAAATGTAAGAACAGCATTTTACTAATATTTTCAAAGTAAATTATTCTGTGTTAAATTGCCTTTGACATCTCATGTTATAGAAACACATACAAATCTGCCTCAGAATGTAGATCCGGGAGTCTGACGCCAACTAAAATGTGCAAATCCAACACCATCCATGACAGACTGAGGCTGAACATAGGTTGTGCGATGTCAACTTAAAAGTTTTATCACAATATTTTGTGGTAATGTTGTGATGATTATTTTGTTTTTAGGCAGTGACGGCATGTCACAACATAATCTCTCTAGCTGCCTAATTAACAGCTCACCAACAACAATTTTTGAGTCTTACTTCCTCAGTAACAGCATCCACAACCAAATCATGTGTTAGTGCACAGCATGTTGAATTGCAGACGTCACTGCAATATTAATGTGCAATATTGCAGTTGCAAAATATCTTATATGTCATGTTTGCTAATAATATACTTAGTCATTTGGGTGGAGTTTCACTGCCCTTTATGTCCACACCAAAAAATATTAGTTACCAAGATCTGAAAGTTCAGACATCGTGGGTACTTTAATGGATACTTTAATAAAAGAAAAAAAACTAAGCGAGGAAATGTTGTCATGGCAACATCCAATATTGGGACTCATTCCTGGGAACGTTGAGTTGATGTACAGGGGGGAAGCTCAACAGGTAGATGGCTGTTAAACTGGTGGTGAACAAAACATGAGACAAAATTCCTCATCAACTGTGTGTTCATATCTATTTAAGCATTGCTCACGCTAATTTTTGTTAGCATGCTGCTAATTATGCAAACAAAAAAGACGCATTGATTTGATGTATGTGGACTATTTAGCAGTCCATTTTCTGTGTGGCATAGAGAGAGCATGAAATTGTGTCTGTCGGCTGTTAAATTCAATGCTGTTGTTTTTGTTGTCTGTTTTCACAAGCATGTCCACAGTGCACTTAGTCGTCCCCAACAACAATCTAACGAGCCCGACGAATCCTCCAGAATGTGAGCCATTGGCCGACAGCAGAACAAAGACAAGGGCATTCATTCCAGCCCCACTAAAACACAAAAGGTGCCTAGAAAGATAGAAAACAACAGAGCAATCAAAAGGGAGGTGGGATTAATCTGTGTTGAATAGTAATGGCAGAATAGCCACTCTGCAGCAGTGGTAACAGTCAATTAATTACCGTTTCAAGCTAATGTATGCACGCAAAGATTTTTTTATTTTTATTTTATCACATAGGAGAAACTTATGACATATGTTGTAAATTTTTTTAAAAAATAAACCAACACAATGCCTAAATATGAAGTAGAATGAAAATTATACAAAATGTTCAAAATTATCTTACAGCTGAATTTTTTGACAAAAAGGGTTTCCATTCCGACTTCTTTACTCTCATTTCCCTAAATAAAACCTGTGCAGTCAATTGCCCTCAAAGGTCCCTTAATCAGTAAAGGGAAGAAATACTGAGTGCATTTCTATCCTAATGTAAAACAAGCAGTTCTGTAAACACCTCATAGGATTGCTGGTGAACACTGGTGGACAAAGCATTGTGAAGATCGAGGAAAACAGCAGACGTGCGAGGAAAGGTGCCCTGGTCAGAAAAGAGCTAGGCTGAACAGTTTGGTAGAGAACACACGCCAAACATCGCATCCTTACAGTGAAACACGGTGGTGTAAGCGTCATTCTAAAGGGATGGGTTTCTTTAGCAAACAGGGAAGCCAGGACAACAGCAGGAAGCTGCAAAGGACTTGAGACAAAAGCAGAGGTTCACCTTTCAGCTGGACAATGACCTCTTAAACATAAAGACAGAGCTACAAAAGGAAAGATTTAGATCCACGCATTAAAAATGGTCTGAGAATATTTGGCAAGAATTTTTATTCCATCCGCTGTGATTGAGCTTAATCAATTTGGAAAGAAGACTAGGTAAGTATTTCAATTTCTGAAATTGCGCAAAGATCCAAAGATGGTGGAAACGCATGTCAAAAGAATTCGACCTGCATCTGCAGTAAAACCTTATTCTCCAAAATACCAACTCGATCAGCTGAATATGGATGCCCTGCAGACATTTATAATTTTATTAGAAAGTGTTCATTTTCCTTCCTCTTCACAATCATTGCTACTTCGCATTTGTCTATTACATAAAATCCCAATAGAGTTTGTGGTTGCCTGGTGACAACATGTAATAATGTTCAATGAGCGTAAAGACATTAAGATCAGCTTGAAAATCACAGTGCTTGATTGAAACCTGGACGAGTTCATCTGATTTTTGCATGTTATCCAAATGGCAAGACGAGCTCTGGCAAAAACAAAAACAGAACGCTCCATATTTCAACAGAACATGATAAAACGCCTCTGTCATCGCTTCCAATGAGACTCTCCGATTTCAAACAAATGGAAGCTGGGAGAGCCGGGGATATCCTCTCTGGGTAGAACTTTCTTTTTTTTTAATTTCTTCTTTTTTCCCAAACGAACACAAACAACCCTGGGAAGATGCTGCCTAAATGACGGCCATCTAACACAGCCCTGACATCCGAGGCAATCATTGCACAGTTTGCCGAAATCACCAAAGAGATTCCAGTCACGTGTGGATTAAATGACAGCTCTGATTACTCATAAACCTATATTTGCATATCCAAGTAAACTGATGTCAATTAGGGAGCAGCGAGGGAGAGAAAATCCATCAGAGGAAGAAGACGAAAAGCGTTAGGAAGTGGACCATGTTTTCCCTCGAGTATGGCATGCAAATTATTTTCTGGAAACGGGATAAACAGAAGCATCATTTGATAGGGAGTGAGGTGGGGGTTGGGAGGTATGGGGGGGGCTCATTACCATACATAACCTCTCGCGTAAGGGCGTGTAAACTCACAAAACATTATCATCAAAGGAGACGAGTTAGGAATCAAATTATGGAACTATCTACTTAGCCAGTACACGTCTACGCCCTTCTCTACAATTATAAGCAGCCTCATGTAAATGGTGGACTGATTGTAATTCTACACTTTGCACTCGGTAATGGCCTGCACTAATCCACGCACAGTATAACATATCATTACACTCTGAAGATAATATTGTAGGTTGATGAAGAAGGGGTGGAAAGAAGAAATAGCTCTAAAAAAAAAAAAGCTCCCTGGAAAGAGTCTGAGTCAACTGAGGTTTTTGTTTGAAGTCCCAGTAGGCAGGAGGCTCCGAGCCATCCAGGAAATCCCAGACAAAATGGATTCTACGAGGGGAGAAGCCATAAACAGGGCATGAGGCAACTCTGAATAAGGATGGGCTGGGCTACTATATAGTAACAGAGCTAAAGTGCAACTTTAGATTAAAACTTAAAACAGGCTTCTAGCTTTCAACTGCGTGCGCAAATATCCCACTGTTCCAATAAGGATCAGCGTTCGGTTGATCGTTTTTCAATGTCAAGCCCTGGTTGCATCTTTTCGAGCATCAGAGAACTCAAAGATGATGCAAATATTGAGCAATGCGTGGAAACTGCTTTAATGAAAGAAGTTTCAGAGAACATAATGGCTTTCTACTTCCACCTTACTGCCAAGCAAGTTGGAAGGGAATCTGTGAAAGAAGCCAAGGTTCGTATCAAAATGTCGTTTAGAATAAACTGGATGTGGTTTTCAAATCCAGAGACCGTGTCACCATGTATCTGCTCGCGTTTGTACAATCCGAATCATTCAGCAGCGACGTTTCACCCAAATCATTGATTTGTCAGCTGCCTATCCTGGAGAAATTGTGATCCAGTATTTCACAACTTATCCTTGCAAATGTCTCTTTTCAGAAAACTCTTCAAGACCATACGTAGTTCGCTTTTCACCATATATTTTGTTTCTGACAGAACCACTCTCGCAAGCAGGGTTGAAGTCAACCTGTTGTTGATTTTAGACAAAAGCAAAACGAGAATACGATGGTGACGATGAGCAGTGATTAATGTCATTAACAATACAAGTCGCAATAAAGTCACAACAGTTTACTGGACTTTAGTCATGGGTATTTATTTTTTAGTAGTGACACTTTAAAAAAGTACAAAACCAAGAAGAGCGCTACGTCACTGAGTGCTCACCAGAGACCATAAAAATAATCAGCATCATGCCATGAGAAATATATGCCACTATTTAAATACAGACTGACTAGTTTATTCTTTTCCAATTTTCACTTTGAATTTAATGTCTGGTGTATTTCTCAGCTACACCGAAGAATACAAGCATTATGCTTTAATTGGTGTCTGACTGCATAAAGTGCAGAGAAGAAGCTCCTCTTAAAAAGCTACAATTGAAACTTATTGGGCTAAACCAATACTGTTTTAAATCTCAAATCTATGCAGATTCCTGGATGTGAAACTGATTAGATCTCCACGTTGAGAATGATAGGGATATGTAGATAAATACAAAAGGTTTTGCCTTTGTTCAAAAATCCGGAAAAAGATTAAAAAAAAAACAGAAATAAGAAGTGAAACTGAAGAAGGAAATATAAATTTAATACAGCGCTTAACTTGAAAGGGGTGGACTTTAACAAGCATAGAGCGGGCTGAGAACACTCTCCCTTCTCTGTGCAGCAAGAATGAATAGAGGATGATTATTCCACTCCAGCTGCATTTCAGCTCTCAGAAGAAAGAAGGACAAGTTAGCAGAGAGTAGCTCCACAGACACAGATTACAGACAGAATACTCTATTACCAGAAGTTATATCTTACTGTAAATGACGAGCTGGACCTCTTATTATTCAGTATTTTGAGGCTACATAATTTTATAACTGTATTGTTTAACACATTTAAAAATACACAGTTAAACCATGCTCTCAAGTTTGCTGAAGACCAATGACTTATCTTCTTAAATAGAGGGATCCACGAATAGTTGACCTAAATGTGTTATAATTTTCTTAAATTGCTCTTTGTGATACAGAAAAAAAACTCAATTACTTCAAAAAATGCGCATCATTGGCTATATTGTTCATCCTAGGAGATTGGCGTGTTTTCACCAGCGCAATGCATGCTGTGTTGGATGATGCGGTTTTGGCCGCTCTGTACTGGAATATACAGAGTAAACACAGGAAGGCTAACTTTACCAGTGTTGTTCATTATCATATTGCATTTGACCAGTGTAAATTAAGACAAGGCTACACTATCGCTGTTGGCTATAATTATAATAAAAAAAACATAGTGAGGTGAGTCTGCATAGCTTCCCACACACACACGCACGCACGCACGCACGCGCACACACACAAACTTCAGAAGGACCTACATTTGTGCCCTCAACATTTCTCTTCCCTTGCAATGTTTTCTAAACAGAAGAATGATACTTTTAAAGCAAGATTGAAACTTTAAGCAGATATAAAACTACAGACCAATGCAATACGAACCTGCATTAGTTCCTAATTCCTAAGCAATCTACTAACATACCATTAAACTTTGTTTAAACAGCAGAGACAAAGTGTTTCTCCCCTCCCCCATATTCCATTGAAAACTCCTGACATTATTAACTGGAAATAGCTCCAGCTAATACTGGACAGTTTGCAAACTCCGCCGTATCAGTGTTATCTTGTACTGTTAGCACTTTGACGCAATTTAGTATAAATTAATATAGTTCATTTTCTACAAATTATTTTGACAATCCTACCGATACATATTTAAATATTTTTTTTGCAAATGCAATGTTTGGTCAAACTGGAATCTTTACTTCAGCCAAACTACAAGACAACCCTCCCCCCCAAACCCCCAAATGCAAAGATTCGATACAAAGTCATTCACTTGAGTGTAGCCAAAATATCCAAATACAGAGCTGCATTAGCAAGAGCAGAGCCTTTCAATGTGAGCGGAGACGATCAGCCATGCAGCAACTTTATGGCACTCAGATAAAGGGAAGCTTACAAAGCAGGAAGGCATAATTATTTCAAGTTCCTCTCTAATAAGGTTTAATAAGAGGTTTAAGTATTCAGACTGAAGTCTGATGGTTCTAATTTAGAGGGAAACTCAGACAGCGATGTCAGAGAAGAGGAGAACACTAACAAAACAAACCCATTTCCTCTTAGACCAATTACACACAGCAGCCTTTTAGCTTTGTCTGCAGTTGGAAAGTGGAGATAATGCTATTGTAATTAAACTGAAATTAATACAAGTGTAGCTGAGCTGCTAGACAGAGAAAGCCACAGGTCTTTTTCTCCCACTTGCTGGGCTGAACCTCATTGTTACTCTGACTCTCAAAAAAAAATAAAAAAATCCCAAGAGGAAATATTACTGAAGATACGACTGTATCACAATAGATGAGACCCTTCCAGAAGGAAATGCCGATGCTTTTTATGTCTTTAGGAAGTTGAACAATACTTCACGTAGCGAATAATGTACAAAGAAGTGAAAAGAGTACAACTTTATTGTTTACTGGAAGCGAAGGAGGAATTTTTTCCATGCACGAAAAGATAAGAAACGCAAAGAGAGGAGCAGGTGGCAAGAAAAAACAACTTGGTGCCAGACTTAGACGCCAAAGTCAGTAATGTCTTTTGGCACAACTTCCTGCCATTCACCACGCCCCTGTAGAGGCCTGTGGCCACAATATGGCAGTGCAATAACTTTACTGCCACCGCTTCTGTGGAGCTTTAATTGAAAATCATCTTCGTAGTACAACAGGGAGAGACAGACAGAACGAGCAGATCCAAGCTCTTTACAGAGCACTGAGCAAAGCCTTTCACTGAGAATTTCCAACACAGTGGTCTAGTGTTATTTGTGGGAGTGCATGCATGCATGCGGGCACGTGTGTGTGTGTGTGTGTGTGTGTGTGTGTGTGTGTGTGTGTGTGTGTGTGTGTGTGTGTGTGTGTGTGTGTGTGTGTGCGCGCGTGCTGGCTCCGCGAAGCAACCCAGCTTGCACTTTGCACACGAATCCAGAGCTGCAGAAAGAGTAATCTTTTGATTTTGCCTGACTCAGTTTTAAGTTTTTGGTATTCTTTTTCATTTGGATCTTTATTCCCCTTGAACTTTTTCACATTTTATCGCATTGCAGCCACAGACAATGTATTCTTTTGTGACAAACCACCAACAGAACATAATGCGTCACTGCATATTAGAAGCAAAACGAAAAAAATAAAATAAAAAATGAAAACTGTGGCATGGGTATGCAGTTTGGTATATTGACTCAAAATACAGCAGCAAACCTTTCTGTCTCTAGCAGCTTCATTGCAGAGATTGAAAGGTTTGCCCAATCACTGCAAAACAACTCAGGCTAACGCAGACTGGATGGAGAGAATCGGTGAACATCAATTTTCATGCCTTGCCATGGATTCACAACAGGATTAAGGGCTGGAATTTGACTGCACCATTCTAAGCTAAGTGTTATATGAAATCACTATTCCCATGTCGATGTCTGCAATGTTACAATAATAAAAGCTTGATTTTTAATTTGTTTGGGTCCCACCAACTCTGGCCATCTTCCCTCATACTGCTGTAGAAAAGCTTCCTGAGAGCATGACGCTTCCACCACCGTATGCATAAGGCAGTCCTATTAATACTGAGATAGATTTGTGCAATAACACATTATAGGTTTGAATAGTATTTTTTTTAGGAAAGCAAATTAGGCAAAATAAAAAAAAGCACACTTATTTTTCTTCTACTTCACAACATTCAGATTTTTGCTGCTTCAATAAGTCATAGACAGGTTTCAAGAGGTGCTCATAATTTCTTCTTTACCCAGTGGCACAAATGTTTGCAGCGCTTTTTCAAAAACTAGAATAGCTCAGAAAGAAAAATCAGCCTTTGCACAGAAATATGCACCAATTATTTCTTGCTCTGCTTTCCAACTCTCATGTAGCGAGGCTAAGGTAATTACCTTTAAGCGTTTATAGAGAAACTCTAGAATTGACTCAGCAAGTTTACTTTGAAACACCTTCGCTGACATTCAGCCAACACGATGACTTCATCGGCGTGACTCGCAACTTTTATCACTTCACATCTGCTGCAATAAGAGGTGCAGACTGACAACAGGAAATGCTCGCAACCTGTTCTTCACTGCTGCTATTTATAATCTTGTACTGGTGGCCGTGTCTTACCGAAACAGATGTCGCATACATTCCTGAAAGACCTGAGTGTTGTTGCAATGAAATAGCTTTCCAGAGACAGCTGGAAAATTGTTAAATACAGTAACGCTAATCCTAAACTCTAATATGTTGCTTCATTACCGGCATACCTCTGCTGAATTTTAAAAACTAAGCACAAGTGCAAAATTCGCTATTTTAAATTGCTGGGATAGTTGAGGGTAATTAACCAACACTATAATCCACTGAAGCTCTCTCTCTCACAGTTGGTCACCCAGGGAAACAAAGAACCAATGTTGCATTTGGCCTTAAGATTAATTTGGACCTCGGAAGTTGAAATCGCCAGTGACTATGCTCTCTGTGCATGTCAAAAGAACTGCATGTCTAACCACAATGTACAGACAACTAACACCACCACCAGCCGCCTTCTTAAGAAGACATGATATTAATAGCAGTCTAACTAATTCCCATGATTTTGCCACTAAAGAGACACAAATTTGAAACCTAAACTGATGGGTATAGAAGTGCATCTTAATACCCTTCAATATAATTGAAAGCTAGCCCACATATTGAAAAGGTAATTCACCTTAATAATGCTGTTATTTCGAGTGCATATACGGTGCATTGCAAGAACATACTTTTTAATAGGCCAAATATTTCAAATGTATTTATTTAGAGATGATTTTCATTAGCTTTAAATGATTAACAGAATAGAAATAACTCAGAAATACATATCACTGAGTCACTTTTTTTATTGAAGAAATGAACAGCTTGATTTTATTCAATTTTTCAAGATGCAGCTGTAATTGGATCATCTATAATCAAAAGCAACGTTGCCATGTTTGCAGAGCTTTATCCTATTTCTTTTCTTTTGAAACCTCAGTGGTTACATTGGCAGCACAAAGATAATGCGTGTGGTTTCTGTGGGATCTTTAGACGACTTGCTGGTTTCTTACATTGTGTTTATGGTGTATATATATATAAGCACACACACACACACATTAGATCTTAAAACAAAAATGGGGAACCTGATGAGCATAACTGCTGCACGCAAATATTTAAATTTGCAAAGAGGAGTACTCGTGGAAGGGGTGATGGACCCATGAAAATCCAATCTGTTCACCTATTTTTTTAAATAAAATTAAATTTACATTTCAGTGACATCTGCGAGACAACTTCATTTAAGTCCCTTAAGGTTGTTCACAAAGTAGACCTGCCAGTCACTGAAATCCAAAAGTGCCTCTTGAGTCTCTGAGCTGCAAGGTTCTGACTTTTTCTAAGTATTTAGCTAGGCACACACACACACACACACACAAGATACAAAAAACACACAAAAGGCCATTTCATCAAATGCCAGGCTTCATGAAGGGCCGTCTCCTGCTGCATGCAGGCGTCCCTCGCTCGTCTGCAACGACAATCAATGACTGACACCTCAATTACAAGTCTCCACAACAACCGATGGGACATTTTAAAGGTGACAAATGCAACGTTAATATGGACTGCTGCTAATATTGGGGTTGACATTTGTATAATCTGAGCAGCTCGGTGCTGTTAAGCCCTGTGATTTTCGTTGTGCATGAGTCTCGACATTAGAGGACTCAAAACCAATACAGCAAAATACGAAAATTTAACTCAGGACATTTATATAAGTAAAATAAACAGGCTGCGTGGACAGTTTATAACGTTTTGCTTGTTGATGCCATTGGTAATTACATTTAAAGCCTGTATACTCCATTATTCCCACTAGTTTACAGCTAGGTATTGCCTTTTGAAGTACTACTGAAGTAAAAAAAAAAGAAAAAAGTGGGTCATAATCAATAGGTAGCAACTGTGATAATGTAACTGAAAAAATATATTTGTTTTCTTATTACAGTGCATTATTATTAATGTAGTTCTACATTAATACACTTAGAGTAGATATTATCAGGGAAGGCTGATAGTGTTTTATATTGACAGTAGCAAAGGTTTTCAGACTGATTAGTGAGCAAAGGTCACCAGATAGGAAACGTTATTCAGAGGACCGTATGTAATATTTATAGACGCCACTATTAAATGCTTGTCGTCTATTTCAGTTGCTAACACAGATGATTAGTATTTCTTGTAAAACTATATTTGCAGGCATAAAACAGTTCTTGTAAAGCAGGTTTTCAACATTTTAAAACAAAACAATATTAGCGAGTTGACATTTTAAACTTAATGCTCCTCAATTTATATCAGAAACTAGTGCTGTTAGCATCACTAAATCAGTAGTTTCCTTATGTATTGCCTGGAGAATCTAGATATGTTAGCTATGAGGCCGTACCTTACCAAGATCAGTGTGTCCCATGACAGTTTCAAAGAATGAAACTTTGTTTTACATAGTTCAACCATCTTGCTCTTCCTGACAGACTCAATCAACAGCAGCTGAAGTCTTGCATCATAACAGATAATTGATGTTTTAATCAGATAAATTCTTTTAACTATGTGCTTATTAATAAAAACATTAACAATGCTTACTTGTTAATGTTACATTGGGTAACTTTAAGTCTTCTCACAGCAACAACATCCACATCATAGGGTGAGGCTAAAAGTGCAATGCAGTAAAGTTCTACTTGGTCAAACTGACAAACTAATGGTTGAGACAGTAATATACAAAAATAAACAAATTTAAAAACTATAAAGTCGAAAGACTTATTTCCGTTTCTACTAAATAAATGCATGGCTATGTTTTGTCCTCGCATCACACAATGTGTTCAAACTTAGCGAGTGCAGTAACTAAAGGTGTTGCCTGTTTGAAGACTCTCACCTACTAATCTGAGTTTACTGCATCTAAATTATGCAGCAGCATATGCCTGCATCCGTGACCTTTGCTTCACTTTGACATGCTACACACCATTAACCATCTGTCAAGCGAGCCGGAGCAGCACAGCAGGATTCCCTTCAGACAAAGGCCCAAGCTGCTTGGAATGTCCACAATCGATGCCGAGGAAACCAGGGAGGACACCCGTCCAAACACCCGAGCGGGAAAGACAGCCAACATGTCTCGCTGTCTTCTTGTCACACTGCATTTGTTCGTCTGACAATAAAGGAACACAGGGCCCTTTGTTGTTTGTCATAAAAGTTTACATACCTACAAATGTCAACTTTGACCACAGACACTATGCGGTGACACAGAGTCTGCCACCAATACAGAGACAATCAAGTCACATAAGCATTCAAAGCAAGTGGAAGGCTTTATTAGTCTACCTAAAGCAAATAAGATGCATCTTCCGCTTTCATCTTCCACAGATGATCATTCACCTTCAGGGCATGTTGGCTGAAATCAACATTGTTTACATATTTTGGGTTGTGACTTTGGGATGTGTGCCCACACCGAGCTTTTGGAGCTTGACACAAAAGTGTCCTAGCTTTGTCTCAGTGTTGAGCCAAGATAAAATACTGTGGAAGCACTTAGCTATGCACTGATTAAATAGGCCAGCTGTCATTTGTCTTAGCCACCATCTCACAGCAAGCCACTGGGAGCTGTACTATTAGAACTGCCTCACCGAGCAACACGGCCCGCAGTAAATATGTGATTCTCTTTCAGAATGAATAAACAGCAAAGTCACTCTGACCTCCAAAGGGAAAGGAAGAAGCATGATGATTTTATTGGAGTTTCTGGAAAAGGTAAATTAGGGCCATCTAATGGTTAAATATAGATTTAATTATGTTCATAATTGCCTTCTTATTATTTCAAGACTTTCACACAAATTTTGCACAGAGCATTTTACAAAAGTTTTGTCTTTAATGCAGATACATTTATTCAGTGGAGAAAAAAAATGAAATCTAAAATAAAGAAAATAATAGTTTTCAACTAAACAAGTGGCGATTAACACTTTATCTTTGTAAACTGATCAGAGCAAATTATTTATGTATGTTTTATATGACGTAACAAACACAATCACTTCAACTATCAACTTTTTAAAAGCTCAAGACCGCAGTAGTTTCAATTCGGCGATGTCATGCGTGTTGGTTTTAACATGGGTGCATACAAGTTATGATATTGTGGTAATTTTACTCAAGGTTATTATACAGAGGATCTCGTACCGTATCTGGTCAATAACTGAAGCACTGATGGGTTAAATGAGGAGAAGAATAGACCTGGATGAGCTGAGGTCTCATGGATCAAGGCTTCAGTATTCGAAAACAAATGATTTAACTCTGATGCACAAAGATATAAAATTAGAATTAATGGTGTTGGCTGAGTTTTGTGAGTCTGGCTAACTGCTAAGTGATGAGACAGTCACACACTTCCCACTTATCAAGAGACACAGCTGTGGTGCACAACACCAGAAGGAAGGATGTGAGAGTCAAGAAAAAAAACAAAACAGACCGTCACACAGCTTTGTGGATCCGTTGCGCACTTCAGAAATACCAGACAAACCCTGTGATCACTACAAAAATATAAGAATAAAGTTCTCCTCCTAGTGTTCAATGAGCGTCTTACCTTGTAATCAGATCTTAGTATAACTCGGAGGAAAAAAAAAAAAGCAGAGCCCCGTCAAGTTCTGTCAAGTCAACAACAAAGTTTATTCTGAGAAAGAGGGAACTCGGGGGTTTTCTTAAAAAGCTGCAGTGTTGCTGAAGCTGCTGTTGCTTCGTTAGATGTGATTTTAATAGACCGCAGCAGGGATTGCTTTCTCACCATCTCTTCTCTCATATTAGAGACGAGTCAACGTGAGATCTACTGATAACCTCGTTTAAAGGTGTTGGATTATTGGAGTACTGCATTGTTCACACTGAAATCTAAATCTTTATATCGGAAAATGTATAATATGATCTACCTGGTTTTATTTCTAACAGGAAAGCTACAAATGACAGATTGATTATGCGTCATCAATAAGATTTATTGTTTAATTTTTGACGCTGCCGTAAAAAAGTATTTACTCCACTACAATCGTTTCACACACAATGACAGCCGTCGTTGATGCACTCTTGGTGTAATTTTGATGGACTGGCCACTCCTGAGAAGGTCTACCAACTGCTCTTTGTTTTTTTGATGTGCCTTAGGAAAGGCGTGAAAGTGTTTGCAGAACGATTATAACACGATATCAAGCTCAAAAATCTGTCAATTTCACCCTTTAAAAGGTTTCCAGAAATTGACATTAAGTTGGGGGGAAAATATAAGCAGCCTTTTGGCATCAAATGCCAGCAACATGTGGGGGAGGGGAATGTCTGTTCCATGTTGATTTTCCCCTGAGACAAGTTATTAGTGGAAAGCAGCCTAATAAAGATAGGAAAATATTTCACACGAAACTGCTTCAATCAGGGCTGTAAAGAAGAATAAAAGACGCAACGTAAGAAACATATGGTAGGAATTTTAGTAAGTAGCTGAGACGGCGCTTTAATTGCAGCCACATTTGTTAGTTTACTGCACTCGGGAGGTGGGAGCCAATTTTTTATTTTTTTATTTTTTTAAGAGTGCTGGGCAGGGTTCTAATAAAGCACTTTTGGCTCAATTCAAGAGACAGAGCGACTGCATCTCTGTTTTCTGCTCCCAATGTGTCACTCACCGGTAACCTATTCCAAGAGAAAGCTCTCCGAAGTTGTCAGCTCCAAGTTTAAAATGGGAATCATAGCAACAAGGGTCCTGAAATTTAGATCCAAGTGTGTGTTCTTGTGTGACCGACTGTCCTTTCAGATAAGCCACCACTCTGTGATTTGACCCCCCCAGGAAGCATTTCCTCCTAGGCTAAATCTTAAACGATGGTGGGGGGAAAAAAACTCCGCATTTCCTGTTCTGAGTCGGTATTTTAATAGATTTCCTCGTGTTAAACTTCAGAGAGAAGAGAAAAGGTGTTAGGAATTTCTCACAGGCAATCTGTGCTTAAGTCTCAAAACTGACGTGTTGATTCAGTTAAATCATCTTTAAGCTTTCCCTGGGTTCTCCTTCTAGAGCTACAACTCTCTGAAGTCTCTCTTAAGGAACAGCAACATGCTGATGAAACAGAATTAATGAGGCAACATTTGAAATTAGCATCAAAAAGTATTTCCGGTAAATTCATCACAGAAGCCCGACAGAGCAAGACAGATCTCCTCGGGGGCCTTGTTGAGTCATTTTAGGGATGCCACAAGAATAACTAAACATCAAAAACCTGGATCTCCCTAATTTATGCTTAGCTGTTGGGTATTTGTCAAGAAATAAAAATCTGCAAAGACAAATGAGAAACTCCTTTTTAAGGAATGGCCTTCATTGCTTTTCTGTGCTGATCTCACAAAAAAGACTAAATAAACTCGGGCCGAAACCGAACCGGAAGTTGAAGCTAAAACAAAGCGTCTGTCAAGTTCAAGTTTTAAGTCCTAACTTCCCCAGGTTAATGTACAAGACAGACACTGATAAAACTAAAACGTAAGTTTGAGTCTCTGCAACATCCTCAAATTGTTTTTCTTTAAAAAAGAAACGTTTTGTCCTCTTCTGCTGAATTAATGTAACATGCATATTGTTGTTATAATAATGCAATTTATTTTTTGCAATATTTATTTTTGATAAATAAATAAATATTCACTAAATATAGTAGAAATTTACCGGTCGATCTACGTTCCCACCCTCATCTATGGTCATGAGCTTTGGGTCATGACCGAAAGAACGAGATCACGGGTACAAGCGGCCGAAATGAGTTTCCTCCGCAGGGCGGCTGGGCTCTCCCTTAGAGATAGGGTGAGAAGCTCGGTCATCCGGGAGGGACTCAGAGTAGAGCCGCTGCTCCTCCACGTCGAGAGGAGCCAGTTGAGGTGGCTCGGGCATCTGGTAAGGATGCCTCCTGGACGCCTCCCTGGTGAGGTGTTCCGGGCACGTCCCACCGGGAGGAGGCCTCAGGGAAGACCCAGGACACGCTGGAGGGATTACGTCTCTCGGCTGGCCTGGGAACGCCTTGGGATTCCCCCGGAGGAGCTGGAAGAAGTGGCTGGGGGGGGAGAGGGAAGTCTGGGCCTCCCTTCTGAAGCTGCTGCCCCCGCGACCCGACCCCGGATAAGCGGAAGAAAATGGATGGATGGATGGATAGTAGAAATATATTTTCATAATAATGAAATAAACAGCAACCAGAGCCTGATATGAAGGCTTCTAGAAGCAATACACATTCAAGTTTAAAAGTAGAGCTGCACAAAAATACTGTATCGAATCATACATGCCAGTGCAGTACACAATGGACTGCGTGGGTCCAATATTTGGGAGGCCATAATATTATATCTGTTATGCATTTATGCACTTGGTCGAGGAAAGAAACTCAGAAGTTGCATTTATCACCAATCTAAGCTCTTATCTGTCACATCTCAGTTCTTCCAGCTGCTCACTACTTTTTCTTTGGCAGCTCTGTATTCTTTGTCTGATGTCAGATATTTCCACTATCCCTACCCCTGGCCATGTCCAACCGTTTCCACCTTTTTAGTCTGACCTCGTCACAGAACTGCTAAACCTAAGCTTTCCCTTTAACATACTCGTTTGTAATTCTCTCCACTTTGATTACATCCTCTTTCATCTTCACTTCCCTTCATCATAAAAGCCATAAATCATAAAAATCCCTCACCCTCAGCTATCCTTCTGTCACAAATTACCTCTGACAATCATCTCCACCCACTGCTTCCTTCCAGCACTCTCTTCTTCGCCTGTCTCATATAGCGCCCTTTGCTTTGGACAGTACTTAAGCTCACCGAAGTTCATTAAGCTGCATTGTTCCACTTGCCTTTCTCTTATTCCCCAGCCACGTATTCTTCAGAATACACCAACCTCCACAAGTGCAAGCTCCATTCCACCTGCTTCCTACTTCAATACAGATCGCAAAGTCGTCTGCAAACAACATAATGCCACGGCGACACCAAATTCAACTCGTCTGTCAAGCAGTTAATCATCACTGTAAAAAAAATTATAATAATCAAATCGAGATCAAGCCTAATTAGCAACTTGGCAAACAGGAAAAACACACCATTAATCATTCTGATGGATCAACTAAAGAAAGTTTTTAGCCTTTTTCCAAAATTGCAAGTCTCTGTGACGTGAATGCTGAGCTCAGCCTATTTTTATTTGCCTTCTGGAATTATTGACACATACTTTATTTCTACTTCAAGAATAAGTTAATAGAGTTAATTATTTATCATAAAATAAACTTGATAATCCAATGACACTCCCCAAATGAAATAAAACCCTCCAGGTTCTGACACAGAGATATCCAGCTCTGGAAAAAGTGCAGAGCCTACTGCACTGAACCCCATTGAAAACCTCAAGTTTATTCCACCAAATGTTGATTTCTGAACTCCTCCTAAATTAAAACATTAGTATTGTAGTTTCTAATAGAATGTACTTGTTTTCTTTGCATTCTTTGACATCTTAAAACGCTGCATCTTTTTCGTTATTTTGACCATTTCTCATTGTCTGCAAATAAATGCTAAATTTTTGCTTGGAATTTCATAGACATGTTGTTAGTACATAAGAGAATAAAAGAACAATGTTCATTCTACTCAAACACAGTGGCGCAACTACACATTATTCAGGTGGATGCGAAAACATAGATCAGCGCACCCCCCTGAGGCGACGATACGTGAAGGATAAAACTCGCTACATTTACCTCGTTATGTGCGCGAGGTGAAAGAACATAAGGAACGCTGAAATGTATGGGAAAACATCATCGGCGCGCCGCCCCCACCAGACGGGGTTTTGGCGCCCCCTCTGGTGCTGCGCCCCTATGCATTGCATACCCTGCATACCCACTTTTTGCGCCACTGCTCAAACATATACCTATAAGAAGTAAAATTAGAGAAACAGATCATTTTAAGTGGCCTCTTAGTTTTTCTCCAGAGCTGTAAATGTGCAAAAACCAAGATTCTTGATCAGTGCTCACTAACTTTTTTTTTTTTGTTTTTGCACAACCATCACATCAACTATTTTTAAAAGAAAACATTCAACAGCAAATCAAGCTAATCAATTTAGGGTTTTTGTTTTTTTTCACCATGATAATAAACACAATACACGTAGTAGACAGCCAGCAGTAATTATTTTCAGCACATCTGCAAAATGACTTAAAAAGAGGGGTTTTTTCCACCTCCACCAACAAAGCCATTTGGCCCATTATGAGAGCAGTTTAAGTGGAAAGATAAAAAAAAAAAAAAAGTTTTGCTGAAACAGAAATAGATGCAGATAGAGCACTGACAGCCACAAAGGCCTCACAGAGTGCTCATTAGCACTCCTCGGTCAACACATGAAGTATTAAAAGTGCATCAGCTGTGCACCCTACCAGTCCTCTCCAACCATGATGTGGCAGCAGCTTTTCTTTCATCTAATGAGTCATCCCACGACTGCATTCAGCGAGCCCACCGAGGTTTTTCTCCAATATTTTTTTTTTTTTGAGGGAAAGTCAACTTTTTAATTTGCAAGAGAACGGTGAGAGGGGAAATCATTAGCATCGGTTCTTCATTTTCACACACACACACACACACACACGGGTTCAACACGGCACAAACCGGATCGGAAACACCGGAGCTCGTTTAAAAGCTGCAGTCAAAGGTTCAGTTTCACCTGCTGAAATCTCCATCAGTCAGCATCAGCACCCGTCTGTCGGCTGCAAACCTTCACTAATGGACACAAAAAAAAAAAGGGCTCAGCGTGGCTGCAGTGGCATGAAGTGCAAGCATTCAAATTAACCAACGTGCTGCTGCGGAACCAAACCTTACAAGAAAAACGTTTTCAAATGGATGAAGGTTTCCTTCCTGTGGGATTCCCAGAAGAACCACGTGAAGCTCCATCACGCTATTGTTTGAATGTGTAACATACCACTTTTGGAATGTCTGACAGATTATTTCAGTATCCCCTTTCACACTCTCTTTTACAAGGCCATCAAAATTCAACACACCAACCAGTGTGTCTCTCAGATAATAGACGCAAACACTCCTGCCCATCTTTCGTTTTATCGGAGTGCTTTATGAGGTTGCTCCTTCACATACATTCCTGTAAACGGTGCAGAGGTGTTTATTGCACAAATCCAGAGGACCGTGCAAATACTCAGAGGGGGATATTAACTGCATAAGTCCTTGAGATAAAAGCTGGAGAAAAATGTGTCGTCGTCGTCGGAATATATAAAACGCCATTTTTAAGCACAAACAGTGAGGCTCAAGTGTTTCCACATATCAAGAGAAATGCGATTCTCCCCGATGCTTTTGTTTGACTGTTTACAATATTTTTGCTCCTGTCATTTATGCTTTTTCCGTCCTAGGAAGCAAAGGAGTTAGGATCCAAATTGCCAATATAAATGTCAATCTTCTTCATATCACACTTTAAACAAATAAAATTGCACCAAAATGCAATGATTATTTAGAGCAGGGGTGTCAAACTCCAGTCCTCGAGGGCCGGTGTCCTGCAACTTTTAGAAGTACCTCTGCTGCACCACACCTGAATAGAATAATTAGGTCATTAGCAAGGCTCTGGAGAACTGAGGAGGTAATTAAGCCATTTGATTCAGGTGTTTTGTACCTGTGGCACATCTAAAAACTGCAGGACAGCGGCCCTTCAGGACTGGAGTTTGACACCCCTGATTTAGAGTATCATCGGCAAAGCAGTTGACTGGGATATGGTACCTCCTAAAGAACCCAACAGTAACATAATAAGGAAACTACCATGGGGCCTAAAACAGAGCAACAGTTGACCCACTGGGTCAGAGAAATGCATGCCCAGTTAGGCCAATGCACAATAATACCTTTAATGTCATTATACCAATTAATCCATTATAAAATGATGTTCTGAATTACAGTGTCAAAAGTGGTACAAAGTTGTCTGAGAGAGTAAATCTGGTCCGTAGGAACAAAGAGGTTGAGGACCCCTGATTAAGGTTTGACAGAATAGAATTATCCATTTTTCATTATTTCTCTAATATCAGGACATCTACAACACATACCAATATCTCCCTCAAAACTGCCAGAGTTTGGAATCTTTTAAAGTTCCACTGTAATTTTTATTCATCTTCTTTTGACCCCCATTGATTGCAAAGTGCTGCCAACAAAGTATGCAGCGTTTGCAATACATTTATTATATTAGACAGTTGATTGAACTGCTGTGATCCTTTATGGGCTCTACTGTTTAAAATGCACAGAAAGCAATAAAATAAATTCATGTTTTACTGCAGGAGTATAATTTGATACTTTTTCCCTAATTTTGACAAGCCCAACCCTTAGTTTGAGCAAAACGTATTCAGTGCAGAAAAAAGTACTATGTTTAATAGTTCTTCTAAAAAATAAAAAGAAATTACAGGCAGATGAGAGACAGAAGCCCATTTCTTTTAGCACAGCAAAAAGCGCCATGTTGGGGCCAACATATCTGCAAAACAACTATGAGATGCTATCAGCATGCAAACTGATTGTTTATACCAGAAAATTGGCTTCTTCTTCTACCATCACAAACATAAACTTTATGTAAACTTTCCTGGGACAACAGGGTATTTCTGACTGTTTATATGTCAGTGCTGTACATTCCTGCTGTCAACAGTTGACAACTTGACAAACAGAAAATGCTTTGAGAGGTTTTCCCTGATTAGAGACTTCCCCTCCTTTAACAGGAAACCACCTCCGTCACTGCTGTGCATCCCTTACACCTGGATCACGGGCCAGCTGACTGCTAAGGAAGTGATCCAGGAATGCCTCAGCGGTTAGTAAGCTAACAAAAAGTCATGATGTGCCTTCAAAGTTTTGTTTCCGGTTACAACCAGAAACTTTTGGGAATTGATGTGACAGACCCACACAACACAGTGCACATTTTACTAAAACAATCTGTAAAGAATTTTTTTAATTTATGGTGGCAGCATCATCCTGTGGGAGTGCCTATGGCCAGAAAGGAACAAGGATCCCAACTGCATTGACGGGAAGAAGAAAGCCTGCTGGAAGCCGAAAATGGCTTACAATCTCAAAGAAGGCCAGCTATGGACAATTACGAAGTTGAGCTCAAAACATTTCAAAACATTTATTTGTCGGGATGGCCCACTCAAAGTCCAGACTTATATCCAGTCAAGAATCTGTGGCAAAACCTAAAAGTAGGTTTTCACAGGCTCTCGCCATTCAGCATGACTCCAACACAGAAAATGTTCCATCTGTATATTTGCAAAGCTGCATTTCAAGATGATTCGAAAAAATTAAAAATAAAAAAAAACATTTAGTGAGTCGAATAAAAATGCTCACAATTTCTTTATTGTATAAGAAAGAGGGGGAATAGTATCATTTACTTCATTTTTACAATCATACACGCTTATATATTTATCCACTGTAACATGACAAACTGTGTAATACTTTTTGTCTATAATTATGTTTATATAGGAAAATAATAGGCATCATTTTAACCTATAATCAACGTGTTTCTGGCTGCTGCTGGGTAGCTTTAATCTGGGATTGTCTACCCGCGCGCTGACGGTAAACTCCGAAAAAAGCACAGCAATAAATCACGGCTTTTTCCATGTAAATAAACATTTACACAAGTGATAAATAGCATGGTCCGTTTTTAGCTGGACTCTTCCGTGTACAGCTCACTAGCAACAGAAACAGCTATTACGAGTCCAGATATCCCAAAGGAGAGCCAAGTTTTCCGACCAAGTCGCAAAGCGTTTGAGCAAGCGGAAGAATTAAAGGAGCAATCGCAAACTATGTCTTGAGTGTTGGGCAGGGCTACCAGTCAACAGACCTAAACAGCTACAAATAACGAGCAGCCTCTTACTAGGAATGGGTCATTTGTAGCAAATCGAGGCCCCAACAACACAGGAAACAGCGCTGAAACTAGGCGCGCCTCTAACAATTCCCAATCCACACTCTTCCCCACAGAAGACGCACATTCCTTGTTCTGCGTTTCAGGCGAACTAGCGGGAAAACTCTTGATTTGCATTCCTCCAGTTCAGGCACATTTCTACCTGAAACACTCCCACGCCGCCTTAACAGAGCCCCTCAGCCGGCCGCTTTCTAATCCAGTTTCCCCACCACCACCACCATAACTTGTCCAGTGAATCTGATAGAAGAGCAGAGGGCTAGAGCGAGCTAGCGATGGGAGCATGCAAGTTTTTGTTACGTACCAACTCCATACTTTTCCTTCTTTGAGGGCACCCAGCGAGACATCCTCAGAGTCGAGGCTTGGCTTCCTCGAGTTTTGTCCTGTGTCGCCTGTTTAGAAAACGTCAAACGGGCGTTTGTTTTTGACTTCAAAACAGACTTTTTTTTTTTCCTCCCCTCAGTTTTCTCTGAGCTTTGGGGAGCTGCTCCGAGCAGCCATTTTCCAACAGTGACAGGACGCTCCGCAAGGGGGAGGAAGGGAACACAACTTTTTCACTCAGTAGGCGTTCAGGCAGAAGGCATCCTGCTCGACTTGTACTGCTCTGAAAAGTGTGACTGAAACTGCATGACTGAAAACATGAGCAAATAATCGTTGCTCTTAACATTGTTTCATAGACATGCAGTGTTATGCATGTGTGACTTCATCACACTAAATTAAAGTATCAAAAAAAGATCAAAAAGATGTAATATTTTAATACAAAAATTAAATCCATATGTTATAGAATTTCACACAGTGAAAATGTTCAAATATTTATTTCTAAAACCAACTGCAAGAGTATATTTCTCAAATGTGACTCTGACCCTAGTGTGCTGTATCCAAAGAAGTGAATGGAAAGTTTGGTGGAAGGACACGCACCATGTATAATTGCAGTCCTTGAGAGGATTGCCATACAAAGTCCATTTAAAAGTGTTTTGGGAATCTTACAAGGCTAAGACAATGGCTGGAGTTGGTGGTTCCACAGCCAACACACTAAAACATTTGCAGGACAGGAGCTATAACTACTGGATTTATAATAAGCCACACTTGAAACAAACAAAACATCAGCAGCACATTCACCAGATTAATGAGAAAGGTGCCTGGAAAGTTGTGCCACCTCACAAAAACCTCAAATTCTGTTTATCACTTAAACTGCTCTCATAATGGGGCACATCATGTATACCAGTGAACCTTTGTCGATGTTATTGACACAAAACAATTTAGAACTAGATCTGTAGGCACTCTGTTGGCAGCTTGTTCAAGATAAAAAACTGTGCACAGTCATTTAGCTAAATGCATATGAACAAACAGAACAGATGTAAACAAGTAATATGCTACAAAAATTAGACAAAATTACTCACAAAGAGTTAAGAGATGGAAATGTGCTATACAGCAGATGAAGGATTATAATTCTTTCAGGTCTTTTGTTGGTTCTGTCGTGGATTTATCTCAGTTGTTTTTTTTTAAAGAAATACCTTCAGATTTGTTTAATCTTCTGTAGATAGCTTTTTTTTCCAACTCTGACACTTTTCAATTCAAGTTAATACCACACAATATTCAGCGACTAACTGATAGTGGGGAGAGAAAAAAAACAACCAAAGTGCAAAGAAAACTTTGAAACACTTTCAGACACTGAATTAGAATGCATAGAGCATACACCAATATCTGACTTCTCTGGTGTGAAGCCGGCAGAGTAGAGGAATCCAAGCGAGCCTGTTATCTCCTGAGCCAATAAGGGATTTCTCTCCTGTGATTTGCTAAACAAACCTTAAGAAAGATGCACCTGGTCCACACATTTGAATTCATTCATCTTTATTCATCTGGTTTGCAGAATGGATAACCCTACTGGGTCCATCCTGTGCTTCACTGAAGTCTCTCAGCTGCATGACCTTCACACCCTCACTTGCTGTGTTGGTGTTTTTCCAGTAGAGGGCGTTACTACTTTCAAAATTACTCTGACGAGGCATAGCATTATTACCACTGGCAGGTGAAGGGAACAACAAACAGCTAAGACAGTAATTGTTTATGTCCCTGAGAGATTAAGGTTTTAAGTAATCTTTTAAAGTGATCAATGATTGTTCTAACTTTTTTAGAGTCCCATCTTGAATCTGATGGAATATCTGTTGAGGAAGCAAAAGATTAGAGTGATGATAAGGAGGCCTTCTAATCTCAAAAACTTCTAGCTCATCACCAAAAATAAATAATGAAAATAATTCCTGAATGCCATTTGTTTGTATTATTGAGGAGGGTGTTAATATGTTCCAACAAGCCTTATTTTATTAAATGTTGGCAAAAACAGATTTAATTTGACATCTTGGTTGAATTAAAATGATTTAAAACAACCTCTTTTGAAGATTTAAATAATGTTTTGGTTAACTTTTGTTGCTTTATCAACCCATTGCCACATGGTTCCTTTTCAAAAGCTCTCAGGGAAATAATTGCATCTTTTTTATGAGCCCATGTACATTCTCTCTTTATTGCGAAGAAATTAAATAAACAGAAACATTGGCTGGACCAAATTCTTCTGCCTCCACATGCCGCATGGGACATCATGTGGGTCACAGTTGCTTATCTAAGAAGACACTGGCCCATTTTAAGACGGTCTTGCTGGAGTCACACGGCTCAAATGGAGGCTTGAGGGTGGCAACGCTTATCATCAGACACTGACCACGAGATCACAGACAGACGGGGGTAGAAAGAAGATGGGGATTCACCAGAGACGAAATGTGATGCAGAAAGCAAGCCGTGGAATAACACGGATAATCTGCTAATCAGAAATACGCCTCGGTTTGTGACAACACCTCACAAGCACTCAGTGTTCTGTATGGTTTTTGGTTTAAGAAACGGTATCCTAATTTGAACATTGATGACTGTCCTCCTTTAGATGAGCATTGAATCAACAAGTGTTTTCTTTTTTTCTCCTCCAGCAAGCCCATCCCTCTGTGTCTTTCTCTTTTTCCTGCTTTATTGGCTGTTCAGCTGTTGTGCTCAGTAACTCTTTTGTTTGCCAAAGCATCCCTCACATTGCTACATGCCTGACTGGAGACAGTACCCACCAGCACCTACTTTACACCAAGACAGACAGTGTTTGCTTCCCAAGAGCTTTGGACTGAGAAGAGTTGGAGTCAAGAGAAAAAAAGGGATGTATTTGGTAAGTATTAGAAACATGATCTTATAGATGCAGGGAATTGTTGGTATAGTCACTGGTATAGTAACCTGAAATGTCTTATGTCTTCTCACAACAGATCAACAGGAAAGATGACCTGTTGCTAACTTTTGCTCAGGATTACTTGGATGCCTTCGAGAGTGTGTCCAAATATTTATGCCTAAACTCACAAATGGATTCTATGTAAAAGGGCTTAATTTGCTGGTTGAAATTCAAGACCTGAAAGTGGTTACTTGAGATCCCGAGAGATGACTCTCCGCAGGCCAGCTGTCCACCCAAGGAGGGCTCCGGGCTGGAGAAGGTCAGGAGACGAGTTCTATTGGGAGAGCTTTACGTCAGGAGAAGAGTCTTTACCTCAAAGATCTCTCTTTTCCCCTGCGCCTCGGCCGCAGAGCGCCATTGAGGGGCGCCAGCTGGACTTCTGGCTGGAGCACCTCAAGACAATGCAGAGCAAAGGCCAGTCACCAATTCATAATACATCATTGGACGATCGGACTGAATCCATGCCTGTTCTCGAGGGACAGGCACCAAGAAGAGCGTGGAGGCAGACGGGCTTTCCTTCCTTCAGCGCAGCCTCGTCTTCATGTGGGAGCTCACCCAGCAGCCAGGAGTCCCTCCAAACTGGGTGGTTTCCCTCTCCGGAGCGCAAGGGAGCCTGGGAGAAAGCTCACATCGTGCAGCCGCCGTCAAAGGAACAAGCTCAGCTCAGTGATCTTGCTCCAGTCAAAATTGGTTGGTTGCCAATCCAGAGAAGAGTAATGATGGTGGAGAACACTTGCGCCCAAAACCAGCACTTGGACACATCAGGTGGCCAAGTAAGATAGACAAAAACCCTGTAACTAACAGTGGATTAAATCCTGTACACTATCCTTCTAGTTTTCCCTAACATTCTCTGAATTGTTTTAGCTTCTTGAGAAAGGGGTCGGGGAAGAAGGGTTTGACTTGTGCTTATACTGAACTTTTGAATTTTTTGTTTATATTGATTATATTGGTCAAACAAGTGCATAATTTCAGATCCTCCTGATTCCAGCCCATTATGTATTTTACATGTAACATGTGAAGTTTTCTCCATGCCAATTTTCCATCACTGTGAGAAAGACTAAAAAGCTGTCACAGGACACCAGGGGGAAACATATAACAGATCTCCTCTAGAATTATTAGACCCTTATAGAGAAGGTCTAATTATTGCTGTGGAGACACGGTGTGTCCAAAATGCCAATAATTCCATTTTGGTCACAGAGCTGCATAGCCAAACTCTAAATCTTACAGAAAATCTAAGGAAGAAGCTAAAGCTTTGAGTTGCCATAATGCAGCAGCTAAGAAAGCAAAATGATTTCCAGAGCTCATGTGCAAAGGAGTAGGTCACAATCTCTGCTGAGATGTGTGCAAACATATTGACCAAACACAGGAATTGCTGTGTGTACCCTCTGGGCCAAAGCTGAAAGTCAAGTTTTACTTCGGGTTCAAATTTTACTCAGCGACATAAAATTTCGTTTGTCTTCCTGTTCTGGCTAACATTCTGTCTCCCCTCATAAAAATATACCTACTACCAAAATACCTGTCCCAAAATTAATTGCTGTTAAGGAACAGCAATTACTGTTAGTTGACTTCTGTAAACAACAAATTTATAGTTAAACGTTTAAAGCCTTTATTTAAAGACCTCATTATGAAACACATTCACATATTAACAGCTTAGCACACCTCAAACGTATAAAAACTCTGTCATATTTGACCAATGTAAAAAAAGGCTTCTTTTACAGAAGCCTTAAAGGAGCCATTTAAAGAGAAATGAGCTGAAATAAAAATAATATTGATTGTAAAGACACGAGAAGGAAGGCTGGAAGGTACAAAATGTCCAAAAGAAATACATCTTTAACATTTTCATTTTGCAATAACTGTACTTACACAGAAGCAGCTGAACTGGTCTCTTTATTCACTGTTTTGTCTCCTTTTTGATCTTTAAATTTCAGAGATATGCAAAATTAGAGCAAACACATGGAGCAATTGATGAGGCTTATTGCCAAAAGAATCACCATCCACAATGTCTCTTTGAAGATCCTTGAATGATGCCAGTTATGACAATAATTAATTTCCCTGTTGGGACAAATGAAGTATTTTTAAATTTAATTAAATTTGGAATGGTGATTTCATCTGTCTCTTAGTCAGTTTGGACTGTCGAAATACCCAATAATCTCATCAAACACTTATTTCAAAAACACATGTTTTGGGCACATTATGCAATTTTGTAAAAAGCAGCTTTGTTAATGTGTTCAGGGAAAGACAGCTCCAAAACCTTAGACAATATATATGACAAACTGGAAGCATCATCATTACTGATTTTTCCATCTTACTACATCTGTTTCAGTTGCATCCTTTGATTTTCTCTACTCTATTAGTTTAGATAACGATTGATTAGGATGACAGAGAATATCATTATCAATTACTTTATTGAACAACTTTTGTACCTTTGAGGATATTCCCTTTATGGGGGAAAAAAAAAAGCATTTTGTAAAGATTTTGAGCTTGTTTAACCCAAATCTGTAACAAGATATCCCCTCAGGTTGTGTTGCTCTGATTTTGTAATATTTGTGAGGCAGCGTGAGCTCATGCTGCAAAGGTGGTCTGGAACCAGGCAGAGCGTAGTAGCGCCAGATAGGGCCATTTGTAGTGAAGAGTCTGAGTTACTCAGGGAGATGGAAGAGCTCAGGCGTCCTTTGAAAACAGCCGACTCGGCAGGATCTCGACGCTTTCTCGAAAGCTTTACGACTAATTTGGAGTTGAAAAGGCAAAGATTGAGCTTAGCTCCCAGAGAGGATGCGAGTAAATGTACAAAGTTGAATCAATGAGAGCACAGCATTATCCAGTTAACTTATAATATGTCTCCACAATCAATAATTTGCAGTGCTATACTGGGAGAGGAGGTTTGATTGAACCGATGTGCAAAGCGAATCCCTTTTCTTCCGACTGCCCAATCAACCAGCAAATGTTACATACAGTCATAATCGATTGTTGTACAAACATCTTCTTTTTAAACCTTTAAATCTATCAGTGGAGAACATTTTTATTCCAATATTAACTCAATACAAACTTCTCTCTCTTTTTTTGCCTTTAGGTGAAACTGAAACAGCCCATCACTCCAGCATTTCAAAAGAATGAAGACACACATTGTTCTAAAGGTGTGTATGCATTTAGCTGTATCATTACAGGATTCTGTGTTTTTCCTAGTATTCAGTACTAAAGCTGCCAAACTGATGTGGTCAAATTTTTGTGACATGTCTGGAAAATCTGTACCACCCTGGCTTCTCTGGTAAAAAGAAATAAAAGGCAACAGCGTTGAACGCTTGTAAAGGCATTCTCGGCACATTATTGCCTTTTAGTTTCATATCTTCCAACACAGTTAAAAAGAAAATCTGATCGATTAACAGTGAGAGGAGGGATTCCTATGACAGGCTCACAGTTTGACAAAAGCAGACAGAGGAGGAAGGAAGTAAAACACAAAACCCTCAACTCATTACTTATTTTAGCCAGTTGTCTTGATATGTTGCAGATGGGTCCAGATTATTGGTTGTCTGTTTTTATGAAAAGTAAGACTTTTTTTTTTTGCACCTCTATTGCATCCCCCAGCCAGTAATTAGATCCTGTCTCTACCTTATTTAATGCTTATTTTGCTTGGCAGGCAAACAGCTTGCTTCTCATAAGTTTCCCTAAGTAGTGCTGTCCAAGTCATCAGCTGTCACTCTCTGAATCAACACGAAAATAATCTGTCCTGACTCTTGCCCCGCAGTACTCAGACAGCACTGTTAGGCAAAGCAAATGGAACCTAAACAGGCCTAAAGCGCTAACAAAAAAGAGGTGGGATGGGGATTGAGGAGGGAGTCAGGAAGATAAACGGAGATCCAGGCTGATCGGAGAAGGAGAGTTGTTCGTCTTTGAACACAGCTCACCAGGTTTGATCAGAAGCTTGATCTTTCAACTTCTTCCTTGTTTGTACATAGATTATCCCGACAAGACTCGGGCCGCCAGCAGAAATCAAAGCAATCCGTCTACACGGCACCAAGGAGCTGCGTTAAGACAGTGCAGCAGTTTTAACACCCATTAACATATATGACAACGTAAACATTTCTTGTTAAGGGCTACATTTTCAGACTGAAATGAAGTGATAGAGAAATGTATAAATAAAGTCAGAAAATGATGGCTAATGTTAAAATGTTAAAAGTTATTTTCCCGAAGAAACACAATTGCTAATGAAACAATTTAGGTAAAGTACAATGAATATGAAAGTTTGTATCTGAAAATGTTCATATTGTATTAAATAATTTCCCCCAAAATTTTAAGCATGAAATTATGCTACAGCCACGCAAAATTTATTTTAAAACTAATAAAAGTAGCGCTGACAGCCCCAGCTGAATTTGACCAGTTGTCAGTGGGGCATTGTAAAATCTTCACCTGAAAATAAAATATGGAAAAAATAATGTAAATGTTGCCAAAAAGAAAACTGCCAACATTTTTGCATCTTAAAAATCTCTCCTTTCATATTTTATGTCTTGCTGTCTTTATTTGGCGGAAAAAGCTGAATTTAGATTAATTTCTCTACCCCTCAATATAAATCCCTTTGAGCAAATATGAAATTACCTAATGCTAATGAGGACTCATTAAATGTTAAGTGTAAATATGAGGCATTTTGTGTTTGAACTTTCACATAATAATTAAGTAAAAATCAGGATGATGACCATAAAAAGCTGACCATAGGGATCTTAAAGAGTATTTGCCTTGTGTCCTTCAGTCTTTATGGTCTCCTGGGATATTAATGTCAGATGCTGATTTAAAAAAAAATAATTCCCATAATTTAATTACAGTTAGTGAGCGAGAGAAAGGAGGAACAATGAATAAATTAGTGAAAGAAAAATTTTTAAGTAATAAAAGTACATGGGCCTGGGTCATTTAATCTCCAGGTGCAGTTGTCCAGCAAAGTGCTGTAAATTTTGGCTCGTTTGTCATTTTCTCTCTTAAAATGGAAATCACCGCAGATTAACCGCGCGATAACCCAGGGTTATCCCGAAGTGAGGGTCTGTCACCATGGTAACGGCAGCAAGTGGAAACACAGCCAGGCAAGCTGAAAGGGCCACAATTGGGTATCAGTCACACCAAGGCAGTCATCCCCTTGAGGAAGCAGAAAAGTGGCTCTAGGGTGGTGCCAGACTTTTTTTTTTTTTTTGTTGTGCCCATGTGAATTATTGACAGTGTCAACATTTCCTTACAGTCATTAGAGAATTGCTTGATGTGTGCGTGGGTGTGTGTTTGTGTTTGTACATGCTAAGTTGAAAAGGACATCCTGTCTTACGTGTAATGCATTTGTTTTGCCTTGATCCAGCAGAGTCGGAGAGAAGTCACACCAGTCCCAGTGCACCGGGTGTGAAGACAGGGAGGACAACAGACAGAGGTGCTTCTGTTAACAACGAGGTAATCTATTCCTCATTTATGAAACTAACAGCTAGGCTTTATAGAAAACTTTTAAAGGTGGAACATAGGAGTAATAATCAGAGGATTTGCGAAAGTCGGTGAGTTAGTTGATGTTTTTAAGCTAAAGGTTGAAGCTGTATTTTTCTTTGATGCCTAGGTCAGTATTTCAAAACATAGATCGATTCCATGCTGGTTTGACAGGACACTCATGCACAAAGCTTAAGTTTCCTTTAAGCAACGGTTTCTAACTTTTCAAGGTCTGACCTTCTGCTATTTGACCTCCTGTAAATCAGTAATTATGAATTAAAATATAAAAGATATACGTTATAAACTACCTCTTAAAGTAATTTGTGTAAACTTACTACCATTCTGGCCAAAATCACCAGATTCCAACCATCCATTCCCAAGCAACAAAAATCTTACTCCTTTTCAATAAAAATATTTGCAAAAATATTTTTTATTGCCGACTTATTTTATTTTGACCTGCTCAACATGGAGCAATAAAAAACGTTGTCAAGGCAGACAGCCAACCTGGCCCCGTAACACTGATTCCATCAGTGTTACGGGGCCAGGATTGTAATGTGCCAGAATTACAGCTAACTATTGCAAAAAGCTTGGGAATAATAAAACTAATGTGTTAGTTTCACAAGCAGTTCTGCTAACAAAATATATAACTTTCGTGTTTTGTATACAAAATGTATTCTGATCCGCAATGAAGTAAAATCCCTGCGTCATTAATTTTTCTTTGAGCAAACAGAAATATTTTAAGTGGAAGCCTAACTGACCTAAAACAGGAAACATCTGTGAGCTGTGATATTCATTCCAGTGCTGAGTGTATGTAAATGTGAACATAAACTGCACGTCTTAGAGCTGTGAACTCCTTCTGAGGGCTTCCAGCCTCTGTATGTCCATCGTAGCCTGCGCAGTCAGAGGATGTCCCTCCATCTGGAGGCGTGTTAGGTAAAACAGTGCTTGGGAACATCTAATCTGTGTGCAGGGTGTCACTCCCTGCCCGTGGCCAGTAAACCCGGTAAATGACTCTGCAGAGGAGCAGCTGCTGCTGCTTTAGAGGTATAAAGTCAACATTCAGAGTAGCTGTGGGTCAGAAACTTAATTTGCACACTGCAAAATGAGGCGCTCCTGCATTTTCTCCCTAGAATTCAACCTGCTTGATGTAATGTAATAAAGAGTTTTCTCCTCCAACCCGACCTCACACCTCTGGTGCTTCCTCAATGACTGTCATCATGAATATTTCCATAAGTCCTCTGCCTCAAACCTCAACCTATTCGGTGGTCCCGAAGTGCTGCAGGCACAGACTCTACAATTTAACTAGTTCTTCCAGCAACCCTCCACTTTCCAAAGTTTCCTAAAAATCCCCAGAATTGAGAATTCAGCCTATTTGGAGTGATGAATAGTCTAACACCATATGTGTTAAGAATGTCAATTGGGGAACAGAGATGTGCATTATATCCTATCAGAAACATTTCCACAAGGACATATCAGTGTTTCTTTAAGTGCTATAAACAACATCAAAAATACCAACGCCTAGAGACAGAAATCTTTGCTTTTTGCCACCGAGTTGCTGTTGTGAAAAGAGTTTCATTGTCATTCAGTGAGGGATAAGTCACGCTGTGCGCTGGCTTTAGCTGCAGCTCCTTCCATTGCTGCTGGGGCAGTCACTGTGTCAAGCATGCGGTCAGTCACCTGACACCAGAACAAACAAAACAGCTGACCTGCAGCTGAAATTCACAGATGAAAACATGTCAACTTTTCAATATTTGATGTAAAAAATAAAAAATAAAAAAAAAGATATTTGCCTCTTAGATCAAAGTGCCAAACTGAATCCATTTCACTTTGGTGATTTAATGGCAACATTTTCGACATGTCATAGCGGTGTTGCTATGTTATCCGTCCACATTTTTCCACATTTTGTCATGTGCAAACAGAAAATTCCCTTCAGACGAACTGAAGGGAATATTGCATTGTGAAGTCAAATTTCAGCATGTTTTTGAAATTGAAATGTGAAAAGTGTGGTATGTATATCTGTTCGACCTTCTTTCATCCTGAGACGGTCTGGTCCTTTAATCCTTTAGTTACTTTAGGTTTATTATGTTTCTCATATGGGCTGCACAGTGGAGCAGTTGGTAGAGCTGTTGCCTTGCAGCAAGAAGGTTCTGGGTTTGATTCCCGGCCCGGTCTTTCTGCATGGAGTTTACATGTTCTCCCTGTGCATGACTGTGTGTTTTCTCTGGGCACTTTGGTTTCCTCCCACAGTCCAAAAACATGACTGTTAGGTTAATTGGTCTATCTAAATTGCCCCTAGGTGTGAGTGTGTGTGCATGGTTGTTTGTCCTGTGTGTCTCTGTGTTGCCCTGCGATAGACTGACGACCTGTCCAGGGTGACCCCGCCTCTCGCCCGAAACGTTAGCTGGAGATGGGCCCCAGCAACCCTCCCTACCCCACCAAGGGACAAGAGTACAAGAAAATGGATGGATGAGATGGATGTTTCTCATATCTAGTTATTTGTTAGATTCATTTTTCCTAGTTACCCAGTCAGTGTGTCTCTTTCCTCAGCCTGGCTTCTGCTCCCTCCCTTCACACCTGCAACCTGTTTCTAATCAGCCATCTGTTCCCTGCTGAGTAATCAACCTCCCCAGTACACAGACAGTTCAAACATCACCATAAAGACCAATGACCACAGCTGACAGGTTAGGGGTTAAGTTACAGGGAAGTTTAAAGCAGAGTTGGATTATGAAACAATATTCAACACTGTAAACATTTTCCCAGAGCTCATATATTCTTGGCAAACCTACTAAGACATGGTCATTGTCCAAACTTGACAGACCAGGCAAGGGGAGCATTAATCAGAGTAGGACCCATAGAGGCCTAGAGTGTGTTTAAACCCTTAAAGGAGCAGGAGAGGTTCACATCTCAATATGGAGAATCTATCCTGCAATCCACAAATCTGAATTCTATTGAAGAGAAAGTCGTTGTTCAAGGAAAACCAAAAGAAGTGGTGTCTGCAGTTTGTCATGACAGTTGTGTGCACAAGCCTCGTGTATGGACACAGCGTGAAAAAACCTCCCTAGATGAGACCAATATTGATTTGGGTGTTTTTTGCAAAGGGGAATGTGTCAAAATTGTAGCTGTTCAAGGCAAATACATACTTACCCCAAAACATTCATTGCGAAAAAAGCAATGAAAATGCATTCTGCAAATTATTACCTTGAAGCAACTGAATTTAAAATGCACTCCGCCTATTACTATTTTATTTTATGCAAAACTATTTAGAACTCTTGGATAATTTCCTTCCACTTCACAATGATTCACCACTTTGTGTTGGTCTACCACAAAAGATGCTGCTAAATACATTTAAATTTATGGCTGTGATATGACAAAATGTTACATAATTTGATGGTATGTGCATACTGTGATCGTATTTCATCCACAGGGGTCTGAGAAACGACTATCTGCAGTAAACCGACTTCCCGGCTGGAACACTCTGAGGACAGGCTGGAAGCCCAGCAGAGCGTCAGGCCCTCCAGGAGGAAATAACTCCAATGAACTCACCAGGGGGCTTGAATTAGAACCCCACGAGAAATCATATCTGATGACAAAAACAATCACAGAACCCACTAAGCATTCACCGCCGCATCGCACAGCTTCTGCTGATCCAACTGGTCGTCACAGTTTGCTACAAGGGGCAATTACGACAAACACACAGCAGTCCCGTACTCCTCTGCAAAGAACAAGCAGCGTTCAGCCTCTAAAGGCCACTGTCTTTTACGGGACAAACAACAGCTCAGAAACTTCACACATACAGACAAGTTCGGCTGTGACCACCCTCATCCCTCAGAACATAGCAGGCATCTCTTCCATCACCATCTCCTCCAGAAAAGTGAGCAGATCAGCCAGCCTGCCCGGGTCCCGATCCAGGAAGTCTCCTTCTCCTCTCCCACCAGAGTGCGAGCCCATGGACCCAAACTCCCAGAAAGTAAGAGTGCAGAGAAAAGCTACTATAGTGAAAGTGACAGAGCAGAGCATTATATCAAGCTCTGCCCCGGACAGCAGTCAACCGGGAACCGTACCCTCTGGCAACGCTTTGGACACTGTGGTTCGGCGAAGAAAGGCCACAATCATTAAAGTGACAGAGCATAAGGAGAGCTACAGTCCAGGCAAGATAACACCCAGGAACCCAGAGTACAGACACAGCTACACTGAAGGACTGTATAAGAATAACGGCCCGTCGAGTCAAGAAAACCATATAGAAAACAGTAAAGTACTTGCTTATCACCTGAATTCCTCACCGAGTGCAGCTGCCCCAAACACATTCTCTTCAGAAGGACAGAAAAACGAAACCCTGCACAGATCTACACTGAAACTTTTTCTTAGTAACCCCCCTGCCATTGCATCCCCTCCCTCGGAGCCTCAACCAAGGGCCGCCGGACAAAGATCTGAGAGGCCGCAAAGACCACTGAGCTGCTACGGCAGTTTGACTGAACACTCTAAGCAGAGCAAGGAAGGTGTTGCACAATCGTCTGACTGGAAGCGGAGCTCCGGACTTCCACAGGACACCTCTATCAATCATGTGGACTTCGACCGCCTTTTCACCAGCCCTGGAAAAGCAGCGAAGGAAGCAGGTCGGCCCACGGCAGCTGACACGCTCACACCAAACAGAAAGGAGAAAGAAAGACTGCCACCGACAGTGGATGGAACACGCAGAGCCTCCCCAAGTCTCACTCTCATCAAGGCCCCGGGTAGGTTTTTCTGTCCCACTTTGACAGTGTTCTTGTCAACATACAGGCTCCATCTGTCTTTGATCTATATTTTCAAAGCATCGCAGTGTCTAAATATACACTTCCTTTTTTACAGTTTATGCCTTGTAGCTTCAAGATATTACACTCCATCTGTATAGTCCCTCAGCTTTGATGTCTTGTTGATTATGAGATTGTTATTTTAAAAAAAAATCTCCCTTCATCTGTTGCAGTTAGAGCACCTAGCACCTAACTCTCTTGCCAGGTATATACCTGAATAACAACTGACGTCTATGCAAAAAAAAAAAAAAAAAAACCTTCCCGCCCTCATTTCTACCTTCTTTTTTTAAAAAAAAGATTCCTACACATTTAATCGATTTGAATGAAAAATTTATTCCAGCCCCATTTTCACTTCTAAACACCCATCCATCCATTGTCTAGAAATGCTGTTGCCAACACCCATTTAAGACACTTTTTCATTATTGTTTTTAAACACAATTCTTTGGTAAGCTAACGGTGCAGGTCGCACCATGAGCTAATAAAAGGTCATTTGCATGCAGTGCCTTGAGGACCACTAGGGGGTGCCCACAGTTTGAGAAAGACTTTGCTAGGCCAACACAAGAGTAGCCCATAATAACAAAATGTGAGAAAAGTCATAAGCGGTGGTCATTTATACATTTATGGTTATGATTGTACTGTACAGGTGAAGGATGCATGTTGTGCGGTCAACAGGTTGTCTCACCTGAGCTGTGGGTCTTTGCAGCTCTGCCTTATTTTCATATCCAGATGACGGATCTAAAAAAGGGGATGTAAGATTTTCAAAGCCTGGGATTTTGTCTTAATAAATTAATTCTGCTTCTTCAGTGAGATAATGACATTTCTGTGGTGGAGAATGAATTCAGAGCTCTGACAGGTGGAAAAGCTTAGATTGTTTTGCATCACTTGCCAGAAAGGATCAGGAAAAAGAGGCCCCACGTTTTGACCCCTTTTTATGTCTCTAAGGTGATGTTACTGATGCTGAGCCAGCCTCTGCACACACCTAACATATTTTATTGATGGCTTGATGCTTTTTTTTTTGTAAGCTGGTTGTCAGCTGGCTGCCGAGGCAAGGAAAAAGTGATCTTGCAGATCAAACTGAGGACATGTGCGAGGTTTGAAATGATGCCTGGGAAGTCCAGGGGATTCCTGTCTGTGGTATTGATGTAAATTTGGGTAAAACAGGTCAGACACCTGCTGGTTTCGGATCGCAAGTAAAGCACAGCATAAACACTGCTAATTGTGAAACATCTGAAGCAGAAACCTTAAACTTTTTCTTTAGTTCTGAACTAAAATCTGCAAAGCAAATTGGGAAGAAGTGGTCTCAATAGTTAATATAAAAAAACTCACTGTTATTGATCTCAAATGTTTACTGCCAAAGAGACAGTTTTTACTTTTTAAAATGGGTTCAGTTTGGTTTGAATCTTATTTTTTTTCATTCATTATTTCTTTAATAAATAAAATCTGCATTTGAAAAGAGATCTTTTTATAATATTGAAATTAGGAAAAAAAAAAGGATGTTCTGGATCCTTTTGATTTCTCTGTTACTCTCAAATGAATTGTTTATCAAACAAATCTCGATTTGTGCCTTAATTATGGCAAAGTGTCCAACGTTAGAGAAAAATGTTTGCATATTTCACAAACACTAATTGATTGCTTGAAGTTGCCAAAACGATTACCCGCAGGAAATTGTATATTCAAGTGAACAAAACAATGTGTGGCGGGAGTTTTCTGCTGTGCTAGTGCGCCTCTTCATTTATTATCTCTTTTCGCTGCATGAAATTATTAATTACCCTCTAATCACATTCATTAAGAGTGTCGACAATTAATTATAAGGCCAGAGGCGGCGTAATTTAAATTCCGTGTTTGATTCAGTCCGCCGCAGAATGAAGAGGGATATTAAAATGATGTCAACATCAGCCTGTTGTGTGCAGAACCCAGTAACAAACCACTGCCGCTGTTTTTACTCACAGTTTGCTCACATCAAAGGCCTCCTGCTTTTCAGATCTTGACTCCCATCAGTCTCAAGAGGAAGTGCTGGCCCTCAACGCGGCCGCGATTATAGCCAACATCAAACTCCAGAGGCAGCTCAGTCAGAAGAAGAAAACACCAAGTGGCGATTCAGAGAGGGCCTCCACGGATTCTCCCCGGGGAAACGATGGTATTATTACACAACTCTGTCACCAGACGTGACAGGAAGATATGTTTTTTAATGCTTGTCGTTTCTCACCTCGTGAAACTATTAAGCGGGAAAAAGTTGCCGGTTCGACACTGTGCTTGTGCTGAATCAGTTTACTCGCATGGAGAACTTCCTGACGCTTACCCAGAGTATCCAAGGAGTAAAATGTTGCTGCAGGCCTGGGGAGCTGTTGAGCAACCCCACGCTGAAGCTAAGCAAGGTGCAAATGAAACACAAAACTATTTGATTTTTTTTTTCTTCTTTCCCTCCTTCTTTCTCAGAAGTGACGGACGAGAGAAAATATATAAATTCCAAGAAAAGCGAAGCCCGGCATCACAAGCGGTCGCATGCTGAATTTATTTCACTGATGCCAGATCATGACAGGTCAACTGAGAGTGCCTCCCTTCAGGTAAGGTCAGAGGTCGCTTAATGAGTTAATGAATCAAAGAAACAAAAGCATATGTTATTATCTGTTAAACACTGATTTCTTTTTATTTTATTTTATTCGGAAGCTTTTACTAAGTGGAATCTTTAAACATCTCATCTAGAACCTTTCGCCTAGATGTTCATCTGTAGCACCGTTTGGTGGTAAAGCTCTTTGGAAACAATTAAAACGAATGAATATTTTGCTAACAGCTGGCCTTTGAGGTTTTAATTGACTCTTCTTTCCTTCCTCCTGATTTGTATGGTTGGAAAATAATCCTGGAACCTTGTCCCGTCATGTTTGTCAGACTTCCAGATGTTTAGAATGTTTTAATTATTGCTCTGGTCATAGATATAGCAAGCAAGCAAGCAAGTTTAGGCTAGTAGATATTTTCTTCAAGTGCCTCCATTAATTGAATGGAATGTTTGCTTGCTCTTCCACTTTTGAGGAAATGGACATCTGTCACATTATTGCATTTGTACCCCCGAGGCTAATTCACACTGGGTCCGCTACAAAGACAAACTTTAATGCATTTTAATGTTAATTTTAGAAGAATCTTACTCTAGCGTTGTGAATGCAGACGAATCTGTGTGAGATGCACAGACGAAAACAATGATACACTTAGTACAAAATATATTTAGAAAAAAGACTGAAAGAAAAACACTTAACAAGAACTCCAAGCGCAATTCAAGAGACGGCCTAACTGATTTGTCAAAGAGAGCAATGTGTTTCTGCCTTTGGCAGGAAGCGCTGCAAAGGTGCAGACCAGTATTCATCAGCCGCTCCCGGGAAAGAGTGCGAGCGCTGGAACGGAAGGCGCAGGAGAGGAGGGAGCGGTCAAAAGCGGGGAAGCTGGAATGGAGAAGGGATCAGCTCAGGCAGCTTAGGGCCCCCAGCGGCACGGGGCCTACCTCCCTGAATGGTGAGGTCCCAACAGTAAAGCATCGCCTCTTTAAACCACTCTGCTGTCCATTGTCCCTGTGCAGCTGCAGTGGCCTTTTGCCACGTCGCTAATCACCCTTATGCAGATTTAGAACAAAGAGCTGAGAGAATGACTGTCGACGAGTCTTGTCCTCTATGGCTCAAAGGGATACAGTTGTTTTTTTAATGATACAGAATGCTGTGTACTGTAATTGTATATGTTTCACATTAAAGATTTTTAGATTCTTGCCCAAAAAAAATCAACACAGAACAGAAAAACTGCTTAGGAATGTTCAAAGGATTTTGTCCGTTTATTCCCATAGACTCTTTGTTTTCCTGCCCACTTAACTGCTGGCCTACATTGCATCAATTGCCAAAATGATCTTTTTGAGTGTTTTTTTTTAATTTACGTTCTGAAGACAAAGCATGTTTTGGTGGGGTTTCAGGCTATTGTTTTATTGTTCTGCTTGACATGCATTTCCTGCTAACTCAAACTCTCTCATAGGACACAAAACCAGAATTCTGAAGGTTAATGACTTTGTTCTCAGCTTATTTACATAGTCAAGAAATTATTGTCTAAATGTTCATTATGCCTTAATCCTGGAAATGAAAAAGCTTTTTGTTTTTCTTTTCAGTAAATTGGTTCAATGCTTAAATTACCTTGAAGGTGCAAAACTGAGTCACAGGTTTTTACAAGAAATATGTGAATAAAAAAAAAATCTCCAGTCTGAGAAACTCTGGCATCACAGAAGAAAACATTTCTAACGTTAGACTCCCTTAACCTCATGAGTTTCCTTGGAACTTAGAACCCCAAGAGCAAACTTTGCATCCACAAAATAAAGTGGGCCCGACTGAATCACCAGGACATCTCTGAAGTTGTAGTACAGATAAATATGTTAAGAATTTCCCAACTTTTGTGGAAAGACTTTTTTCAAGCAAGTCGTGCTTCCGAAATCAAAGCAAAGAGCCTCCAGGGATTCCACACAGCATGATTCTGCAAGTGTGCCCTGCATCCAAATAAAGCAAAACTCCACTAGTCAGATCTAGACAAGTGTATAACAGTTTATCCAATCATCTCTCATGTGCACAATAAAAAACAACGATAGATTGATCAGAAGGACTCACTTTAAAGTGACATCCAAATGTGCTCTCATAGTTCCCGGCTTCACAGTGAACAATGGTTTCTTTATCTCTTTCCCTGCCCTCTTTTGGCCAGAACAGAAAATTACAACTGAGGTGTAAAAACAGCCGTGAAAAACCTAGGGCTGTTGTGTTTGAAGGTTCTTTCCCAGCGGTGCAGCAGTTGTATGCAAAAGTAATGACGTTTTATAAGAAACAAGCAGACAAAGCGGATTACACGCCTCGGTTTAAAAACAACGTGTTTTTCCTCTGAGAATCCTGACATTTTCCTACTGTTCTGACACCGGGGGTGGGGGGAGATCTCTGGTGATTGACTGCCTTTCTTCAGCGCTACAATGCAATCAAAACGTTGTGTGTGAGCGTGTGCATTTGTGAATGTGCTTCCAGATAACCTTTCCAGACCCGCAGACGGAGGTATTTCCCAGAGAGACGTGCAGTTCAGATCTAAGAGGCGAGTGGCAGCTCCGTCTCTCCCCCCGACAGGCTGACTGATGCCGTCCTCGTCTGCAGACTTTTCCTTATCTTTTGTGCTGCTACCTTTTGCATGTGAGGGCCTGAGCCCGTATCAGTGAGATCTCCTCACAGTATCCTAGTTGGGTTGATCTGTCAAAAAAAAAAAAATCTTCTGCTCTGAATAAACTCTTTTGTTCTTTTCGGGTTCTTTGACTTATTGTTTTAAATCATCCTAACCTGACAAGCTTGTCTGATAGTAAGTTATATAAAGGTTAACAGATGCTTACAACCACAGCAAACGATAATGTATTTTTTTGTTGTTGTATGCAAACATTTCTGAGGAGGTAGTTGGCATTCTGTTAGATTTGCTATCAGATGTTCCATGTTCCAAATAAATTTATTTATGCAAATTACATCTTCCCAATGAATAATTCCACCTCACTTTATATGTGAGGACAGCATTTTATTTTTTATTATTATTTATTTATTTACTCTACTAAGATTGTCAGTGGGCAGAGGTCTTCTGGTCACCCCTAAAATAAAATCCAAGGTAACCAATTGCTTTCAGAACTGTTTTCATCAGTAGAGTCCATCATTGTGTCATTTATTCCCGTAGAGATGTTAAAAACATGAGAGAAGAAATACCTTCTTGAAGACCAAGGTACACAGAAAGGTTCATGGGTAAAGTTCTGCTTAAAGCAGGTTTAGGCTATAAAACAAGTTGGACAAGGAGCGCATTAATCAAAGAGGCTGCCGAGACGTCAGTGATAACGCTCGGAGGTCAATGACCCAAATGGGAGAATTGGCAAGTTAAATACATGATTTGAAATAAGAGACGACCCAAATGCAAAGAAGGACTGTGGTTAAACGGAGTGCTTTAATGAGTTGATGCGAATCCATAGGGGAAAAAAAAAACTTAGAGCGATCGTGAAAACGGCAAAGAAACAAACAAAGACCAGGAGCTTCAAAACTGTACACTTCAGGGGTGTACAGTGACAAGAGGAACCAGACGAACTAATCAGAGGAGATACACAGCTGTGGCAGGGAGAAAACGGAGAATCTGAGGGATTGAGATTAACGCAAAGGCAGCAGAAATAAAACTCAAAGAAACTACAAACCCAGGGGAAAATCTAACACAGATTTAAGAGGACAAAATCCACATGCACAGAGAACAGAGCACAAAGGATTGAACTCTTCCAACAATATAATGAACACAGAGAAAGGTTTAGAGCAAACCACAAGGAAATGATCGGATACACCAACACAGAAGAAAACCCTAACAGTGAAGGATTGTGACGATGCGTCCGTCTTATGTGAGCAGGCAGATTGACTCATCTCTTCCTGCAGCATTATTTGTGGGGAAAAAAAGAACAGAAATTAGTTCTATGATTCAGAAAATCACTCTGAATGATGCCCAAAGCTCGACACAACATTCTCACAAAGACACATGTAAGACTGACAGAACATTAACTGTGTAAATGACCCACAGGCAGTTGAGCAGGTTAACAGCCCACCTTCCTTTTGTAGGCTCCATTAAACTCTCAGAGTGCACCATGCTGGAGTAATGGCTCACATTAAAGGGTTTATGTACTAATAATGCAGCTTTTTTGTCCTTTTTAGAGCAATGCAGTTTGTGTAAATAACGGCTTTAAATGCCAAGCAAGCTTTATTATAGTTAAACGGGAAGACCAGTTCACTCTTTGTACAGCTTTACATTTTTTTATTTTTTCCCCCTCAAAATGTGGTACGGTTGCGAAATGATTCATGCCACCCGAACTCGCCCACATTGTCCACAAACTCCAATATATTCCATTAGAATTTCATGTGATAGTCCAGTGGAAATTTGTGCAATATTAGTTTTTGTTGGCTTTCTTCCGTAGTCTTTATGATACTGTTTGTCGTCTAACGTTATTTTACAAATCCCCGAGATCTTCTTGTTCTTTGGTGCATTTTTACCTACTGGACTGGAGATTGCCAAAACATACAGGTAGGGGGAGGAAAAAAAACAAAAAAAAGAACAAAACTCCATTAATGAAGACGCTACATTTTAAATATGTTAAAATGATCAACAGCACACAGAAACTGATAACCGATTTGTTCCAGAGTAAATGAAATGTTTAGATGTTTGTTTTAGATATATTACAGATTCTGGGTGATTATAGTAAGAGCCTTATTCTGCTTACGTGTTATTTGCAACCTATTTTTCAACCAAATGTGCGTTATGTGACACACATACGTACTTTCAACCTGTTTGTTATTAATTATGTTTTCTGCATGCGGTTTGTTCTTTAAATATTGTGCAAATCTGTCATAAAAATTCTAATGATTCAAGTAAACTTAATCTATATTGAGCTTCTCTAGTCATACTGACAATTGAAAGCTTTTAACACTACGGCCACATTCGCCCATTCACACACATTTACACAGTAACTTTAGCGTTAAGTGTCCTGCCGTGGGACACACAGACATGTGACAGGAGGAATCAAACACACTACTCTCAAACTGCAAGGCAACCGCTTTAGACACCGAGCCACAGTCATCTCAAACATAACTGCTTACAGTGGACTTAGCCTCTGATTTGCCAGCTTCTGTTGAGACGGAGATTGTTTTGAACATTTGTCAGCTATTAAAGTTCCCACTATTTAAGCATGTGCCACCTCGAAACTTTAGTTTTTAACTTGTAGAGAATGTGAACTAAATGAAATATGTTATAAGCTGACCTTTCATTCCTTTGCAGTTATTTGTAGCTGCATTTCCTTAGTTAGTCTAACATCTAAAGTTTCGAAAGAATATAATTAAATGTATTAGCTATAATGTGATTACGTGGACACTGTGATATTTCTTTGTGATTTTCATATTTAATCTAAACCTCTTGTTCCATTTAGAAAGAAACCGCAAAAAGTTTGGTTTCCATAACTGGGAATTTTTTTTTCTCATCCTTGTGATGATTCTGTTCATCCACTAGAGGGCGCTATTGTCAAAGATTTCTCCTTTGCCACACGTTTGCCAAGATGTTCAAGAAAAGCTGCAGCTTAGGAGCACACATTAATAGGATTTTCAGCATGTAGAGGTGGTGCTATTTTGTGTTCCCTCTTACTGTAAACACTTCAGAGACTTGAGTTTTAGTTGCCCAAAGGATGATCATTTATTTCTGTTTCTCACACAACCCCGTACACACACTGTGTCTCATCCTGAACAGGAACCCTGAACAGTCTCATTGTGTCAAGTGTATGAGGCCTGCGTTCCTGGTGAAACAAAAGGCGATTCAGTGTGGAGAGTGCATTGCCACCATTCACGGCCAAACAAACACACACGCACAGCCTCTCCGCCCACGCCGTCGCTGGGGCTGATAACGCAGGCTGGGGGAGAGACGGTGCAACAGGATACGCAGGGTCCTGCAAAGGGAGCCTGACACCCTGACACCGCTCCAGATCCTGTGCAAAATCTCAGGCTGCATGGTGGATCATGTGTGTGAGTTTTCTGATTGTAGAACATCAAGAACATCATCTCTTACAGGCATCCTGCCGTGTAGAGCATTTCAACCATTCAAGTATTTGCTTCCCTGATTCAGAAACTTTGTTGTTTTTTTTTTTAATCAAAGAAGCAACGATTAACTTACTGATTGCATAATGGATTAAAGGAGAGCATGCTAACCTCTGACAGCTGTGAATACAAATGAAAACATCAATGCATATCTTAAGATAACTCTATTTGTCTTCCACTTTTTTCTTTTCGTGAATCTCAATTGATTTATTGACATCTGCTTTTCTAGAATCTAGCAGGTAAATCCACACCAAATCCTTAAAGCCCCACAGAGGCCACTTAAAATCAGCTGCTGCTGCTTTTGTTTTGTTTTTTTTCATTTTGTCCCCACTTCTGCCCACAGTGATAAACAGACACATGCTGGAGTCTTTCCAGCTAACCTGACCAACAGCTCTGAAATGTAAGTAGATCCACAACCACCCGTGCCTTACAGACCATTGGTAAGATTTAAAAAAAATCTGTTTTACAAAAAGAGAACCAATGCAGTGACTTAAGGATGGGTGTGATCCATGTTCTTGGTGTTGATCTGGACTCTGGTGTTATAACTTTTTAATGAGTTGCAGCTGACTTGTATTATCATTTTTTAAACAGAAACCAGATGGAAATCTATCCCTTCCATGCAGACACAGATGCAAACTCCAAACGGAAAGACTCCATGCCAGAATTGAAACCCAGGACCTTCTTGCTGCAAGGCAACAATGCTACCAACTGTATCACTATGCCATGATATTGGTAGAGATGCAAAAACATTAGTCTAATTTTCTAAAAAAAACAACAACAAAAAAACACAACATGCATGCCCTAGTTTTTGTGTGTCCTGATTTGGCAGAAACCCCTCATTTGTCATTGTACCTGTGCTGCATCAACAGAGATGTTGGGGGTGTGTGTCTCTCTTCTCCTCTTCTCATGTCAGAGTGTGTTTGTCTTCATCTGATCAAACTGCTGCCTGGATATCCTACCACCTTCTGCTGCTACTTCTCCAATCTATATGGAAAAGACAAAAAGACGGGGATTCCAGCCCTCCTTGTAGGTGATTCAGAGTAAGACTCTGCTGTTTTACTTTGTGTTTTTGAATTCTGTATTAAGAGGTTAACTCTTGCCTTCCCCACAGAGCCGTTTTGATACCTTTGGCTACTACTTCCAATCCCTTTAGGAATAACCGGAAAACCTCTTGACCTGGAGCTCACTACTAACCCAACGCACCAACATCCACCAGTCTGTTTGCATTTCGACAGCTAGGCTGCTAGATCGGATAAAGACTAATCGAATACTCACCTCCAACAATCTACCAACCACAGCAATCCCCCCAATTACCAGTATCTCTCTTGAGACTGTTTACTTCACTCCAGAAGTAGGAAATAATCCTTTTAAAGCTCACCTGGTGCTGTTCTCTCAGAGCCCCCCTTAAGCTTCTCTCCCTCTGACTAAATCCCGGGCCGGTGGCTGTCAAGTCAGACTTTGCTCTTGCTCTCATCCCTCTTACATAAAATAAATATGTTAAATGTACTTTGTGCGCCCATAAGCGTTGGAGTTGCATTACAAATATCCCAATTCCGCGTTTCCCTCTGCTGTACCGGCTACTTTCGTGTAATTTGCCTTTGCCAGATTACCTCACATCATGGGATGGAGTAACACGCTTTCACCGACGTCCTCGTACCGTCACTTTCACATGACTTCATGTGATGTGAAACAGGGCCGCAAGACGAAAATATTCATAATCCTTCACAGTTTGATTCGGGGGAAAATTTTCGACAGTCTTCCCAATTACACAAAAAATAAGCAGAGGGAACGTCTGAGGAGTCGTCATTCAGTGCCAGCGATTAGCCCATGGATGGAGGAATGTGACCTCTTCTCAGTGTCAGGGGACATTGCAGCTGAATGGAGCCTTTGTCACTGTGTTCGTTTCGTAACGGGTTTCTGTCCTCAAAACCGCATATTTAAAAGCGAGCGCTTTGATCCGCGTGTAATGTGCTGAAAGACAGACGATCGCTCAACAAGATCCTGGAGTTTGTTAAAAAAATAAAATAAAATAACGAATGAATGAAACTTGTAAACATTTATTCAGTCGCAACGATACGCCACACACCTTTAAATTTTGTCCTCACTGAACAGATTTTCCATTCAGTTAATGAAAAGGACAAATACAGAGGGGTAACAAGGTTTGTAGCAATAGTGCAGCTTTTTTTTTTTTCAAAAACTGAGCACAAAAAAATTGTACTTGACATTTCAAGGCAAAGACAAGCAGTGTGAATAAAGTAAGTCAGCAAATAACTGTTTTCTTGAAGAAAGTGACACAGACAAATACTGATGTGCTGAGATATACTTTCTGCTGAACAGCGAAACGGCAAGTGCACAAACATAAATGCAGAAATGACTCTGTCAAGGCTCAGTTCTGGAAAGAGTCACTACTAGTCAAATAATCATCTGTCTACATTCTATAGGGGGGAAGAAACAAGTGCCTCTTCCTATGTACTTGTCTAGTAAAGCCCAGCAAACAGTAGAATCACTTGGGATGAAAGTGGGGTCCTGTGGGATTGGAAAACAGACTAAATATAAACGAGAGGGATTTGTTTTTCCACTTCATATTGTCATTTACTGTATTTCAAATTTGTATTCAAACAGGAAATCAATTCTGCACCTCTCTACCAAACTGCATTTGCATAGCAACAGTGTAAGACTAGGTACTGTCAGCATCTGTACCTGCCCCATTGACTGAATACTAATCAACATTTTAGCTAAAGCTTTGTTTATTTGCCATTTTCTGTATTTTCAAAAATGCGGACGTGCGCATTTATTTCTGATAATCCAAAAATGTAATTGATTCCAGACCACCGGTTTATAAAGTACCTTTTTCAAGCAGCGGTCCCAGCAACAGGCAAAGAAAAATGTGAGAGGTGAAGCTAATGTAGGGCTAGAAAGATGCCGGAAATCAGTTGCTTTGCTAACTTCAAAATAAAGTGTGAAACTCGCATGAACAGTTTGGGTTTGTTAAAACAATTGTTTCTTTCTCAGTTTAATTTGGGTAGGATAAACTTTTCCACATAAAGTATAATATATTCAGCTACATAATGTGTTAAATTTGATTAAGTATTTTCTTTCAGTTCTTATAAATGTTAAATAAAAACAAACACATTATTTCAAAGAATTAAAAACCTCACACTCGAACAACTGATCTTTGTGGGAAGGCGCCGTGGATGACAGATGCCTGTTAAAATGCTAGAATTTTAATGTAAAAATGAGAGCAAAATACATCATTTTGGAACATTTATTACTTTTACATGTATCAGTTCCACTGGTAAAAAAGAACACACTACAAAAAAACAAAAACAAAACAAAAAATCAGAATATAAAGCAAATAAAACTACAGCAATCCAATTTTAATTCAACTTCAACATTTACTCTCCCTTGGAGTCGGTGTGAGGACGCCACGAACTGGCTCAGTTTGCTCTCTCTGACTTGCAGTTCTTTAAATCTGTCAGAGTGAGAGGAAGTCTCCCGCAGCACCTCTTTACGTCATGCCAAATACTTTCTGTCAAATTTAACTGGACTCAGCCCAGCCATCTCGACACTCCAATTTTCCTCTAGCGAAGCCGTTCTTTTGTTGTTTGGACTTTTGCTGGGACTCGCGGCAAAAATAAAACCCTCATCATCTGCTTTCTTGTAAACACTTGAAGGATTGGGTTGAAACTGGCGTTTATATGGCATTTGGAGCTGCCTCGAGTTTTACCCACCTTGAAATAATTTCTAGTTTCGTCTGAAGAAAAGTAACCCTAGACTCACAATGCTTTCAACCACCAAATGTTACTGCAGGTGTGGAGTCCTTTTTGGAAATGTGATAAGTTGTTATTGTGTAAAACAAACTATTTAGAACAGTGGTCACTGGTTCGAGTTTGGTTTCATCACACCATAAGACCTTTTCCCACAAGATTCTGGGAGTTTTCAGTCAGGAATGGATGTTTATCATGGAAGAAAATACTTCCTTCCCACTACACTGCACCTTAGTCTGGACTTGTCAAAAATGGGAGAAGATTGTTGCCACATGTAGAAGAAAACTTGTACACTGTCAAAAATTCATGAACCACCCTTAGGTGTTCTCACTTTCATAAATTTATTTTCTTATTGCTTGAAACATACAAGTTTTTTACCTATTTTTTTTTTTTTGCATCATTGTTATATGGAAATTTCTTTTCCAGCTGTGGATAAGTAAAATTTTATTAAATGCACAATTCTGAAAGTGCAAGTGCAATTTTAAAATTATTCTCATCCAAAGTAAATTTTATGTCTAATATGTTGTTTTGGGGATATTTATTCTGTGTGAGCTCTTGGGGCCATTGTGGCAACACAGATCTGATTGATGTTTCGAAATAAATCTTATTTTATACACTTTTATTTATTTTATTTTTTTATTTGAAAACATTCTTTGATCAAATTATTTCATGGTGTTATTTCTGGCCTCAATTAAAAACGAACCGCTCAATTTAGTTTTAAAGGCAAATATAACTTTTTTTTTTTTTTTTTTCAAAAATCCTGACAAGATCAATGAATAAACATGACAAATCAAAACAAATTATATCTTACGTAGATTAATTCGTCAAAAATACTTTTGAAGAAAAGGGTGTCTTTTACTTTGAAAATTCTAACCGGATGTTCCGTCTTTCTTGTATCTAGCTCAAGGCAGCTGCTGCCTCAGTCAGCTGGTTTTAGGACCAAGAAGAGTCTCCTCAGAGAAGCACATGGTCTCTACTCATGAGGCAACACTTCTCGTCAGTAACTGCTTGGGAATGAAATGTTATTCTAGCGGGCGATTAAGACTGGAAGCGGCTTGTGCCTCTGCTAATGTTGTCCTGTTTCCCCCCCAACATTTCAACCTCCCCACCATTTCCTATTAGTTTTCGCCAGGAGGATTCTCTCCCTCTGGATAATCTCGTTGAATGAGCAAAGACGCGCCGAGTTGAACCAGCTGTCATTAGGGCTTCCCGACGCGCCGCTCTCAAGCGCACTTGATCATATTTCAGGAAGTCCCTTTCTTTTTTATTTCGGGGAGGGTGGGCCGGCTCTTGAAGATCAGCTGTTGCCGGGACTTGTGGCTGTGTGATGGTTGAGCTGCAGTAGAGACGCTTCAGCATCATGAGCATCCAGAGCAAGAGGAGTCTGAAGTTTATTCTGACAGCACTTCAGACTTTGACTGTCTGCTGGTTGATGTGTGACAAGGTTGGCTCTGCAGAAGGTAAGAGGTTTGGGAAACGCGGAGATACTTACTTGCTTTGTGCTTCTATTCCATTCATTCATTCATTCATTTAGCTTTGTTTTCCTTTGAAATATATTCCTCGACTTGAAAAAAAATCTCACTTTTTTTCCCAGTCTTTAAATGTGTAAATATGCAGCGTGAGTAAAAGCAGACGTTGGTGTTCTGTGGTTGATGCATAAATTGGCATAATTGATGTAATTCCTTCATTTGCAGCTGGATTTAAGCCACCACATCTTTTAAGCAACCTACAGGTTCGTCATTCACGATAAGTGTTGGTTGCAAAGACAATCAAGTTATTTACGTAACTCGGTTTAAAAACCAAGCCTCGTATGCATTCTATACTCTGGATGATGTGCTGGATCTATCCTGTGTGATGACTCTGGAAACTCTTGTCTCCAGCTGCACTTCACGCTTTGTGAGTCTCCTCCCATCTCTTGAATCCTCTCAAAGCCGTAATTTACCTCCACTTCCTTTTGTGCTGCACATTTCTAGCCACTTAACTTGATACTGCTTGTTCAAGAAATGACTTTTTTTGTGGGATTTGAAAATCATATTTTATAGGTCTTTTGTAATATTCTGGTTCTTCTGAGGGTCCATAATAATTAAATGGAACAGGGTGTGCACCTCCTCTCGCCCAATGGCTGCTGGACATGGGCAACACCCATCCTTTTGGCCCTGCAAGGACAGGCAGGTTTCCTATGGATGGATGTATCACGCTGTGTGCATGTTTTAAAATATATGTTTAAATAAACGAAATGATGACATGCAAATGTATTAAGATGCGTATTTGCCACAGACATTTTGGATATATCTGGGATGGATCATTGCAACCAACATCCTAAATATCACGGAGTGGACGAGAAGAAGTGCAATGGGGGATAATCTGGTCCTGTTCCAAACTTTTAAACTTTTGTTAAACTTTTTAAACTCCCCAGTGAGACATTTAAACAATAGAGAGTTGATTTATTGTGGTATCTTGTGCAGTTACTGCTCTGTTCATTCTCCCTTACAGCTGCTCCACTGTCACTTAATCACAGTTGTACGTTCATTGTCCCAGTGATCACCCTCCTTGAATAAATAATCCTCCCGGTTCATTCAGTCTTTAGCAGATCCTCCTGACCCTCTGGTCGACCTGTGTTTTTTTTTTGTTTTTTTTTCCAGTCCCTCCTGTTGGGTTTTCCCATCACGCTCTTCGTTGGCCACGTTGAATTGGAAACTCTGTCTTCTGCTCTGAACTTGATCATTTTTTGTAAGTCTTGAATCACGATTGTCACTGCGATATTAGCATGAGATATGTCACAACTACAAGGCAGTACGTCGATGCCGGATATGTTAACTGCATGATATTTTAGATGTCATGCATTCATGCTTGGACACCTGGATGGACTTTAACTATTTATCATGCCACCGCTGGTGCAGATTCTGGTGACCAGTATGATCTTGGAGAATGGTTGGACGTTGTGATAAGTGAGAAGAAAGAGACTAATGAGGAATTTCTGGACTGATCACAATTGTTGTCATTGTGTTGCTCAGCTGTAAAGTCACTGTGTCATGTTTTCAGCTATTTTACAGCCCTACTTTCTCTGGCATCTGATTAAAAAGACTTTAAGCTATAAGAATTGTATTGCAAAAAAAAAACAAAAAAAAACATATTTGCGGTTTTTGGAATCATAACTTTTTAAAACCTCCCACTTAAGTTGTTCCATAATGGATGTGTTCCAGCACTGCACTGAACTCTTCTTGCTCGTTTGAGCTTAATAGGAAACCTGCTTATAATCGTCCCAGTCAAAAATGACGTCTCAGCAGTAAATGGAGAGAGAAAACAGTTTGAGAACTCTGAAGAAACATTCAAGTGAAACCGCTTGTGTGTTTTCCTTGATTTGTGATGCCAACTCTTTCATCTGGGGCTCACGACAAGTGCTCTGTTCACCGAAGGGTGAGATTCGGTAAAAACACCACAGTGTTTAGGGAAGTTGGTGACTCTCTCGTACAAAGAGCTACTTTGACTTTTTGTTGCCTGCTGGAAAAAGAACAAACAAACAAAGAAAAAAAACAAAACAAAACAAAAAAACTCTGGCAGTCACGATGCTCACTGTGGAATCCTGGGAATTAATTACCAGCAAGGGCAATAGTGTTAAACCAGAGATGAAGCAAGTGGAAGTTGTTCATTTATTCATCATCAGTTGTTCCCCGTCAGACGTTTGCCTTGATGTGTCTCTCCCATGGGGCCGCAGACACGGCGAGGAGCCGTTACAGCCGCCGTGTTTGCGCGTGCGACCGAGAAAGGCAGCGGTGATCTGTGCCGGCGGGATGTATGCAGATGTACATGCGTCACGGTCATCAGTGCTGATTGAGATAAAAATGACGAGAGGAGGAAGTGACTCTTCTTAAAACGCGCAGCCTTTTTTTTTTTTTTTTCTTTCAACAAAGGAAGAAAAGAGAGATGGGGAAGTTTTCTCAGGTTGCCCACATTCTGCGACGCTCCAGGCTGCTCTTAAAATTGTGATTTCGTGATATTTTGTTGTTGTTTTTGGTCTGATCAGTCTGTATTAAGTTCTTTGCAGATCCTTTGTTTAAGATCGCAGAACTATGAAGAAACATGCTATGTCTTTAGTTGGAAATCAGAACCACTACTTGTTCAGTCAAGTAACATAGAAGTGGTTACACAGTTGATAACAATATTCCAAAAATGTTAAGCCCTCACTTATGTCTTTTTTGTATTTTTGCTTATGCTAACATAAGCTATGTTTGGCTAAATTGGTCTTTGGCTAACGGAGGGCGCTGACCCTTGGCTAACGGAGGGCGCTGACCCTTAACTCACTGCGCTCGACACTCATTGTGAAGAGCAGATATTGCAATAGTGAAACCCTGCCAGTATGCAACAAGTAGTAGCAGAAAACAATGTAGAGCAGCAACAGTTCTGATAAAAAATAAAATAAAATAACTACACAGTACAGCTTTGAATAGCAACTTTTGTTTTTGCGACATTTTGGACACAATATTCTTTCTGCCATTCCATTAAAATATGCATGTACTTGCGCACACACACGCATTCAGACTTTGACCTGTTTTACAAACGCCTAATTGTGCCGCATGCAAAAAAACGACAAAAATGGTAACAAATCCGCTTTGCTTTAGGTGTGGGATGCTGCCTGCACGGCCAGAAATGGAAACGTAAATTAAGCATGAAGTTGGGAAGCTCCTCCCATTTGGCCTTGATCTTTTGTTCATTAAATGTATCTTTTTTTTATGCTGTTTTGGACAGCATATTTTTCAGTTGATTCTTGAAAAGTGACACAAGAGGATGATTAAAGAAGCATCATGTCTGAAAAGCACTAAAGTATAATAGGCTTTCAATTTCCTTTTCAAATTAGATTATCTAAATTATGCTTTGCACGCATCTTCAGATTCCTTGAGTCGACGCTTTGTAGAGCTGAAAGTCATTTGGGGTATGTCTTCACCAGCTTTGCACATCTAGAGATGCATTTTTTTTCTTCTTTGTAAAAGAGCTGGAGCTCAGCAAGATTGGACAAAGAACATGTTTGGACATCAGTTTTCAAGTCTTGCCACAGACTTTCAATTTGATTTAGGTCTGGACTTTGGTTCATTTTAAAACTAGGAAAATGCTTCGATTTAAACCATTTCACTCTAACTCTGTATGTTTAAGGTCATTTTCCTGCAGGAGGTTGAACCTTTGTTCAAGTCTCATTTTTTTTTTTTTGTTCCCTAGGATTGTATTTATCTCCATTCATCTGTCCATCACCTGGATGGGCAACTTTCCCTGTCTCTGCTAAAGAAAAACATTAGTTTTATTTTGCTGAAGCCAAACCTGTATATGAGGAGACCCTAATCTGACAAATAATAAAAAAAAAAAAAAAAAAACAAACAGGGCGAGTAGGTGGAGGTGGAAGACTTGCTGTTCTTTCCTTCTACTTTGTTTTGCCTCCATATTTTTGCACAGGAAAATATTTCTCCCACTTGCTTTCTCATCCATCTCAATTTCCTTATCTCCAACATGTAGGGGCACAGGAGGCAGCACAAAAATCTTTGAAGTATAAAACTTTATTTGTTGCATTTAAATGCAGCCAGGGGATTTTACTTTAGGCTGCTGCTTAAAAACAGCCCTGATTTTGACTGATTTTTTTTTTTTTTTTGGGTTTGGGGGAGAACATTCACTCAGCACATCTGAGACGGAGTCCAGACCCGACTTTGAAACTATGTTCTCAAGACCGGATTCCCTGATGTGTCTGCTTTGTTCCTTGGGTTTTTGTGATGCTCTTTGTTTATTTGCGTTCTTTTGCAATTTACTGAGGTGTTAAGAGCTTGATTAAATTGCACACAGACTTGATTAACTAATTACTCTGCAGATTAATGATACATACTCCAACAGAAGTTTGTCTCATGATGGACGGTTTGAAAATCGTCCATCTTCAAATGATCCTTTGATGCTAAAAGTGGAAAACTTGAATTTGAAGTCGGATTTTTTTCTGCCCGCTCTTGAACATATGAACTAAAAGGTAACGAACAGAAGTGTTTGCAGTCTTACTTTGTCCTTGTGCACAAATACTTTATCTCCACACTCTGCCCTTCATTCACTGAAGCCACAGAGGAGAGATGGAGCTGTTCATCATGAAATGTCATGTCTGCATACATATTTCATGGGAGCGCTCTTCAAGCTTCCCTGTCGTCTTTCTTTTTCTCCTTCCCCCGACTGTCATGTTTGTTTCCTGACCGGTTATCGCTTGTGAATGATTCCCTCCTATGGTTGACACAATCAACGTCAGCAGGGCCTGCTGTATAGTTTGAACCAGCATGTCTGCCTCTGCCCTGAGCGCCGTGTGCAGCTCGGCGAGTCGACCTGCGGACAAAACGAAGGTTTTAGCTGCGGATATATATTTTGTGGGCTGTTGTAGAGCATTTTTGTAGTCAAAACTGTCCTTCCCTAAAGAGACTTTATCACTGTGATGTGAGTCATCCCAAGTCAAAGCCTTTTAATAGCTTTTCAGTATGAATGGACTTATGTGTTCCAGATGACTTAGTCAGGATATTAAATACTTTGAGGTTGGTGAAAAACAATTGGTCAAGAAGTGTTTGTGCATCAAGACAGACCGATCAAGCAGATTCTTTTTTTTTTTTTTTTTTTTTTATCTCTGTGGGGATGTGGATATGAGAAAATTAAATTGCAGGACTTTTATGATGTGGTCTAACGCTACATGGGTCGCACTGATTTCTCAAAAATCTCGTCTGGACGCATTTGACTCCTCTGTTAAAGTTTGATCGTTTGAAGCCTGAGGCTCGTGTTGGACTTGATCATCGGACTTTCACAGTTTAGCTTCAGGTGCCTCTCTTGGATAAGCCTTCTCAGTCATGTGGTTTAGTAATGCGAGAATTTTTTCCTCATGTGAAGACGTCTTAATGAGTTGCACAAAAGTATCTCACTGTGAAAACTAGGCGTGCGAGGATACAACCAGCTGACATGACAATACTTTTTTTTTTTTTAAATTCACAAGAATAATGGGGTTTTGGAGAAAATGAAACAATCGGCTACACATGTCCTAATGTGCAATTAGATTTGAACCAAGAATTTTGTAATGCCTACGCTTTGCCTGCAGGTGGCAATCAATTGAGTCACCATTTGTTTAACAACCTAAAACTTGCAAGAAGACTATACTGTGCATGACTAAAGCACAACTTGTTTATGAGCTCTCATAAAAGTGCAGCTCGTGTTTTCTTCGACATTGTTCAACCTCATGAAGTCTAATGACAGCGGTAGAAACGAGGTTCAGAGATAAACCCTAAGAAAGTCATTCTCTTTGTTTTCATGGGTAATGCCGTCACTCTCGAGATGCACTATATTGCTAAAAGCTTTCGCTAGTCTTTTGTGTGAACTTCAGTGACGTCTCATCTGCAGGTTTAATACGATGTTGTTCCTTTAACATGAGCTAAGGGTCTGAGCCCAATTCTTGAAAAATACCCAGCCCACAATCGCCTTTGGACCGAAGTTATCCCTCTCAGCAGAGAAGTGTACGAATGTAGATGTGATATTCCTTTACAGAAACGGTGTTAGTTTTATACCAGACGTACCATGAAGCAAACTTTACAAAAAGTTTTTTTTTTTTTTTTTTTTGTCGGTCTTCAGAATATTTTTCTAAAATTCACCGGGATGTTTCTTGGCAGATGGAGAATTGTGGCATTAGTGTTTTTTTTTGTTTTTTTTTATCGATTAAGTTTTACGGGTATGGCTGTAATCCCAAAAAATAAAAAGTGGTTAACAATGTTATGCATCACTGTTGGGTGATTGTATTTTTAGGTTTAGACAGCGTTATTCCCTTAACAAAGAAAATCATTATTTGGAATTCCTGAAATGCCTCCAACAACAGAACTCCCCTAATGCAACAAATGTGGAACTTTTTTGCTGTTCATATATTTTCTTTTTTTCTCAGACATATTCCAGGAGAGATTTTTCTTCCAACACGACACAGTGATTGTGCAACATAACATTTTGTTTCGTTGGATAACAAAACTGTAAGAGGACTCTCTCTCTGGGAAATCAAAAAAATGAATAACACACCCTTGGCTTTCCACAGCGGACATTTTCACACGCTGAACCAGATATTAGATTTGCTGTTCCAGCTCCACTTTGAAAGGAGCTGCCAACTTTGAAGCATAACTTTAAACAAACCATAGCTTGAACAATATTGCACAAGCTCTGAGGTGTCCGTTATGGGCAGATATGATGGCGTAATAGTCTTTAGATTATAAGACAATAGTTTTCACGTGAGCCGCTCTGAGCAATATGAGTTTAATAAATTACATCATATTTCACTCATGGATTCTTAACCTTTTAAAACAAAGAGGCTTTGACTCATGGCTGTAATTATGCTACCTTATTTTCATGCAGCATCCTCCCTTGTAAAGTGGTAACAGCTGAAGGACACATAATGCAATCCAGGGTTCTATGGAAACGGCTCAACGTGATATTTTTTTTATTGTGTACATGCAATTTCACCCAATTATTAATCGTCAGCACAATATTTTAAGCTGCAGTCAAAGATGTTTGCACCAGTTCATGATAGCAAAAACTTTTTTATCCAGGACTTGAGTCCCAACTCGTGTGTATTTGTGTATTGTTTGAATTGCATCCATTTGTATATTTGGATTCTCTCTGGGTACTCTGACTTCCTTCAACTGTATAGATTCATGCATTTTGGGTTAACCTTCCAAAATCAATTGCCTTTGACTTGTGCAGAGAGGCAATAACCCTGTTGTGACCCTGAAAGGACTGAGAAGGTATGGAAACGAGACTAATGAGCTCAGTGTTCGTATCTTGCCACATATGTTGTCATTTAAATACGTCTTGCATCTAAAGTTTGTGCTGCCTTTAATGTCCTGTGCATTTTTTATTGGAATGACTTGTGTAAAATTCACAGTGTCCTATGACATCAGTACCGGTTGCATTACGTTTGCCGTCATGTCGCTGTCTTGTTCACTTTTGTTCATGCTTCATGATCTGGAAAAGTAAACTTAGTACCCTATGCCCAATTTAAAAATACCTCCATGTTGACCTCCATGAGTACCTCAGTTTTTACTGAAGTAACCACAAAGTAGGCCAGATTTGTTCAGAAAGTAGGTCTTCATCGGTGCAGACGGATCAGCTGCATAGCGCCTCATGAGACACGATAAGTGGACTGAGTGATTGCTGTAGAATTTGTATATGTTGATTTTGGACCATTTCATATTTAAAACTGACTTGAAAGGTTTTGATGTGCTTGAAAACTAATTGTGGCAGCCTAACCTAACTGATGACCAAACTGCATGCTGCACTTTTAAATACGCAGGACAGCAATGCAGGAGAATTATTCATGTAAAGCATACACATTGTGTAAGGTACAATGTTACCGGGAAGATTCAAAACCTGCGAGTAGAATAATTCGTTTCTGCTTTTACCTCAATCCGTTTGCCTTAAAGAAACAGATAACTTTGAGTAGGTGGGCTTCTACGGGAAGATTAAAACCAGTCAAAATCTCACCCTTTCGACAACTTAATTTTAAATAGGTTTAAAATTAATCCCCAAAAGTGGAAATGAATAGCTAATCAGACTCAAGAAGGCAACTACAACTTTCAAACATTCCATGACTGTTCATACAAATGTACATTTATAAACTTTGTTTCTGATATGGGCTGCACAGTGGCGCAGTTGGTAGAGCTGTTGCCTTGCAGCAAGAAGGTTCTGGGTTCGATTCCCGGCCCCGGTCTTTCTGCATGGAGTTTGCATGTTCTCCCTGTGCATTCGTGGGTTTTCTCCGGGTACTCCGGCTTCCTCCCACAGTCCAAAAACATGACTGTTAGGTTAATTGGTCTGTCTAAATTGCCCCTAGGTGTGAGAGTGTGTGTGCATGGTTGTTTGTCTTGTGTGTCTCTGTGTTGCCCTGCGACAGACTGGCGACCTGTCCAGGGTGAACTCGCCTCTCGCCCGGAACGTTAGCTGGAGATGGGCACCAGCAACCCTCCCGACCCCACTGAGGGACAAGGGTGTAAAGAAAATGGATGGATGGATGTTTCTGATATGTATATAGATGGATAGATTAATAACTTTGTCATCATATGAAAGGGCAATACAATAAAATTCAAAAACACAGCAACACTGAAGAAGTGCTTAAATTTTTTAAAATTGTGCAGCAATAAATATTCAAACAATTTCACGTGGCATTTGTACAGTTCCGGTCTTAAGAGGGGTCATGTTACTTTCATAAGGATCATGTTGGTAAATTTAAAAGATTATTTGAATCAAAAGGTTTCCTGGCCACAAACAACAAAGCTATCGCAAATCTGCGTGTGTAAAGTTTTTCTAAGCTGAAGGAACAGATTTTTTTTCATCTCTTTAATAACCACGAAGCACATGCAGGGCTCCAAAGGGGCTGAAGTTTGAAAACTCATGACTTAATTTCACAGCTTCAGGGAACATAATCTTCTTGCTTTGCACAGATTTTAATTTCTTGTTCTTCCAAGACAAAGAACAAGCCCTGTCTATTGCCTAATGGGCATGCGTGTTAACAGGAACAAGACAGGACAACCTCCTACCTGCATGAAAATCTAACAAATTGGGCCCGACGAAGGTCCATGGCTGTCAGTTGCTTTGTCTGTGTCTGCCAAAGTTTTTTTTTTTTTTTTTTTTTTCCAAGGGCGAACCCTGTGATGTATTTTTAAATGAAGCGGAGCTAGCAGAACATCAATAGCTCAGAAAGTTTTAACTCCAACCCTGGCCAATTCATCCTTGTTATAAAAGTTTGGATTGGTTGTTAACGCAGTTGGGGGGTGGGGGGAATGGAGCTTTTCTTCTTATATTAAATTTTTAAAACTGAAAGCTTGCATTTTCATATACAGTACCACTTGTGAGCGGATGTCAAACCAACTAAATGTGTTTCTTTCTTTCCGCTGTAGACGTTTTGTATGCATAACTAAAGCCGAGGGTGTAAATTGTAAACTGAAATGCATTAAATGCGTTTTGGAGTATTTTTCCAAGTCTGGATAGAAAAAGAAAAACATCTGCATTTCCAGGCTTTATTCTGAGTTCTATTCTGGTTAGCTCCAATATTTTCACTCCTTCATAAAGTGATTTGACTTAACCTCACCTGTGTTTGGCAGCTGCCGATCATTCGTTTGTCCTTGAGGTGAACTGTAGTGGCAGTGAAAGGTCAATGAAAATGAGGCAACAAACACACTTTCAACAAACAACAAACACACTGCGTGTCGGCTTAATATCTGACACGCAGATGTTAAGCCGAGAGTCAAATGAAAACGTATTTCAGCACCGTCTGTACAGGACTCAGTTCCTGCACATCAACAAGCATTTCAGAAAGAAAGTTGTCACCCTTCCCTGTTTTCAGGTAGTCAATCCTATGAACTGAGTTGTTACCGTGATGAGCTAGAAAACAGAGGTGAAGCAACAATGTCCCAGTCCATTTTGAGCCATGTGCTTCTGAGACAGCTCCATGTAAAAGTATTCACACCATGAGTTTTTTTTTAATTTTTTTTTTACATTTTGTCAAGTTCCAGACGCAAACCTGTATATTTTATGCACAAACATGCAAGTTTTTCCAATATTGTTTTAGAAATAATAAAAAGAATGTGGCTGCATTAACCTGCTGCAAACATTTGACCACCTTTTTCATAATCTCTGCTTGTATCAATTATTATTGTTATTTTGTGACTAGGCACTGGGAAATTTTTTACAGTCAGTGCATGCAGGATATAAATGACAAGAAATGATATGCACACATCCATTTTTTTTTCTTCTGAAAATTACCCAATATGTTGCTAAAATAATGATCAGACTCATTTCAGCCGTAACAAAACGCATATTGTCAGTGGCAGACTTGGTAGCTGTGCGACCCCATACTGAGGGACTTTGAATGAGCAGCACTCATATGCTTGCCATGACAGAGTTCCAGTGAGCTGTAAACGAAATCCATCCGGGAAACCATATAATGAGCTTTCACACTATGACTCTGACCTTCGTCAATACAGTAAGGGACAAAGGGCTCATGGCAGGCAGTAAGCAGCAGCCGTAAGGGGGCGGCTGGCGTAATGGTGTCAGGCGGGAGCATAATGGTACCAGTTTCTCAGACGGGGTTAATCTCCTGTTGAGCGCAGGGGAGTCTTCCTGCTCAAACATTTCTTTCCTATAGAATAATTAATGGTGGTATTTAGTGGCACAAAAGATATATTTACCAGTAGAGGGAGCACAGCAATAACTGATTTAATTACAACCCTAAATAAGAGCCCAATGTATCGGCATCCTATAAGTACGACCACTTGCATCTCTCGTCCCTGTGGGCATACTGCTACCGCATTAGATTTAAGCTAACAAGCCAATGGTAACGGCATGAATGGCTCCTTGCACCATGATGTCACATCTGCATTTCTGTGCTTCCTAATGCAACTCTTAGGAAGCTTGCATAATGATTCCCGTGTGGGTCAGAGTTTTATTTTATTTTTTTTGTACATAAGTCAGAACTAACAAGTCCACAGAGTCACGTTTATCTGTAAAACACATTTTCAGCAGCAAGGCAGTTCAAAGTGCTTTTACATCATGTGAAGCATCGTACCGTCACCAATTATGAAACGCGCAATAAACATTACATTTTGTCAAAAGCCACCATCAAAGTCATCAATCAACAGATACAGTTTTACCTTTGCTCTGATGTTCATCGTTACTATCTTAAATATGGCAATAAATATGACATTGGCTATTAATCATAAGAGTTTGCTGGCTTTTCTTGAGTTATTAGCATTTTTTTACTCAATTAAAATTCAGTAATTCATCAAAGAAACCAATACTGACTGTAACTGAATTGTTTACAGGCTAATGGGGAATTGGAAAAGAAAAAGAGATGGAATATAAATTTTAAAAAGGCAAAAAGTCTTTTGTGTTCTTTTCTCCAAGGTCATTTACTAAGCAGTGTCTGCTTGATGGTTCTTTTCATGGCTTAATTCGTCATTCTGTTCCCAATCATCAATCTGTTTGAATTAGAATCATTTGCCTGCTGCGACTGGGGATAAATTGAGTTCGTGATATGCCCGTCAATCTGCCATTAATATATGAACAATAGCTATAAACATTGGCCGAGTTCCCCCCCCCCCCTGCATGTGTTGATGTCCAAAGCAAATTTTGGCTTAGAAGCTGTACTGGATCACATCCCAAAATCGGTCAGCACTCTGATTAAAGACTGCAGACACATTCTTTTTGATGCAGAAAAAAATGATCATTTTATCAGATCTGCTTTATAAAGAACATTTTTTCCATATGGAACCTAGGAGAGTTATTGATGTGCTTTTTTTTTTAAAACCCTTTCTTTATGTTAAAGCCAGGCAAATTTAATTTGTCTTTCAACCTTGATTTATTCCACATGTATGTCTGTGTGCATCTTACTTCCTAAATTGCTTCAAGTTGTACGTATGATGCAGTCTTTACTCCCTGACAAATCTTTCGTTCAAGCCTAATCTGTTCTTATTGTGTGGTTATATTAAAATGGAAGAAATGTTTAATCGCATTGTCGTTTGAACTGAAAGCGGAGATGGTAGCTTGAGTTTGAAACCTCAACTCGAGTCGCAAGAAAGGAAGGAAAAAAAAACAACTTCGGACTCGACTAAGACTTGTCTGTTAGTCACTTGTTGAACTGTTGGGTGCTGACAGTCTTTTAATTCGGTTTTGTGCCTTGAAGGGGATTTTGCTTGTCAAACAGTATCCTTCATCTTAAAAAGGTAAATTCTCCATTTTAAATCTGATATTGAAAAGCTGTCAGAGTGACTTTGAAATATGTCCTTGTGTGCATATAGTTTGGGGTGCTCCTTATTGATGTGTGCATCCCATCTCTGGGAGGTGCCGCGTGTCGGTGGGGGGGCCAAGGCCTCATCAAGTTTGGAGATGAGAAGAACAGCAGGTCATTTGTGTTCCAACAGAAAAGATTACTACGAATACATTATTACTTGGTTGCCTGTCAAGGAGAGAGTCATGGTTGAATAGCAAGAAAGACTGCTCTGGGGTTCAATAACGCTGAGCAGTTGTTGATTTGTTTCGGCTGACGAGACCGGGCGATAAAGAGCAGAGCTGAATTCGCAAAAGGTTCGTAACACAGGATGTCTAGAGACTTGTAAAGGGATGAGGGAGGTCATCTGCCGGTGCCATGTCACTGACAACTCATTGGTTCTTTGAAGCACTGATTTAGGGGATTTAATAATGATGATTAAAAAAAAACATGCGATAGTCGACTGTCATTTCTTTATATATTTCTCTTGAGGAGTCACAGAGGACTCACGCTGTCTTGTACTGATGGAAAGTGCTTTTGACTTCTATTTCTTTAGAATTCAGAGGGATGTTTTTATGCCTGGTAAGTTCATTCTGATCTCTTAATCACCCAGCCATGAAAAAAAAGAACCAACATAATGTCTACACAAAACGGAGAACCTTAATAAAGACCTTTAAGCGCTTTGGCATCAGAAAACATGACCCACCTGTTTAGAGCTGCCTTTGATTAGCAGCGACTCGAACATCGATCAACGTATTTGATGTGATGGTTTTGATGATGGCATTTAACAGATTGAAATGTGTATTGCTTTCTTTCGTAAGTAGTGACTGTATGATGTTTTTACGATGTAAAGCACTTTGAACTGCACAAATAAACTTGACTTGACGAGGAAGAAACAACGGTGATAGTTTGTGAACTATTTTTAACTCGGTAAACGCAATACAAAAGAGACGTCTCAGACATCCACTGAACTCTGGTGCATCGCGACAGTCGCTTTGTCATCTGTATTTTTTTGGGTTTCCCTTTGTGCTTCTGTCACCTCGCTTTCTGATTGGCTGCTAGTCACATTCAACAAGCTGCAGGCTCAATTGTCCTGTGGGGGGGAAACACCCCGCATGATGGAATACCAGTCCACGACACTCTAACAATTTAAATTTCCCCGATTTGAAGTCATAGCAGCTCCAACATCCTTCTGAGTGGACTAGATCATTCTTAGCTCTCCACGTACAGCAGGAACATCTCCTAACATTATCTTTAGAGCAGTTGTGATAATCGGAATGATCGGGTGAAAAATCTGCCTAATTATCTTGCTGAGTGAACCAGGCTTTATAACGTAGATTCTTAATGGCATCATTTCTCATTAGCCAGTTGTTTATAACACAACAACGTTTATAAGTTTGCCCTGAGGAAAGCAGCATTATTTCTTTATAGTCAGAACTGTGTCACATTTCGTTCCCCTTTGCACACATTGTATCCACATACAGATGTGCAGTCATCATACCTAGCACCACTTTACTGAAGCAATATAAAGTACACAAGCTCTCTTTGTACCTTGCAGCATAAAGGGAGGTGATTATGAACAGGATCTTTATTAAGACATCTGTTTACACTCTTCTTTATTGAACATATAAATAAGGCCCAGAGGGTCCTGGGTGCCACTTTTACCACTCCCTCAACACTCACACTTGCTCAAATAACATTCAAGCTAACAAAACTTGCTTAATACGGCCTTTCCCAAATGTCTCCACTGGGGCTGTGGGGAAGAAATCGGCCTGAAGACTATTTCCACCAAAATGATTCCATTTATGATGAAATCAGACTTCATCACGTAGGGTATTAACAAACTGGGTGTTGGCTTGTAGATTATAGTAAAAGGTTAAAGCGCTCGCTACATGCTGGTTGAATATCATCCTCGATGTGTGCGGGTTTCCATCCATTGTCTTCTACTTGGAGGGAGGGAGTGAGATGAGTGCATGGTTATTCACTGCATCATCTTCCTTTTGGGACCGGTGCATTTCAGCAAAACAAATCACCTCAGCCACAATGCGGACCTGACCTTTCTGCCAAAACTGTTCATGTATTTTTAACCTCCGATTTGTTTATCCATTAGCACTTTTCCCATAGCTCGCTGTATGTTCCCTGGATGCATGTTACCCTCCCCAGCACGGCCGCCTCGCTCGCACGGCCTTTTCAGGGACTAACGAGGCTGGGACACAGCTCCCGTTGTTGTGTGTGTGATGCCGTCAACATTCACGCTGTAGCCTGCTTTTCATCATCGGGGCTAGGGCTGGGTGAGGACTGCTGAGCCGGTCACCCCTTGCTTATCGGTCGGATGGCTCCACGATGAACTCCAGAGTGGTGGCTTCCTCTTGAGGATAAGCAGAGCAGAGCTCAGCTGGGGAGCTTTGTGCCTGACTTGAGTTAATAATTCTGGATTATGAGCAGACTCAGCAATTTAGGCAAATGAGTCATGTGAAGGAAGACACAAGCAATGTGTGCCTCAAGGGACCCTGAATCTGCTGGTAGTAAAAATGTGTTATAAGTTTGTTGCCATGGGTCGACTTTATGTTTACATGAAGTGATTTGAATTTAAAATGGTAAAAAGTTTTTTTTTTTGTTTTTTTTTTTAAAGGTATGAATTATGTACTGAGTCAAACTTCTGGCTTCTTTCTCAAATCTGTTTCCCTGCTGCTTGGAAATACTTGATGAAACATCAGTGGGAACAACATCTCCCCCCCCCCCCACCCCACCACCAACCCTCCTAAAAGCAAACATTTGATTTAGGATGTTTGCAGTGAAACAAATGTTGCTAACAACTCCTGCTGTTCTAGTGAGACACCCTTGGAACAAAATAACTTCCCGCTGCAGGAAGCTGATTACTCCAGGAACCCTGTTTGCAGCGTACTATCTGTAGTTTTCATACTTTGTGTGCTCATGATTTCTACAGTTTACAGAAGTTGCGGCTTCTTTCTTGGGTAAAAGTTTGCTTCTGCTAGAGAATACATGCAGCTCCATCTCCTAGTCACTTGGGGATGTCAGCAATGGAATAAGGGGTAAACATACACTTAAGCAAAACAACAGAGCTTAAAGTATTATGTATTATTCTCAGTTAACCTCTTTTCAGAGCAGTGAGAGAGCAAATAGAAGGATCCTGCGAAACGATGCTCCATTAGCTTGCTAGCTACATGGCTTTTTGGGTGTATTTGACCTTTTATTCGGTCAGATGTAGAGGGTGGAACATGAGGCGAAGCTGTGATTTTATAAAGGGAAAATTGCTTTCTGCACATGATTTTATTAATCTAGATTTATTTATTCTTTTTGGCATGTTCCATTTTGGGCTTTTTTAAAAAAAAAAAAATAGATCCTGGACAATGTTTAGAAATGAGGACCCTGGCCTTCAGGAATGAAGCAAAAAGAAAGCCATTGTTGAAAGAAAGCTATAAGCTATCCCATTTGTAGTTTGCCAGGAAGGGGGACCTAGCAAACACGTGGAAGAAAGTACTCAGATCAGACTGAAGCTGAATTGAGTCAACTCGTAAAACTCTTTGTACGTTGGAAACCAAAACTGCACATTCACCTAAAAACAAAATTCCCGCACAGAGTTATGGTGCTGGTGGCATTCTGCTGTGAGGATGCTCTGCTTCCTGATGGATAAGGAAGCTAAGGAAGGGGAGATTCGTGAAACAAAATGCAAAACAATGCCGGAAGAGACTGGAGCAGAGATTTACCCCCCAAACAAGACAATAACATAAAACAAACACCTAAAACTGCAGCAGAGGAGCTTAGATCAAAGCGTTTTTATGTGGCAAATATTTCAGTATCTAGACGTACAAATCCGTTAGAAACATTCCGAGAACTTGACAAGACATTCGAATGTTTGAGGAGTTTGCATACATTTGCAAGTTTCTGTATGTGAAATCCCACTAAAATATCATTGACACAACTCTCATGCTCGGAGACATCACAGCAGCATAATCACGCACCTCTGCATCTCTCAGATGTGGAGATTTATGCAACGTGAGTGACAAAAGGGGGTGGTTAAGGTTCTAACACAGGCCAGCGGCTCACATTGCGCTGTGTGGCAGGGTGCTATTTGGTGGAATTGTGCTCATGTCTGCATGACAGAGTCGACAGGCATCATTATACTGATAGCCTCTTAAAAGGAGGTGGACATATGCCCAGCATGTCGGCGTCGATGATCGTTGCTACGACCAACAAATGCATGCAGAAGGCATTATTTGTGGGCAGGGAAACACAAAAGCCGTGACACGTTTAAAGACCATAATTCTGTTTAAGTGACACATTTGATTAGCAAGCTGTTTTACTGTCGGGGTTTGGACCGATGTTATTAATGGACGCAAGGCGTGGGCTTAATGAGAAGTGGAAAAACATGGTGTACATGTCGCTGGTGGTCAACCATTTGCGGACACAGATTTGCAAATGTCAAGGGATCTTAAAGAGACATCTGAAACGTTCATGATTTTTTTTTTCTTCTATGTCTTTTACAGGGAGTCTTTTGGGTGTGGTTGTTGAAAAAGAACCGACGACAAAGTCGAAACATTCTGAGACAACGGTGCCTCTTCAGCTTGTTGGACAAGAATGGAAACCAGTCGGCAAGCTCACATCACAGGTGGATATTAGAAGCTGAAAAAGCATTTTGTATGCTCTGGTTTATGTGACTTGACATGCCGTTTCACCTTTTTGTAGTGTTTATTCTGGTGTTTATTCAAAAATGTTGAGGTGTCCCTCATAAAGTTGTTAAATTATATATAAGATAAGGTCTTTCTATGCCAATATTGCCTATCTTAAAGTTGGATTTCAGTGGTAGGACATTTCTTCCACCTTACTGGTTGGTGGTCAGAGAGCCTGGCGGCGCTGGTGCATGGCACATGTCAGTCTGACCCAAACAGCTGTGGCTACAATGTGGCAGCTTGCCACCATCAGTGTGTGAATGTGTGCATGACTAGGTGAATGACTGAATGCATGCTGAAGCGCCTCAGGTTCTTCTGAACTAGATAAAATGCTACGCAAGTACAGGACCTTTGAAGTTAGATTAGCATGAAGACAAGTATTATGTATGGCGCTCGCCATATAGTTTGTTTTTTATTTTCCTGCTGCTTTCCTGGTCATCCCACCACAAAGCTACCAACATTCTGGAGCAGATATCATGTCTGCACAAGAGAGTTTCCGTTATGTGGCAAGTTTCTGCACCTTCACTGTCAGTTTCAGCTTCGTTGAAGAGAATGAAACACTCTCAGTATTTTTCTGATAAAAGTACATTCACCGGCCAATTTGTCCAGTTGTTGGTTAATGCACATAATAAATTAGTCAAGGCAGCGACTCAATTAATTGAGCCATTTGGATCTGGTGAAGATGACCTTCTGAAGTTCAGAGGGTTGGAATGAGGAAGAAATTTGGTGACAGACTTTCACTCAGTTATTTTAGCAGTGCAGCTCTGCTGGTGGTGTGACGTACAGCCTTGTGTAATAGATCTTATAGGCTGACACAACAATAATAAAACCAACACAGCCTCTCTGCAGAACGTTTGTGCTTGGGGAGCTCCATATACCTTAAACATGTTATGGGGACTGCATTCCTACTAAATCCCAAAAGACTTGCCAAAGGCTGTGCAAGGGCCATCCACATGTTGGCAGATTTATATTTATTTGGTAGTGGGCTCTTCATAGTAAAGACACCCAGAAACTGACTGCTCTTAAGTGCTTCACATAAATTTACTAGAAAAAAAGAAAAAGAAAACAAACATAAAAACTAACGAAAGATCTTTTATGTCGTTAGAATAACGATGGGGGGAAAAAAAGTCCTCCTCAGCACCAAACTTCCACAAATGGTGTCAAGATTTATCAAGTTTGTTTAAAGATGAGATGAGGAAACACAGAAAACATTTCCATCTCCCTGCTTTTTGACGCTTGCTACAAGTTATATAGTTTTTGGAGGGCAAGGGATATATATATATATATAAAATGTTTCCCCCAGATATATTTTTCAAAATTCTCATATTGTCTATGTTTCAGCTTGATCTAGAGTTCCAACCATTACAAGACTATTTTTTTATGAAACACATCACAGCTTCTTTGCATTAAGCAGTAGATAAATCCATTTGATTTTAATTAAATCTGTTGAATCGTGACAAAATTTGAAAAAATAAAAAAATAAAAATCAAGAGGGGATGATTACTTTAACATGTCACTGTGCAGTTCTGCAGCAACATTTGCTGCTGTTTCTTTAGGTTGAAGTCTTTATTTTTGTGTGTAAACAGCTGCGGAGGATCACGAGGAGGAAGTGTACACAATGTGACCCGTTAGATCATTAGTGAAATGTTTAAATTATGTCCTCCCCGGCTGTTTGTTTTTAATCACAGCCTGTGCAAATAAATACACTTGCCAGGAAAATATGAAAACAGCCTGATTTATTTCAGTTTATGTTATTGAATCAATTCATTCGTGAATTAATTAGCTTAGGCCTAACCAAACAGACGAGGTCTCTCTGGGATTACATTACCCCCCAAAAACCAGAAGAAAATCTCTGATCAGTGAATTATAGAGTACTTGAAACAAAGGTGAATCTGAGTGCTCATTTAAATACAGAAATTCCTAATAATAAGTCCATCTACACATTGCACAGTTTGTCTCTCTCTCTCGCTCTCTCTCTCTCTTTTTTCTTTTTTCCTCTGAAGTTAAGAAGAGGTTCTGCAAGTACAGATTTAACAGAGTGAGTCTAATCACGGATATGGAAACCTGTCAGAAGGGAAAATAGGCTTGCGACGATACCGCCTTTACCCATAAGTGTTCCACTTCTATATCCTCTTATGATCCACTCGGCATTCTTCTTCATGAGGGGTGATGGATCACTTAACCCAGAGCGGTGTTCTTTGCTGGAGCTGACCCAGTTTGAACTACATATATATGTGTGTGTGTGTGTGTGTGTGTGTGTGTGTGTGTGTGTGTGTGTGTGTGTGTGTGTAAAAAAGGAAATATGAAACATCAGGGAGAAAGGAGAATTTTCTCTTCCTTTTTTTTTTTTTTCCAAACTGAATGTTTGTGTGGTCTTGTTTGCGTCTGTTACAAAAATGTGACTGACAGAAGCGATATAAATGACGCAAAACCGCTTCGTCTGACTCTAAAAGAGACGATCAATGTATCGGAGTGACTCAGGGCTTTTGAGTACTTGCCGCTTTCTGCAGGATTAATGTCAAACAGAATGGAACCACAAAGCTAATCCTCTCAGCCCTTGTTCTCAGAAACAAAGTGTCTTCATAACGATTTCCATCTATTGGAAGCACTCATCTCGAAAACGCTCTCACTGCGCTGGGTGGCACACTCAAAGCTCTGAAGGAGTTGACTCCCACAGATAAGGGCTTAAGCAGTGACATTACTGCCTCACACAGCACCGGCTTGATTTATTCTGGTCATTTTAAATCACTGTAATTTCGCTGAAACTGGTGGAAATGGTTATTCATTCTCTGGCAAAGCACTGACTGCTTCCAACAAAATTTTAGATGGCTTTATGGAAGCCTTGCTTGAAAAGAACTCCTCAGCTTCACCGTTATTTGTCTTTTTGAAAGTATTTGCCACTGTAGATCATAACTTCCTATGAGCTGCAGTGATGTACTGATGTGCATCTGGTATAGTTTATGCCAGTCTCCCAGATGTGGGCAGACTGCTCTCTTGACTGGTTTAAATTCTGATTTTGGCGAAAAGTACTATTCTCCACTTATTGGTCCCTTGTTTATATCTGTGTATCAGTATTTATGGTTTCACCCATTTGCAGATTTCTCTGTGCCTACTTGCTGACGGACCGAACATAGATGTACTTCTGTTTTCCATGTAACCTACTTTTATTTATCATTTCAATGTGTTTTACTCGCAGTTGCAAGTCACATTTTGTCATTGTGCAGCCGCAAACTTTACTGTGGTTTAAGAGAATCTTGTAGTTGCAGCAAGACAAGGTAGAGCTTATTAATTGTTAAGTGGAAGGAAAATGATACAAATTGTGTTTCCATGCACACGTAAGTGCTCTTTTCCCCTTTATTCTCTTTTTTTTTAATCCTTAAATTACACCCAACACAGCCGACTTCCTTTTTTAAGTCGTCACGTTGATTAATAGAGTCAATTTGTGTGTAAATCAATCTTAGCATAAATCCAGCTGTTCTGCGAAGCCTTTAGAGGATTATTAGAGAACATTAGTGAGCAATCAGCGTTATGAAGATGAAGGAACACAGCAAACAGGTCAGGGATAAAATTGTGGAGAAGATTAAAGCGGGGTTGGGCCATAAATCGGTATCCCTGTTCGGTTTGAAAATGGAAATGGCATGACTCGATCAGCCATTGCCGGATTGCTCAAAGAATGCCACAAGAAGTCATGTTTGTCATAAGCCATGTAGGGTCAGACACGTGGAACAAAAATCCATTTGTCAGACGAGATAAAAATTAAACATTTTCATCTACATACCAAAAGCTATTAGGAAACTAATAAGCCAAAACAGACCATCTCAACGGTGAAATACGGCGGTGGCAACGTAGTGCTGTGGGAGGGTTTTCTTTAGCAGGAACAGGAAAGCTGGTCATCGACTGTGGGAAGGTGGATGGCGCTGCACGCACGACAAATGCTTGGAGAACAACTGCAGGCTGTTGAAGTCTTGAGTAGAAAGTTTCCCTCACAGCAGGAGAACATGAAACATTCAGCCAGAGCTTCAGTAGCACGGTCTACATCAAAGCACGTTCAGGCGTCACAATAGCTTTGCACCTAAATTTAAGAAGAATGGATGATATTCGGCGGCGCTTGAAAATGGATGTTTGCAGATTTTCTTCCAGCAGATCTATGCTTGAGCTATTTTAAAAGGAATAATAGGCAAACATTTCTGTCTATTGGTGTGCAAAGCCGGTAGAGACACGTCCCCAAACAGTTGCAACGGTTAATTGCAGCGAAAGATGATTGTTGCAGGATATTGACTCATGGGGGCTGAATATAAATTCTTATCACAGATGTTAGACTTTTATTTCAATATGTTTTTCTTTCTCCACTTTACCATTAGACAGTAATTGATTTTGGTCTATCATAAAGAGCCCCTTTAAATTACTGTAATATTTGAGGTTGTAATGTGATGAAAACTAAAATGATTCTACTGCTTCTCCAAGGTGCTACATGCTTTGCATTAGCTATCTTTTATCATTATACGCTTATCTTGTATGCTACTTTGAAAATAGGTCTTCCTTGAAAATGAAAAAAAAAAAAAAAAAAACGTTTTATACAAAATATAAAACTGGGCACATCTTTTTTTTTTTTTCATTCAGCATGCTTGGTTTTCGGATTTCAGGCTGATTGGCACATCACTTCTCGTCTGTGTTGTCTCTTTAGAGTCACCCCGTGTCGCTGAAGCTCTCGGTGGTGGTGGAAGGAGAGCAGCTGGTCCTGGCTCTGGAGAGAAACGAGTAAGTGCCCCTCTGTTCACGCTCGGTCCCGACTTCTAACTGACTGGAGTACAAATAGGTGACATATGCGCTGCCCGGGGGCTAAAACCATACCCCAGGAAAAGAAAAAAAAAAAAGAGGGGAGAGAGGAATTTTGCTCACTCAGTTTGCTCTGCTGGTGTGGGCATCGTAGTGCTCTGTGTGCTTTACTCTTTTGTGTGCTGAAACAAAGACTTGAAAGACAGAAATTCCTGAATACATTAACCAGACGTTGATAAAAGTCGACATCTTCCTCCTTCTTCTTGCTCTGTTTCTCTATTTGATCCAAGAGCATTACACGGGGGAGAAGGAGGTTTTCTTTGAACACAGAAGACACTCAACACGCTGTGCATTAAGATTCCGTCAACCTAGGGACTGGCACACATGCGGAGGGGAGGAGGAGGGTGGGGGCGAAATCATTTGAAAGAGATCAGGTCACCGGCGTGCACGCAGTTTTTTTTTTTTTTTTTTTTTGATAGAGTCGTAGCTGCGATGCGTTTGGATGAATGTTTATCATCTTTGCACAGTTCTGTGTGGCCTCACAGCCTCAGACAGTCTTGCAGCTGAGTGTGCAGCTGAGGAAGAATGGGATGTGATTGATGGAGCAATATGTTTTCCATCCAGCTCTGCTGCCACACATGAGCAACCACGAACAAGCGGAGCTGTCTGCGTGATGGAGAGAGAAAAAGAGGAGGGGGGGGGGGGGGGAGGCAAAGCAAGGGAGAGCGAATGGGTTTTTATGCCACTGTCAACCGCGATTCGCACTTGTTTTCCAGACTTAATGTATGTAAATTCCACCGGCAAACTGCGGGACAAATGCCTCGACACCGGAAACTACAATTTTATGGCTTACCTGCTCTGGAAATATTTTCATTACAAATCACGCTCATTCCCCTGGTGAATTCTCATGCTTTGCACAGGTGGGGATTTTGCAGAGCCGCCTCGCACAGATTGTCAGATTGTTCTAAGCCGCAGTGGGAAACGCCTCCCGTCCACCCGCATGAACCTCCTTTGCGTTCACCTGAAAGTCCACAGGTTCGATTCCAAGAAGAACAGAGATGACAAAGAGCTTTTAAGGCTTTCCTCAAACGAGCGCTGATGAATTGTAAATAAAAATCTGTCCAAATTTACTGTCGGCACTTGCCGCACCTCTGGAATTTAAGGTTTGATTACGGCCAAAAAAGCGTCCTGTCAGACGCTGAACTAATGCCTCATAAAAAAACAACACATTTTGTGCCTGTTGAAGAAAGCAAAACACTTTAGAGGACAGTGATTGAGAGAGGATGTGTGCGGATAAGAGTGTTTGTCTAGATCAGCGTGTCACAGCCAGCGCCGGGCCTGCTGTGCTGCTGACATTTAGTGAAGCTTCTTGTCGGAGGCTGCTGGCAGACTGACCGCATGCCGCTGATGAAATCCAGTTGTTCAAACACAGTCGGCATCTGTAGACGAAGGGGGAAAAAGAAATGATGTGAATTGAAAGCCTGGTTTTGTATTTTTTTTGTATTTTTTTTGTTTTTTTCAGGTCGCAGTTAATTGAGTGTAGGTGGCAACAAATCACATGGGAGGGCGTGCAGCAGAGCTGGACGCGATTGCTTAATTTACAGTGAGAAGCGCGAGATGCGTGCGACCACATCTTGCAGCGCTTTGCTAACGCTACTGAGATTTTCACTTTTTCAAATCTTTTCACATTTCAGCCACAGATGTTTTTCAGGGGGTTTGAACGCGACCAACCGAAAGTAGCACATAATCGCGGAAAGAAAGGAAAACGATATATGGTTTCCAAATTATTTTTTACAAAAAAAAAAAAATCTAAAAAAAAAAGTAATAGAAATGCCTTTGTATTTAGCCTCCCTTACTCTAATACTCTTAAATAAAACCCACTTCAACTGCTTGCCTTGAAAAGAGTCCACCTGTGTGTAATTTAAACTCAGTATAAATGCAGCACAGCTCGGTTTGAAAATGAAAAGACTGCTGCAGAACGGCAGGCCTCCTAAGTCATGGCCACACACCTAGAAGCTGGAGAAGAAGCCGTTGCAGCTCTTAAGAAGCTGCAAAGATATGCAGCTTTAGTCGCGAGAATCTACTAATAGGACGACTATTAGTAGAAGCACCCCACAAATCTGGAGTGGCCAATGAAAGAGTGGCATTAAGAAAGTTACTGTTGAAAGAAAACCACAAAATGTCTGGTTTGCTGTTTGCCACACTCCATCCACACAGTAAAACATGATGGTGGCATCTTTTCTTCAGCAGAAACAGACGAACTGGTTAGGGTTGATGGGATGATGAATGTATTTAGCTGCAGCTAAATACATGGTAATTCTGTAAGAAAGGAGGCTGTAAAAGACTAGATAGTCCTCAAAGGACTTGTGGCTGCAAATGATTGACTTTGTGTGGGGAGCTTCATTGAAATGCATTCTGCACCATGCACCATTTTCCTTTCACGTAGCAATTATGGACTACTTGATGGTTAATCACGCTAAATACCAACAAAGTACACTGAAAGTACATTGTGGTTGTAAAGTAACTGAAGAAAAGTTTAAGGGGTATGGAACCTTTGCAACCTTTGCACAGTTCATTAGAGAGTTGTGCAACGCCAGGCTGCAGGACAATTCCTCAGCTTCTATTTCTCCCAAGAAAGCTATAACCTAAAAATTGCAGAATATAAAACAGACCGTTTAATGGAAAAGCATACAACAATAAAGATTGTACGAGAGAGAAAACTCAAACATTCTTAAAGTAAAACTTTGACAAAAAAATATTGTCAAAATGGTTCTAATCATATTTGTAATCTTCCCAGTTTGAAGCATGGAAACGAACCTGAACCATAACATTTCAATCATCTCATAGTTGGTGGGAATTTTGTCTGAAAATATGCCAGATAAATTTCCATCTTGGACTAAGGTTGAATACCATTTGAGCTCTCGCGCAACAATAAATATAAATTTCTGAAATCACTGCAATGTCAAAAAAAAAATTCAGTCCCATGAAATATAATTATGAAGAGCACACCCAAATCAGGTTGGGTCTCGGGTACATGTGAACAACTGATTAGGGTTTTTGTTATTTGCATCAAATAATCAAACACCTCAAACATCTGGACTTTTGTAATTAGTGGTGACTTTTCATTGCGTTATAGAAATGTATGTCAAGAAAATTGTAATTTTAAAAGTTATCAAAAAAACCCCCAAAAAACCCCGTCTTGCACGAACAAGGAATAGAGTACACAAGGACAGAGATTTCCGTATTTCAAAGTTTTAAGTTGACGGACGATTTGCTCGACCACATGGAAATGGAGGGAAGAGGAAGCTATCAACACTTTGCACCAAATTCCTGGGATGGCAAGTGGTCAAAAACCCTCCACTCACTACAAAAGGCCTGCAGCGAGGTTTGCCACTTTAGAGGTTTCAGTTTCCACAGCTAAGCACGTACAAAAAGTCGAAGGGCTCCCTTCCTGAACTCCAAGACGTGCACCACCACCGACCCAAAAGCACAAGAAAAGTCAGCTCCAATTTGCTCACAGCTATGTAAACAGGCCAGAAAGATTTTCTGTGAAGCGATGAATCAAAACTGCAACCTTTCAGGTCCAAACTAAGCAACTTCAACGTAAGAAACCAACAGTGGTACCTTTCCAAACTAAGCAATGTGAGCACTTCCATTTATGGTAAAATTCCAGACTAGTCAGGCAGGTTTCTACACCCAACAAACATGTTATACCTATCAGGATAAGATCAAAGAAACGAATACAGATTTCCAACAAATTATCGTGTCAATGAAATTTTCAACCTCTCCCAAAAATCTTTGGAAGGCTGGCATAGGTAGAAATCAAATTAAATTGGCTATGAGATGTTTAGCCAGTGGTGGAATATTATTACTGCATATCTTCACATGCCACAGAAACTCAAAGGTCCACTGTTACTTATTCATTTAACGGGGTGTTAACAAACACTAAAAAAATAGCAAAACAGTATTACAAGTATATATATATATATATATATATATATATATATATATATATATATATATATATATATATATATATAATATAAACTTAAATAAAATCCCCAACTGATATTTAGTTGGGTGTATTGGGGTCTGTGTTATCAATGTTCAATTTTATGAAGATGTTCCACTTTAGGTCAATGGAAACATGATATTAAAGATTAGAAAATTACATCAGAGTAAAAAAATAAATATATGCAGAAATTTAGGTTTATTGAAAAGTATGTTTAACTAAAATGTTCTATTTTCAGAAGGTACTTTTAATATGTCAAATGAGCCTCATTGGAAAGAATATTCTGATTGACTGAACGGCATATTATATCACATTCAACGGTCACCAGATCAACGTGGGTTCCAAATTCAGCGCTCTGTTCTAGCATATGAAAATCCCTAAATCATTATTACCTGAACATCACAGAAATGAGTCTAACTCTGTTGTCATGTCAGCCTTTTTTTTGTCATGCCCTTGTGTATTTGGTATCACAAGGGCAGTGAACATTCATCAGTGCAGACAGAGTGTGTGAATGGCATAGGAAGATAACATTATAGAGCTGTTGCTATTACATTTGCATTACACTTACATACTTTTGTAACAGTGGCTTATATGTTCTGTATATATAGTGTGCTTTAATTTTCATCCCATTACACTTTGGTGTAATGTAGAGTTTCTTGTTTTTTTATTATTATCATTGCTTTTCTAAATATCATAAAAACCAGATGTTTTTTTTATGATGATGATTCTGTGTTGGCAAGTGTGCTTCATCTGACCTACATGTTAGGAACGATGTCATCTCATTACCTAAAATGAAGAGCAATGATGGCTAATCAGCATCTTGAAGGAATATTCATTGGAATTTTTTACAGCTTTTTTTGTCATTTTGAGTTGGGGATAATGTAGGAAATAGGGTTTTGTCCCAATATGGTAAAAACAAAACAAATCCCAGACAGGGAGGTAAATTTCCTAGAGGAGTTCAGCAAATTTATATGGACAGACGGAATTGAAGAGAACAGCCAAAGTTCCAGGAATTAATGTCTGCATTAAATCCGGTTTAATAAAAGCTGACATAGACGATATTGAAGACAACAGTAGAGACATCAATAGGCCAAGGAATAAGGCTGAGACAAACAGACAAACTGTCAAGGACCAAACAGAGTTGACAGAATTATTTATAGACTGAAAGCTTATTAGTTGAGCAGAGAAGTGTATATGTCATTGTGCTCTCATTTATCTCAGCCCTTTGAACTTTTGGTTAATTTTTCATAAGAAACAAGTATTAAGATCGGCTTGTTGCATGACAGCTCCATGTTTCTGATGGAAATTAGATGTGAAATCAACCGGAGCTCGTTTAAAAAATGCACGGCTCCAACTCCCGACATGAAACACTCAGAGTTTTAAAAGGTAAGGATATTTAAATAAATGAGCGTCTTGTATTTTCCGCCACTAATATTCTATTTTGGAAACAGTATTTGCAAGTAAAACCCATAACACTCGGTGCCACATTGTGAAATGTGGAAAGAATAGGAATATTAATAATAAGAATTATTCAAATTTAGACATTTAATCATGCTATTAAAACAATTTAACCTTTTGCAACATTTATGGATTTAGCAACAGTAAATCCATAAAAATCACAGGTATAACCTATTAATAGGGATACTGTTTTCTCGATTTGTTTTATATTTTATCTTTACTACATGACTGGTAGATTATTAGGGATAAATGTAAAAATGTTGCCATATGAAATACCCAGAATTTTTATTTTATAGGAAGGGATTTATTTATTTATTTATTTATTTATTTATTTATTTATTTATTTATTTATTTATTTATTTATTTATGTAGTTTTTAGGTTACTAGTGAGGAAAGATAACATGAAACTCTAGTCCATGTATGTATTTCAGTAAAACTTTTAGAGTCTTTATGGAGCTCTATTTTGGAAGACCCCATATTGTCAAATTACATAATCATATAATTAAGTAACTTTTTAAAAAAAAGAAAAAACTTGTGAACCAGCCTGGATGCAGATAATTTTTTCTAGGTAAGAAGGATTTTTATCAACTTTAAAACTTTAAATAATAATCATTATTCTTCTGCGCCTTTACGAATTAGTGCAGTTTAAAATGTTTTTTTAGACGTTACCTACTGAAAGGTAGGTAGAGGTTTTTTTTAAAATATAAGAATCTTTTCTAATTTTGTAGTAAAAATGTTATTGGCAGATTTCTTTTAGGCAGTGCGCTTGGAATCAACATTTTTCACAATGCTGAGTGTTTTAGATGCCTTTACTTAAAATTTTCAGTGATTATTCCTGAGATGGTTGGTTTGTGTAGCGACAGTGGAACTCATGAGATTTGCCGAGCTTTAAAAATGATGAAAACTCCTTGCATTTCTTGAAATACGGTGCATTCTCTGGTGTATCTTCTTTCTTGGCATGAGTGGTTGCGGAGGCATGAAACCTAAGCTTCAGATATTCCTACTGCATCCCTGGACAATCTTACAAAGGGCGCCTGCTGCCTGGAGCTAAATGTCAGCATGTGTCCCTGCCTGAACTGACTTTTCCAACTTTTGCTTAAAAGAATGGCTGCTGAAAGGATTTTTATGCACATATTAACTGGTGTGTTTCTAAAGTAAAGCTCTCTCCAGGAGACAACTGCTTAGTTTTACATCCGTTTGAGGAGTAAATGCTTAAATTAATGTAAAAGCGGTCGGGTCAATTTATTCCACACAGCTGCATGCATAAATGTCTTCTGGAATTGTCCCAGATTTCTGAGTAGCAAAGTAATAAGTCTCAGACTTTCCTCATTGCATCACAGTTGATGTTTCGTTAATACAACTCAGATGTTGTGATGAACAAATCTAGCTTGTGATGCCGACCTCTCTCTCTCTCTCTCTCTCTCTCTCTCTCTCTTTGTATTTTCAGTCAAAAAGGCGCTGAATAAAGGTTGAGGTTTTTTTGTAGGGGTGTTTATTAGGTCATTTCACAAACCATTTAAAATGCATTTCGAGCAGGTTTAAAAGGACTGAGGTGGCAAGGGAAGTTGAGGTCAGCAATCCCCTGTTGCACCTCCGATTCAGCAAAAAGAGGTATTGAGAACTCCGGCCAACTTTGTGTGTTGATGATGCGATTTAAAGCTGAAAGATGTTCTGTACAGTCTGCAGGACAAAGCATACAGAGACCATTTATTTTACTTAACCAAAAATTGTGCTTTTTAAATGCAGTGTCTTTAACCAGGAAGGTCCTGGCTGCATGATGGAACCGTTTTGTGAAAAAGACTAAGGTCATACTTACACTGATCAAGTAAAGAGTGCCCGGATCTTTGACCATTTAAGATACCTTAAAAACTCAGCTTTCTGCATTCAGGGCAGACACAAAAAACCCATTGAGTCGCACACTGCTGTTCCAGTGGGGACAGTTAGTTGGCTGTTATCTTGAGCAACTTTGCTGCTTTGTAGTTCTGAATGTTTCGTCCACCCTCCAGGCATGCAAGATGGGTCCCAAGCTAAACATGCAGCATGCACTCCATCTGTAGCTCAAATTTGTAATGGACTACAGGATCACTGCGAAAGAGGCCCTTGGCTCATCAGCTGGATGGAGAATGTTTCTGGTTCCCTGCACTTCGGGGGTATTCCTGCTGATCATGTTTAGCCCGAAGGCACTTAGGGGAATGCTATCTATCTTGCGCAGTCTATTGTGCAGTGAGGCAAACGGAAAACAACACGAAAGGAACAACTCCAGATGTCTTTATGCCAATATTTAAATGTGCCGTTTTCCGTCGAGAGATGACTTGGAAAGAAAACGTCTCACAAGTGTGAGGTCTGGCTGCATCTTTATCTGCAATAAGTAACTCAATTCCGCCTGCTGTTGATCAACACTGTGCGCACAATTATTAGGCGAGTGAGAATTATGACGGTATCATCATTTTTAGGCACGTTTTTTTTTTAAACCCGAACCTGGATACACTTGAATGCTCAATTAATTTAAGCACAACAGGTGATGTGTTCGTGTAATGAAGGAGGGTGTGGCCTAAAGAGGTCAACACCCTTTTATCAAGGTGTGCATAATTATGAGGCATCTTCTGATGTTTAGGCAAGATGGAGCTTTAATTGACTCTAAAAAACTGGCCAAAAGTGTCTTGGAGGGATGCAGCACTATTAATATTAATATCTCATTAACAACTAACACTGAACCCAGACACGCATTCCCTTCGGTGAAACATGAGGATACATTAAACTGGGAAGATGATTTTCTTCAGCAGAGTTAGAAGTGTGATGTAGCCAAGCACAGGTCAATACTGGGAGAGAACTGGTTCAGGCTGCAGTGGGCGTAAGACCTGTGTCTGATGTTTGCCCTCCAGTAGGGCAAGGCTACTAAACAATCAGTTAGAAACGGTTTGTTTGAAAGCAGTTTGTGATTGAATGGCACAGTCAAAGTCAGGCTGACTTTGACTGTGGTAGAGGCAAAACCAAAAAAAAAAAAAACTGAAAGGAAAAGATTCTTCTACAATACACTGAATTAGGGGGCCTAATTACATGTGTGCACAAATTCAGACTATTACAAAAAACACCAGGTATTCTTTTCATCACACTTTATAAATGCAGGCTACTTTGCGTTGCTGTAACGCATATAGACTGCAGTTTGTGGTTGTGACATGGCAAAATGCGGAAAAGTTCAAGGGTTAAAAAATGCGTTATCAAGACACTCTCTAACCGTTTGTTAGACTACATATGGCAGACCGAACCGCTGATTATTTTTGATTTGTTGCGCCTCTTCGTAAAGACGTTCTCACGTCTCGCTGAAAACACAGACGGGAAGGAGCCTGTCTTGGGGAGCTAAGCAAACAGAAGGCTAAAGACACCACACACACACACACACAAAAAAACAATCTTCTGCGGCTAAAATATAACTCTGCGACCTTGTTTTTCTTCTTGTTGTTCTTGACAGTTAAGCCACACAGAGTCTGTTTAATAAACTGTAAACAACTTTTCTCTTTCCATTAATCCACGAGTGAGGCAAGGACTGTATCCAATCAAGCTTTACAGATGGAGGATTTTCTTATCAGAGCTTCACTTGTTCCTCAATACCTGCAATGACTTAAAATTAAGTACCAGCCATTGTACTAGGGCACAAAACGGCATAGTTGCCAATAAGCATAGCATGCATTCAAGAGATTGATGCTCCTGTGATCAGGACATAAAATCTGGTAATTTTGTCTTTTACATCTTATATTAAAGGGAGCATAGAGTGGAATTACTGTAAATTTACATTGACGGGATACAGCTGAGTCCAAAATAATATAATTCATTTTTTCAGGTTTAAAGTAATCTTTTATTGTCTCTAATGAAATGAAATAAAGATGCAGTCAAATGTTGTATATCTGTCGGAGTGTAAAAGTCTTGACTTGTTCTTTTTTCTTTTTTCTGTCAGTTGTCTTCGGTTTTTGACACTTAACCACTTTGATTTTAATCTCAAGATTGCCTTTTGGAACATAAACACTAAAAATGACAGCATTCATTGGGGGAAACCCCTTTATCGGTCCAGTTTTGTGGACCTTTTTTTTTTATACCTTCTACCATCTACAATGGATAAACATATAAAATGCTGTAAAGTTTATTCGTGTCAAACCTGAAGGAGGAATGAACTGAAACTTAACCCTGTCCTTTGTACCGTCTCTTCTCCTGCTTGCGGCTGCAAGGCCATGGTATACTATGATTCATTATTTTCAAAGATGGGCCTTAGAAATGGGCTCATTTCACTCACAGCCATCACCTTTTAACTGCTTCCTTCAAAAGGGGACTTTTGGATGGAGCTTCCCTCTTTTGAATTACCTTCTCAGAGGCACCAATTATTTCCAGGCTTAGAGCTGTAATTAAGAAGCTGGACTCCATCTTCCTAATTAATTTGGTAGTCACGCTGGAAAGGTCTTACAATAGTTTGCCTCTCTCTTTAAGGTGGAAAGCATTAAGAGACGTATGGGATCATTTGGGTGTTGTTATGTGTTGTGGTTCTCATTGTACACACCTATAAATGTGCATCCCCAGAGCAACAACAGTTAAGAGTGCATAAGTAGCTTTATCTTTGCTATTTCCCTTAGGTTGCTTTGAGTAGTTGATTTTTTTTTTTTTTTTCTGTGTTGAAGGTTTTTGGATGCTAAAATATTGAGATTCAAAATGAATACTTTTCCATGAAAAAGTATTTAACCCATCCATCCATCCATTTTCTGTACAACTCAAGGAAACCGAGTCAAGGTCCAACAGCACCATGTATGCATTTGACTCATCATTTAAAATTTTTTTTTACATTGTTCAAGACACTCTTGACTTGAACTTGCTCAGGCCCTGTTTTAATTTTTTTTTTAATGTGCACACAGATAATCTTAATCATAATTTAAAAGAAAAAATGGCTTTTGAGAGTGAAAGAAGTTCTTGTATTTAACCATATGATGTAGAGATATGAGTGAAATCCAAAAGAGAAAAAAACATTTTTAACAGACTAAAAAAATTTGAAAGAGACCTTTTGTGTAGTAAAATGTTTCTTTTACTCTCCTCTATAGACTTTTTTCCCCATCAGGCCACAGGAGTCTCTGAGCTCCAGTCAGTAGATCTTTTTCTTTAGCCCCCCTGCCAGTAGATTTCTATAGAAATCCAGGGGAAGCGGTGGTCTCTCAAGCCATGGCTTACTACATCCCCAAGGGGCTGTGTGTATCAAGGCTCCTGCACATGGAGATGTATCTTTTTTTGAATATAAAGTATGTAACTTAAGCTGACCTTGTATCAAATGCTGCATGGTGGCAAAGTTGATCTTTTATTTGATGTATCGGAAAACTATTTTTCTTAACACCTTGATCTATTCACCGCAGCATTTTTAAACACATGTGAAAAAGCCTACAAAATGTGTTAAACTTGCAGCTCTATGTCACTCTGTTATTTTTTACCGCTGGTATGTTGGCAACTATGGCTACAAATAAAAGAGAGAATAACCAAGCACTGTGTCGGAGCACAGTGTCCATATATGCTCCCAGTATTCAAACATGTAGGCTTGCATCTTGACAGAAAACCTGTAATAATGCCAAAATTGTTGTGCTAAGACATGAGGGAAATGACTAGCAACATGAAATAACTGTCTCCTGGGGCTTATCGGATAGAGCTATGAAAGTAGAGCGTGAACGCACACACCGACTTTAGTTATTTGATTTGTATGCCCTGAAGGAATATTGCTTTGTTTTCACACTTCAGAAAAAAAGCAGAGGTGTAAGGTATAATCTGTCGTGTGGATATGAACTGCCAGAAATAACTATAAAAGTCTATAATGGTATGATCTGCAATATGCAAACGTGTCCTCATTAAAAATTATGGATGGGTTTGTTGCACCAAAAAATTAGTTTTAGTACTATACGCTATTTTTCTTTCTCCTCTCTTCTATTTCTCCCAGTTGTTCCCTTTCACTTATTTGAGCAAATGCTGTCCATAAATTCAAGCGATATCTGCTTTTGTAAGGCTCCGGATTGCCAAAGGGGATAAACAAAAAAGCAGTCGAGGCTTTCGACCCCTTTTTCTTGCTGACCACGTCGGTAATCAGTCCAAACTCTCCATCCTGGCTTCCATCCTCCCTTTGACAGTCAGACTAATAGATTTACTGGAGTTACAGTGTGAGTAAGTGTCAGCCGGGAGCGAACGCTCGCTTGGCGCGTCCTCCATCCCGTTCTCCCACTCTCGCAGTCCACTGACCCTTTTGTGACCCGTGCTATCTGGACGTGGGGTCACAGTCTGAGTCGAGAAAGTCGTGTGGTCATCAGATGGTCAATTAGATGTGGTCCAACTGGATTATGTCTCCACCAGCTGATGGGAGAGATGTTTACTCCTTCTGTTTGACTATGATTCACTGGGGTTAGGGTTGCTTTTTTTTTTTTCCTTTTTTTTTTTTTCACATTTTGCTACATTCCAACCATAAATGTCAATGTATTTCATTGGAATATTTTGTCATGGGCCAACACAAGTGAACACACAGTTCTGAACCTTTTTTTTATTTTTATTTTTTTTACAAATAGAAATCTGAACATTTTGGGATGCATTTGCAATCATCCCAAATAGTCAATACAGACCAGTTTACACTGTAATCATAGCTACAAGTCTTTAAGGGCCTACACATCTCAAGAAGAAACCGTTTTGCCCATTCTTCCAGGCAGAACAGCTCAACCCTATTCAAATCAGTCAGCAATCGTTTTTAAAGCTTGCCACATACAGTGGCGACAATGCATCTCATTGCCATTGTAGTTCTATGTTTAGGTTGATGGTCCTGCTGGAAGGTGAAGGTCTTCACTGATTTGTCTCTGTATTTATCTCAGTCCATCGTCCCGTTGTTTATGTCCCTGCTGAAGGGAGGCGTTTCCACACCATGATGAGGCCACCTCCGTGTTTCACAGGAGAGATGGTGCAGTCAGGGTGGTGAGAGTGTTGGTTTTCTTTCAGACATGGATACGAAGGGCAAACGGACTAGCTTTAGCCTCATCCAGCTGTTGGTTTGCAACCCATGAGAAAAACGGACCGGAGCCAGCAGTGGTAGAGTACTCAATACTTTTCTTTTTTCTTTAGTTCAGTTCAGTTCAGTATACAGCATGGCATATCAGGCCACAACAAGAAGAGCAAGAAAACTTCCTTTCACCTGAACCATCTGGCTTTTAAATGATTGGCTCCCACCAGGACTAATTGGAGGGGTGGAGACATTCACATTTTCAGACAGAAACAAACAAACATTTGCACTAAACTATTCCTAAACAATGTCTACAGTTACAATTAACTCAAACAAAAACTATCTGGGCCCAAACAAAATTCAGAATACATCTCTCCTCCCTCTTAGAAAATGGATTTTCCCAATGAGGCTGATTGGTATCACCAGGTCCTTGTCAGCACTGCTCATGGGCGCGCTTCCATGGCAACACATGACCAGGTGACCTCAAAGAGAGAAGAGGATTAAAACAAGTAAATAAATCAAAGTACTTCCCAAAACAATACATTTACACAAATAAATTAGAATTTATAAAACACAAAAACAGCACCTGTTAGGGAGGGGGCAAATCCCTCACACCAGCGAAACAGGTTTTCCCCTTTTTTTTGTGTGTGTTCCCCTATGGCTTATGAAAAGTTGCACACCGATCATAAATCTTTCTTTCAACAAAGCTTTCTTCCCGCCACTGTTCCCTAAAGGTCAGACTTGTGGGGTGTAAAACTAATAGTTGTCCTGTCAGATTCTCCCACCTCAGCTATAGATTCCCAACATGGCCATTTGGCAGCTTTTTTTGTGCGTTTTTGCTCTTTTTACTCTTTTAAAAACCATAAATTGGTTATACTTCACAATTATGTCCTAATTTGTGTCGGTCTGTCCTAACAAATTACACTGACGTCTGTGTGGTAAAATGTGAAAAAGCTTAGAGATTGTTCATATTTTTTTTCCAAGACTCTGTATTTATCTTATTGGAGAGCAATGTTCTTGTCTGAAAAAGTTATTGGACCGAAATAACTGCCTTAACTTCAATTAAATGGTGACGGAACAAAACGCAAACGAGACTTCTTATTGCTCTAAACTTTTGGTCGATTTCGTTGCCGTCTTTCTCCTCGCGCTAGTGACTCATTTAAAACTTCAAATTGCGATAGTGGGAAACCTGTGTAGGAGTTAGAGTTCAAACACCTCTTTCATCACTAAGTTAAGCTTGGCGATAAAAGGGGGGGAAAAAAAAGTGCAAACCTCTTCTATCGACATGGCATGCACAAAACAGATGCTTTTGGTTTCCCCATCTCATTTCCCGACGAGGGCTGAGGGTGACACATTGATGCGACTTACTAGCAGAACACAAGAAAAAGCAAGGGAACGTTTTCTGCTTTGTCTGACAAAATCTGAAAGCAGTTTCCTTTTTTTCCTGCACACAAGCCTTCACATTTCTCTCTCAGCATATGTCATCTTGTCATAGAGTCTACGTACTCCCAGTTGGGTTGTGGCACATAGAAGGGTCTCCCTCAGTCTTTCTCGGTAGTAAACCTCCTCACTCGCTATCCCATAATCCCTCCTGCTCTGATGATAGCAGTAAGCTGCCAACAACAACAAGAGCTGCCGGGGTTTGATAAAGAAGCTGTGGAGTGCTGTGGGGCGCTGGGACCCAGAGGAATCAAAGCCCGACTCCCTGACACTGTTTTATGTTTTTAAATCGTGAACAGTTCCTTAGTGAAGGGGTCACAAGTACATTGTAAATTCACATGCATTTAGGAAGTAAAGTAGGAGTAAAATGGATACCACCGGATAAATTGAATGTTTTTTTTTTTTAGATGCAAACCTGACATTCTGTCACATTCTAAAAAAAAAAAAAAAAAAAAGCTCTGTTGGATTGAGATTTGATCACTTTGGAGTACAGTGTTCAATAAAGCCAAATTTCATCCTTTAAAATTTGAATGCTGTACCTGAAATTGAGACTCTCTGGACTGGTACTGGTTGTTCTAATTGTTTGTCCAACTTTGATGAAGCAGTGCAAGAACAGACAGTCAGGTTCGACTTGGAAGGGAACACTTGACATATTCTGGTATATATATGTTTGTCAGTCAGTGTTTATTATATTGAACACGTATACATTAGTTATTGTTTTTCCCCAGAAATTCTTGTTTTTTAAGAAATGTATCGTACAATCAAAAAGCTTTTTGGGGAAATGGTTTGTTCATAGAAATAAATAAAACACGAATATTTTATGGAAATAACGCAGCTGATGAAAGCTCAATGTAAGCATATGACTAAAACTGTTTGGATTCATTGTAAACGACATCATTTCACATACTATTGCAAGTAGATGCATGATACACTGATGAACTATTTGCAAAGAGAATTTGAATCCTTTGTGGAACATTTTATCCCTGACTCGCCCGAAGGCAGCGACGTTTGCAAAGATGTTAAGATTCTGACCTTCTACACATTCTAGTGAAAATTAATATCTCGGTTGTTTTTCTTCCTTCTTTCAATGGCGCCATTACAGCTTTAATTGCATGCGAGTCATTTTTATATGAGCAGATAAAAGTGCTTTATTTATTAATTTCGCTGAAGGAATCCAAATGGGGCAAGCGTGTACAAGTACAAACATCCTTAGGTGTTTGTAGTGGGGGGTTTTTTCTGTGTGTGTCATGAAAAGAATTATTGGTTTAACCAAAGTCTCGTCGTTGCTTATTAGTTAAAGCACAAGGCTGCCGTGAATATCCAGCTCATGCTTGACCTCTGCTACCTTGGGCCAGTTCTTTTGCTAACCGTTTTAATTAATGGGTTTCCTGGAACTTGTTTTAATAACCCGACTGCACCGAAGAATGACTTTCACTCTCACCTTTCTGTTGTTGTTCCTCCAAAGTGCTCTCCTGTGGCACAATGAGCCAACACGCAAACAAAGAAAGTAATTATTGGAAAAACACAAAGAAGTGTGTTTTCAAGCTGTACATAAATCTTACGACTGCTTGTTAATCTGAGCCACGTAGAATATGAAATAAATCACTTTCTATCTATATGCTTTTATTATCGTGCCTTGTGATGCCCTTAAATAAAAACCTGTGCAAACGATTACCATCAGCGTTTGTGTAATTAGAAAGTAGGACATTTGATGCAGTTAAATCTCAGTATAAATCAGGGTGTTTTGAAAAGGCCTCGGAGAACATTAGTGAACACAAATCTGGCCTTAAATAAAAAGTTGATGAAAGAAATTTATAAAAGTTCCAGTTTTTGAAGTTTCTCCCGAACTGAAAAGACGATGCAGCAGTCGGTGCTGTGGTTAAATGAGGCCAAAAACTGAACCTTTTCCACTTCTGTGCAAATCGGTGTGATTGGCGGAAAACAAACGCGTTGGTCTCCATAATAAAACACGGTAATGGCAGCATTATTCTTCTGGGATGCTTTTCATCGGCAGGGGAAGGGAAGCTGGATGAAGTTTTTGGAAAGATGAATAGAGCTAAATATGAAGTAAGACTTGAAGAAAAGCTGTTGGAGGCTAAGAAATGCTGAGTGGAAGGTTTAACCTAAACAGCCAACTTTAGCTGCACTGGATGTGGTTTAGATTAAAGCCTGAATTTATCTTAGAATGGCAGTGATGTAAATCTAACTGAGATCCTGTGGTTCTGGCACTCCTTGTTTAATCGAAGCCTGAGCTATTTCACACCGAAGCTGCAATTTGACAAAATGAGAAAACTTTTCAGGGGTCTTTTTAAAATTTTTTATATGTGAATTATATATAACTTTAGCATATTTACAATTGAGTTTTAAATTCAACTTATAGTTTGTATGAAGTTAGTTGTTTTTTTCTTAAACTTTTCTGCTGTTGAACTTTGATCTCGTTGATAATTTTCGGGGGATTTAGAATACCTCTGTGTTTAAGGTTTTCTACAAAAGGATAACCCCGTAAATAAACTTGCTTATAAAAAGCAGCAAGTCCAAGCTGCGGCCGTTCTGGCCTTTTCCCGACGTGTCCGAGAAACATTCGAGGAGGACATCAAAGTTTCGTAACCGATTCCTGTGATTCTTCCAGCGCAGGATGCGCTGACTTCATGAAATCAAACGAGGGGGTGTACTGCAGCTCACTGATGGGTGTTGAAAGTACAGAATGTATTGCATGATCCACGAGCCTTGAACTCTGTCTGTGTGAAACCCAAACACAGTCTATGGCTACGGCTGCATGTGCGCACACACACACACACACACACACACACACACACACACACACGTGCGCGCTCCCACACAGACGCTCATAAATCATGTGAAGCAGCCAAACTTATGCAGGCGCAGTTCCACACAACAAGAGACGCACTTTCCCTCTCCGTCTCTCCCACACCCCCTCACACAACCGGAGAATCCCCCTGAGGGATAAGAACAGCCAGAACAGAGACGCGCTCTCTGCCTTAGAGGAACAGAAGCCCTGGAGGCAGATGGGACAAGACAGGAGGATGAAGGATCGTACGTCTCGTGATCCACATCAGTAAAGCTGTTTGGTTAGTTTCACACAACAAAGTTTTTTTTTTTGTTTTTTTTTTAAATTGGCCAAAATTAGCCACTTTTTAATTTTATTTCTGATAAACTTTGATGCATATCACTTTGTTGATTGTAATCAAGAAATGCACCACAAACAGTTTGACCTAAAATACAGTGTTACGAGTTCACACAGAGCAAATCAGCTGCATTTAATTATTCGCATGAGAGTAGTTTCTCCCCCCCCTCCCTACCCCCCTGGCCCTCGGCGATCAGTGATATCACGAGCAATAAAATGACTATTTATGTCGTTCAAACGGAAATAAGACAGGATTGCCTGGTTGTGACTAATTAGCGAGCACGTGAATGCAATATTGAGTTTGACTGCTGTCATGGATACCGGTGAGTGTGTGCGTTTTGTGCTTTTGAGTGACACGTTCTGGCAGAGTAAGGGGAGCAAAATGAGAGCCAGATGTGACTCGACATCGCATGTCAAGTGAAAACAGAGGAAGAAACGAGAGGGACGACAACACTGTGTGTAAAAGCCGACTCTACATCTTTAACGTGACTGTAAGGGTGGAAGGAAGAGAGCGAACGATCAGTAAATCATTTGTTTCTTTAAGATGTTTTTTATTCCTGAAACTTGAAATAGGCACGCAGGAGTGTAATGTGGGGAGGCACAGACAAAAGGGAAACACATTTTTGTATCTGATGGAATGACGCATATGATCCAACTTTTAAGGGGAAATGAAGATTCTGGTGATATCTCTTCAGAACGCTGTTATTCCTTCAGCCGAGCAGAAACATGTTGGCAAAATTAGAGGCATCTCCACACTGTAATTTGGCCTGGATACGAATGATTTAAGGCTTAACTTCATGTTAAGTCTGAATACCTTAACATGAAGAAAGTAACATCTCACTTTCTTTTTTGAAACTTTTCTACTTGGCCGTTTTCCTGCAAGGACTCAGTCCACAGAAAGCATAAATGTTAACCTTTCAAACTGCTTGTAACAACCACTCCACATAAGATGACAGAGAATGTTCTGCAATTCCTCTTGGGTCTTTCTCTATTTCTCGCTCTAGTGATCATATGTGATGAAATTATTGTAGCTCCACATTAAGTAAATACAACACAACAATAATATATATATATATATATATATATAGTTGTAGTAACTAAATTACTTGTGTTTCTCAAGGCATTATTTTCACACTTAATCAAAGATTAGCGTCACATTTGCTTCCTTATTCCAATTATCTTAGCCATTGTCAGGGTTGTATTCATCATCCCGTCTCTGTAATTGAGAACCTGTGGGGGTAATCCATCACACAGACACTGCACAGAGATGACATTTTATTGATTTCACAGGGCATGCTTGGGCTTAACCACATCAATCTCCAGGTGACAGTCACCGCGGTAATTGTGTGCCTCCGCTGATAATGACCATTCCGCTTGACCATCTCACGGGCCAATTATCCATCCCCGGGATGCCACACAGGTGTTAAGAATCATAATGAGGCCGTTATGATGACTTGAAACTGTGACAAGAGCCCAACAATCCTGCTTGGTTTAAATGAAACACGAAAAGCTTTAGATTTTGCGCAATTGACTTTTTGACACCTGACAAAAAAAAGCAAACCAAAAAACACCAAACACACCTTTGAGGCGTTTGCTGTTCTTGTTGGTTGCTGTTTTTATCCCCCCCTTTTTCACCCTCCTATTTCCTGGCATGCTTTAGTGCCTGTGTTCATGACATGCTTCATGTAGGCTGGAAGTTACATTGAGCTCAGGGTAAGCGGGGGGAATTCTGCTTCTCTGCTCTACTTGGCACAGGCCTCCAGCGCTGCCTGATGTCAGAGAGATCACAGCCAGAACAACTGGCCTTTTTCCCTTCCTGGAAAAAGGCGAAGTTTCTAACACTGAGGCAAGCTCTTTTTTGGCTCCAGGGCGGGTTCTCATGCAAAAAAAATTTCTATTTCCCCCCATGACTTTTCCGAGCGAAGCTTAAGTTCTCACCACATGAAAGCAGAGGGACATTATTAGCACCACATTTCCTCACAACTCCTTCATTTTCAACATAACGTGTAGCGCCGACTGCAGCAGGGAGAGGTATTTGTGCATCTTGTGCAGCTCCTTGGATATGATGTCATTCGGTCTAAATGTTTGTCTGTGCATCATTACTAACATCCTGCCTCGTACTCGCCGTCGGACTCCAGCTTCTCATTTATCACACTTAGCTCCAGTTTGTTCAGAAGTCCTTATTAAGAACACGTTCAATGAGACATGTCGGAGTGCGTTACTCCAAAATTGCTTCCCATTGATCCTAACTTGTTCGCTGATATTAAGGGTAGCCTCAGCCAGCTGCAGTAGTCATAAGAAGTTAGTGACGTAAGTTCCACAAACAGAAATAAATGTGCTTTTACGTGTGAAGTTTAACATTTATGAAGTCCTACACACTCTTACTGCCTTAATTTATTCATTCTAGAAAATAAGTTATGTTTGCTGCCAAGTAGCTGCAACATTAAGGAATATCTAAACCTCAAATTAACTTTTTTTTTTCAGAAAAAACTGTCTAAATCGCTCCTTAAGGATGGTATCTTTCTGTTTCTGTGCACATTGTAAGATTTTAGTGCAAATTTGTCTGTTTCTGCAATATTTTGCCTGAAACACTTTAGTGATTCATCTTATGGTTGAAGAATGACCACTGCAGTTGAATTTTCCTACTGGTTACAACAGTACAAGTGTGAATTTACCACTGAACTTCTTACTGTTTGAAGAACTTGAGAAAAAGTCAGCCTTAAAATTAAAAGCACACAATTTTCACTAAACCAAAGCAGCAGCAAAAGATACACTCTAGCAGCTGGCACAGTCTATTTTTGTTGTATGCAGAACACAACTGTAACTAACACCAATTATAATATGCATCTAAATTATTTATTTAAGCAAAACTTCTCAGTGATCTGATAAATATGAGCTTTCTACTCGCTCTCGTATGCGGGATTCACTTCCAAATGAGATAGTGAGTTTTACCGTGGGGTTGGGTAATCTTTTCAAAGCATTATGTCACCATTCTGACTTTTATGATTACTGCATTAGGACAAAAATGAACATTAGGGCAACACAAAGACAGATGGGGACAAACAACCACACACACACAATTTTACGGAAGCCAACTAACCTAATAGCAGTATTTTCGGACTGAAGGAGGAAGCCAGAGTACCCAGGCAGAATCCATGTCTGCACAGGGAAAGCATACAAACTCCATGCCAAAAGATTGTAGGCTGAGACAAAAACCGGAAAAAAAATGGCAATAAAACCTGGCTACATTTAGATTTTGATGGTATTGAGGATCTCGCGTTACGTGAGCTCACCGACTTAATTACCAATATATAAAATCTACTCTCTCACCTAAAAACCTATTTTCCTTCATGAAGTATTTCAAGATGATCGACCGCAAGCGTCTGCGACAGCCTGAGATCTGCAGAGATGTTTACAAATATTTATCCGTTTTCTGAAGTTTGGAAACGAGTTCATTCGGCAGAAGTGCAAACATATTTACCTCCCGCAGTGTCACATTTTCAGTTTTTGTGCTTGCTTTAATGTCAAGCAGCCTGCTCTGTGAGACCGCTTCTGTGTCATATTAATTGGCAAAAGGCTCCCTCAGTGCCAGCTCACCGTCAGTCACACGGAGCCCTGCTGAGGGCTCATCCTGTGGGTAATGCATTTTAAATGGAGGGGCGTGACCCCACCCTTTCCCTTCGCATCATTAACTTCCCACTGATTGATAAACAGTGAGCTGAGGAGGCCATGTGGGGCGGCTGGCTTGTGGCATTCAGCACATAATGTAGGTGGCTGTTGGATCATTGCTTGGCATGGATGAGATATTCCCTTAAGTGTTGTCAGCTGGCTGGGAAGCGTTGGAAAGTTTTTACAATTTGGATTATGGTGCAGTTTGATGAGTCTATTGCAAAGCCCCGTAATATTTATTTATTTATTTATTTTTGTGTGTTTGCTTCTCAAAAAAAATCTTTATAGTCTTTATTTCACTTTCAGTGCAAGTAATATCCATAAGGGGATTTATGTTTTTGTTTTTTAATAAACCTGTTCTGTAAGGGATGGGGAGCCAATAAAGAACAAACTAGATTCGTGAAAGCTCAGCTTAGTTTAACTCCGGCATAAAGAACACTGAAGTCATGGTAAATGCAGAATTACCTTCTTTTTGGTCTGACCATGTCAAAACGGACTTTTGCTTAGCTATCTTTCTTTGGGCGGAGGAAATGTCTCCAAAAAACAGTATTGCGGTGGCCTATTAAAACCTTTCAACAGCAGGAATGAGGTAGTTCTCCATATATTCAGCCATTGTCTCCCACTTTACCCATTCTGACTTTTATTAGTCAAAAAAAAAAACAACTCAATCTTTTTATAATTTGACAAAAGTACATCATTCCAGCGACATTTCTTGTAGCTTATTGCAAACTTAGCATCTAGACATTTAAGGTTGCAGGATCAACAAAGGCTTTTGCTCCGTTTTAAAATGGAGGGTTGTAAAAAGTTGTTTTTCCTGGATTATTGCTCTTAGCGTAGATATAGAAATGTTTAGAAGAGTAGCTGTTTTCTTGAAGCTGCTTTCTGCTTTATGAAATCAACCCAGATTTACCCTATTTAATTGTTTTTTTTTGTATTTCCCATTTTGAGAAGTGACTAAGAGGTATTGGCTTCATGTCATATTTACACAGCACATGGGAAGCCGCAGGTCATAAATTGCTTATTAAGAGTGCTTAGACATCCTGACAGGAAATGATGAATTATGAAAAAAAAATGCACCAAGGTCCATTTTTTATTTTTTATTTTTTGAAAACTGTTTGCAACACTTGTGGAAACCCTGACATTTGCTTAACAGTTAGTTCTTAATTTGCATGTATGTTAAGCATATAATATATACACAGATGGGTTTTTTATTCATTTTTAGTGTGTCATTACACAGCTGCAGTTAAAGATGGATTTATTTTACTACTCCCCCCCCCTTCATCTGAGAAAATGACACACTCACCCCACTGGGTTGTTTTTCATGGGCAGATGCTGAGCTTGTGTGTCCAGTTGAGAACACAGACCCTAATTAAGTCTGCAGAAACGCATCATTTTATTTGGCTCTCCCTTCTCCAGAGCCTTGCTTTGATCCTGTGATTATTACCAGGTCTTTGGCTCAGTGAAGCACTTTAGGGTGGGGAAGCATTGTGTCTCATGCTGACAGCTCCCAAACAAAATAACCCCCCACCCCCTCCCTGGACCGTTACAGCTGAAGCTCCCAGCTGGGATGTGAGCAAGTGCTGAGGTCAGTAAGAGAAGCCAGCTGCCTGTAGAGGTTTGTTTCTCTGCTGAGCACCAGCCAAACATCTGCAGATATCCTATAGTGTTGCACTGAACATGTGCTTTCTGTATGCACAGTGGGTCCACACTGATTGTGGAAATAGTGGATTCCGCATGTAAATACCAAACAACGACACTTTTTGTTGTTGTTGTTGTGACATTATGCTGTTCTCTTTTCTGCTGTTGATTCAGTGTCACCCCTCTATTTGAAGTCCCTGTACACCGTATTCATCGTATTTTATGAAATACTCGATTTTAGCCAAATCGAGTATCTAGGAAGGACAAAATTGAGAAATATTACAAATATATTTCAAATATTTTGTTCTGAGCTGCCAGGCTGTGCGTGAGCGAAAGCAGCCACCTTAAGAGAAGCTTTAAGTTGGCCATTTTTTTGAGCAAAGACAAAATGTTAGCATTTTAAACCGGCTTTAGAGTCTTATATTAATTATTAGGCTATCGTGTTATAATGACTAATGTTAAAGACTGCATTCTTTCAGTGTATCCTAACTAATTTGGATCCTTATTTTCTGTAAATTAGGCTCTGTGAAGCAGCGGCATCTTCTGGAGTTTGTCCTCACATGGCTCCTTGCATCATCCTTCTCATCTGCATCCATTTCTGACATCGTACTCAACAACTCTTCTAAGATATGTTGCATGCTAGATATTTGGATCAAGCCTTAAAGGAGACCAGTGGACCACAAAGTGTCTTTCTGAGTATTCCAACAAAAAAGTCCTACAAAAAGTCACCAGTATGATCAAGATGCGGTAAAAATTTAGATCACTTAGTTTGCTGTGAAAATTACTTCCAGGGTTTCGAGTGTGCAGAGTTCATCCAAATAAAAAGTTTCTCTCGACCATTTCGTTTGTCTTGTACAGATTGAGAAGGCAGCAGGCAGCGGCTGAAAGCTTATAAAGGACTCGAGTCACAGCAGCAACTCTAAGTGGAGTAATGATCCCAGGAAACTTCCTGGGTTCTTAGAAAATTACTTGGAAAAGAAATGAGACTGGCTGGAATGAGAAATTCATGGCAAGTTGACCTTGATTAAAAACACCACATTTTTACAGCATCACAGTGCCTACCAAGATCAAAAATAACTAGGTGTGATCCAATCGGTTTTGTTTTCAAAAAATGCACAATTATTTGATAATATTAGTGATATTACAAACATGTATTTCTTACAATTTTATGTTACATAGACTTGAGCAAAAAGAAAGCTCTGGATAATAACTGAACTGAATAACTGAAGTTATTTTTGAACAGAAAGAGGAATGATTTAGAGTCAGCGCACAAGTTCAGTTATTGCAGCTACAAACCAGCAACCAGGACTGAAATCTGGTTGATGAACCTTCAGAGCCACGTCAAAACGGTTACAAAGACGGCCTTCTGTCACCCGAAGGATGTCTCCAGGATGTGCTGCTTGCATTCTCAGTAAAACCAGGAAGATGGAGCGCATCACCCTAGTTCTATTATCCTTGCACTGGCTCCTTGTAGCTCAGAGAAAAGATTTCAAAAATTACTGATGTTGGTTTATAGTTCACCGAACAGCTTGGCATCAAAATACATAAAAAAAAAAAATCTGCTGTTGTTGCCTCAACCGTCCAGACCAACACAGATCTTCCGGTTCTGGCCTGCTCTGCAAAACAGTGGTAACGAGTACCACAGTGAGGAGTGTTGCTCTGAGCAAAGCTCAAATTGTCAGATTCCAGGCACCAGCTAATTTTTCAGCACATCTGTTAACAAGAACGAAGTCAAATTGAGAATCGCATTAAGTCTATTTAAAGTCTAACCACCAATTAGTTTAAACTTGCAAATGAAAGCAATTTTTTCCCCCCCAATTTCTTTAGCATTTTGTCAACAGCGTCTGAACTCCTTTCTGTTCTGTTGTATCATGGAATGAGTTATTGATTGATATTGAATGTTTTGTCATGGTGTGTGCACAAAGCCGTGGAAAGGTTTTTAATCAAAAATAACACTACAGGCCTTGTTTTAAATCTGTTTTCCTTCTCCATGCCCACAGCTGCTTGGATTCATTTATGCAATCCTAAAGCGGGTTTAAGTGTTAAATTGCATCAGATGGTTTATCTTCCATGCAGGGACCTCGGTGTTGGGACGGTTTAAGGCATGATTATTGATTCCTTCGTGTTTGATGAAGCCCCTTGAGGTCAATCGTAAGTGTTTGTTTTCTTATTCTTACTTCCCAGGGGGCTGTTTGCTGGTAACTATATGGAAACCCATTACCTGGAAGACGGCAGTGCAGTCACAGGCCCTCCCAACTTCACGGTACGTTTCCTTTTTATTTTCAGTGACAAAATGTGTGATGTTTTCTGGATTGCTACCAAGCATCTCAAATGAGCGCTGGAGTTCTGTTAAACTCTTTCCATGTGAATGTTCTGCTTCATGGTGCTAATATTAGGGTGACTTGAGGAAGCAAAGTTAAATTGATATTGCAGCCAGACTCCGTTTTTTTTTTATTTTTTTAGGCCACCTGGAATTGCTCCGTGAGTGTAGGTGAGTGGGCCCATTTTCTGCAGGTAGATTCATATTTGATGGAACGAAGGCAGACAGAGGTCAGAAAATAGACTTCGTTTTAGGGAGCTGCTCAAGTCGTTCATAATGGATAAGCTTAAAACCTTTCCTAAAAATGGTTTGTTAGGCAGGTCCGCACGAATATCTTGAATTAGTGAACATTTAAGTGCACTTCAGAAGTCACGCCGACTGAAATATTCATTTCATTTATGAGCTTTGTACTGGGCAAATTGAGAAAGCGTATTTATATAAAATATGTCTGTAAAGTCTGTCAAATGGATTACAATGTTTCATAATCTCCGACTCTTATTACATTTTTGCACATACCTGTAGTTGTCGTCCTTGGTCTGCTGCTGCACAAATTACTTCTTCTTTTTTTTTAAACATACTTTGCCATTTTGCTTCAATCCCATGATAAATATTGCTCATATTTATCAAGCTCAATTAAGCACCCCCAAGCAAAATATGTTCAGCATTTAAATACTCTGGGTCTTTGGAAGCTTATTCCATGCATGCATAAATATCACACCAATAAATGCTCTTCATTCTGAGGTTTGGTACAGATAAAAAGGTAATTATAGTAGCATGGAGCAGTTTCTACGTTTTGCAGCTCCACCAGCTGGCTTTATTTGAGAGGATTTGTTCTTCGGCAGTTCGGAAAGCAATTAAACGTTACAAGAAATCGTCAGAAACGCGGTGTGCATTTGAGCTCAATGGCTATTTGGTGTATAGCAGAAAGGCATAAGAAAGGGATTAATTGAATTACATAATGTGCAATCCATGTGGTACAACAGACAATATATTCTACTTAAAATTGCTGTGAGACCAGATCTGCTGTTTCACCAGTGGGGCTCGCCCAGCTCATTAAAATAGCTCTCATTCCAGAGCATAGAGACAATGAATGAGTTGTATCAGCCCAGCCTGGTAGATTCTGAGAGACCCGTACTCAGCTGTCCAGTCATTGATATTAATATGTCAAATGTGACGTTAACGTTGAGATGATAAACAGACGTGGAAACATCAGGCTTTTTCTCTGGCCGGTCAACTTTGAGATCTGACCTTCCAGTAACAACTTCGATTGATATTCTGCACTTTCTTTGATACATGTACCATTTTTTTTAATCGTCATTTGAAAATGCAGAAATAACATGATTATCCCAATTTGTGCGTGAAAGTATTTTGTCTTGTATATATAAATATATTTTTTAAGTATTTGGCTGAGTGATTACTTATGAGAGCTAATAAGGAGAAAATAATTTCTGCTGTCTGCCTGACCTGCGTAATTTCAGATCAGGCATTTTGCAGTTACAATGTCCCTCTCCATATACATTAAAGTTAATGAAACAAATGCAACTTTTATTCTTACAAATTCAGTAACTGCAGAAAAAAATGCACAAATTTCCTTAGTATGGCTTTGTCTTCAGTGTTGCAGTGGTTCAGTCAAAGACGATGCACTTGCAACATGTAGCAAGAGCTGAATTCAGTTAGGGACCCTGACCCAGATTAGTTAAAAATATGTTGATCACAATTTGAATTTTTTTTTTGAATTGCTCAGCATATACCAAAACAAGTGAATGCTTACATTAAACTAAGTCACTTAAAGTTGGACACCTTTAAACCGTCCGACTACAGGAACACATGAACATCTTCTGACCTCCACCCCTCTCCTCATTCCTTTCTCATGAGCTGGCTATTAAAGGGAGGATCTTTTTTCCTGAAAACAGCCAGATTGAGGTGTAGGTAATTTATCTGTTCGGCCCATGGGGAGGAGGCTGATATAGTGATCTGGGAAAGGGATCTTGCGGATTCAGTTCGCTGTCAACAAACGGGGTACTGCTGGGAGCGGCTCTGGCATGAGTCAGCTCTTTCTCCAGTCCTGTTTAATACCCTCTCCCCTTCTCACTAAATCTAAGTCCATGTGGAGACCAATAAACAAGTGTGCTGCAACAAAAAGCCATCCACTAGGATTATCAATCACATCAGGGGATATTAAATAGTCAGCTTGGAATAATTAATGTGTAAAAAAACAACATTTGGATTCACACAAAGGGCTCTCTCCCACTATAATTTTGGGTTTTTAGTTATGAATCTTAGTTAATCGTGATTAATATCATATCGGACATGATATATTTACATTTAAGCACTTTCCGCTCTGTTTTATGCAGGAACCACGGAAACAAAAAGTCTATTCATATCCCTTATTGCAATGCATCAAAGTCATGATCTCATCAAAGAAACATGAGGTGATGGCATTAGCTCTGTGCACTAAATTCAGCCTTTTTCCTTCCCACTAAAATATATAAATATTTTTTTAATATAGTATCCTGTCTATGTATCTTTTACCTCATTACAGTTTTAGCTTTGGGACCTCTCCCTAAGAATAGAAAAAAAATTATCAAAGCAATTTGTAAACGGAACCTTCACATTACTTTTATTCATTAATTTTTTTTCCAGCGAGACATATTAATGAGCAACCTTGACGATAAGGTTCTATGTTTTGCCACCAATTCAAAGGGATCATTCATCTAAATCTGCTGTCCATTGGATTTTTGTTAAATGAAAAGTTTGCAAATGAAAAAAAGATCGCCAGTGAGCTTCACAGATTGTCCTGTTCATGAAAAATTCTGTGCGTTGGTCCTTTTTTCTTCTTCACAATCAAACAGCCCCTTCAAAAACGTCGTCATAACTCTTAGACTTCTTACGTTTTGTGATGCTAAGTTCATGAAGGTAACGGATTTTATTGACGATGTCGCAGATGAACACGAAGCAGCACAAAATGTTTTGGGTTGCATGTAGTCAAGTTGCATGGGTTTTATTTATTCTAATATAAATTCCAGTACAACCAGATGCCTTCAGAAGTAACATGTCTAGTTAAGTGAGAAAATGTGCAAAAGTTCAAGTGCAGTGCCTTTTCAAGGTACTGTAATATAAAACAGGATAGTTTTTTTTTTTTTAAGTTTACAATAACTCAAAGGAATGACTGAGATACTGAAATTGAATACAACTGTTTGTGTTCAGTTAACATACGCCTACTAACCTCTGTTGTGTTTCACCTCCAGGGAGCCACACCAACATGAAGACATCATTTCTTAGCATAAATTCATGGAAATGTCAGTTAATTTGAGGTGGGGCCTTAACTTGGACTATTTGCAAAACAACAGAATTGACTAGTTTCCCATCCCAGTTTTTAAGGCAAATTTAAAAGACATTCATATGCGCATTCTGTTTAGCTAGAACTTGCACAATTCTAACTTCACTAAGGTCTATTATCATTTCAGAAAACAAAAATCTGGAATTCCTATAAAACATTGTACAGTAAATATATATAAATGCATCTTGAAAAATTATAATTTTAGGTGTCGCTTAATGAACAGATTTTTTAATTCAGATAAGTAATAGTTGATACAACACGGATGTCTTTCTATGAGCATTAGTCTTTTGGTTTGTAGAACTGCATCAGAAAAAGTTCAAATATTTATTTATTTTTTTAATAATCCAGATTTTTTTTAAAAAAATGTTGAAATGTGACTTTTTAAAAGTTTTAAATTGTTCCTGAATATTTTATACTAAAGTCATTTTTCGTGGTTATGTTTGGTCAGTCGACTGGTATGGCAAATATAAAGATTGCTGATGAAACAAAAACGACTATGAAAGACCTCCCACTGGTGGATTCCATTGCAAATAGCTAATCATGTTTCCATACTGCAGACTTTGATTACATTTTTGTTGATGTTATAGCGAGTCAGACTTGTACAAAGAGACCTGAATATATGAAGTAAAAGATGCAAGAAAGTACAGATGGGTTGATGAACTAGTTTTTGTCCCCATAAAAGTGTTGGGTTTGCAAAAGAGCACGGTAAACAGAACCCATCTGGATTCACAGTACGTGTTCTTGTTTGTTCATCTGCTTTTCTAGCTTTTAAGGGTGTTTGAAAAACCCTTGAATGGTACATTACTCCCACCTAATAGTCCTATTAGATTATGTGAGTGTGAATGAAATTCATGTTAATGATTGCAAACACTTCGATACAGCTCATCATAGTGAAGTTTGTCTCACTATGCTGATGCTCTCACCATCTGGCTTCATCCGGTGAAATGAGATCGAGTATCATAATGATCCCCACATATGAAGCTTAAACACCCTAAGTTTAAAACTCCTCTGAATCCATGTTTGTGACTCTTAATTTGGAATTAAGAGAGGAAGCAGTTCTCGGGTTTTGTTGCTTGACAGAGTTGGCCAATAAAAAGACGGCTGGTCCAGCTGACCGACAGCGTTTTGTAAAAACGTATTGAAGATGATTCCGTTATTTTTATAACATTTGTGTGTCAACGAGTTGGGTACCTGGTTAAGATAAAAAAATATATAAAAATAAAAAAAACACTGACAATTTTAGAGAAAGAATAAAGATTGACTTTAAGCACTGAGGGAATAGCACGACTGGCTGCTAGCAATAAAACTGACATCTGCCTCTGATTTTCCTATTACCCTAAACCTGAAGGGCTGCTTGGCTGTTTTGGACGAGTCTTGACAGTGTTTGATCACCTCTCATTCGACGCCAAATATTTACACAGATGTGGGTAATGCCACGCTGAACAGAGATTATCCATAACACAATTTGAAACATTTTCAATGTTTTGTTTTGTTGTTAAGAGGATTTATTCCATAAAACACGCTGTTACCACACCTTTACCACAACTGAGAAAAAGATCAAAATGGAGATTCTTATTTTTCCCCCAAAACATTGACGAAAATCTGATGTACTGTTTGTTGTCTTCTAAACTTTTAAACTAGGTCGATCATTATACCCCTATTATCTAGTTGTGACGTCATACAGTTGATCTCACCTTGTAAAACGTAATTTTCACATAAAGATGTGTGCCCCACCAGTACTTTATTGGATGGAATGATATTCAAGACATGTGTACCTCACAGGCCTGGCAAACGCCCTTGTACCATGAGCAACGATGGCTCTGCCTTTTAGGGACACATAATAGAAACGGTGCCTTTAACTACCACGCTGTTCCAAGTGCTGTATAATATTCTGGCATTGTATTCAAACTCGAAAGAAGCACATAGAAAGAGAGAAATATCCAGAGAGTAATTAAAAACATCCCGGAAAATCTTTGGAGTCGAACCAAACCGAAATGGAAAACCTCTCTTAAAGACACTGCCTCCCAAGAGCAAACAACAATCTCAAGGATGAAGCACACCTCTTTCATCAGTTCTATTGCTATTCCTGTTTGGAGAACACTGCAGAGGGCCTGTGTCTGTAGGCTGCAATTACAACTTTATGCCAAGAAGTCATCACTGAGCTAAACTCCCTCAAAACACCTTCCAGATATTACCGCCTTTTCCTCTGCTACACCACAATCTCTCAAGACTGGACCACTATTCTTGTGGGGAGTAACTGTTGTTGACTTCATGCTTGAAGGTGTAGCCGGTGTGAGATGTTTCACAACGTATACATCTGGTTTTTTTGTCTCTTTATGTCAGTGGTCCCCAAGCTACGGCCCGCGGGCCAGATCCAGCCCGCCGCCACATTTGGTCCGGCCCCCCGAACAATGCCAGAGAGCATTCAGATTTTTTTTCATATATTGTATTTTCCGGTTTATATGTGGATTTTTCTTCAACCACCAGGGGGCTCTTTAGCAGGAGGTGTGTCCTGTATACTGTGGGTGTTTTGTTTTGCATGGTGCATTGCTGCCATCTGTTAGACTTTTAGGGAACTGCTTGACTTTTATGTTCAGTACGGTTGTTTGCTAGCGGTAGAGCAGATGAACACACGTGTTTGTTATGAACGTCTCATTCCAGGTTTCTCTCAATGAAATATATACTAGTCAGTCCCAGTGACCGTTTCACTAACGGTTTTTGCTCATGTGCTTTCTGGGTAAAAATCAATCGAGAAACCCCCCCCCCCCCCCCCCCCCCCCCTGAACAATTTCCGGCAGTGCAGGTGATGACTCTGGCTCCCCACGAGAGAAGGGAAAAGTTATGTGGCCCTCACAGGAAAATGTTTGGGGACCACTGCTCTATGTCAACATGCAGCAATAGACTCAAAAGCAAAACGCCGCATTTTTCAGAATTGTATGTTCTGTTGCAAATTTTATGTTTTTAAGGAGAATGTGGCGCAGAGATAAAGTCTGCAGAAAGAAAGAGAGGTTGAATCTCGTGGGGCCTCACATTGCCAACAGAGGATCACATTTTTGTGTTTTGTTTTCTCTGAATTTAGCACATGGTAACAGTTCAGATGCTCTCTTATCTGTTTGGAGACAGGTATGTGGGCGTACTAAAACCACCAAAATGCTATGTCAAACTGTTCCAATGGTTTGAAACCCATTTGAAGAGATGTTGGAGAAAGTGTCTGAGATGTTGGCATTTTTTCAAGGGTGACAACTTGTCGCTGTACACTGATCGTCAGCAGGCTAAAAGAAGGATTGCATACTTTCCTTATTTTTCTAAGAAGGATCAACTCAGCTGATTGGAGATATTTCCAGCCACATAAAACACGGACACCTTTAGCACACAGCCAGCAGTCCTGACATTGATGTCCAGCTAATATTGGTTTCTCATTTCAATTTGCAGAAGCAAATCTATTTGGACTGAAAAAAAAAGTTTACATTTAGACTTCTAAAAAGTATTTTAATGTTGAAAGATCTTTATTTTCAAAAGACATGTATGCTAATTTTATAGAAGACATTACTGGTTTCTGAATAACAGAAAGAAAAGGGTGTGTTAGTGTGCAATAACCACTTTAAAATAAGTCAAAAGCAAAACCAGTCCATATCCGAATCAAAATAAAGTGTTTATTTAAATAAAATTGGATGCAAAAAAAGCCTTTTATTTGAAATTTCCCTTTATGGATTGTAATGTTGTCGAACTGTCGTAATATTACTCACTTTCATTAAGCTGTGAGAAATCTCAGCCGGGCCCACGCCCTGATCAATCTCTCCTGTTTGTGCGTGTATCTCCCTGGATTTTTGTTACTTCGTCTTATTCCACGCGATTTGCATAACAAGATATTCCTGAATGTAGCTTGAATACAGTAATCAGGGCTCTTCACCAATAAAAGACAAATTAAGACATTTTATGCGTTTTCAAAGACGTCTGTGATGAGACTAAAAACAGCATTTAGTAAGGTGGTTTTAATTAACTCGTGTCGGACGTGAGAAAACACTCATTGCAAAATTACTACGAAGTGGCATAATGATGCAAAAATCAGGCAGAGCTTGCTTTTAATACTAGAAACCCCTTGACAATGAGAGCATGTGAAACCAGCTGCCTCTGGAGATGAAGCCGCCCAAAAGGAGGGCAGACGTTAAAATTTACTGCCTCCCTTCTATATTTAGAGGGACTCTAAGTGGGCTGGAAAACGCACATTTCCGTTTTTAGCCAAACAGAGGTGCGGAGGTGCTGTCGGACATGCCTCACCTGAGCAAAGGCTGCCTAAGTGATGGAGAAAGCCGGGGGCTTGTTTTCACTCTAAACCAGACACTTCCGTCCCACCCATTTTCTGCCAGGCCTTCGTCAACAAACATGGACTTAGTTCAGTTTCTCTACGTTCTTTCTTTCCACTTGACAGGTGGTCTGTGAAAGTGGGTACCTGGGAATGCAGCCGATGGCAAAACTTATGAAAGGAAATGTGAAACTCACACTTGCATAAGAGCCGAGTATTACTGCCATCTGTTTAATAGAAAAATACTTCAGAAATGCTTAGCTGTGGCTGGAGCTTCGTAGAAACCTGACCTCGTGTTTTGGTTCGTTCCTGCTATTCTGGTGTAAAGAAACCATTTTAATCTTTTTTTTTTTCTTATTTATGTTTCTATAGGCAAACTGCTACTACCACGGAAAGGTGGAGGGCCACATGGAGTCGGATGTCAGTCTCAGTACTTGTGCTGGGATTAGGTAAGTTTGTCTTTTAATCTTATCGTAGTCAGTGTTGCTTCAGCCAGAAGTTTACAACTTCAGACTTTAATGTAGTTCATTGGTACTTTATGTAAAAGACCAACACACAGTGCAGAACTGTGAAGCTGATGAAAAACACAGTATGGTGTTCAATATTTGAAAAGTCTGCGGCATTGTATCTATTGTGTATGTTTTTAACCCTGTATATTCTGATTCACTTCAATGAAACGCTAATATCTACGACTCCCATTGAAATTCAAAAATCTTGAAGGTTACTCATCGCTTTGCATGCCTATCAACGTCTTCAGATTAACCTTCAACAAATCATAAGCCCTCAGACATTTTTCTGTCTTTGTATTTCAAACATATTCTTAAAAAAAAAACACTTCTGAAAGAAACTTGTATTTGCTTTATCTTTAAAAAATGTGTTTAGTTGGCACATTTTACGTTTTTACTTGAAAGTGTTTCAGTATTTGACCCCTGCCTGGATCAAGAAATGTTGTGTCTTAATAGGACCTTCCTGTTATTTTATAGATCCTTGTTCTTTCAGTAGCTCACTCTATTGACATGCATAATTTTGCAATATTTTATATGCTCTTCTTAGACTTTTAGTGACAGTTGCTGCTTTTAACTACACAAATAACGTGTTTTACATCCACATTGCCGCAAATAATCTTTCGCAATAAACTCAGTGGAGATGAGTGTTTATGTAGCTGCAAAAATGACTGCGAGGTTTGAAACATGTGAAACGTTTCAGGTTTGGAAACTCTTTGTTTGCAGATGTCAAACTGCTGAAATGATTGCTGCGATATTGTTGGAAAGCATCCGGAAGGTTTTCATAAATCAGCCAAAAGGTTCAAACCCTCTGCAGAGTGATTTAGCAGAGTTCAGATGAATTGCTCTTGACCTAATACTTATTTATTTTAGTTTCTGTGAAACCCGCTCAGTGACGGACCAACAAAACACTTTTCGAAACAAAACTACACATAACTTGTCCCGCTCGTAGACACAAATGAGCTCCTAGTTTAGCGTTGGCAGCTGTTAGACTTCTGGGAGGATATAAGTTCATTTGGTGCTTAAATATTGTGCAAGGTTCAAATTACTTTAAATTGTAAAAACAATGTGATGAGAAATACTTAAAAGAAAAAAAAACAAAAAACAAACTCGCTCTATCATTTAAAACACATAATGCCACTATGTATGCGCTACACATCAAAGGCAGTGTAATCAAGTTCCAGATTAATTATTGTTTCTCCACCACATAGTAACGATTTCTTTCACATCCATTTCTGAGTAATCAAGACCACAACCACATCAAGTTTAATTTGCCATTGTTCTGGTTTTATTGCGTGCATAATGCTTGTTGCACTCAAAGAAAGAAAGACAAAGAAGATGATTGTGAACTGTTAAAAGAGAGGTGATAAACAAAACCTCCCAAAAGAAGGCCTGAGGAACAGAGGCTTGTAACCTTAACTGGCTTTGACCAGGTATTGACTGATTTGAAATTCAAAAGTCTGATTTTTGTTTCGATCAGTGAAGGCACTGTAAACCTAAATAGGTCACAGTGACAAGTCTTTTTAGTGTGACAGGAAATCAATTTCTTTTCAGTGTCTTTATGTTTAAAAAGACGTTTAGAGAACGCATAGATCCAAGAAGTTATTTTGGGAAAAAAAAATAAAAATTCATCCAATACAATTTTGTCTGTGGTTGATTCAGACAGCAGAGGAGCATGAAACAAACAGACTTCACCTGATAACAGGAAGGCTGAATAGTAGAGAGCATAGTTGCGTTCTTTTTATCTTTCAAACTTTCATTCTCTGTCTGTCTTGGAACATATTAGATTTGGAAGGACATCTCACCGTTAAGGTAATCATGTATGTTCTATAGCCTACATTACTGGTTCTTTCTGTACTCTCTGTAACACGTATCACTGCAGTAGACGCATATAGACACAAATTGTCATTTTCAGAACCATGTTCTGACTTTTGTGAAAAAAAACATATAACCCACACCTACGGTTGCCACCTTTGAGAAATCAAAATAAGGGACGCCCCACCACAGCGCGTTGCCCGACTCTCATGGGGTGGGATGTCCACTGCAGTGATGGACAATATTTTATGGCATTGTTTTTCGTCTTTAAAAAGTGATCCATAGAGCAATCAATCATGCATAGAGTACCCCAAAACTGTACCCCAATCAGAGTAGTATACTTTAAATACGTTTAATTAAGCAAGTGTAAAAAGTATTTGGTAAACCACTGAGTAACTGATCATAACACCTGATTTAATATTCAAAATGTGTCCTCAGACAACTGAAAGTATAAAAGTTATGTGAACATGTGAATTTTATGTGAATTTTACAGAGTATTACCAACATATTTATATAAATAAGGAGTTAGGTTTGGAGGCTGGTTCTAGACTAGATTCTGCATGTTGGGTGTTCCAGCTAAATCTTGAATATACCCAATTTGCGTTGTCTTGGCCTTTTTATCGCAGCCTATGGGGTTTTCCCTGACTGGGACGAGAACACAACCTGTTGAATGTGACAGGTAGCCAATCAGAAAATGCAGCGACGTAAGAACAGAGGGGAATCCCAAACAGCTGACATATCGAGCAAATGTGAGTCCGGTGGATATCGGCGATGATATGTGGAAATGTTTATTATTATCATATGTAAAGGTCATTATTATATATGTTTATTCAGTTAAAAATGTTAACTATGAAACAACACAGTCACCTCCAAATCATAGTGCAGCAAATAGAGCGGCTGCTCCCACCGCCTTTTCTTTTTGTTACGTCTTTTATCTCTTAAAAATGACTCCACAAACTATCACTATTGCTTCTACATAATCATCCGTGTTTGGTTATTCTAAATTCCCATATGCTATGTTGGGAGTTTTGTGGATTTTCTTCTGGAATCGCGATGTTCATGAGTGGAATCGGTTCGTGTTGCTCCTGCCTTGGACACACGAACCGATCGAACCTGTTGTACTTTTATCAGCTCTGTGGTCACAGAGGTTTGGAGAATCGGCCGACAATTCTTAAATCTTTCCGTCTAAACCAGACCTAATACTCACAAGCTATCATCTCATCTCAATCGCTGCCCAAACACTCTCTGACTCTGGTCGCTATGGTAACGTTTACATATCCCTTCAAAATAAGATACAGATACTCCACAAAAACATTTTACTTTTGTGAAAACTTTAACTCACGATACTGACTAACGGGAGCCCTGAGCTTGTTTCTCTGCAACGAGACGGTTCCATCTGGGAGTGACAAGAGACAATAACACCCGAAGTGTTGCTTATATCCACAGCCTGCTTGGTCTCTACGTGGCGAAGCAGTTTGAAGTTTCATTGCCTCATTAGCAGCCGGTCGCTGCATGTTACACAGAGTTGGCTTGTAATGTGGGACTCACCTACAGGTCCGGGATAAATCCATTCTCCTGTCTCTTCTCTGGGCCTTTTCCCCTTTGCAAAGAAACTTTCCAAAGACATCTGATCTGTTTCTTACTCATTTTGCTGCTTGTGGGCTCAATGTTGGCGCGCAAGTAACCGAGAGAATCCGGTTAAAGGTTTTTCAAAATAAAAGATCCTCCAGACTCAATACAAAAAACGGAAATATGTAATTATTTCTTGCGCAGCCCGGTACCAATTGGTCCACGGACCGGGGGTTGGGGACCACTGCTTTAAATGATCATTTGTATTATTTTGACTGATACTATTATACATTAAATGAGCAAATAATCAGAGACCTATATAGTCGACTAAAAGCACAATAAGAAACTTAATCATAGTAAAATTGCTTGTGTTCATCTCCTCACTAACATTATTCAACCTGGGATTTGCATCTTCCTTGTCACGTCTGTATCTTTACGAGAGATTTTGCTTCTAAGGACAGTGGAGAAATCGGATTGAGGACGTTTTAAAAAGACGCGGGTTGACGGGACCTTACCACGGCTGTGTAGTGTCCGTCTCTAGGCAACCGTAACAACAGCATCAGTCCGTAGCGTTCAGGGGACCTTTAGCTCCCGCAATGAAAATTTAGCTGACCTTAATATTTCATGTGTTTTATTTTGGTCATTATTGTTACACTTAGTAACAATGTCTGTGATAGGCGTGTCTATCTGACATTTTTAGAAATACGGAACAAATCGCGTCCCATATCAGTTCAACACGGGACGATTCCGTATTTTAAGGGACAGGTGGCAACCCTAATGGCCCTGGTTGGCCAGAGCGTTAGTGGTTAACGATGCAGCGCTAGTCATCATGCAGCTTCAGCTTGGTGAGGAGCTTTCGCGGTCGCCTCGCAATCACGCATTTGGTTTTATATTATTTTATTATTAATTTTAGTATTACTTTTCTGGTTTGCTTTGTCTATTTAGTCAGCCAGAGTTATTGCACGTGGCTGCGTGGAGACCTCTGAGAAAGTCGTCCCTAAAACTTGAGAAACTGCAACAGTTTCTGTGATTCTTAATAAAAACTCAACAGACATGAAATGGAAGAGCTACGAAAGCTACATTAGCACCATACAATTCAATCTCCTGTTTGTTGAGCATCTCTGTGCAGTGCAACGAATTTAACTCATGCAGGGCCGGTCCAAGGCTGTATGGGGCCTTGAACAGAATTTGACTTAAAAGCCAGTTTTCCTGTATCAGCACCTCTAACATCTTCTGGGTTAGATTTAGTAAAATCTGGGAGAGGGGGAGTAGTTTAATTGGCCAACCTAAAAATAATATAATTGCAGTTTACTAATTTGTGTTTGTAAACAAACAGAGCTCAAACTCAAAGATTAAACTCACAGAATCAAATTGTTGCTATGGTAACAAACCAATCAAACTATGAATATTGAAGATTACAAAGCAAACTCGCCAGCTCCTTAAAATTTTACATTTAAATGTTAAACAATTTAAATAGTTTAATTTATGTATGCTGAAACCATTAAATCAAATTTAGCAGCACTGATAATCTCAATAAACAAATGAAACATTCATATATCTGTGGTCTGTGTTAAAATATCTGCATTTATGGGGCCCCTGAAGGCCTGGGGGGCCTTATGGAGCCACTGACTGATTTTGGATTAAACAGAAGTGCAAATAATTGATATTCATTTTAATTGTATTTTTTGATTAGCTGTTTTTAAGACTAGTTGTGGATTTAAATAGTGTTTCACTGACGCTGTTTTCCCGTAACATATAATTACCCAGTAATATTTTTACTTTTCCTGTCTAGTTAGCATTTTTAATACAAAAACACGGTGGACCGCCAGTGGACCACTTCAGCGTCCCAACCACCTTGGCAAGTTTTCTGGGGGAAAGGTCGCCAGCAACACAGAGACGGGAGAAAACAACCATGCATGGACACATCCATACCTAAGGATGGGTGTACAGAAATCAATTAACCTAACAGTCATGCTTTTGGACTTTGGGAGGAAGCCGGAGTACCCGGAGAGAAGGAAGCCGGAGTACCCGGAGAGAACCTACGCATGCATTGGGAGAATATGTAAACTCCATGCAGAAAGACCCGGGGCTGGGAATTGAAGCCAGGACCTTCTTGCTGCAAGACAACAGTGCTACCAAGTGCACCACTGTGCAGGACCTGGGTTGATGAGCAGGTGTGAGTGGAGGGAGTGGAAGCAGACTGTGAAGGGATAGAGAAAGTGGCAAAAGAAAGGGGGGGAGATTACACAAGGGGAAACAGCCCAAATACAAACACAAAAGAGTAAGGAGACTAAAGGTATGGAGGACCAAAACTGACATAATAATAAATAAAAGAATAAATATATCAATAAAATAATATATATCCAACATAATAATAAATAAAAAAATCAATATAAAAATAAAAGTAGAAATATAAAAATAAAAAAATAAAATATATATATATATATATATATATATATATATATCCAACATAATAATAAATAAAAGAATCAATATAAAAATAAAAGTGGAAATATATAAATAAAATAAATATAAAAAAAGTTGAAATATATAAAAGAATATAGATCCTACATAATAATAAAAAATAAAACAAATATTTTGATAAGAAATAAAAGCATAAATACTTTGCTTTGATTTTTTTTGCTTCTCCCTTTTCTGCTCGCTGTATTTCCGAGGCCGAAAACTCCTACTTGGAATTTTCGGCCTCGGTTCAACAGTCCTCGGGAAACCTGACTGAAAAATTCACGAATACTCATTATCTTAAGGATACAATAAAAGGTAAGGTTAATAACAGCATTTAAGTGTTAGATAGCTGTTATTACTCATTGTCAATTCTACGGAAGCGCATTGCTATCACGCAGGAAAAAAAATAATTCGAGCGCTATCACGTTATAACGTGATACGTATCTTGTTAAAACGTGATGCGTATCTTGTTAAAACGTGATGCGTATCTTGTTAAACGTGATGCGAATCTTGTTAAAACGTGATGCGTATCTTGTTAAAACGTGATGCGTATCTTGTTAAAACGTGATGCGAATCTTGTTAAAACGTGATACGTATCTTGTTAAAACGTGATACGTATCTTGTTAAAACGTGATGCGTATCTTGTTAAAACGTGATGCGTATCTTGTTAAAACGTGATGCGAATCTTGTTAAAACGTGATACGTATCTTGTTAAAACGTGATGCGTATCTTGTTAAAACGTGATGCGTATCTTGTTAAAACGTGATGCGAATCTTGTTAAAACGTGATGCGTATCTTGTTAAAACGTGATGCGTATCTTGTTAAAACGTGATGCGTATCTTGTTAAAACGTGATGCGTATCTTGTTAAAACGTGATGCGTATCTTGTTAAAACGTGATGCGTATCTTGTATAAACGTGATAATTTTATGTCCAGGAAGTGGCGGTATTATGCTAGGCTATTACAATGGCTAACAGGAATTGGTCAGGTTTCCCTTCATGTTTGGTCTACACGGATTAGATGCTGCTTTGCACAGTGGTTAAAACCATTAATAGCATGCATACTCTGAGCAGGATCCTGAATAATAATTATCATGTAAATTATACTTAACATATGAGTGTGTAAATAAGTGTTGCCCTACGACAAACTGGCGACCTGTCCAGGGTGACCCTCGCCCAGAACGTTAGCTGGAGAAGCACCAGCAACCCTCCCGATCCCACTAAGGGACAAGAAACTGTGTTTGAAAATGGATTATTATTCACCTAATTTAACTTGATTGTACATAATAACAAAAAGGTGACGTGAAAAATAATTACATTCAAAGCTTTATTTATGATTAATTTTGGAGAGAGGAAGTCTGTTATTTTGAAGAATGCTTAACGGGATCTAGTTTTGTCTTTTGCCACTATCTAGCCTTCTGTTGATTTCGGTAACCAAGCAACCGAGCAACAGTACCCTTGTATTCTTCAGCAAGGGGTACTGTTAAAAAAAAAAAAAAAAATCTGAACAGAAAATGTTCAGCAGAGCCTCCGTTATAATCGTTCTTTAGCCATTTCCCGAATCAGAAGCTACAATCGGAATCCAACTTCAGCTTCGATCCAGACAGTCAGGAACGCCGCCACAGCTAGAGGACCGAATTGACGTTTCCTTCTGTGCAGGCCCGTTCTATTTAGAATCCTGCTCAGTGTACTCATGCTATTAATGGTTTTAACCACAGTGCAAAGCAGCATCTGTATCCGTGTAGACCAAACATGAAGGGAAACCTGACCAATTCATGTCAGCCACTGTAATAGCCTAGCATAATTCTATGCCACTTCCTGGACATAGAATTATCACGTTTATACAAGATGCGTATCACGTTTTACCAAGATGTGCATCACGTTTAAACAATATACGTAACACGTTTAAACAATATATGTAACACGTTTAAACAAGATGCGCAACACGTTTAAACAAGTTACGCAACACGTTTAAACAAGTTACGCAACACGTTTAAACAAGATACGCAACACGTTTAAACAAGATACGCAACACGTTTAAACAAGATACGCAACACGTTTAAACAAGATACGCAACACGTTTAAACAAGATTCGCAACACGTTTTAACAAGATACGCAACACGTTTTTACAAGATACGCAACACGTTTTAACAAGATACATATCACATTATAACGTGATGGTGTTCAAATTTTTTTTTCCTCCGTGATAGCAATGCGCTTCCGTACAATTCACCATTCTGTATAAAATAAACAGACTCCGATCGGAGAGTAAACCAGCTAGCAGCAGCTTTGGCCACAGTGAAGAAAAATAAACACCACTCTGTCAGTGCTGTAACGTTTAGAGATTCACTTTGTTTATCAACTTTAATAAAACAGCATTTAAGTGTTAGATAACTTTAGGTTACTTTCGTAACCCCGGTTCTCTGAGTAGCATGAGTGAGTGTCTCACTATGGGGAACGCCCTCAGCGTGACCTCATCAGAAGCTCCAATTACACTCCACCAGCCCTGATTGGCTGAGGATAAGTCTCAGTGGCTGGGAGAGGGGTCATGTCCCACCCCCTACCTATTTATAGGACTGGCCCTGCACAGACAGATCATTCAAAAACCTCTTCTCGTTACAAGCAGAAGTCCCAATTGGTTTTTCTCTCTTTCGCCTGCCTTTTTTGGAACCTAGCTTAACTGTCCATAGATGCGAGTGCGAACTCGATCGCCGGGCGCTTCGCTTCCAGACTGGTGGTGTATAAAGGGAGAAAACTAGCGTTCTGTCTGTTGCAAAACAGCACTGTTAGCAGGAAAAACGGTGCTGGGTAGACATACGCTTCACTGTTTGTCACTAGCAATACTCCGTTGGTAGCAATACCGACAGAAGTAGAGATACTTCATGCAAACTAAACCAGCTAGCAGCAGCTTTAGCCACAGTTGGGGAAATAATATACATCGCTGCCTGACAGTGTTGTAACGCTAAAAGGTTCACTTTCTGTATCAACTTTAGTAAAACGGCATTTAAGTGTTAGCCATTATTAGTCATTGTCCATTTACCATTCTTCAACTGTATTCAAAGGAACCAGCCTTCGATTGGAGAGTAAACCAGCTAGCAGCAGCTTTAGCCAGTTAGGAAACATACATGTACACCGCTGCCTTTTAGTGCTGCTGTTAAGTTTCACTAAAATCACTTACAAAGAGAAATAAATACAGCAAACGGAAATACAGCAGACGGAAAAGGGAGAAGCAAAAAAACAAAAGCAAAGTATATATTTATGCTTTTATTTCTTATCAAAATATAAATTTATTTTATTTATATATTGAATCTTTTATTTATTATGTAGGATATATATATTTTTTATTTATATATTTCTACTTTTATTTTTATATTTATTCTTTTATTTATTATTATGTCAGTTTTCGTCCTCCATATAAAGGAACCTAATTAAACTATAACGAAGGAAAAATAACTAGAAACAAGAAATAAACATAACTAGAATCACAATGAAGAACAGAACTGGAAAACAAGGCAGAATTAAATGGAAACAACTAAGGAACACCAAAAGAATCTGAGGACGATGCTGGCGAACAGCAGCCTTGGAGGATGCTGGCAGCGGAGTACGTACCTTGGTGGACATTGGCAGCAGAGCGGGAACCTTGGGGACGCTGGGGATGTGTCCCATCCTGACTGACCTCTTGAGCCTTGTCGCAGGTCCTGTCGACCTCCCAGCCGACCTCCTGATCCAGACTGGGATGTCGATGGGACCTGGGACACTGGCAGTGGAGCAAGTACCTGCCTGTGGCAGAGCAGGAACAGGGAGGCTGATGGGACCCACGACGAGGCTCCGGAGGCCGACGGGCCACAAAACGAAATCCTGGAGGTCAGCCGAGAGACCAAAAGGACTCGCCACAAAACCCTGGAGGTCAGCCGGGAGACCTATAGGACTCGACAGGAAGCCCTGTAGGTCATCCAAGAGACCAACGGGGCTCGCCATGGCACCCTGAAGTTTGGCCAGGAGACCAACAGGACCCACAACGAAGCCCTGGAGTTCGGCCGGGAGACCAGCAGGACTTAGCTTTGAAGCCATGGAGGTCAGCCGGGAGACCAGCAGGACTTGCTATGAAGCCCTGGAGGTCAGCCAGGAGACCAGCAGGACTTGCTATGAAGCCCTGGAAATCAGCTGGGAGACCAGTGGGACTTGCTAGGAAGCACTTGAGGTCAGCCCGGAGACCAGCGGGACTTGCTATGAAGCCCTTGAGGTCTGCCCGGAGACCAGCAGGACTTGCTATGAAGCCCTTGAGGTCATGACGCCCGGAGACCAGCAGGACTTGCTATGAAGCCCTGGAGGTCAGCCGGCAGACCAGCAGGACTTGCTATGAAGCCCTGGAAATCAGCTGGGAGACCAGTGGGACTTGCTAGGAAGCACTTGAGGTCAGCCCGGAGACCAGCGGGACTTGCTATGAAGCCCTTGAGGTCTGCCCGGAGACCAGCAGGACTTGCTATGAAGCCCTGGAGGTCAGCCGGCAGACCAGCAGGACTTGCTATGAAGCCCTGGAGGTCAGCCGGCAGACCAGCAGGACTTGCTATGAAGCCCTGGAAATCAGCTGGGAGACCAGTGGGACTTGCTAGGAAGCACTTGAGGTCAGCCCGGAGACCAGCGGGACTTGCTATGAAGCCCTTGAGGTCTGCCCGGAGACCAGCAGGACTTGCTATGAAGCCCTGGAGGTCAGCCGGCAGACCAGCAGGACTTGCTATGAAGCCCTGGAGGTCAGCCAGGAGACCAGCAGGACTTGCTATGAAGCCCTGGAGGTCAGCCGGCAGACCAGCAGGACTTGCTATGAAGCCCTGGAGGCAGGCCGGGAAACTGAGAGGCGTCAAGTTCCCATAGCACCACAGTCCTGTGGGCCTCAAGGTTTCCTACCAACATCTTTCAAGTAATCAGGTCTTCCGCCATCAGTCTCCAAGTGCCAAGCTCCCCTGACACTGCAGTCCTGTTGGCCTCAAGTTTTTCTTCCACCGACAATCATGAAGCGTGGAGCCCTCATGACACCGCAGGGTGATGTTTCTCCGCCGCAGGGTGTTTTTTTTCTGCTCCAAGGCGGTGCTTCTCTGCTCCAAGGCGGTGCTTCTCTGCTCCAGGGTGGTGTTTACTTGCTCCAAATCAGTTCTTTTCAGATCCAAGGTGGTCTTATCCTGCTCCAAGGTCATGGTTTTCTCCACTAGCTTGCTGTTTTCCTGCTCCAGGGCGGTGTTTCTTTGTTCTAGGATGCTGTTATACTCCTTTAACCTTCTGATTACTTCAAACTGTTTTTTAAATTCTTCTTCTTTTTCCAGAAGCAGCTTGTCTTTTTCAAGTCCAGCTTGTTCTGTGTTCCTAAGTTGAATTGTAAGCTCCTCATTTGCTTTTGTCAGAGTCAGTTTTTCAATAGACATCTTGCTGACTCCTTTCAAGATGTCTTCGAACTTCTGTGTCTTTCTAGCTAAAGTCTGTTGTGTTGTCTTTTTCTGGTAATCACAAGACGATGCCTGACTGCTTTGACTCATTGTCAATCCTTTTTGTCTAGAAAAATCCAAAAAACTGCTCAATGTTTTCCTTTATTCGTTTGTGAGGACTTCTGCAATGGTTATGACCGTGCAGCTTTGTTATGTCACTCTTGCTCCATAAGAGTGACATCAATTCTCTTTGCGACATCAATTTGTGTGATGTCACAAATTGAGTGACATGCTCTCAACTGTTCATATCTGCAGGTTTATCTCATGATCCCTTAACATTAGGGTTGCCATCTTTCAGAAATCAAAATAAGGGACGTCAACCACGGCGGGTCACCCTAATTCATGGAGTGGAATGGCTGCTGCAGCGATAGACAATAGTGTTTTTTTGTTTTAAAAAAGTGATGCAGATGGGGTGCTGTGGTGGCGCAGGCGCACTGCACAACTTACACATATTGAGGCCTTAGTCATTGTGGCGATGGTCGCAGGCCGCATGTCTTCCCCCTCTCACGATACCCACTTTCCTGTCAAACTACTTCCAAATAAAGGCAACTATAGCCAACAAAACCTTTCAAAAAATTGTCTAGAGAACACTCATTCATACATAGAGTACTCCAAAATTGTACTCCAATCAGAGTAGCACACATTAAACATGTTTAATTAAGTAAGTGTAAAATGTATTTGGTAAACTGCTCAAGTACTGAGTAACTGATCATAATACATAATTTAATAATCACAATGTGTCCTCAAACAGGGCTCCAAAGGTATAAAAGTTATGTGAAAATTCTGGTATTGTAAAGAGTATTATTAAAATATTTATACAAGTGAGGAGTTGGGTTTGGAGGCTGGTTCTAGATCAAATTTACCACCAGGGCCAGGGTAGTCAGTATTTTTCCATGGTGACACTTAAAAAAGAATGAAATTTGAAAAAAAAAACAGAGCAATATTTCATTTTTTGATATATCAAGTAAGCCAAAGAGCCACTTGTGTCTCCAGAGATGCCTGTTGGATCAGGTTGATAGTATGATCCTATCTCAATACAGCAGCTAAAAGTGCAGCACTATAATTTTTTTGTTCATTATTAAAATAAAATTGTGAAGGTTAAAAAAAATCCACCTCTGAATATTAAGAAAATAAATGTATTTAGCATAATTTATTCTGTACCTTTGTTGGCCACCATCTAGAACCGCCCCTGGGCAGCAGGTCTGTGTCTGACATTAATAATACATTAAATGGCCACTGAACACTGAATATGTCAACATTTCTTAATAAAACATACAGAAAGCCCTAACAAACCTTTTAAAGTAGGAAGTATTTATGTATTTACTGTTAATCTAATGTAGGGGTGTCAAACTCAATTTCACCGAGGGCCACTTCAGCATATTGGCCACCCTCAACGGGCCACATTGACGGTACAAATCAGGAATGTCCAGGTGCAGTCCTCCAGGCTGCAACTTTTAGATGCATCCCTGCTAAAACACACCCCAGACAAAAAGTTGACTTTCCTCATTAGCAGCAACTCAGTTCTGTAAAGGCTTGTAATGAGTCAATGATCCAGGTGTGACAGAGGCCTGTCTGGTCCTCCTCACCTCCAGCTCCATTCTGCAACATCTAAAGTTGGAGAATGGTAGCTCTGGAAAGCTAGACTTGGGCACCCCTAGCATAAATGTATGAAAATACAATGTGAAAAATAAATTAAACACTTCATATTGTTAAATAACCCTTTGGAGCGTCTGGTTAGGAAGCCCATTCAAAACCTTTGGTTGAAATGGCGCCTTAAATTCAAGTCTCCCTTACAGACCAGAGAAAAGTAGCAACGTTGTGTTAATCCATTTGAGGAGCCGGCAGATTATTTTGAGGAAATAAATGACGTCGCAGAAGTTAATTAGACTGTAACATGCGCAGTCCGCTGCTCAACCACTGCGGACGCGGCTCCGCGGCTGCGAAGAATTAAAAAACTGCCGGAAGTAACTCATCCAGAAGATTTAACAAATGGAGCCTTCTTGGTGCATGTTAACCTGGAGGAGCTGCAGACGTAACATCTGTCCGTTTCAGAGAAGCGAAACCACGCAAAAATTAAATAAAAATAAATCCTGGTAAAAGCGCAAACCGGACAGGGTAAAACACTCACAGAGTTCAGGTGGTCTGTTTGGATCACACTGATCCAACTGACTGATGAATCAGCGCAGATTTTTCTCCAGATGGGAACCAGGGGGAAGTGCGTTCAGACCCCAGCGGGTGAAGTGATGCTAATTTAAGTGAAGTCGCTTAATTTAATTTATTAAACGTTATTGTGGCCTCAGTCAGTGGTTTTTGTCATTACGGAGAAAAATGTAGATGCATTTATCTGGTTAATTTGTAATGGGATCTGGATTCACGGTGAATATTAACCAAACCGCATAAAATGCTACTAAATAGCCGATGTTCTTATGGTTGTAATTTCACGGATAAAAATAGTACATGACCGATTTTTTTTTTCAAGATAACTGATAACAAAAGAAGTCTAGCGCGACCTGCCGCCCTGACACCAACTCACACACATCTTCATTCACAGTCTTACTTGTAAATCGATGTTTCTTTTCTTGGACATTATGATGTTAGCTTGTCGATGTCTCCGTTTTATTCGCTGGGAAAATCAATAAGCAGCTTGAGGTGACTCTGCTGCTCTCTAGTGGCGAGAAGCCGTAATGATAGCTGGTAACAATCGGAATGCATTGTGGGTGATGTAGTTTATAGTCAATTCATGCTCAGAACCTATTTTAAGTCAATCATGGGCCTATAAAACGCTGGGCGGGCCACATAAAATGACATGGCGGGCCTTGAGTTTGACACATGTGATCTAATGTATAATTTGTTCTTTAAATGATCATTTATATTATTTTGACTGATATTATTATACATTAAATAAGCAAATAATCAAACCAATATAGTCGACTAAAAGCACAATAAGAAACTTGATCATAGTAAAATGTTACCATATCAGGGTCTGCTGTGTTCCTCTCCTGATCTATTCTGTCTAGTAAAGCACTGCGCCACGATGGACACATTTTTTTTTAATTGCATGTGTTCATCTCCTCACATTATTCAACCTGGAATTTGCATCTTCACGTCTGTATCTTTACGAGAGGTTTTGCTTCTAAGGACGGTGGAGAATCGGGTTGAGGACGTTTTAAAAAGACGCGGGTTGACAGCACCTCTATTGCGCACGGCTACGCGGAAAGCTCTGAGAAAATCGTCCCTCAAACTTGACCAACTGCAACAGTTTCTGTGATTCTTATTAAAAAATCAACAGACACGAAATGGAAGAGCTACGAAAGCTACATTAGCACGATAGAATTCAATCTCCTGTTTGTTGAGCATCTCTGTACAGTGCAGCGGATTTAACTCATGCAGGGCCGGTCCAAGGTTGTATGGGGCCTTGTACAGAATTTGACTTAAAAGCCAGTCTTGCTGTATCAGTACCTCTAACATCTTCTGGGTTAGATTTGGTAAAATCTGGGAGAGGGGGAGTAGTTTAATTGGCCAACCTAAAAATAATATAATTGCAGTTTACTAATTTGTGTTTGTAAACAAACAGAGCTCAAACTCAAAGATTAAACTCACAGAATCAAATTGTTGCTATGGTAACAAACCAATCTAACTATGAATATTGAAGATTACAAAGCAAACTCGCCAGCTCCTTAAAATCTTACATTTAAATGTTAAACAATTTAAATAGTTTAATTTATGTATGCTGAAACCATTAAATCAAATTTAACAGCACTGATAATCTCAATAAACAAATGAAACATTCATATATCTGTGGTCTGTGTTAAAATATCTGCATTTATGGGGCCCCTGAAGGCCTGGGGGGGCCTCATGGAGCCACTGACTAATTTTGAATTAAACCGAAGTGCAAATAATTGATATTCATTTTAATTGTATTTTTTGATTAGCTGTTTTTAAGACTAGTTGTGGATTTAAATAGTGTTTCACTGACGCTGTTTTCCTGTAACATATAATTACCCAGTAATATTTTTACTTTTCCTGTCTAGTTAGCATTTTTAATACAAAAACACGGTGGACCGCCAGTGGACCACCTCAGCGCCCCAACCACCTTGGCAAGTTTTCTGGGGGAAAGGTCGCCAGCAACACAGAGACGGGAGAAAACATCCATGGATGGACACATCCATACCTAAGGATGGGTGTACAGAAATCAATTAACCTAACAGTCACGCTTTTGGACTTTGGGAGGAAGCCGGAGTACCCGGAGAGAACCTATGCATGCATTGGGAGAATATATAAACTCCATGCAGAAAGACTCGGAATTGAAGCCAGGACCTTCTTGCTGCAAGACAACAGTGCTACCAAGTGCACCACTGTGCAGGACCTGGGTTGATGAGCAGGTGTGAGTGGAGGGAGTGGATGCAGACTGTGAAGGGATAGAGAAAGTGGCAAAAGAAAGGGGGGAAGATTACACAAGGGGAAACAACCAAAATACAAACACAAAGGAACCTAATTAAACTATAACGAAGGAAAAATAACTAGAAACAAATAAACATAACTAGAAACACCAATGAAGAACAGAACTGGAAAACAAGGCAGAATTAAATGGAAACAACTAAGGAACACCAAAAGAATCTGAGGACGATGCAGGCGAACAGCAGCCTTGGAGGATGCTGGCAGTGGAGCACGTACCTTGGTGGACATTGGCAGCAGAGCGGGAACCTTGGGAACGCTGGGGATGTGTCCCATCCTGACTGACCTCTTGAGCTTTGTCGCTGGTCCTGTCGACCCCCCAGCCGACCTCCTGATCCAGGCTGGGAGGTCGATGGGACCTGCGACACTGGCAGTGGAGCAAGTACCTGCCTGTGGCAGAGCAGGAACAGGGAGGCTGATGGGACCCACAACGAGGCTCCGGAGGCCGACGGGCCACAAAACGAAACCCTGGAGGTCAGCCGAGAGACCAAAAGGACTCGCCACAAAACCCTGGAGGTCAGCCGGGAGACCTATAGGACTCGACAGGAAGCCTTGGAGGTCATCCAAGAGACCAATGGGGACTCGCCATGGAACCCTGGAGTTCCGGCCAGGAGACTAACAGGACCCACAACGAAGCCCTGGAGGTCGGACGGGAGACCAGCAGGACTTGCTATGAAGCCCTTGTGGTCAGCCCAGAGACCAGCAGGACTTGCTATGAAGACCTGGAGGTCAGACTGGAGACCAGTGGGACTTGCTATGAAGCCCTTGAGGTCAGCCGGGAGACTAGCGGGACTTGTTATGAAGCCCTGGAGGTCAGCCGAGAGACCTATAGGACTCGACAAGAAGCCCTGGAGGGTATCTAAGAGACCAGCGGGACTCGCCATGGAACCCTGGAGTTCGGCCAGGAGACCAACAGGACCCACAACGAAGCCCTGGAAGTCGGCCGGGAGACCAGCGGGACTTGCTTTGAAGCCATGGAGGTCAGCTGGGAGACCAGCAGGACTTGCTATGAAGCCCTGGAAGTCAGCTGTAAGTCAGCCGGGAGACCAGCAGGACTTGCTATGAAGCCCTGGAAGTCAGCCGGGAGACCAGCAGGACTTGCTATGAAGCACTGGAGGTCAGACTGGAGACCAGCAGGACTTGATATGAAGCCCTTGAGGTCAGCCCGGAGACCAGCAGGTCTTGCTATGAAGCCCTTTTGGTCAGCCGGGAGACCAGCGGGAGTTGCTATGAAGCCCTGGAAGTCAGTCGGGAGACCAGCGGGACTTGCTTTGAAGCCCTTGAGGTCAGCCTGGAGACCAGCAGGACTTGCTATGAAGCACTTGAGGTCAACCGGGAGACCAGCGGTACTTGCTGGTCAGCCCTTGAGGTCAACCGGGAGGCCAGCGGTACTTGCTGGTCAGCCCTTGAGGTCAACCGGGAGGCCAGCGGTACTTGCTATGAAGCCCTGGAGGTCAACCGGGAGACCAGCGGTACTTGCTGGTCAGCCCTTGAGGTCAACCGGGAGGCCAGCGGTACTTGCTATGAAGCCCTGGAGGCAGGCCTGGAAACCGAGAGGCGTCAAGTTCCCATAGCACCACAGTCCTGCGGGCCTCAAGCTTTCCTGCCAACGTCTTTCAAGCAATCAGCTCTTCCGCCATCAGTCTCCAAGTGTCAAGCTCTCCTGACACTGCAGTCCTGTTGTCCTCAAGTTTTTCTTCCACCGACAATCAATCATGAAGCTTGGAGCCCTCGTGACACTTCTTTATTTAGAAGTACCAGGCTTCAAATCCAGTTCCTGAGATTGAGTGATTGATATATTCTCAGAAGTGTAGCGGTGAAGCCTCTGACCACACGTCTTACTATAGATGGCGGCTCCTGTGGCTGGGCTGAAACCGACTGGCTGTCTTTGTCGGTATCCTCTTCAGATTGCTGCTGGTTCTGTTGCTCCTCTTTGTCACTCAGCATTTGGTTGAGCTCTTCCACTCTTTGGTGCAGCTGATCCACTTCAAGCTGCAGGTCGCTTCTTATACGCTCCAAGACGTGGTTTTGCTGCTCAAAGTTCATGCTTCTCTGGATCAGGACGAGGCGATTTATCTTCAGGGCGTCGTTTTCCTCCTCCAAGATGTTTTTTTCCTGGGTGACAATGTTTTTTTCCTCCTGCAGGGTGTTATAATTCTCCTCCAGATCGGCGTACATCTGCTTCAAGGCAGAGTGGTTCCTGTCCAGGGTGATGTTTCTCCGCCGCAGGGTGTTTTTTTTCTGCTCCAAGGTGATGCATCTCAGCTCCACGTCGGTGTTTCTCTGCTCCAAGGCGGTGCTTCTCTGCTCCAGGGTGGTGTTTACTTGCTCCAAATCAGTTCTTTTCAGATCCAAGGTGGTCTTATCCTGCTCCAAGGTGATGGTGTTCTCCACTAGCTTGCTGTTTTCCTGCTCCAGGGCGGTGTTTCTTTGTTCTAGGATGCTGTTATACACCTTTAACCTTCTGATTACTTCAAACTGTTTTTTAAATTCTTCTTCTTTTTCCAGAAGCAGCTTGTCTTTTTCAAGTCCAGCTTGTTCTGTGTTCCTAAGTTGAATTGTAAGCTCCTCATTTGCTTTTGTCAGAGTCAGTTTTTCAATAGACATCTTGCTGACTCCTTTCAAGATGTCTTCGAACTTCTGTGTCTTTCTAGCTAAAGTCTGTTGTGTTGTCTTTTTCTGGTAATCAGAAGACGATGCCTGACTGCTTTGACTCATTGTCAATCCTTTTTGTCTAGAAAAATCCAAAAAACTGCTCAATGTTTTCCTTTATTCGTTTGTGAGGACTTCTGCAATGGTTATGATGGTGCAGCTTTGTTATGTCACTCTTGCTCCATAAGAGTGACATCAATTCTCTTTGACATCAATTTGTGTGATGTCACAAATTGATGTCACTGCCTCAGCATAATAACTAGAAAACTGCTGAAGTTTGAATAAAAACAAACTTTACGGCTGAATACATTCCTTAGAAATAAAAAAATGACAATAATTAAAAAAACACTGTGGCATGAAATCTATGGATGAAATAGGAAAGTATTGTAAATGTTTAAAACAGAAAAACTAATAAAGTATTGATACAGACTAAAATAAGGTGCTTATTTCATGATATTGTAATATTGTTCTGTCGTTCAATAATTGGAGTATTTCTGTGTTTAAAATCCATTTTAATTACTTATTACAAATAATTCCTTAATGTTGATTAAAACAACTACTAGTTCCGCTGGTGGAATATTTCATTTATAATATGAAATGTTGTGTGAAATAATCTGATGATAAAGAAATTAAATAGATCAGTCAGTCTTTAAACAGAAAAATAAAACAGATTTAAAGCTCTGACATCTATATTTCCTCCTTCCGTAGCACAGAAGGCTCCCATATGTGAGCATTTATGAGAACTAGCTTGGTAAATCTGGCTAACTGTTGCTAATATTCTCCATCAAAATGAGAAAATTGACACTTGGCGTGTTCCATCCATCCATCCATCCATTTTCTTGCACCCTTTTTCCCTCAGTGGGGTCGGGAGGGGTGCTGGTGCCCATCTCCAGCCAACGTTTCGGGCGAGAGGCGGGGTACACCCTGGACAGGTCGCCAGTCTGTCGCAGGGCAAGACAGAGACACACAGGACACACAACCATGCACACACACACTCACACCTAGGGGCAATTTGGAGAGGCCAATTAACCTGACAGTCATGTTTTTGGACTGTGGGAGGAAACCGGAGTACCCGGAGAAAACCCACGCACGCACAGGGAGAACATGCAAACTCCATGCAGAAAGACCCCAGGCCGGGAATCGAACCCAGAACCTTCTTGCTGCAAGGCAACAGCTCTACCAACTGCGCCACTGTGCAGCCCTTGGCATGTTCCATAATTTAAAAAAAACTATTGAGCTTTAAGACAGATCAAGGAAATATCCGGTTATTTTCTCTGTTTTTCTAGCATACCGTAAAGCTGACAACTCCCTCAATCAACCTGTAAAGAGCCCAGTGTTCGGATCTACTTCTTCCCCGTTCAAACACGCCGTGTTCGAAAGGTTCCGATCATCACGAGTCCGCGCAGTCAAGAAATTTAGTCTAATTCCTATAAATGTTATCAGGAGAATACAAAAGATCCGTGCTATTTCGTCCATAACAAAAAATATGCACGTACAAACAATAATTACCGTTTCTAAATGGGATATTTTCATTGATTATTAGCAAACATGTCTGGGGAAAAATTTCCACACATAAAGCAAAAACACTGGTTTGGTTGTTATGAGTGAGAAAATATTTGACCATCAACTACAACATAACATGACACGTGGTTTTAAAACATTTATCTTCCAATAAAAATTTTTAATCTGAGCAGTGCGGCGTGCATTTGTACTTAGCTTCACCCATGTTCCCGTTAAATCTGACTCCAGCTTTTCAAGTATGTACTGAAGTAAAAAAAAAAAAAAAAAAAAAACTTAAAATGGTTTAACTTTATTCATTTTGGAGCATCATAGTTAGGTGGGGTGACAACAAATTACAACTTTCCAGAACATTGCAATATTTGTGAAATTTGTTTATTCTTATACTTCAAGTGTTGCATCTATCTTAAGGAAATCTAATAAAATTCAGAAGCGGTAAGTACTGGATTCATTATGAAAGGTTTATAGGAACTGTTTGACGTAGAAAAATCAGGCATATTTAAAATAAAATTCCTCAGTTACATTTATTGTTGACTCTATAGCGCCCTCCAGATGTCTTTTTTCACCTCCTTCACCTTCCTGGTGTAAGGACATGCTCAGGTTCTCAACTGTTCATATCTGCAGGTTTATCTCATGATCCCTTAACATTAGGGTTGCCACCTTTCAGAAATCCAAATAAGGGACCTCAACCACAGCGGGTCACCCTAATTCATGGAGTGGAATGGCTGCTGCAGCGATAGACAATAGTGTTTTTTTGTTTTAAAAAAGTGATGCAGATGGGGTGCTGTGGTGGCGCAGGCGCACTGCACAACCTACACATATTGAGGCCTTTGTCATTGTGGCGATGGTCGCAGGCCGCATGTCTTCCCCCTCTCACGATACCCACTTTCCTGTCAAACTACTTCCAAATAAAGGCAACTATAGCCAACAAAACTTTTCAAAAAATTATCTAGAGAGCAATCATTCATACATAGAGTACTCCAAAATTGTACTCCAATCAGAGTAGCACACATTAAACATGTTTAATTAAGTAAGTGTAAAATGTATTTGGTAAACTGCTCAAGTACTGAGTAACTGATCATAATACCTAATTTAATAATCACAATGTGTCCTCAAACAGGGCTCCAAAGGTATAAAAGTTATGTGAAAATTCTGGTATTGTAAAGAGTATTACTAAAATATTTATACAAGTGAGGAGTTAGGTTTGGAGGCTGGTTCTAGATCAAATTTACCACCAGGGCCAGGGTAGTCAGTGTTTTTCCATCGCGACACTTAAAAAAGAATGAAACAAAAAAAACAGCATCGTTTGGTATATTAAGTAAGCCAAAGAGCCACTTGTGTCTCCAGAGATACAGGTTGGATCAGATTGCAGAACCCTGATCTAGCAGATGGAAAGTATGATCCTATCTCAATACAGCAGCTAAAAGTGCAGCACTATAATTTTTAATTCATTGTTCAAATAAAATTGTGAAGGTTAAAAAAAAATCCACCTCTGAATATTAAGAAAATAAATTTATTTAGCATAATTTCTTCTGTACCCCTGCTTGGCACCCCTCTGGAACTGCCCCTGTGTGTCTGATATTAATAATACATTAAATGGCCACTGAACACTGAATTAATATGTCAACATTTCTTAATAAAACAAACAGAAAGCCCTAACAAACCTTTTTAAAGTAGGAAATATTGATGTATTTACTGTTAATCTCTCAATATGACTTGTTCTTTAAATGGCCATTTGTATTATTTTGGCTGATACGACTAAACATTAAATAAGAAAATAATTGATTATCTAATAATCAAACCATGACAGTCTATTAAAACCACAATAAGAAACTTAATCAATCATAGCAAAATGTCTTATATCATATCGGCCTCAGGAGATGATTGAGGGATGAAGGACGCTGGTGTCTGCTTCTTTAGGTTCTAACCGGGTCTTCAGTGTTCCTCTCCTGATCCATTCTGTCTGACATCATGCAGCACTCCGCGCCTGGACGAACACATTTGTTTTAATTGCTTGTATTTATCTTCACTAACATCTTCAGCCTGGGATTTGAATCTTCCCTCTCACGTCCGTATCTTTACAAGAGGTTTTGGTTCTAAGGACGGTGGCGAATCGGGTTGAGGATGTTTTAAAAAGATGCGGTCGATAGCAGCTCACCGCAGCTGCATAGTGTCTGTCTCTAGGCAACCACGAGAGCGTCGGTCCATAGCGTTCTCCTTCCATCTTATCGATATTGCCACTAGGCTACAGTTTACATGAGACTGGAAATCCCATGTAATAGGAGTTTAAAAGGAGGAACAGAACCAAGTCATTTTCTTAAGAAACCATGCCTACTTTATTGTCTGATGAAAGATATTTCAAAGGTTAAGAGTATTTTCTTTCTATGTGTTTCTAAAGTTTCTATTTTTATGTTAGTTCCAGAGCATGAGATTAAAAGAACTCATAAAAAGTGACAAAAAGTGGCGCCTTGGGTCTTATCACTGATCTAGTAGAGCTGATAAAAGAAAATGTATTGGAAAAAAATGGATTGTAGTAAGGAGTTGAACAAGAGGTCGTTGTAATGAGTAATTATTGTCTTTTACCAGGATTTTTAACTCTGAATCATAAAGGTACTTCATCTTCAGTTTAAATGTTTTCTGTGAAATATTACTATTCCAACTATTTTTATCCCTTTTTTTTTTTTTTTTGCAGAGGCTTCATATATCTTGGAGGCAGATCCTACATGCTGGAACCGTGTGCTAACTGCTCTGATGGGATTCACTGGATCTACTCAGTGGAACACCTAAGCTTTGTTCCTGGCACCTGTGGTCATGGTTTTAACATTTCCCACCCTGTTCTGCATACAGACAGCAGTCCATTCAAGGCATTCAGCACAAGAGTAAGGACTTTATTTTTCTTTTCTTATAAACTACAATGCGGAGTAGAATGATGTCAGAGTGTGGGACAGATGTGGTTCTGACCTAAGCTTTCTAATTTCTGGTTGGTACCAGGAACATGTACCCATTCAAAAAGGATATTTTGCTTTATAGTTGTGGAGCTGTCATCAGCAATCTTTCTCACCTGTAACCGAGAGAAGTCAGTCGTCTGGGACTAAGGAAGCATAAAGTAGAACATTTTTACAGGAGAGTTAAGCTAGTGTCAGAGTGGAGGCAGTTACAAATCCAATATCTGTCAATTAAAACAACTACAACTTCAAAAATTATTTTTCAGATTTTTTTTATTTTTTATCACTCGATTACATTCGTAAGTTCTTCTTAGGAGTCCTTTGGAGCCCAATGCAATTTGCTGCCTGCCATTTGTATCAGTAAACATAACTGTGTGCAGGTGTTCTGCTAAATGCATTATATCTCTATTTAAATGATGTAGTTTTAGAAGCAGATCTTAAAGTGGACTGAGAGTTTTCAGTGAAAAGATCATGTTTTAACAACCCTGGCTGTGCTCTCTGATGGCAGGTCAACACAACAAACACATTAATCCCTTTTTCTCCTTAACTCAGTTAAAAAACACAAACATGTTTATAACTCAAAAAACGGTCTTTAAACGTTAAATGAAGAAACATTTGTTTCAGGAAACTGTTATAAAATATGTCTCTTAGCATTAGGCTTTTCGGTCTTTGCCATATTTGAATATCATCACCTTCTAATCCTTTCGCAAAAATTATCTTTTGTAATGTACATATAAGTAAGTGGGCTGCTATATGTTTTAAAGGCTGCTCGCTGAATTATTAATAATTACTCTTTCTATATAATGCATCCATTGGTTTTGTAGAATGCATGGAGTCTTGTTGTAAACGGCACAATTTGTTCTTAAAATGAGACTAGACCAAAGGCTCCATCAGGACTGGTCACTTAAAATATGTATATATATGTCTCACCTAATTTGCACTCCCTACGCTCAACCCTACACCACCCCTGTAAATATGGTTATAAATCATAGCGGCTATGGCCGTATGAAATCTCTGACCTCAGAGGGAATGTGTCTTTGGAAATGATGAATCCCGATAAGTGGAAAAGGCAGAGTCCACTGATTCCTTATCTTAGTTTTAAAGAAAAGTGAATGTGGTGAAACATCCCAGGTTTATCAGATCACTACAAACGGCAACAAGAGATGTTAGAGATTCAACAAATGCTCAAGGACTTCTGGGGAGGTCAAGCAGGCAAACATTGCCTTGGCAGTGTCATACGACTCATTTAACTTTTGCACATAATTGTGTCGGATACTTTTTTGTCCATTTCTTTGCTAATAAAATCTGAAAAGTGCAGCATATGTTTGCCAGTACTTTGTATAACTGCCTTTTGCTGCAATTACATCTGGACATGTACAGTATGCAGTTTTGTTCTTCTATGGGAATGCAAACCATTAGATATGATCACTAAAAGTATGTTTAGTACCTTTGGCCTGATGAAAGGGGAACCTTTATCCTATTCTCAAGTCTTTTCAGCCTCTAAATTAATTATTATTTTTTTAAGAATTGTATTTAGCTCCATCCATCAACACCTGGTTAGGTGATGCCACAGTTTGCCGTCTCCCACTCATGACTTGTGGAAAACTTTATAGAAATGGAAACGGAAATAACTTTTTTGTCTTAAGCAAAGAAGAAACGGGGCAATGAGATTTAGACGAGCTCCATTCAGCCGTTTAAAATGTCACATAAATAAAAAATAAAAGCATTATAAACTACAAAAAGCTTAAATCACATTGAGTTTAAAAGCTTGATAGCCTGAGGTTAAAAACTGGGTTATTTTTTTCCCCCGTCTGTTAGTCCATCCTTTCACACTTCTGTAATGTCTGCCAGAAGGCAGGATTGAGAACAAGGAGTGCTGTGGGTGAGTTTGGTCTCTGATGATGTTTTTTAGCTCTCTTTATGACCCTGGTAATGTAGATGTCCTGCAGTGAGGGGAGAGAAGTTCCACAGATGACTTGTGCAGTTTTAACGACACGCTGGAGAGCTTTCCTGTCCTGAACAGAGCCGTTCCCAAGCCACACTATGACAGAATTTGCCAGGATGCGCTCCACTGTAGACCTGTAAAATACTTTGCGAGGAATTTGGATGACGGTCCAAATTTCCTCAGTGTCCTCAAGAAGAGAAGTCTTTGTTGAGCCTTCCCGGTGACATGCTGTGTGATATGGGACCAGGTGAGATCGTCACTGATGTAAGTGCAGCGGGATCTGAAGGTTTTCCCCTACTCCAACTAACTCCCCAAAATGCTTAGAGGACTGTCCCGGGTCCTGCTTTTTCTTGAATCGATTATCGTCTTTTTTCCATCTTTTCTGCATTTTAGCATTTTCAAAGGAGCCGGGAAGAGAACCGAGCCACCTCCTTCCTGTATGCTGCCTCCTGACCATCAGTAATTACCCTGTGTCACCTGCATGACAGCGGTGTTGACCTGGATGAGTCGTAGGTGAATAGGAAAAGAAGAGGACTCAGTACGCAACCTTGGTGGATCCCAGACTGTTCTTGTGTCTGATGCCCTGGTACCAATTCTCACAGTCTGGTATCTGCCTGATAGGAAATCCAGGATCCAGTGGCAGAGGGAGGTTGTGGAGCTTTACCAGCCAGTCTGTTGGGGATGACTGTGTTAAATATGGAGCTAGTGTAATGGGGCATAGTTGTTCTTGTTCTCGAGATGCCCCCACCCGAGAGTGGATCTCTGTAGCTCCTTTCAGAGTAAAGAGGGGCTGAATACCGTATAATAATATGCACTACTTTTTAATTAAAAATATATTTAGTTTAGTTTGTGCCAAAAGTGAAGGGTAATTAATGTTTTGGCAAGGCATTATATTTCTGATTCAGAAAAAAAAAAACATGATTTAAAGGGGAGTTTTACTTTAGCTGTTATTTTATTAAGCATACATTGCTGTCAGTGTGAGATATGGTCTAATTTTCTAAGTATGAGCTAATAGATCATCTGCTTTCCCAATATTATATCAACGTTGGGGATTTTCCTTTTGTTTATTGTACAGCTTGAATTCTGCTGATGACTATACTGCTGGATCTCGCTGCATGTATTGTCTTCTGTCGTAAGAAGAATTTAAGCGTGAGAGAACAGATCTTGACAACAGCATAAAGGGTGCCTCGCAGAGACAGAGTGGGAATAGGAACAAAAGAGCAGGAAACATGGCTCACATGGATGATTTATGTCCTTGTGAAGAATCTGGTTTGATTCTCCTGCATAAGAGTTTTTTTTTTTTTTTTTTTGGCTGTTTGAATGTTAAAAATAATAGAATGTTTTAGATTATGGTGTGATTTAAAAAAAACCAAAAAATTTAAAAAGGGAAAACACATTATTTTTCTAAATTAAAGACATAAGCAATGACCTAAAAATAAAAAAAAAGTGAAATAAAGGTGTAGGTGTAGAAAAGAGAAGACGCACTAAAAGGTCGGAGCTTTAAGTAGTTTGTTGCTCTTGCTGGCAGGCGTGTGAGCTGACATGTACAGGTTGCATGAGGAGACTGATGTGTGAGCTGCTGTGTTAAGAGGATGCAGTGTGTTCTGCTTAAGGGTGTTAAGATAAGAGGTGGGTTTCTGGAGTGTTCCTGTGGAATCAGATAGACTCGGGAAGGGTTCAGAGATGTGATGCCTCGCTGACAGGCCCTGCACTTCAGTAGCACAACTTCACGGGGATATCTATTGTGGCAAGCTAAAAATCTCATCTGCCAAAGATGTCAAAAACCTGACGATTCTGTGGTTAAGGAAGACAATAATATATAAGTGAGAATTGTGGAGCAATCATTCTAAGAAAAGAAATGTACCCCTTGTTGAGAGGTGAAATCTTATTCAAGGATTTTGAATCTGAGCCGCTTGCTCATGCAAATTTTTACCCCTTAGATAATAGCATAAATTATTCTTATTATTATCCATCCATTGTCTATATCCTTGCAGAGTCAGAAGGGGGGAGCTGGTGCCTATCTCCAGCAATCACTAGGTGAGGGGCTTGGTACACCCTGGATAAAATCTGTTCACGAGACTGCACCGATTTGTTGGCACAGATTTCCTTAATATTGGGATTGGTGATTGGCCAATACTTGCATGTGAAGCCCATCTTATCCCCTGATCTTATCTGCCTCAGGAAAGGTCTAAAAATCAACCACTGTCCTCTTCTACTATATCGTGAGAGAGGTTTGACCGATACACTGGCCCACCAGGTCATGTGTGCATGTTTTTAGTTAATAGTCACAGCTCTGTTACCAACGCAGCAACTTTCTTGCTATATTTAGCAACATTTCAGACAAGAAAAATTGGTATCGGCCAAAATCGGAATTGGCAGGTCAGACTTTTTTAAAGACTGGTAATTTGCAGTCGGCCAGAAAACTGCAATTGGTGCACCCCTAGTCATCACCAGTCAATCAGAAGGATGTTATTATTAATGTTATTGTTTGTGACAACTTCATGAAGACATATAGCAAGTAAGGAAAAAAAGTCTGGCTGGAGAAAGCTGTTTGGCTGTTGCGAAACCTAGATCCTGATGCTGTGGCATAGATGTAGCACCAGTTGGAAAGGGTGATTCATGCTGAGCCAGTGTTGATTTTCTGTTGGTTACCATGGAGAGTAATGCATGTTTTGTGGAGACACATTTCTGACCCAAGAATCAGACCAGAGTGTTTGGTCTTCTGCTGCTTGTTTGTCCAGATGTGAATGGCACTGCTCCTCCGGATCGAAAGGGAAAAATTTACATGAAAATTCTTTATTAAAAAAAAAACTCTGTTTACTGTACATGTAATTTCAAAACGTGAATACAAATGCATGCCACACTATTCAGATTTTATTTATGAAATATTTGAAAATCAGGTATCCTGTCCTTCCAATAATGCTACTTGGGGTTCCACATAAAATACCTTGAATTTTGAGGTTGTACCATGTCAAAGGATACAAAATAATTTAGCAAGAGGCTGTAGGTACAACTTACAAGGTGAAAAATGTTATCAAACATATACTTAAATTATTTCTTATACACGATTCTAACTGACTTCACTTTTTTTTTTTTCCCTTTTACCACAATGTTCATGTGTGTGTCTCTTCCCCAATTTCCCACTAGACTCTTGGTTATCGCCATGGCGTGCTTTCAGAGCATACTTGCCCATCCTGGCTTATCTATGGAGGAGGCAGATAAGAGCAAAGAGCTGCCAGGCCAGAAAGGACAGAGAAGCTTGGGTTGACAGAGTGCCACAGCAGGAAAACAGAACCCTTAGCCAGCAACATAGTATGGAATCTGAAAGTGTGCGAGAAGAAAGAACAAGCTCATGCATGTTTGAGATAGCAAAAAAAATTTAATAAAATTAAAAAATAACGACTGCGCCAAGAGTGAGCTTGGACCCAGCACGGCAAGACCGGACTATAGATATTCTGCTTGGGTGGGAGATGTCTTGTTACCTGCACAGAACACGCCAAAAGAAAAAATAAAAAAAATGGAAAAGAAAACTTGATGATATTTGAAACACTTCATATTGAAACTCTACTGCATGTACTTTTGTTGTAACAAACATCATTTGCTGTAGAATCTCGTACTGTCTTTGGAATTTGAAAATAAAAAAAAAAGGGGGTTGGAGGTTGCAAGAGTCACAATTTGTGCTAACAGTGCAGCCAGCATTGTCTGAAGTGATTTATTAGCTAATAAGCTAGTTCCTGTACTGTGTTATCAGAGGATGGTGTGACCTTAGCAGTTCCTACTGGGTTACACAGTAATGGATAACTGATAGCTTTGTACTGATTCTCATTTAGGCTGTGTTTAGTGTTGAGTGTAGAGCAGTGATATAGAAGAGGTCACTTGGTAAATTTAGGCTGTGTGCTTTTTACTTTCTCTACTTTGGGTATTACCCATATAGTGACCTGAGACAGTGAGGCTGTTCTGTGGAAGTTTGAAAACCCTTTAGTGAAACCTGCAGAGATGCAGAAATGACTCAAAATTTTATGGAGATAAAAATAAAATAAAAGTTAATGTACATTTTATGAATAATTCTTTACACCAGAAAAAAACAGTGGGTCAGATTGTCTTGCAGTGTCCTGTCAGATTTGCTTTACAAAATAATTTGATGTCATGATGGGTCGAATTCAATTCCAGCAACAACGTATCCACAAGGCAAACAACACTGTTTTAATTTCATCATAATTAACAGTCAGAACTTGTAAAAAAATAAAATCGGTCTATAATACAATTTTTGCCTTGGTTAGATGTTGGATGCTTTTTATGTCAGGGACAGAAAGTGCATCCAAAAATTAGCTTGATGATTAACCATAAGAAAAAATAAATACAATGTAACTTGTTTCTGTGCTTATTAACACATTCAGTCTCTTTGTAGAATTGATAAGATTGAAACTTACAATTTAAAGAGAGAGAAAAAAAAATCTTACATGAGTGAGCACAGTGGGCGCCCACCTAATCATGGTTTCATATTTGTGAATTAATCTGTTGAAGGATTTTCCTGTAGAACATTATTCCGAAATATTGGCGGAAAACTCGCTTATTTGTGTACTTTTTCATAGACATTTGAAAGAAAGCTCATCTTGGGAAGCTGATACTCACAATAGTACTTGACAAGATTACGGATCTTCAAATGATCTTTCAAAGCCTCATTTTAATGGATCACACAAACCTACTAGCTCTTTACCCAGCTCTGTGTATACTTTTGTACTCACTGCATTTGACACATAATTGTACTCCTCTGCTGCCGTCTCGTTGCTTCGTAAAACCCACTCACTCGTTTTCCATTTGCCCTTTCAGCATAAACGGCACCTCCAGACGACGACCAAATACGTGGAGCTCATCATTGTTGCTGACAACAGAGAGGTAAGAAAAGGTCACAAACTCCTCACCTTTGCCTCCATCCCACAGGAAACGATCTCTGAGGTCATATGCTAAGCTGCCGCTTCCCATGTGGCGTAGGGCGACAAAGCCCTGGCACGGCCTCGTTGTCACCTCTGATGTGTCACTTACTCATCCGTTTCCTTCTCCGGGTCCCTCCACATCCTCCTGCATACATCACAGGACTGCTTGACTCACAAATGAGGGCCTGATATGTTCTCTGAATAAGCCTAAATCCTTGACTTGGCAACACAAAGAGAGGAAAGCGTTCCCCATTTACACAAGATTTATAGGTCAACATCGCATGATTCGGAGCATCAGAATAAATGCTGTACATAAATGGAGGTCGCAAAGGTTATCTTTATTTTGTGAGCAGAGCTAACAAGAGCTCTTTCAGGAGCTACGGTGACGAGTGCTGCGGAAGATGGAGCTGAATTCAAATGCCAGGGCAGAGACGCGTAGCGCTCGGCGGCGAAATGTCCTGCCATCATTTCTCCCCGTATTATTCAGTCTGCCTTTTGTTGTCCAGTTTCAGAAACAAGGCAAAGACATCGACAAGGTCAAACAGCGGCTGGCTGAGATCGCCAATTACGTGGACAAGGTAACAATCGACGGAAACGAGCGAGCGCAGCGTTGAAATGTGATTTATCAGAAATCGCATCAAGTTGAGTTCAGAGTGTCTGACCCGTGAGCCGAGACCGAGTGGATTGTAATTTTAGCCGCAAATGAATGAAAAAGCTTTTAATGTTAACGTTGCAGTAACTTGTTCAGTTTCGTTTCGGTAAAACTGGGCAGGCTGGTTGTTTACGCTACATATTCTACAATTTATGAAGAAATGAGAGTGACTGAAAGATCTGAGGCAGAGTACGGGTCTGTAACCTGTCCTCTCTCTGAACTGCCAGTTCTACAGAGCTTTGAATATCCGAGTTGCACTGGTTGGACTGGAGGTATGGAGTGACGTGGACAAGTGTCCCATTACGCAGGACCCCTTCACCACTCTGCACGAGTTTCTGGACTGGAGGAAGGTCAAACTGCTGCCTCAGAAGCCTCATGACAACGCCCAGCTAATCAGGTAGTGTGTGAAGGAGTAAACCGGGATTTTTTTCCAACGTTCCGCATGCGTATCTTTGGTAATTTAAAGCCTAGAATAAAAGTAAAGGGTCATTTTACGATTGCAGTGGTGCTGATCGCCCTGTTTTGAAAGGCTTTGATTTGTTATGTAGGCATTTGAAGAATACCTCTTCTGTTTCAGTGGGGTGTATTTCCAGGGCACTACTATCGGCATGGCGCCTATCATGAGCATGTGCACGGCAGAGCAGTCGGGAGGAATTGTCATGGTATGTTTGTACCGCTAAACATTTTATTATCCACCTTCCGTTTCCTGATCTATGACAGTTACCTTGTTTGTGGTCCCCCTGTCTCATCTGTATTATTTGAGGGAACAATTCTGTTATTGTGTCAATGCTCTTCTTGTGTTGATTTTACTATCGTGTATTTTTAACGACGATTTCCAAAGGGAGATGACGCATGGTGTCGGCGATAAATCTGCACAAATCGATTATTTGGGAAATATTTGACTTTTTAACGCGGCGCAATAACGGAGTGAACTGGGGCTGCAGCGTGCGCATCCTGAATGAAAACACAGGGGGTATTATATAGGACGTAAATGATGACCCATTACAATTCTGCAATTCTATACGATGTGCTCGAGTCATGCTGCATTAGCACAAATCATGCTGTTATTTTACCCTCAGTGTCTCTGCCTGGGGTTCGTGAGGCTGGACGGCCGGTTAATGGCCTGTCCCCAGAATATTCTTCACCTTTATCCTCCCAGATGGTAAAATGTTGGGTCCTGGTCATTAAAATAAAACTGCATTCAGGTTCCAGACAAAAGGGATTAACTGCTGACTCGCTTGCTGGGACAAATCACTGCCTAGTTCTCTTGAGTTGTGTCCCTTTATCTACAGAGTAGGCTACTTTTAAACTCATTTTCTCCACATTAGCTGGAAATCTCATTACCATTCTTTCTGGCAGTTAAATCTGAACCAACCCTTCTTTTACATCTGGAATCTTCACGTGCTGACTGTAATTGTTCGGTTGATTTAATTGGTGTGGTGAAATGTGTCTCAGCCTTACTTCGTAATGTGCTCCTCTGAGTTCTGCAGCTTCATTTGTTGTGCGTGTGTTTGGTTTTTTTCAGTTTTTTTTCCAGGAAGCTGAGTCGAGGGTTGTTGTTGTTTTTTTGTTTTTTTTGTTCTGTCATTTCATAAGTCCAGGCTGCCCAGTTGTATTGTAGTGCTGACAGTTGATTTTAGTTCCTTTCAAAAGCCCCCAGCAGAGCGGCTCGTCGGTCTGAGCTCGACTTGCGCAGGACTGCTAAATAATGCACGGTGTCAGGAGCTTCCAGAGGCAAGGTGCTCTGACACACAGCTCTGCCTTCACGAAGAGCCGATAGCTCCCACACCTGCATTATTCATCCGGCCTTTTTCATGTGTTCATGTTTTACACACCTTGCAGGAAATCTTCAGCAAGCTGTGTATTTTCATCTTCCGTAACTTTGACGGCTTTAAGTTCCAGTTTAGCAGAGAGTTACAACGCTTTGAAAAAAAGTACTTTTTCTTAAAGATTTTTTCAAATAATTTTTCAATGTTAACACCACAAACATATCATAGGATACTTACTAATACTTATCTAACAACTCTGAATAGGAGCACCTAGTTGACATACTTTTCGTTTTCTCCTTTTGCTCTTTCCTTTGGGGTATTTTGTTTGTATTTACTTTTAATTCCTGTAAAGTACTTTGTGTTGGCGTGTTGCTGAAAATGTGCTTTATAAATAAAATTACCTTTACCTTTATACCTTTATTATCTAGGTAACTTTAAAAGCTACTTTGGATTTTATTTAGTGGTATCAGAAAAGGGCTATTTGTATAAATATAAATGCAGATTTCTATTCTTTAGCAAAAAAGCTTTTATTCTTTTCCTTCTACTTAATGATTATGCAGTACCTTGTGTTGGTAGGTTGTACAAAATCTGCCAAAAAATATAAACATTAAAGTTTGTGGTTGTAATATGAATAAATGGAAAAATATACTGACGCTATATCTGTGGTTTTCAGTGTTTCTGGCAGTTTTTTATTTTTTTATTTCTTCAGTTGCAATTTTCTCTCATAGGAAACCTTTATTTGCTAACATCTACCAGCACAGCTGTCTCTGTCAGAATATGTTGAGCAAGCTGAAAGTGACAGCACACAGTCTGCCTACATCTGCTTCTTTTTTTTTTTTTTTTTTCCAGCAGCGCAATATAGTGGGAACGCTCTGCTAAACACAGATCTGGTTGTTTAATTTGGACAATATCCAATTAAACTGTACTTGCCTCGAGTTATTATTTCTTCAGCAAATCCTATAGGGAGGAACAATTGGGTTTGCATTGAATTTTTTATTATGTTATCAAAATCAAGTATTGTCTCTGTTTTGATACTGCAATCTAAACAAATGTAATTATTGAATTAGCCCCGAGCTTTTAAAAAAGGTCAGACTTTTGGTTAAAATGGTTAAAGTTCTTTAATCAATTTTTAGGATCATTCGGACAATCCTCTGGGTGCTGCAGTCACTCTGGCCCATGAACTTGGACACAACTTTGGAATGAATCACGACACACCAGAAAGGGGATGCGGATGCAGAGTGACGGTGGATCGTGGCGGCTGCATTATGACTCCTTCCACCGGGTAAGACGCATTATTTCCCCCTGCAACTTTACAATTAAATCCACCAGATGGATGGGTCCATATTCTCCAAAAGCATGACAAGTTTATCACCACTTCATGAAGTTTAAATAATTCAGCAATGCGGTTCTTTCTCAAGAGCTCCAGATTGTGATCTTAGCTAAATATCATTGCACATGCACTCCTTTCGTAACTTAATGTCTGTTGAGTAACAAACAAATGAAACTCTTTAACTGTTGGACCGCTGAGTTTTGTGCAAATTCAACAGCAGCAACATTATTATTTTTTTTTATTCTAGTGTGGTCTTAATGCCAGAAGAGCACTTTGACTTTTGTATTTCAAATAACCTCTATAAGATCTTAGCTCTATCCAGCTCAGAAGTGATCAGTCCAAATATTTTAGATGTTGAGCTCGATATGATCAAACGGTTGTCCAGACTACTTAAAAACAGCAGAACTGTTCTGCAAACCACACCAAATAGCAAATTTTATTCTGTGACAAATTTGTAATCAGTGTGGAATAATCCAGCCCCGGATCCGTTACTGTAATGTTTATACTTCCTTAATTATCATCATGTTTCCAGGTAAACTCTTTAGACGGAGGCTTCTTTAGTTTTTTCCACGCAATAGAAATGCATGGAATATTTCCTTATCTCAAAATAAGCGTCTCTAACATAGAAATAGACTGTCGGTCTTAAAGCAGTCACCTTCACATGTGTTCTTAATAAGTGAATAGTCCTCCCTGCCCAGACAAAGTTATATGCTGACAGCGATTGCACAGCATTTGCAGCAAAATATTATAGCATTCTAACATAGAAAGCCATGCTACTCATGCTTTCAAAAAGTCTAGCATTCTGCAGTTGACTTTGTGGAAGCTTGGGGATGCTTTAGGTGGAAACATTGGCGTCTGCTGGTGTGTGGGATCCACAGACTGAAAACGTCTCTCCGTATTTTATTTGGACAAGACCCATGAAAAACACAGTAACACCATTCTGAATTATAGACTTGGGGGGAAGCACAATAATATGAGGTGTTCAGATTGACATGTAACCCTGACTGAGGGCGTTTCTGGACGAGGACATTGCCAAAAATGGCAACACGTCGAACGCAGGAAAACAAAGAGGGTAAAAAGAAAAGAAAAAAAAAACACGTTTGCTGTAGTGTAAATAAAATGGTTTTGTCTTTCAGTAGTTCCTCTGGTCTGTCTGGTTCAGTAGTTCTCAGATTTTCACAGACAGAGTGAAGCTATTCTTTGATATTCATGCAACATTAATGTTAGAAAAATCTCCCTGCAGCTTCAGATAAATAGTTAACTACGTCTGAAAACATAGACCCATTCCCTTAAACAATGATCTGGATCGCAGGTCGTACTTAGCACTAATATATCTCACAAAATTTTAGAAAAATCGAGGCTTTTATTCTAACAAACTGATACTAATAAAAAATGTCATTTTGTTTCATCTTGTATTGTTCAACATCGTGTACTTGTTCAACCATATACTTTGTCTGAGGCAGCGCTGCTTTTGTATATGGTCCGACCTGAACACACTCAAGTTACCAACTGTGCTTTCTATTTGTATTTAACCGCTGGAATTTCCAAATCCGTTCGGAACAAGGAAAGCGAACGCTCACAGGAGGTCCTCAGCTAGCCCCGAGTTCAGTATCTAATAAGGCAGCTGCGCAAATAAACGTAGACAAAGTTGCAGGAATAAACAATTTGATAAACTTCTCGCTGTGTCACGTTGTGCTAAAGGTTCACACGGTACTGAGCAAGACTTATTCCGTAGTAACAATATAAATACGCATCAGAGCGCCACAACAAATCCAACTTGCTTGAGTGTAAATACATCCAACTTTTGGGTTTTCACGTCCGACATAAATCAAAACCAGCTTGCGTTGTGTTGTCTCTGAGACAGGCTCCTCTGCAGTCAGCTCTCAATCATTCTGGAATCTTAAGTTTAAACGCACGTACTGCACCTCGCAAATGTTTAGACGTTTTTTCACGTTCTGCCAAGTTTATTGTCACACATTTTTTTTTTTGTCTTTTTATGTGATTAATTGAAGTACCACGTAATTTTAAAGTGGAAGGGAAAAGGTAGAAATCTTCAAAGTGTGGTGTGTGTTTGCATTCCTCATCGTAGGAGCAGGTCTTTTGGGGGCATGTTAATGTTCCAGCTTCAAACATCTTGAGAGGACTTTTTTCTTCTTCTTTTTTTACTATTCTGCAACATAGCTCAAGCTCAGCGAGACTAGATGGAGAGTGTTCATAAACATCAATTTCAAGTCTTGGCGGAGATTCTTTTAGTTTTACATCTTGACTTTGACTAAACAGTCAGTTTCAGTCTCATCTGACCAGAGCACTGTCTTCTACCCATTTGCTGCGACTTCTCATGATGTTATTTCAACAATTACTTCTTTTATTTATTTTTATTTTTATTTTTTGCAACTACTCCAGAGAGGCCGTATTTGTAGGGTGCACAAATATGTCCCATCAGCAAATTCTCCAACCTGAGCTTTGAATCCCTCCATCTCCTCCAGTGTTACTTGTTACTCTACCCACCTCTGTCCTGCTGTTGTCTATGAAATGAGATCTAAAGTCTGGTTTCTTTTTTAACTGAAGTGGGATTTTGGAGTGAATTGGTAGGGTCAGGTGGTGGGCGATAAAGTTGCTGCTTTCCCCACTTCTTTCCATACTTCCAGTAAGGCTCGCCTCCATTAACTCTAACCAAAAACAGACTTGTGGTTCTTATCCTTTGAGATTATATCTCCTAAAAGCCTGAGAAATATTCATACACAGGGAGCCAACAAACACGTTATGGTCCTCTCCATGGACACAGAAACACAAATATGTGCAAGGGTATACACACACAAAAAAAGTGTCTCGTTTATAAAACTAAAACAGGATCTCCATATTCCCGCCGTGCTTTGTTCATTTTTCTTTTTTTTTTTTTTTCCACAACAACGGCTCATTTCTCCTCCAGGCGTTGAATTATGTTTACAGTTACTTTGACTCATTGTGTCTTCTTTAATAAGAAGGCACACTGGATAGACGGGATTGCCTGATAAGAACAGACAATAACCCCCCAAGTTAAGAATCTGCAAACTCAAATAATGTGATATGAAGCAATAGAGTTGCAAGGTATGAAATATTTATCTTTTTATGTATTTTTTTATCACAGTCATATTAATATTTAGTATTATTTTCCATTAACCCAAGCTGGGGTTTTTTTATGTCTAAAGCATAGTACAGAAAAATAAGGTCAGATTAAATTTTTCAGTTTTTATTCTTACTTATAATGACCTACTGGATCCAAACAGACAGTCCTGTCTGATAAATTTGTGCTTGTCGCAGTTATGCGTGGCTTCAGGGGCAGTTTAACCTCTGACAAAATGTGGTGTTAGTGTTGCCACCTACAGAAAGAAGAAAATATTTTTATGTCGGTTTTGTTGCATTTTAACACACGTGATGACATTTCAGTTTTCAGTTTTGCTTTTTTTATTATTATTTTGACTTTGAACACACATTAATATCTGCACAAACTACGCAGAAATGAACAATAATAATGAATAATAATAAAATTAATGATAACATTTTGAGTATACAGTTCCGTTGTAAAGTTTACAGAGGTCCAAATTGCACATCTAGGCCTAAGCCTAGAAGTTTGGATAAATGTATTTTAGGAAGTTTGGAGAGAAACCACACACACACACTTAACACATTAACAGGACTGTATAATTCTGGCCAGATATTTGGCAAGTAACTGTCCTCCCTCATTTACAATCAGAAACAAACTTCTTAGTTTATATAAAAACAAATTACTTTAAATTTAAGTTTGCACAGTTTGTAAATAACTGTATGGAAATTTGTGTTTTGCTTTTAACAAATTCCCCCCTAATTGTACAGACCACGGCATGTCAAAAATAGGAAAGATTTTATTAATATTGTTTTATAATTATCTCAATTTTTAAATCTCACCAACCACTCTTTGTTCATTCACTGTATAGTATACACTCTTAATACTAGACTGAAGCACTTTTCTTCTCCAGTTCATTAGTTTTTTTCCACTCAGCCTTTTCTTTAAAGGCATGAGGATCCATATTCTTTAGAGATGCCTCCTTATGGAGGGAGTAAGTGATTGTCTGCTGGAAAACAGTAAATAGTCTTCCCATAATTGTAAAAAGCCACATTGCCCGTAACTATCATCCCTTTTTTATGACATTCTAACTGACTGAGAGGTGTTGACATGCATTCAGATTTAATAAACGCATGAAAAGCATTCAATGGTTGTTTTCAAAAATCACTGAAGCAGTCTTATGTTTAATCATTCACCATGGAAGAGTTTAAATGCATGGTTAAAAGCTAAATGCTAATATGTAGACTTGTAACCTGAAATGTATATTTAAATTAACTATGACCTTTCCGAGAATAAATGGAAAACTAGTATTTTCCCTTGTAGCTTTAGAAAATGGCTTGTCAGAGGTTCCATCTAAAATATCGTTCAAGTCTTTAGAAATTAGCTGTGGGCTGCAAGATCTCTGAAAGCCTTTAGGTCTCCTGCATTAATGCAGCGTGGGACGGATCAAACGCAGGTAATATTAAGTGGAAATGATTCTTTATCATAGACCTCACACAGATCTATTGAAGCCTTGGCTCTCTGTTGCTGTTACTGCTTATCTACAGAGATTTCTTTGTGCTGTTGCTCCTCTGAAGCTTAAAGGCCAACTGTCAAACACAAGCTCTGGGTTAAAGGTTGAAAAACGACTGCAGACGACTAGAGGAGAATCTTAGCCCTATATAAAGCAGGATGAAGTGGAAAATAACGCAAGACTGTCAGACAGAGCAAAGAAGACACTTAAGACTCCGGGCAAAGGTGACGACTACTCATCTATAATTGAGTACAATGCTGTAAAAAAAATAATAAAATAAAAAATGCTGACATCATTCTTCATTGTGGTGGTAGTCCAGAGTGTTGTCAGCTAGATGTGTCCAGATGTGCCAGTCTTAGCTGACACTGAACACTGAATGTGTGCTGGTGCCCCTTAGGTCTACAGCTGCTAAATGCCATCCAGTGTCATTTGGCTCTGCCTTTGCCTTTTCTCAGTCGTTAGTCATCTACTCTCCAAACACCAGCTTTACTTTTTCTGCTCATAAACAACAGCTGGTTCGCTAACTTCTTGTGCACTTCAGAGCTACTAAAAACAGGGGGTGGAAGGGAAAGCAACGATTTTAGTGACATTGCATGTGCTTGTAATTGGAGACTTGGGGGGTGGGGGGGGGGTGAGTTCATGGAAATTAAATGATTACAGCAAAAATTCAGGGGTGGGTTGCAGCCTAACCTAGCAGGTTTGCCTTTGGTTTTCGGGGCAAAGAGGAAATCAACAACAGCGGTTTCTAAGGGAAGCGGCCTTGCATTGTGACGGCTGTTCTTCCTGAGAGGAGATGAGAGGAAACGAGAACACACATTATTGTTATTGTTAGAAATGTGCTCATTGCCATCCAATTTAGCAATTACAAATCCTCCTGTGATCTTTCGCTTTAATCCAGAACTTTTGAAGATGTGCTTTGAGGGTAGCTGACATTCGGCGCCAGCTTCAGTCAGCGAGGGGTGGGCTGGAAGGGGGGGCGGGGGTTAGGGGGTGGAGGTGTTGTGATGGTCAGCGGTTGATGTGAGCCGACTTGGCACATCAAAGCCATGTCAGGAGTGAGGTTGTGTCGGAACATTCACGGTGTCGTCATGACATATTTAAAACGATACTTGATGTGAAAAACCCAACAGAGAAAAACACAGTTTGAAAGGGTTGTTATAATTGAGCAACACATGGGTGTCTCCTTCTTGGTACATCCAAAAAGACTCAAAATGGAGGTTTTAACAACTCGTGTACCTGCGCATACACAACAGACTGATTTAAATTTGACTTAATAGATCACTAACTTGACATGTTGCAGAGCTAAATACATTAAAATGGTCTTGCTTTGCGTATTTACTACCTGTTAGGTTTTGAATACACATTGCCTTGCGAAGATCTGAAGGTCCACCTGAGACGTTTCCACATTTTGTCAGATCACAACCTTAGACTATGCATCTTGTTGGGATTTTTTCGTTGATCATCCATCTACATAAACCAAAAAGCTGGCCAAGGATTGCATTAATCCAAGTGGTAACTCTGGAGGAGCTGAGAGCCACAGCTCAGGTGAGAGAATCTGTTAACAGGCTGGTGAGATATAAACCGTTTTTGCAAAAAATACCATTGGAAAAATGGAAACGAGCGCTTTTCAGCTATAATGAAAAGTCTTTGATTGTTTTAATGAAAATAAAAGCCATTCCTATGATTATTAAGGAATCCATCAATAATTTGAAACACATTATTTAAAATGTAATATGTAGATAAAACAGCCTTATGAATTGGAAACAAACTTTTGGTTGAATAAAATCAACCGAATTCATATTAATCCACAATGACTCCTTAATTAAATGAGTTGCAACAACATTTAATTTCCCCTTTGGGATCAATAAAGTTTTCTTGAATTGAACTTTATGGAGGATTAAAAAATGGTCTACCGTGGTTCTGCGGAATTTCCTAAAAGTCTCAGTGATCTACGAAAAGGATTAAAAAAAAATTCTACCGTTTGAGCTTTCAAGCCCAAATACTTAAGTGGTTGGTAGATGTAGAAGCAGTGCAGAGGTATGATTGATAGGATACTTCACAATGTACCTTTCAAAAATTCAAGGGCTCTTTATATAACTCGATGAAAGAGTTGACCTGAATTACCCACTTGCTGTCACTTGTCTGTGGGCACAGCTGTAAATGGGAAGATTACCTGCAGATTCCCCTATAATATTCAGCCTATTTCTGAGGGGGGTTTTTTAGCGTCGATGGAGCAGTTGAAAATCTCATCGGCTGCCATGCCGAAAAATGATACGCCACGCATGCTTTTTTTCTTGCATGTTTTAAACATAGACTTTCTACAAAGGCACTATCAGACAAAAGCTCAATAAAGCTTCAAGCAGTGTTTAGCCGAGATTTTGACTGACAGAGCCTTGGGTTGTGTTCTTTCCTCACCCTCTCTGTCTGCTCCAAAAAGCAACATTAAACACAACAACCATCCCAGTTTTCTCATATTTCCGTGCGCCGAGAGCCCGGCAGAAAGAAGGTTGAGTTTTTATGATTCGCTGTCTCGTGAAATTTGTATAATCATATCTCCGTCTCTCCGTGGGGAGAGCAGTCCTGTGCTGCTTGCATGCTGATGGAGCTTCAGAGAGGTTTCTGAGCCCTGGTGGTTAATTGATTTTGTGATTAGCGGTAATTGTCGCTGATTACATCAGACTGAAGAGGCCCCTTAAGGGGGGCTGAAGGGGGGGGGGGGCGATGGGCGGGGTGGGGGGGACTTGAGTCATCCTCTTCTTCAAGCTGTGCGTCTTTCACGTAGCATTTGTATCACTCGCAGGTATCCCTTCCCGACCGTGTTCAGCAGCTGCAGCAAGAAGGACCTGATGGCAAGTTTTGAGAAGGGAGTGGGGATGTGCCTGTTCAACATGCCGGAGCTCAAAGTGCTCTACGGCGGGCAGAAATGCGGCAACGGCTACGTGGAGGAGGGAGAGGAGTGCGACTGCGGGGAGGTGGAGGTGAGGGTCAATAAACGGAATTTGCATCTCCACCGTTTCTCTCGTGAATCACTTTTAATTGCTTAGCACGCTTTCAAAAAGAAACATCAGAGGGTGGTTAAAACCGTGACGGAAGGCGGCGAAAGCCAAATCTCTTTTAGCAATGCAAACACATTCTCTGGAAGATGAGGTTAAAAGTATGAGTAGGAATTTATTCAGTCTGTGCAACAACAACAACTGAGAGTAACTACAGCCAACAGCTTCACCCTGTAAACTAATGAATTACTGAAGTGGATTTATGTCGGCATTCGCATGTGTAAAACATGGTGACAATTGTTGCTAAATGTTAAACAAAATAAAAGCTCATACAATTGAAAACAATTGTTACCTTGAGGTTAAGCCTCCCTCTTCAACGATTCATTCGCTTTTCGCAGAGCACCAACTCCTCCTTTGGCCCGCAGCATGATGCTGACACTTCTGTGCTTTTCGGCTTGTAAAATGTTCCTTAATTTGAAAGTTGCACTTTCGCCTATTCAGAAATGCATCTCTCCATGCGAGAAATCAAAGCTATTTTTAAATAAATGCTATGTTGTGAAAACGTATTTGCCCACCACAGTTTGTTTGTTTGTTTTTTTTGCTTTTGTCACAGTTAAATATTTCCAGTTATTAGAAAGATGAATATACAAAGGGGTTCTATTCAAATCAACCTGGATGCCCCTGAACTTAATCAAGAAGTACTTTTCCACTTGTTTGGACAGCTAAGGCAATAACTAACCTCTGCGTCGGGCCAAACACTCCCTTCTTCCTGTTAGCTCACTTGTCTTCCTGCTCTCTCGACTGTGTACCTTTACACATGATCTGCAGCCTGTGATTTGGGACCGCTGGACTATAAAATCTTAAAAAAAAAAAAAAGCAGCACATCACGAACAGATCAGAAACAACCACATTGCCATCTGTTTGGAAAAGCTTACCAAGTCCTTTCTGGGCTTCGGGACGTTAATGAACCACAGTGACAGACAGTCATTATCCACACATGGAGAAAACATGGAGCAGCGGGCAGCAGGAAGAACGACACTGGGCTAAAGCGGCATGACCAAAAGGGAACCCCAAGGTCCAACTCGCAATTCTGACAAACATTATCTGTATGTTTCTCGTGACTTTTTGAAAAATATTATGTGGGCTGATGACAAACCTTTTAAACTGCGTCTGGTGTAAAACTAACAACGCTTCAGGAAATAAGCATGCTAGTTATCAAAACATGGCAGAGACAGTGTGGTGGTTTGAAGCTGATTTTCTGATTAAGGACCTGGATGACTCACTGTCATCCAGGTCAAGTCGACCTGGATGTAGCTGATGGAACCATGAATTCTACTCACTACCGGAAAAATCATGGAGGGAAATGTCAGGTCTCTTGTTGATGAGAGATTTTGGGTTGTGGAGCAGAACATTGATGTAAAATATACCTGAACGTCCACCTCTAAGTGGCTCAACGAAGAAAAGAAAAAAAAGAGGCAAAATAAAGGTTTTAGAGAGGCCTTCTCAAAGTTTTCAATTAAATTCGGTTGATCTTCTGTGTCATAACAAAAGCAAACCTTTAATTCTTTACAGGAATGTAAAAGAGTAATATTCAGCTATCGCAACTAGTAAGTGTGACACGAGCAGTTATCAGGTTTAAAGGGCTCGTTTTCACATAGATATGTTTATTTTGATCTTTTTTTTTTTCCTGTCAGAACAATTAATCAAAATTTTTTTGTATTCAAGTTCTCTTTGCCTTATACTGAAGTCTCTTCAGTGGTCTGTGAAATATAGACATGAAAAAGTATCAAAAATGAAATATTATAAGGAGGCAAGTACTATTTTTCAAAATTGCAAACACACTCTTTAGAGGACTAGAAGGTTAAAGATATAAATGGAAAGTTATTAATTGTTTAAGTGGACCTACTTTGGCATACATGTTGTAACGGTTGCGAATATTACTAACCGTTGCAGTTGCAGGAAGCGAACAGAGGTAATGCAATTAGCGCAGACAGGCACATAAAGAAAACATTTATTCAAAATTTGAAAGGATGATTTGAGTTATGCAACAGCCTGATGAGAGACAACCTCGTTGTTGTTTTGAGGTCCGTTTTTAACTTTGTTTTTCTGGGCTGCTCCTGCTTCAGCCAGGCTTGAGCTGAACGTGTCCTTGTCCTTCAAAACAAAGAACCACCAAAACACAGCCGTCCTGAGCCAGCAGCGATCATCAAACCCTCTGCAGAGCCGAGCAGCGTTGCGCCAAAACCAGGCCAGATCCAATGACTCAGACAGCACCTCTCCTCACAAATAAAAAGCCTCATTACAAGTCCTTGGTTCTTTTCCTCTCAATCACAAACTACTTCTTTTCTGCCAGACTCCTCTGCCTCTTCTGGCCTCTGGGGCCCTGGGAACGCCCCCCCCCCCTTTTATGGCTTGTTCAGCCTGAAAGGAGTTCTGGAAGGACCATCATGTCAGCATTGTCCCCTGCCAGCTCCATCCATCTAGTTCCTTCTGACTCTTACAGCGCTTACACTATGATAGCAAAAAGGGAAAGAGTTGGTCCTCGGGGGTCTAGTCAACATGCTTTTGTGTGAGATCATGCAATTACGCTCAAAATTATTCCTACTCATGCCAAATTTTGATTTATAGTAATTTTTACCGTCTAATAACGTTCCTTTTGCTGGAAATGACAAACACATGTCAGACGGGGATTAGATGTCGCATTACTGTAGTTCCAATGAGATCAACATTTTCTCAGTGGTTTCCTTTTTATTTGAAAAACATAACCTTTTCAAACATTTCTAAATAATGTATGAATGATCAAGGTTTGATCCAAGTCATACAGTTTAAAGGATAAATATTTCTGAATTGGGAAAAAAAAGTTTAAAAACTTTTTGGGGTTTTTTCTGACATTCAGCAAATTAAGCGATTGCATACAGACATTGCAGGGCAATAGCAGATCTACCAGAGCAGCTTTGGATGGAAATTGTAAGGTTCCCTTTCGAAGAACCACTTTTGCTCAAAGTGCACTGTCTGTGAGAGGATCTGCAACTTGGAACTCACTCCCTGTTCACTTAAAGTCTGTAACCAGTTTTAGTATGTTCAAAAATCAAACAAAACTCTGGTTATGCCAAAAACAGACCTGTACTCATTTTTAATTTTTTTTTTTTTACACTTTTCTGAATATATTATGTTGTGTTGTTTCAAATGATTTCACTTCAATTTTTAGAGTTATTATTTTTAGAAAAAGCCCATCTAGGGACAAGTGCTGCGAATTAGCTGTTGCTATTGCACCATGATGCTAACATGGGACTGCTGTTTTATTCAGTTTGTCTATGTAAATGTGTGTCTGTCCCTATCAAATAAACTTGGAAAAAAAAAAAAAAAAAAAAAAGATTTTGATCAGTCTAATTAACTTAAAACAGTAAAAGTTTGGACTGGTGTAATTTTAAAGGATGGGAATTTGTTTTGCGTCTTTTGATGCAGTGTATGTAAATATCTGGTTTCAACTGGAGTTATTTGAACCCTTCCAGTCTGAGATGGTCAGACAACAAGTACTTTTTTTTATTTTTATGCAATGGCTCATTATAAATTGTACATGGTTCAAACCAATCCATAAATTTGTACATTCAAGTTTGTAAGAAGGTCATTTGTTTAGTCATTAAGATCCAGGTAGGAGTATTTTTATTGAAATAGTATTTAATACAAATGTACGCCACAATTTTCAGATTTTTATTTGGTTAAAAAGAAAAAAATCTAAAACCATGCCCGATTTTTCCTCCACTTCAGCTCCTTTATCTGCCACATAAAATCCTATTAATTAACACAGAAGTTTGAGGTTTTAATGAGACAAAATGTAAAAAAAAAAAAAACAAGTTTAAGGAGCATGAATAGTTTTGCAGTAATTAAGGCATTGGGAGACGGCGAGTTGCTGATATCTCCGGCGTACGGGTCACAACAACATCCATCTTGGAACAGATGTTCCTCCTCAGAACATTGGAAGATGTTGCATGACGGGGTACGATACAGATGTGCTCCATCTCTCTTTGCACCGCAGAAAGGAATGCGTTCATGTGTTATCTTTATTAATTATATTTTCTGTCAAAAATAAATGAACTGCTGCGTGTTTCACGTACAAGCAGGGCATTTTTAAAAATGCTATCTGTGGAAAATATGCTGCGGCTTGAAGAACTCCTTCCCGTCTCGAGCGCGACACCACCTGCATAGAGGATGAATTGTAAAGAAATGTTCTTGAATTTCTTAATATTTTAGAAGTAGTAATCATTTATTTAACATCAGTGTTGCTCTAGCGAATGATATATCATTCTTTTATGTTTCCATGGATTTTCTGCATACCTTTTCTACGGTTGATTTTGACTTTTTATTTATTTTTTCCTCTTGTAAAAGACGTTAAAAGTAGTAGGAAGTATAGACTGAAGTATTAAACCAGATATTGCTGCCTCCTGTTCTCTGCCCGTTTCATTTTTATTGCCCTATCAATACTTACCTGCGTTTCCCTAATTTTTCATCATGTTTCATTTGGTTTAAAGGAATGCATGAATCCCTGCTGCAACGCTACTACCTGCACTCTGAAAGGCGATGCTGTCTGTGCGCATGGGCACTGTTGCCAGGACTGTCAGGTAATTTGTGTTTCTGACAAACGGCATTCTGTAAAACAACATAAAACCGAATATATTTAATCCAATTTAGTTGATCATAATCAGGAGCTCGTTGCTTTGTTTGAGCTGTGCGACTTTGTCTCGCTTGTTTCCTACCTCCGAGTGCAGCTGAAGCCGGCAGGAACGCCGTGCCGTGAACCCAGCAACTCCTGCGATCTGCCCGAGTTCTGCACAGGCGGCAGCCCCCACTGCCCCGCCAACGTCTACCTGCACGACGGCCACTCCTGCCTCAACGTTGACGGCTACTGTTACAACGGCATTTGCCAGACCCACGAGCAGCAGTGTATCACGCTGTGGGGCCAAGGTATGTGTGCGTAGGATGGTGGAAGGCCTCCTTACTGGCCTGGTTTGACTGTTAAAAGCTCAAAAATTGATACGAGCTCTCAAAGGGTTTTTTTTCTTTTCTTTTTTTATTGCGTCTGTCAGGAGCAAAGCCAGCTCCAGGGATCTGCTTTGAAAGGGTCAACTCAGCAGGGGACCCTTATGGCAACTGTGGCAAGGATTCAAAGGGCTCCTTTGCAAAATGTGAAGCACGGTGAGAGATGATGTTCCTGTAGAAATCAAAGAGTGCCTTTACGTTTTGATATTCAGAATGATCTAACACTGCACCAAATAATTAGCTGTACACACGGGGGAAACAGATTTTTTGAATATCGCAGTTTAGAATCGAATCTACCAAACGTTCGCTAAACACAAACATCTCAATATCTTTATTTCTCAGTTTTCCGACTTCTTAGAAAGGCTCTTCTAGTGAAACATTGGTGATTTTTAGAAAGAAAAAAAAAGCAGCTTGGTTTTTTTGACTGACGGTGTGAATTTAACGCTACCAGCTCCACCTCAATGGCAGTAACATTAAAAATATCCCAAAGGCAATCAGTAATCACGCCTTTGCAGTGGAACTGTTGTTGTTTTTTACAAGCTTTTGACACTACTGAGCACAGATTGCTGATGAAACCATTTGGTGGATATGGTAATGGAGGCATGTTATTGGATTTATTACCTTACTAAATGATAAAATTTTGGGGGGGATTGGAATAACAGGCTCTGGACTGCCAGGCTCTGTGTTTTGCCCCAAGCTTTTTATACTATCAAATACTCTAATACATTTTATATTACCTTTATATCATTCACAAAATTATAGCAAAACAACATCTTTAATATTTACTATTATTAAAATAAAAATAAGATCAACTATTATGAATTATAGTCAAATTAAAACTATGTAATCAGGCTCTTATGAGTGGTAATCGACTAAATTGTGCAGAGACTCATTAACGATGTTAAAAGGAACATACAAATGCGTAAATGCGTTGTAGTTTTATAAAAAAAAACATTCAAATAGTTTTAGAGCAAGAGAATATGTTTTACATGTGACACTACTGCAGATCATTGACTCAGGCGGATAAATCCAAATGCACGTCATTTCGCTTTTTAGATCTTTATTTGTAAAAGATTTAGAAAATCATTTGAAATGTTCCTTCTACTTCAAGTTTATGCACTACTTTGCTCTGATGTGTCACATAAATTCATAATAAAATACATCCCATTTGAAGAAAATGCAAAAAAAAACAAAAAAGTTTTTACTTGACTAGCCATAGTAGAAAGAGAACAAATAACTCTTGAATTTAAACTGGGTTAGACAAAGACATTTGTTTCTGTTTCTTGACTATTTTTCTTTCTTTCTTTTGATTGGCATGCATGCAGAGATGCAAAATGTGGAAAAATCCAGTGTCAAGGTGGAGCAAACCGCCCGGTTATCGGCACAAACGCTGTTTCCATCGAAACGAATATTCCCCTGCAGGAAGGTGGAAGGATATTGTGCCGAGGTACGCACGTCTACTTGGGCGATGACATGCCTGATCCAGGCCTGGTCCTGACGGGGACCAAGTGCGGAGACGGAATGGTGAGTTTTTATCACATCACATCCAACACAGTCTGCTAAGATACACATGCCACTCTGCAGTACATGATGGTGGAATTTAAGGTAGTTCATCCAGTAATTTTGAGAACAAAAACTTCTTACCAATTGGTAATAAGAAGTGAGTGGATGCAATTTAACTGAAAGAATAAAAAAAATAAATTGGAAAGTCTAAAGTGTCAGACGAAATGTATTACAGAAAAAAAACAAGATTCCTACCATTCCTGCCTCAGTTTTATCAAAGCTGAGGCAGAAGTTAAACAATACTGCTTTCTTCCATTCACTTTTGGTGTAAATGTTGGTCAAATTCAATGTATTTCTTCCCCAAAGTATGTTGAAAATCAGTGCCTGAGTTTTCCGCAATTTAAATTTTTCTCCGATTTATGTTACATTTTATTTTTTCGCACATTTACAAAACATGTAGGCAGCTTCTGTTCAAGGTTGGTGCCTCCCCTGAGGTTTTCTATACTCTCCTTGGAGTCACACTGGGTTAGATCGTCATTGTCCAGAGATTTCTTTGAACTAAACTAAGCTGAAATAGGTAATATAAGGACACTTCAATGACGATGTAAATTTTTATACTGACATGTACAAGCTTTAGGATACATGCTGATGTGTGTTTCTAAGCTAAACATAAGTTTCCAAAGATTAATGGACAAATGTATCCTTTTCTTTCTATATATATTTTTTTACCCAAGACTCTAAAGATGATTTCTTCACATTGTATCTGTAACTCAAAATTATTTGTGTAAAAGCAAAACATAATTGCATTACCTATATGCTGGGAATAGCAGTGGAATAATGAATGATGAGCCAAAGGCCATGACTTACTGTATTAGACATTTTTCAGGGTGTGCTTTATTGTCATTTTGGACTTGCTTAAGCTCACACACTTAATTGACGACCCATTATTCACTCGATTTGCCTTCTCCCAACGGTCATCAATTCAGCCAGTGGTCACTTCACTGATTCAGTTGCTCCATTTAGTCTAATTTACTTCACTGTAAACCTCCACCCATTTTTTTTTTTTTTTTTTTTTAAAAAGGGCATCGACCTTCTTCTGCCATTTCTCTCAGTGCCGGCTGCTGCTCATCTTCACATTTAGACAGTTAACTTTGGGCGCGGTGCCTTTAACAATCAACTATGATGTATTTCCACTGGTAGCATAATTATATTTAATGCTGTTCTGATTTAGAGCTGTGGAGGGGAAATGAAAAGAAATGGTGAGCTGGATGTGCCTCTTCCCTTTAAAAGATTAAAAGATTTAGATTCTTTTCTTTTCTCTTTTTTTTTTTTTTTTACTGCTCTGCCGTTTGAGCCCAGGCTGTCAATATTTAATGTCTTTGTCTGCTTCAGATGTGTCTGAATCGTCGGTGCCAGAACGTCAGCGTTTTTAGTGTGCACGAGTGTGCAGCCAAGTGCAGCGGTCGAGGGGTAAGTGCAGCACCTTTCCTCATCCTCGTTCGGCTGCAAAAAGCCGTCTCGAACAGATCTAAACCCGTTTAATACCCCATTTATTCCTCAAAGAAGCTTAAGCTGCAGTTTGTTCAAAATGCAGCCCATTGTGTATTTATTAGGGAACAAACACAACGCTTGGCAATAAATCACTTAAAATGCTGAAAGGTTCAATCAGTTAGGCGTAATGATCTCATTTATGTTCAGCTCTATGCGCCATTCATCATACGCCCAGGCTGTCACTCTCGTCCTAAACTGCGTTTTGAATTATTTTGGCCAGATTTTATTTGGGACACAATTCCACGAGTTTCACTTTAAGCCAGGCTTGCCATGGGTTTTTGGATCTCAGATTTGACATTCTTACAACGTTCTCGTTTCATACCTCTTGAGCTTTTCACATTTGAACGCATTTTTTTTGTGGTAAGCAAACACAAAGTGAGCAGGTGCACATTCGCAGTGTTCGTTCCTAGCTGCTTAAGTCGAACCCAATTGGATTTCTTCTTGTTTCATGAAAACGTTTCACCTTTTTATCCAAAGAAGGCTTCGGTTCTCAGCATGGTTGGAAGTAATAAGGTTCTACGTTTTAGTTGGAGCAGTCTCTCTTAATAGAGCCATTAACAACACATGGAACCTGAAGCCACTTCCTTCCTCAGTGTTGGATTTTCAAATTTAACGTAAATGGCTTATTCCACTCTTCTCTCAAACTGTTTATCCTCCCTGTCCAAAATGTCCTCTTTGCTGTCCTCCAAAGTATCTTTTGGATTGGCCTATAGTTTTTGTGTAGCAACCTTTTTCTTTCTCCAATATAGAAATAATATACTCGTATTCCAATGAATACTAAACTTCTGTTAATTGTGGGGCTTGAAATGTACCTGAACATACCCAATCTTTGTTTCTTAGACAACCCTTCAGCATATGGGACGTCGCTTGTCATCTTTTCTTCTAATCTCCTTCAGTGGACTGAGTTTGAATGCTTTCTTAAAATCGTGAATGAACTAACATAAGTCCAGTTAATGTATCCACCAGTTTGAGGAGCTGCTTGATGTGTTTGTGTTCCTCGTCTTTTCCCTTGCGGGAACCTTCTTTCTTTTTTTGGCTCAACGCTGCAAAGTTTCTGATGGCCGATAGATTAGGTGGCGAGATTCAAAAAGTAGGTACTACAAGATAAAGTCTCTCAACAGCTCCCCGGGGCTTCGGCCGTGACTGCTGCACTCATTCCCTTCGTTACATCTCCAGAACAAATGGTTTTGATTGCCTCGTAAAATGAAACATCGCCAGTTATTACAGGGGTCGTACTTGTTTGTGCAGTTCCAGTAAAGACGCATAAAACCTCAAGGAATGTTTAACATACTGAAACAAAAGGATGTGGGTTTCTCTAGGAGAGAGGGCACCCCTGCATGCAGAGATTAGATCAAGATGTTGCTGGAAAGAGAATACCTCACCTGTTTCAGATTACCCAGGCAGGGAATCCTTCTGGAGTTTCTCCCTCCTGCACTGAGCAGGACGGGGGGAGATAAGAGGGTGAGACTGTAAAAATGTGGTGTCAGAGAAATGCTGCGCTGTGTTTCTCGTACCAACTCGCCTTGATTTGATTTGCTCAAGGCACCACAAAGTGCACCTGAGTCGGAACAACTAGAAAATACTTTTTTTTTTCTTTCTTGAATTCAGCTTTTGTAAGTTTCTGAAGGGTTTTAAGCATTCCTAGCTGCAGTTTGCAGCTGCAGCTAGGAATGCAGCAAGATGTAAGATGTAAGCATAAATTCCACCCAATGTGGAATTTATGCTTACATCTTACAGATGTAAAACGGATTTTTATTTTGCCGGAATGTATTTCATATTTATCATTAAAATTAGGTAGCAGCCTTCATAAGAACCAAAACCAGCAGTTCTCCAAAAGATCTAAGTGATGTTTGTAGCCGATTTTTATCAATTTTATAGGTTGATGGAATTGCACAAATAAGTCCCCCAGAGATTGGAATGTGTCAGAATTCCTTCGATCAGCTCTGATGAGCGCTTTGAATGCTGAAAAATTATGTTTTTTTTCTTGTACAACAAAATTTAAGTGTAACAAATGTCAACCAACATGCACTTTAAGAATAATGGTAATAATTCTGTTAATCTTTTGTGTTCTAATGGATTTAAAACTGCTACCTTTACCACAGTATCAGCACATATGTATTTATTTTTCTCTTTTTTTTTGTACCGTTGTCCTTTAAAACAATAATAAAAAAAGCACAGTCAAGTCAGACATAAAAAAAAACCCAGAAATGGTTTTTACCAGCCAAACCCTGATCAGCTGATTTCTTCTCTTTCATCGTTTACAAGGTGTAGCTTTGTAGCTAATGTCATATTGTCAAAACACACCTTTAAAACCTACTAATCTCCACATGTGTTTTTCATGCTCTGCAGGTGTGCAATAGCAACAAAAACTGTCACTGCGAGGCTCACTGGGCTCCTCCCTTCTGTGACAAGGCAGGTTTTGGAGGAAGTGTGGACAGCGGCCCCATCAGGCTGGCAGGTAAAATCTACGTCTTGTGTTCTTATAAAGTCCTGGACTGTATCTGTTTGGAACCGACTGGTTAGGCACGATCCCAGTAATAAACACTGAAGCATCTGCAGCAGTGAAACTGCTCCAGTTTATATTCATTTGTAGGTGAAGGGAAGCATTCGCGTTCAACCGGAGGACGCCTCCTGCACCTTCACAAGGATGTGGTCATTACAACATGGTAGAGGTTATGGAAGATGATCAGATTTTTTTTTTTGGAGATGCTGACTGGCAATTCACCTGCCTGTTTCCCAGTGCATCTCGTACTTATTTACATTTTGCTTCCAGGCAGTTTGACTTTCTTGTAGCTTTTAAATTGGTCTCGAGCAACAGTTATTCTGGCTTCAGAAATCTTGAAAGTTTTGCTTTGGACATTGGTTACTTTCTTTATGAGATCATGGCACCTTTTAGTTACTAAGTGCTTGAAAATGGGGGAAAAAAGGGAACATTAATTTGCCACGCTGGGAATTGTAAAAAAAAAGAGAAAAAAAAAGCTCTGCTGTGTTTTCACCTCAAATCCAACCTAAATCCAAAAACAGCTGGCACCAGCGTGGAAGTGTTTAAGGAGGAAAATAAATTCCATGAAGTTTTAAAACATCCCAGATCCTACATTGTCTGCAGAAAATACGCCCACAGCAAAAAACACCGACAGTCGAAACTGCTGAAATATTAGCTTGACATGTTTAAGTTCCTGTTACTTCCATATGTTTGTTTTTATGAGCAGACAGCAGGAATCTGGCCGTGGGCATCCTGATGGCTCTCCTCACCGTGCTGGTAGCAGCTCTGATCGTCTGCGTCAAGCGGAAAACCCTGATTGGCCTCCTGTTCACCAGCAAAAAGGATCAAATGGAGAAGCTCAGGTTATAATTCAGTCATTTATCGACACGTTGTCTAAAATGTTTAAAAATAAGAGTTGGAATGTTTTCCAAACTGATATCCAGGCTTCCAGGGCAGTCTGGAAAAGTATGGAATATGGTTTAAGTATTTTCCCAGGTCTGGATAAGTTTCAGAAAAATGTTTTCCTTTGCTACTGTCTAAACATCCATCTGTTCTTCCGTACTTCCTTTCTTTGTTACTTCATTCCTTTTGTTTCCATCTTTCATTCTCCTTTTTCCTTCTTTTTGATCTTACCTTCCTTCTTTTTTCTACCTTCCTTTTTATTCTCCTATATAATTTGCCCTATTGCTTTTTTCCTCCACTTTCTTTCTCTATTTCCTCCTTTCCTTCTTTCTGTCTGTCCTTCTTTTGCAACTATCTTTCTATCTTTCTTTCTTTTTTATTTGTTTTTAACCATCTTTCTCTCTTTTTTCCTTTTTATTGCTTCTTTCCTTCTGTCTTTTTTTCCTTCTTTCCATCCTTTCTTCCTTCAGTCCTTCCCTCCTAAATGTATAGAAACCCTGAAGAGAATATTTGCTTTAACTGTATTCTGTAAAGTGAAGTCGGATTGATAAAACGGGCTCCTTATTTTCCAATTTGTGTGGCAGATCAGAAAGCGCTCCAGTCAACGGACCGCCGGCTCCAAAGCATCACCCGTCTTCTCCAACCCGACCGGCCCCACCTCTGCCCCACAGTGCCACCATCTTCAAGGTGACATCTTCATCTACCAAACCCCCTAAACAATGCGCAAACAGCATCCCTACTGTATCCGTCTGAACAAAGCGGAGGATTAGCGCGTCGGTTTTCTGCCGACGTTGCAGCGGCTCCCACAAATCATCCTCCGCTGAATTGATGTGTTGTTTTCACACAAACGGCAGCTCGTTCAAATCCAATTAAGTCATCCCACTGAACGTGGATGTACGGAGGAGGCAGTGATAATGGAGTGTGGTGGTGAGCGAACGGGGGGGCGGGGGGGCTAGGACACGCAAATGCATTTCTTGTCATTAGCAGCTGCCTGCTCAGAGAGAAATTGATTTATCTGCGTGTGAAGGATGTCGAGTTGCTCAGTTGACACCTTAAAGTCATTTTGTTGCTAATAATTGTGAGTCAGAGGCCACGTTCTCTGCTGTAATGACTCTTGTGGCTGCTTCGCTGCGCGCTTTGACCGCTCCATTATCGCCCCGGTGCTAACAGGAAGTGATCTGATGGATGTAGAGGTTGCTCAAGAGCAAAGCCTAAGATGTTAGGTTAGAGCAGACACTTGTGTTGTAATATGTGCTTCCATGCTTTGGGTCCGATGCGAAGTTTTCTTTCTATTTTAGTTTGTCCCTGTATTATCAAAAGTTGTCATGTTTAGCTAGAGTTTTATCTGAAATACCAACACATCGGTTTGGAAATCCTTTTAACCTTAAAAATCCTAAAAAGTGCGGCAGGTATTTGTATACAGTCTCCGTCATTTTCGTGTTTCGTTTCTTATTCGGGGGGGACCGTGTCTCGTTTTCTTTGGCTTCCACGATCGTTCAATACTTTTTGTTGGTGTATCAAATAAAATCCACGCTCCCCCTTCTTCCCCCCCCAAAAAATGCATTAAAGCTTGTGGTTGCCATGTTGAGAAGAAGTGAAAAGGTTCAAGGGGTGCTCATACTCTAGCAGGGCAGTTGGCAGCATGTGTTTTTTATTTAGTGAGAGGAGAAAAGATGTAAGGCTGTTTGAAGTCAGCACAGTGCAGGTGAGGTCATTTTCCACTTGTGAAAGGAAGGAGTGCCTTGGTGTGTTTTAGCTGCTCACATCTGGCTGGGTCTAAATATGAAACAGACTTATATCATGGCCGTACCTGATCTCCAATCTCTCTTGGTGTGGTCTGTTTAGCTGTGTGCGTTCAGGAATTAGCCCAGAACTGCGGGCTTCTGGGAAAGTTTCGTCTTAAACTAGTTACCGGTGACGGATTTACATGATTGATTCGTACGTCCTTGACAGCGTCCGGAAGAGGAGGAGGAGGAGGAGGAAGAGGAGGAGAACTTGATTGATTCTGAAGGGGATCAGATGGTTTAACTTTTCCACACTCATCTTTTCTGCAGTCTCCTCAGCGGGCGTCGGATGCAGCGCCCCCGTCGGCTCCCTACCCGTCCCACAGTCTGCACAGACTCCCCCAGTGCCCTCCAGTTCACCTCAGCCACCCGGTCCCCCTGTCTCTCACGTTGTCCCTCACCCCTGGGCCCAGGCAGCCGAGGCCCCCGGCGCCTCCGCCCCACCGGGCCCCTCTGCCTCACATCCACGTGGCACCGAGGGCGACGTCGTTTCGCAGCGTGTCACACCATAACTCCTGCAGGATGGTCATGGTGAGTGAATTTCCTGCTTGCTCAGTCGGAAACATTCGGTGCCATAATGTTACCGTAGCTTCCCTGCTGCATCTGGAGTGCTCTTACCCCGGTAACACCTACCCAGGGGAAACGACGGCGTTAACCACATCTTCAGGGCTGGCGTTTCGATGCCGGTTGTTTTCGCGGCGCTTTTGTTTTCCTACAAAAGCAGCGGCTCGTTAACGGCTACGAGCAATCTAAGAAAAATGAAGAACGTCAATCCTGCTACACGAAAACCGGCAGGTAAAATTATAAAAATGGAAGCAGACATGCTGCGAAGGAAGGGAGCAAATCTGACAAAAATATCAGAGGGCTGTAAACCTGCTGCTGCAGCCATTCCAGGGAGTTTAGTGCTTTGACTCTCAGGCTAAAAGAGAAAGTTGTTGATTCCTGGAGTTCAGTCTCCTTCATTCTGCAACGAAAAAAAATTCTTCTTCTCCAACTACCTAGTTTATGATGCTTTGCAAAGGCGCTCGTGCCCCTTGAACTTCCACATTTTTCATGTGACAGTCACAAACTTTAATGTGTGTTATTGTGATAAATCAACACATTGGAGCGTGACTGGAAAGAGGAATAAAAAAAAAAAACACGATACGGGATGGTGTGCAGATTCTGAGAACCCTTGCATTAGACCAAAAGGGCCCTCTTCCACATGTTGGCTGAATATTACTTTTACATTATTTTATTTTGGGGTATCAGAGCAAAATGGGCCGAGTTCTCAGTAATGCACTACATTGTCTCAGTCTATATCACAAAATTCCAGTGAAATGCATTTAATTTTGTGACAAGATCAGAAAAGGATGATGAGCATAAGAGCTTTTGAAAGGCCCTGAACATTCCTAACTTTTCTACTACATTTCAACTGCATCCGTTTTATTTTTTCTTACCTTTTTGTACCTTGTTGAAAATGTGTCTATTAGGGACAATGTATCTTTATTCACATAATTTAAGCTGCAGTAATAGGTGTTTGAGCTCTAGAAAATTGTTTTTCTGTCCACATGTAAGAATGTTTTTTGTCAAGCTGCCGAGGATAATTAGCTTTTCACTTCCTAAATTGCATAAAAATGTATTTTTTGATGATTTCCATTCACCGGCCAAGGCTCAGTTCCCAGGAGTGTGCTGAGCTGAAAAAGTGGCTCTTTTTTTTCTTTCCTCCTGCTAATTTGCTCACAAAATAAGACATTTTCAGGTCTCGGGAGGAAAGCAGGAAAAGTGACGGGCTTGTTTTTTGTGAATTTGTTTCGTGACCAATAAGTTTCACCTTATTGCTCAAAACTACATTTACAGATGGAATTGTCACATTCTAGCTTCAAAATGCTTTTTCAGTTATTTTTTTTTTATATCAAAATGGAAGTGAAAACAAGCACTTGATGTAAGATGAAAATCTTACATGAATGAATGCAATATTGAGATCATAGACCCCGATCATGGCGTCACAGATCCTGCACAATATTTAACAATGGGGATAATGATGCTTTAACACGTGTCTCATTTTTGCCTCAGTAACTAAAGATTGTCTCTAATGGATGCTATGGACTTGTTCACCCAAAGATTACTTGCTTTCTTAGTTTCCTCCAAGACAAACTTGAGTTGTCCACCATTTTATTTATTTATTCAAACTACAACCAAGAAGTGGAAAATGAGGGACTTTATTGAAAATAAGCCACAGTCAGGTAGACCAAACACTACATTTCACAGTCGTAACTGCCAGGAAAATTGTTCGGAGTCAAAAAAAAAAGAAGAAAAAAATAATAGAAAAGGGGGAAACAATGTATACATAAATTCCATTGACATATAATTCTGCAGACGTAATGATATTCCAACTGGAGAGTTTTTCCAAGACACAAGGAAACGTTGACCTGTGGCCACAGCTGAAAAAAAAACCTGGCAGGAACTGAAGTGCTGTTGTCAGTATCCTGATGACAGTATTAATTTGTCAGTTGTTTGTCTCACATTTGTAGTTCATAAAAGATAGACTGAGAATTTACAGTCTATCTTCTTGGCTTGATGCCAAGAAGAATAACGCACTGCACCGTCTGAGAAAATAGTGTCTCATGCAAAATTGCCACAAAACAATTTTTGCTGTTCTTGATAACAAAGGGGAACGATACATATTATTCACGTAAGCTTTTGACCAGGGTGATTCTGGTAGTTTCTCTTAATGGTACGCTTTGAAAAGTTATTTGCCAATAACCGAGAGTGACAGAAACAGGGTTTTTTTTGTTTTGTCATTCATATTCTCTAAAAAATTGACAAAGTTCTGCAAGAGTATGTCAACTGATACCCACGACAGCGTCTTCTTCTAATCATTTCCTGTCTTCCTTAAAAAAATTAAAAACCTGAATAACATAAATACGTAAGTCGCACCACTGACTCAGTGACGCCAAACATTTTTTGTCACCGCCGTTGCGAGTGGTAACTGCATTTTCTTTAGCGCTTATTAAAAAGGCTCATTTAAATTAAGTCTTTTTTTTTTTTTTTTTTACACATCTCTTCTGTAAATCGGTGTCGTCATTAAATGCAGCTCACATTCACACGTTTGCATTGCTTTACGCCACGGCGCCGCTTTTATTTCTGTGTCCATTTTACAACGTCGGCATTTAGTTTTACACAGCTTCTCGATTTCCTCACACCTGTTCAGCAGGTGCCGTGCAGCAGCTCTTTGGCAGGATTTTGCATTTCGGAAGTAGAACCCCCCTCAGCTGCTCCTCGTCGATGTCAAAACGTGAAAGCGATTCCTTTTGGCAGAAGACTTTCCCTGACAGTATCTTTGGCAGCTGTTTGGCAGCTCCAGCATGTTGACAGAAGACATAAAACACTAGTGAAAGCTCTCTGCTGGGGGGCACTAAGGCTCTGCTTCCACACATGATTTTTGCAGTTTGGGGTCAGTTGCGTTTTGCTGAGGCTGCAGAAGAATTTGCAGGCACCTAATCACTTTATCAGAGTCGCTCATTTCACTTAACAGCAATTCATTTGGTTGTTGGCAGTTGAAAAATATTTTTGGACGGAGCTCAAGCGAAGCTGGTCTTGTTTACTGCGTTTGGAGGATTTGCTGTCTGCGTGGAGTGTTGAGCTATCGTTGTCGTTGGCGAAGCCAAGGAGGAGGAGACGCATGGAAGTCTGCTAAGATCCTGACCTCAGTTTTTCCAAAAAAGATTAAAACCACATGATGCCTCCTCTCATCATATGTTGCCTGATAAGTGTGCCAAGGTGTCTGAAAGGAGAGGAGGAGAAAAAGAAAAAGAAAAAAAAATCACACATGCCGTAAGCATCTGTTTATGAGTGCCCTCTGGTGGCAATCCTCAGCTATTATTTTCTCTTTCCTCGAGCAGGAGCTCGAGAAGCCTAGCCCTCCTCAGAAGCCTCTGCCTGCTGACCCGAGGACCTCCCGGCTGGCGCGGAGTCCATCTGGTGTCCAGAGCAGTACTTTAGTCCGAGGGTCCTCTGTTGTGCGCGGCCCTGCAGCGACACCCGGTGCCTCCAGACCTGCACGCCCCGTACCACACCCCAACAAGTGAGCAGCTTTCTTTCACCATGCACACCTCAACTCATTACGGATGTGAATTTCGTAATACTTTAGAGCTTTTCAATAATACTTTTTCACCGTTCTTTTTTCCAAGGTTGGATTTTACATGGATTATACATATGCGAAAGCACAGCTTTAGTTGATAAATCTCACATATCTCCTTTTCATTTCTTTTTTTTTTTCATCTGTAGGCCAAGTCCCAAGCATCCTCCGACGCTACCAAAGCCTTGCATCATCGCCAACGTCAGATACAGCAGCTGAGACTTTGGCCACAGGGGACAGTTTCTTTCTTTCTTTCTTTCTTTTTTTTTAAACAGAAACAAATTTAAAAAACAAAATTGCACTATGAAAACTCTGAGAACCCCACATGAAAAAAAAAAAATGACAGAGGCACCTTTGAGTTGTGAACCATGAGATTTGCTGTGTCCCTTTTAGTGCTCCGCCTCTGAATGGTGCTACAAGTCTGCGCTCAGGTAGATGTAAAGTATTTATAATTGCATATTTATTGCCACCCAGTGCACTGTGCCAGACACTTTTACTACACAGTAACAACTTTGGCTCTTTTTTATCTCACTTTTTTTTTATATTTACACTGATGTATTTTGAAGGAGGAAAAAAAACAAAAAAAAGAGTATGAAAAACATTTCTGTGAATCGTTTAGATGTGCAGTGGCTTTTTAAAGTTTCCGTAACCTTTTAGGTTTTTCCTATTTTATCACTGAAAGTTCAGTTTCATGGTATGTAATGTCAATGGCCAAACCAGAGTACTGTACCATTGTGAAGTAGAAGTAAAATGGTGCGTTTTAGTTCACCACAAGCCATGAAGGGGGGACCCAGCGAACGTGTGGAAGAAAGTCAGATGATGAAGAAATTGAACTCGTGGGCCTTCGTACAAGATCTGTGGAGAAAATTAGAATGTCCCAGTCAAAGTAAAGACCTGAATCCAGCTGAGAAACTGTTTTCACAGATGTCCTCCGTCCAGTCTACCTGAGTTGAAGTTGATTTGCGTAGCAAAAATTGGCAGAAAGTCTCGAGATGTGCAAACCTGGTGGAGCGGCGACTCAAAAGACATGTAGGTGTAAATGGAGCAAAAGAAGATTCTACACAGTAATGACTCAGAGGGGCCTGGAAGCGAATGAATTCAGCTTTTTCGTGTCAGATATTTTGAAAAACACGCTTTACTTTTCTTCCACTTCACAATTATGCACTGCTTTGTGTTCAGCTATCATTAAAAAATATATCAATTAAATTGATAAAAGTATATGGTCATAGATAAGTGAAAGACTTTGGATGGATATTGTACTGTGACAAAATGTGAAAAACCTAAAGGATTATGATTTTATTTTTATTCACAAGGCACTGTGGATGTCTGTCTGGAAAAAGTTTAAAAAAGGGAACTCTTGACGTTATGGTTTCGTTCTCTAAACTACATGTGGAGCTTAAAAATGAGTATTTTGCAATGACTGATGATGCCTGTAAGGTTTCTTGAAGAGGAATGCTCTGTGTAGCATCTTGAGCCAATCTGGAAAGCCTTGAAACAACCACAGAAACACCGACAGTGGTTTCACAACCTCAGCTCTGCAGCACACTCTACAATCAGAGGGTATTGTGTTGGGCTCCTTTTTCTTCATCTGCATCACAAAAAGTTAAATAGAGCCAGAGAAGCGAACTCTGATCTAAAACGAGTTGAAATTAAGAACCTGTGAAACATGGTGTCTGCGTGCGTGTGTATGCGTGTGTGTGTGTGTGTGTGTATGTGTGTTTTTGTAAGAGTTTGACTCTATGCCTTTCTGCACAAAAGACTCCGATTTAGCCATGGAATCATTAAATACTTTGCTCAAGTGTAAACAGCAGCTGTTCAGCTGCAGCTTTCTCGAAAATGCTGTTTTTACTTTGACGGTTAATGGACAGTTTTTTTTTTTTATGTTTTGCTTTTTTACTTTGACTTTATTTAGAAAATCAATTTACATGTTGTTTTATCATCCTTGATGAAGAAATTGTTTACTTGACTGCAGTTCAGTATGTGTCTACATGCACACTGAAAATACTTTGCATGCATATTATTTTTAGTTTCAGTAATTTTTTTGCTCTGCACTCACTTGCCTTTTCTCTGTGCTCATGTGCAACGTACGTTACGTATGTATGTATGTTTGTTGTATTACAGGTGAACACATTTTCACATGTTTTTTTAACTAATGACTGTTTGATACTTTACATGTAAAGAAACCCTGAAGTGTCGTTCACCAAGTTCAACCACAAAGGCAGCATTAGTAAAGCTGTTTTTAATAAAGAGGACAGTTTCTGGGTCTTTGTGTGTGTGTGTTCACAACAAGTCACATTATGACTGGAGTCATAAGAATGTTAAGAGCATGAAGCAGGGTTCACATACATGCTGAAAAGTCTGGAATTTGATTTCAGTATATTCCTGATCAGAATAAGTGTGGTGAAATCCAACTTTATTGCCTATTCCATTGTCTCATAGTTGGCTTTACTCCCATCCTTTCTTTCAACCTTGTGGTTCTTAATTTTCTTCTTCCTCCTTCTTATTTTTTCCTTATTTCTTTCTTATGAATTTCTTCTTTTTTTCTTTCTTTCTGTCCATCCTTTCTCTCTATCTCTTTTGTCCAGGTTCTATATTTAAAACCAGCCATGCTGTCTGCCATAATTTCATAGTGACATTTTTTATATTTAAACAAAGGAAGGTAAAGGACTGAGAAGTCTAGAAAGTTAGAATTCCATAGAATTATGCAAGATCATACATTAAGTCTTAAATCCAGTTTATTAGAAAATTTCAATGTGAAATAAAACCAATAAAAACATTTTTTACCGAAATATCAGTCTGCTGAAAGCATGTCCATGTAGTCTTTGATATGTGCCCTCCACTCTTTCAGAGCATCAATGCCTTGATCATCGGCTGAAGTATTAAAGCCAAAATTTACTTTCTTCATATCTCAAACCCCTTATAATCATCAAGATCGTTTTATTTTCTTCTTTTGTTTCTTACGATGCCTCTGGCGTAGGAGTTTGCTTAACACAAGGATTGTGACAATTGCCACACTTTGTGATATCTACAATCCTTAAATTATCAAGGACTTTACGATCTTCTCAATTGTGTTACCTGGGCACCATTTTATACCTCTTCCACTTCACTTTCCATTATGAGGTCGGCTACAGCCATCAGGAAACGGCTAGTTCTTTTGCTATATCCTGCTGCTTACTTTTCTGGTTATTATTTTTTTTATTAAGCAGCAGGATGGCTTGGATGGCATTCAAGTCAGCATTCTTGCTCGCGATTGCATAGCATAATGTTTCTGTATTAAAAATATTTTTTTGTCATTTGGAAGAAGAAAAAGAGTTTTTCCTGTTATGGGTGAATTAAAATAAATAAACCTATGGTATTTTTTTTTTATTTATTGTGATTTGCCTGTAGAAAACGATATTGACTGAACAGCTCCCCCACGTGGCAAATCTGCAAAATTTACAAAAGTACGTTTGGAGCTCAACAGGTTTATTTCACAGGTATTGCTGCAGTAATCAATGCGACTAAAGATAAATCATGGATGAGGTTCTCTAGATCTTGCTGGGACATAAATCCTGAAAATGTTCTTCAGGTGGTAGGAGGCCGACTTTGTAACCCAGATTTCATGGTGGAAACATCCAATGACTCTTACCTTCCACGTGAGTGTTTGAGTGACGTGGGAGAGATTATGACACGGACCCAAGCCGGGATAACTCTCAGTGGTCAGCATAAAGCGCACGTGTGATGTCACGTTGGGACCAAATTGCTCAGCGGTGCGGACAGGCCGTCAGCAGGTTGCCCTGCGAGCAACTTTACCAGCACAATTTCAGCACAACTGGAACCGTTATTGAACCCCTTCGTCTTAAAACCTGTTTATGGTGCGGAGAACTATTTCTGTGTCATGTCGATTGAAAGTAACTCCATAGAAGCAGATATTTTCTCGGAGAGCGGGGAAGAAAGTTCGTCATTTGGCTTTGGAGATGATCTGGAATTAAACCAGTTCGATGGGCTGCCCTATTCCTCTCGGTACTACGAGTTACTGGAAAAGAGAAGGGCTCTTCCGGTGTGGAAGGTCAGGAGTCGGTTTGAAGATGCTCTAGAAAACAACCAGCTGGTTATTGTGTCTGGAGTAGCACAATCTGGCAGCAGTACGCAGGTAAGGCATATACACTCACAGTCACTGATAGATGTCAGAGACTTTTTCTAATATTTTCTTGAATCTCTTTAGATTCTACTGGTCTGGCGGTAATGAACCGATGGACATTATCTGGCAGTAATCTGGCTTGGATATGAACAAATATGGTGGATCAGTTCATTCAGTTTAACAAAGGAGACAATTACAAATGGACAAAAGGTTTTCATTTGGCTCCAAGGCATATTTCCCTACTAGGGCAATAACAGCTTCCAAGTGGAACATTGGATACAAATGTTGGTATTCCAAGATGATTTTGTAAGTTGGAATGAAATATGTATTTTCCAGGTAGTTTCCATAGAATTTACATCTTAAGCTGCTGAAAATCTAAGTAGGTTTACGAAGGCTAAGTTAATGAATATTCTTCATAATGTTGTCCAGGAGAACATCCATCATCCCCCCCCCCTCCTCAGCATAATTCAGTGTGCACCTTCACATGGTTGCCAGATCCTCGATCCAAATTGGTTGGAAAAGAGAAAGTATTTCTTTTCCTCGTGATTTGATGCCATCATAAAGCTTCAACTTCCCTTGTTTGTGTGAGCAAAATCTGCCCAGCTCAGCAGATGTTGTTGTCACAGAGAGGCTGCCCAATCTGCTGCCCGCCTGCTGGCTTGTCACTCTGTACAAAGAATTTCAGCTGCCTTGTTGGGGGGGCCTCCTGCTGCTAAGCCCCAATCCGCTAGAGCCGCCACATGCTGCCGAAGCAATTTTGCATCATGAACAATAATGCTATCGGATCTTCTGCCACTATTTGTTTAGCTCACGCAAGAGCTCTTAATATAATCCTCAAAGCATGCTCCATACTTCAAAAAAATGAAGTGATGCGATTAGAGACACTGCAGTGTTTATGGTGGGAACTTATTTTTGTTGAACATCTCCTTTCAGATTCCTCAGTGGTGTGCAGAGTTCTGCCTGTCCGCCCAGTTTCAGCATGGCGTGGTCGTGTGCACACAGGCTAACAAAAGGCAAGCTGTGGATCTTGCTCTGCACGTGGCCGATGAAATGGACGTGAACATCGGTCATGAGGTGGGCTACACCATCCCTCTGGAGACCTGTTGCTCCTCTGACACTGTCCTAAGGTTTGTTGATTGTTATGTTGTTTAGTTTCCCGACAAGCAGCAGTAGCGCAACAACTTGGTGCGGTATTTTGCAATGCCGTTGTAAAAGTATCCACTTCTTCACATTTAATGTACTTATTATTTATATATAATTCGACAGCCAGGTGTGTCAACATTTGTATTTTGAGACCCCATTCATCTAAGTTTTAACGTGTGTAAAAACGGCAATGGGAAGGAAAGTGAAAAACAAAATCTGTCAATCTTTAATCTTTCAGATATTGCACTGATGACATGTTGCTGAGAGAAATGATGTCGGACCCTTTTCTGGAACAATACGGAGTCATTATTATAGACCAGGCCCACGAGAGGACAGTTAGCACGGACATCCTGCTGGGTCTCCTCAAGAATGTCCTCTTGCAGAGGCCTGAGCTCAAGGTGGTGATCCTCACCATGTCCGCTGTGGTGGACAGGCTCCTGGGCCACTACGGAAGTGTCCCACTCATCAACTTGGAGGTCTCTGGTTCTCCTGAGGTGGTGTATACCAACATGAACAACAAAGACTATTTTTACCTTGCACTCGCACTGCTTCAGGAGATCCACCTTACCAAAGAGATCGGAAATGTCATTGTGTTTTTTGCATCAGATCAGGTAAGATAGGTTTTTATTTTAATGTTAATCCAAGAGCTATTTGTTCAGCCAAAAGTTGGTGCTTAAAATCTGTTTCAACAAGGATTGAATGTAAATGTTTCTAAAAGGATGTCCGCAGAGCTTGGAGTATCATTCAGAGTGAGAGCTCCAGACTGGAAGAGGGACCGGACCAAATCACACCAATCGTTTTGTGCCCAAGCCAGCAAGGGTTCTCACCTTTACTGATCGAACAAGCAGGCACCACAAACTCCAAGAGGGTTTTTCTTTTGACCCATAAACGGGAGGACGTGTGGTGGGCTGGGCAATCGGTCAACTTTGTCATTGACACAGGCGTCCAGAAAAAAATGGTAAAAGCATTACTACCTCAAGAGATTTCAATAATGAAGTACTACAGGGCTGACGGTACACTCTGTATTTGCCAATCTCTTTATGAAGATTTACAATCCAAGAGCAAGAGCTTTCTCTGAGGTGCTTCAACCCATCAGTCAGTGTCAAGCAGATGTGCGCAAACACCTGTGTTCACCAGCAGGTGGCTCTTCCAGCTTAAATTCTAGTCAAACTAAGGACTCATGTTGTTTGAATTCACATTTTTATCAAAATGTGCCTTGCTTTTGTTAGGTAAATGTTTCCGACTATATCCTGAAGCGAGTCTATCCACGGCCGAAACCTACCCACAGATCTTGGACTGTAACATTACACCAACTGTCCTCTACCTAAAGAGAATGGAGATAGCGGGTCTTGGGCAGTGTCACTTTATCGAAAGACCAGGTAAGGCATCCTGCCAATCCGAATGAATTCTGTGTAATATTTATATCTCTAAGTAACTGATTCTCACAAATAGCCTTTTCCTTTTTTTTCCCTAAAAGAGCACAGCAGAATTTGTTCTGGGCATCTGTTTGGGTTCATCCACCCATGGTTTAGCTGAGTCGAGAGCTCAGCAACCAACTATTGTCTTGAGTTTTGCCCAAACTCCCAGTGTGAACAGAACAGATACAATGAGACCAATACATTAACAGTTACGCGATGTATCTAGTTTAGTGCAGCACTGGAATCAAGTGAAATGGAGGTAATAATAGATCATATATTTTTTATGTTTGTTTAATTTGTGACAGATCCAGAAGGTCTCATGCAGGCCTTAGAGGATCTGGACTACCTCGCAGCTTTAGACGATGATGGGAACTTGTCTGAAATTGGCATCATCATGTCTGAAATCCCTCTGGATCCTCAGATGGCTAAAGCTCTCTTAGCATCCTGCGAGTTTGACTGCGTTAGTGAGGTGCTGACAATCACAGCCATGCTGTCGGGTATGCGCAGTCCGCATGTGCAGCTCGAAAAAGTTTCGGTTCATTTTAAGGAGCTTCTGTCTGTCTTTGTGTTTCAGCGCCAAGCTGCTTCCTGCGGCCAGCTGGCAGCATGACCAAAGAGGCGTTCAAGTGTCTGAGAAAGTTCCAACATCCTGACGGCGATCACTTCACACTCATAAATATCTACAATGCCTTCAAACAAAAACAAAAGGATCAATGTAAGTTATACTGCCCTCGGTATAGAGTTCCATTTCTAAATTTTATGCTGTAAATTTTAAAACAACCGCCTCTTGGCACCTCTTGAATTTGACTGAAATTATGAATTCAACTTGGGGAAAAAACCAAACCTAAGGTTATTATATAGTACCTTTAGAGAGGGATGTGTGAAATAATTATAGCTAATGAAAATCCAAAGTTTTTTTTTTTTCCTAAGCAAACTGGAAAAACTAGAGGTCAATGCTGTGTACTAAAGACTTTTTGAAATCGTTTTAGCCTTGGATGTGAAAACTTGGTGCCAAGATTATTTTCTGGATCATTCCGCTCTGAGCATCGGTGACGCTATTAGATCAGAGCTGACTAGCACCCTGAACCGAATTGAACTTCCCATTTCTGAACCGGCCTTTGGAACCAAGACAAACACTAACAACATAAAAAGAGCCCTGTTGGCTGGATTCTTCATGCAGGTAGGAAATAAAAGCACAGTGTTATTTCTTTGTACTCCTCAGCTTCATTCATTTTTATCATAGTCCTCTTTTCTTTTTATTATTATTTGCGGAGATTGCTCGAGATGTGGACGGATCAGGGAATTATGTCATTCTGACAAACAACCATGTGGCCCAGTTGCACCCGTTCTCTGGCTACGGAGTTCAGTCACACAAACTGGGACTACCAGAGTGGGTTGTCTTCAACGAATACGCCCTGTCTGAAAGCAGTTTGGGAACAGTGTCGGAGATTTCCCCTCAAATGTAAGTTTAGTTCAGTACAGACATGTACATATGAATTGTAAGTAAAGGTTCTGACTTTTATTTTTATTGCATTTTCTAACCCAGGCATTTGAGCACAAACCATTCACCTTGAACCTACTTTTTAATAAGTTGTAAGGACATAGATCGGACATAGATTACTGTTGTAATATTGCAGCCCAGTTTTGAATCACTCTCAGAATAAATTCAGATTCTTGGAAGCAAAATTTTATTTCTTTAAAAATCCTAAAAATAAGGTTTTGGTAGTTGAATAACTGGAATTCCTGTTCTAAATTTGAAGTCGTATAGAGACTGAAAAGTAAAATAGCTGTTTTGAAGTTGTGTTTTTAATTGCTCATTTACTCAAAAAGTCGAGATCAAAACACTGTTGGATAAACTGTTAAAGTTGAGGAATGATTTTCTAAAGTACTTGAAATAAATATTAATCATTAAGAAAACCAGTACATTTATTGAATAGTTTTGGACTTGTTCTATAAAAACTTGTAGGACAAACTTTTCCTTAATTTTTCATACCTGGATATGACTTAAATAGTCAATTCCAGACTATTTAAAACATTGTAGGACTCCTTATAATTGCTCCTGTTTGCATTATCAAAAAAAAAAATCTTAAAATACCTACAGATGTTTTTGTCTTTGCTCTTTTATTTGAACTACATTTGTTTTTGGAATGTATATTTTTAATATGATTTTGTGTTTTAGGTTCAATGAAATGGCACCAATGTACTTCTTCTACAATCTGCCCCCTAGTGAAAGCAAAGACATACTGCAAGTCCTGTTGGACTCCAAGGAATCCAGACGTTGCACACAAAAACAAACCACAAACGGAAACAGCGACACTGACAGAAGCTGTGCAGCTGGAACACAAACTGACAAATGTGTGATTCAGTGAGCTGAAGCATATGGGTTGCCGTTTTTACACAAGTAAACTATTTGGAGCAGAGAGCCTACAGGGGTTGTTTGTAGCCTGAAATCTTTTGTAAACACTTCACGGAAGACCAGAGCCGACATATTGAAAACGGTATCAGGAATAAGTTCCAGTATGTAGATTTGTTACTTTTCCCAGAGTACTGTGTGTAAAACTAAGTATCCCAAAAGCTATTTCAGATTCATAAGCTGTTATATTTCTGTTTAGATCAACAAACAGCCTTAGGAGTTGAAATGGAAAAACAAGAATGAGCTCTTAATATTTCAGGGTTGTTTTTTGTAAGATGTAATCAAGAAGCTTCTTTGAAAACTGTTGAAGTGGACAAAACAGGATTTCAATATGAAAAGCATACATTTACTTCATTTGACTTAATTACAACTTATGTGTAGTCTTAAAAGTTATTGTACAGAAAATTTATTCAGACAGAATTAAAAAGCTAGCCTTTTAATTGCTTTAGCCACAAAAGCTGTTTTTAGAATCAGGAAGCCACCAACGGTAGCCGAGGTTTTAAACAGCCTTTTTGCATAATTCCCAGATTGTCTGAGTCTTGGCTCACACAGTCAGATATTCCTTTAGTTTTTCCATTACAGCAGGCATTCTGTCCATAGGAATCACCATCACCGTCCTGAAAGGCTTCATGGGAACGTCGTCAGACGACCACCTGCCACTTAGACAGGAATCTGCATCCTCTTCTACTGAGTAGTGGAACTTTATGATGGCTTGCTGTAAAACAAAAGCTAAGAATCAGCTGAAAGCAGTCAGTGAGTTTGGATTTTATTTAAAGATTTGGTAATTCAGTAAAGTTTTTTTTTTTTTTTTTTTTGGAGGGGGTGGAGGGGTTAATACTTTTGATTTACAGCTCATGAAAACCCAATATCTGCTTGTCACAAATCAAAATCTTACGTAAGCCCAATAAAAAGCATTTTAATACGTCCATGCATAATAGTATTGCATAATAGTTCAGTACTTGATCAGGTCTCATTTTGTATGATCTCCTACATTAATGTGCCGACTTTGAACTAGATGAACAGATGACCAAAAACAGTTGATTTCCCACTCGTGCACCTTCCACCACACTTTGTCCTTCCACTCAACTTTACATTAACCTTAGATGCAGCACTCTTTGAACAACCTTATTTAGCAATGGCCTTTTACGGCTTATCCTAAAAAGTCAGCCTTCTTCCCCACAATAATGTAGGCAGTAACATTCGCCTTTCTGCTCCTACTTGCATTTAATGTCAAACTGAATTTTTGGTTTTCATCAGCTGCAAGTCATAATCTTAACAGGAATAAACACCTCACATATATCATGTCACTGTGCAATCTATGCTACTTTCACATTTTGAATAAAACTACTAAAATGAACTAATTCTTTCTGATTTATTGGGACCTGTAGATCCAATCTGGTTTAAATCTTCCACAGCTTGTATGATTTATGACTGTACCTCATGAAAGAATTCCTCCTCCGCATTGATAAACATGTACTCCTCTTTTGGAGCTTCTCCTCTGGCTGGGATGCTCTTGGTTGCCTCTTTGCACGTCTTGCTGATCATCAGGCAGTAGTGACACCTCCCGCTCGGCTTGTTTGTCCTCTGGGCGTCCGCCATTTCTTTCCTGAAAGACAAAAATCAATTTTGTTTTAGCATTCCGGATTAGCCGATGTAAAATATTTGAGCCGGGAAGCGATGAGACGTAAAACCGAGGACCCACTGTAGCTGTTTATGGAGAGGAAGGGCGATCTGTGGAGGTACGTTGATGAAGCGCTCGCTCAGCAGCAGACCCACAGGTTTGCTCGTGTCGCTGAGGATCTTCTCGAGCTGTTCCGTTACGCTGTGAGGAGCGTTCTTCTCACACTGGTCCACCACCAGCTCCTTCACATCCTCCACACACTGCACACCCTGCCAAAAAAAATTGAAATAATAATAATCATCATCATCACCCCTTACATTTAAAATGGATTTCAAAGCATTTCTAATTCCCAAGTTGCATCTTTCCCCGGGCACAGATTTAAAACCCATTTAAAGCATAAATGCAGACATTACTCATGAATTTATGGACAATATTTCTACACAGATCACACTTTAAATATTGTGGGAAATGAGAAGGAAAAGAGAGCAGAGAACCGGATGGACGATTCGACTGAATGGTTGGTTTGATTTGTTGGGTGATTAGGTGAACAGATATTTGACAGAAAATTAAAATTGATTGGCTCAACAACATGTGCATGTACAGACGAAGGATGCGTGACTGGATTGCTGGACAGATGAATGATTGATTTTGGCACCGGACAACCACTCAGGGTTGCGTATCTCTGCAATGTTACCTTTCTCTCTGTCAAGTTGAGCATAGTGATGAACCCAAACACTTCATCTGGATCATCATCATCATCATCGCTGTCCTCTGGCACTTCAGCTTGCTGCAGCCAAACGAAGGGACAACGTGAACAGAAAGCGAGACAAAGCAAGTCAGATAAAAAAAAGCATGTAATGTAATGATATACCCACCTTTATCACACTTCCAACGTGATTCTGCTGGATAATAATGTCAGTCATCTCTGATACGTCCACATGAGCCTTCAGGAAGAGCTGTGGCCAATCATAACAGAAGTAACGTCAATAACAGCTCTCAAAGGCAGAAAAGATTTTTTTATACAAATTTACGGTTTCTTACCCGATTTAACAGCTTCTTAATGCCGTTGAAATCATTGGATGAAATAGCGTGAGCCTCAAAATCCACCAAAACCTCCTGAAAGAAAAAATTTGAAAAGGTGAAAATTACAAACAGCTTTTGGTAATAGCCAAAATCTTACGTGTTTAATCTACTAAGCAAACACACAAACGTAAGAATGTGAAGCAAATTTCGCTTCACGTACTCTAAACTATCGGGTAGCAAAGCAACAAAAAGTAAAACGTTAAATAAGGTTCGTGTGCAGACCTCGTAAATAAACGGAAGGTTCCAGCTAACAGGCTAAGGAGGCCATTTAAGTACTTGATGAGTTATTTGTGGTTTCACCTCATTAATTTCTTCATCGCTGTCATCCTCCGCAGATTCATCATCATCCTCGGGGTTCTCATCCGAGCTATTCTCACTTTCTTCGGGATTTTCACCCAAGCCAACTGCTCTCCTCTTAGCCGAAGAAGCCATGCTTGCAAGTGTGAAACACGTTTATTTTTAGGTGGGCGGGGAAAGGGTCATAGTTCAGGACATAGAAATAGAAGACTAGACGCCGCTTTGATCCCTACGACAGGATACGTCAACTCTCGCGTTCTTAGCTTTTTTTACGCGTCTTTCTAAAAAGTGGCACTCGCAATATGGTAGCGAGGTCGTCGTGCGAAACAAACTCGTAGCTGTTGTGCCCAGCTTCTATGCTCTTCGACGTCTGTTCAGCAGGATCTACGCAGAAGCTAAAGCCCAGAGGCCGCCATTTTGGCTCCAAACGTACAGTGATGTCGCTTTCCGCTGATCAGGGGAGCCGCAATGTCGGCTTGACTGCAAACAGGAAATGGAATTAACTATTCTCTCTAACCGGGGAAAACACAGTTTAGACGCTAACAAAATCATCAATACTGGGGAAAATACAACCGTAATAAACGCACGGAAAAAAAAAATTTATGTGGTCTTTTAAAATTAACACTTGTTCAGGTGATTTTGCATACTTCATTTACATTAAAAAACTGCAATACGTCATCTGTGGACACCCATTTTTGGTCATACATGAAAACGTCTGTATGGACAGCTGAAGGTACGTTATATCTTGATTTTAATCAAAAAGTCCAAACGGTTTCTGTTTTGTCTATTTTTAACTACTCGGTATGAATATGATCTTAGCGCTTTACATGCTAAAAACGTAATTGCTATGTATTATCTGGAATAACTAATAACTTGCAGTATATTCTCTTAGCTATAGCTAATGTGTCGCCAATTGTAAACAATAACAGGCTGCATAACACTCAGTGTATTCCAAAAAATATCACTGTGTGTTTAGCTTTGATGGACAACAATTGTAATTTCTGTTTGCTGTTAGTGAATATTACCAGTACTTGCTATTGTTCACCAGCACAGTAAGGGTGAGTCAATAACGTTATCAGTATGTGACAGTTTTAGGGAGTGACTGAGTTATAAGAGCCTCCACACCCACTATCAGTAGTCGTTTTTCAACTTTGGGTTTCTGTATTCCGTTGCCCTTTCAACAAAAGAACCTAAAATCTTACTTTCTCCGTATTCTTAGTTACCTAGTGTTTCTTTGCCAAGATGCATGTATTACTACTTAAAGAGCCGAGAGATGAGGAATCTGGACCTGATCCCTACATGAAGGTAGAAGCACTCTTATCCGAATCCAGAAGAAGCTGTAGTAATGTGATTGATGAAATGGTTTTTACGTGTCATTTTCTGCATCTAAAGGCATTGGAATCGCAAGGACACAAAGCAACACTCATCCCTGTCTTGTCTTTTAAGTTTGTCTCATTGAACACCTTTTCTGATAAGGTACGTTTCATTACAAAGGAATAAATATCTCCCATCATAAACAGAAATACCTTTATGTTTGCAACCCCTGGAACAAAAAATGTTAAACAATTCAAAAATTGTAGTCTGTGCATACTCCCACACTGAAAATACAACCTTGAATATGAGTACTGTGTTCAAAATAAACTTTATCATAAATTCATAAAATAAACATGGCTTTTTAACACGTTTTTAAAAATAGAATGTATTGCCTTTATTAGCTTTTCCAGCCAGAGAAACATGGTGGCCTGATCTTTACCAGTCCCAGAGCAGTGGAGGCTGTGAAGATGTGTTTAGACATGGGAGGAAGGAGAGAAGGTGAATTTATCCCGTAAAATAAGCACATGCATTAAGCATTAGCAGATATTTGTAGTGTATTTCTCTGGAAGTTCAATTTTACATTATGATTGGCAAAACATGTCTTCTTTATCCAGAATGGAACAAATCCATAAAAGACAAATGGAACTCAAAATCCATATATGTGGTCGGGAAAGCAACTGCAGCATTAGGTAAGCCGTTGAGCACAATTTTCCTAAATCAGCGTTTCCTAAACATTCCTAGTGGATATTGCACCTTATAAACTATTTATATCTGAGTGTGACATGCACCTGGTGCTTGCAGACATGTGCGAAGAGGTTTGAGTACGATCAGCCAGTTGTTAGACACAAGTGACAGATTGCTGTGACATACAGACAACAAGCAGGTGGAAAACCTCCCAATGTTTGCTTAACTTCTCCATTGTCTATTTTTTTTTTTTTAAAGTCTGAATTTACTTTCTTTGACACATAGTAATGTGTAAAATGGAACGTTTTATCCTTGTTTGCTTAAAATGAAGTTTTTACTGTTTCATCATTTGCGGTTGCTCGTGTAAAGCTGCAGGTGTTTTACGTGTTCAGCTAAACATGTGGATTGGGATGTAGCGCTGTCTTACAGATGATCAGGATATTCTCAATTCAAGGCCTTGCAATAGTAGTAGTTCAACTTTTCCACAGATTCATATCTGTGGAAAATATCAAGTTTCATGTTTCATATTCAACATGAAACTTGAATATTTTGTTGGGATTCTTTTGTGATACACACATTTGAAAACTAAGCCTGATTTTACTTTGACTCCACAATTTTAAACTACTTTGTGTTGGTGTGTGATATGAAATCCCTAAGAAATATATCTTAGTTTTTTTGGTTTTTTGTTTGTTTATTTTAACGTGACTAAATTGGCTAAATACTTTGGCAAGAGATTGTGTACAAATCAGCACAACGTCTCCATTTATTCCTTACCTCTTTCTAATTTCTTCACAAACTCTTCCCATGATCTCTCAAGTGGGTTTGCTGAATATCTCTGCAGACTGTTTGAAGGTTTGCTCTGGAAGAGACCAATTCTCATTATATAATACAGCTATAAGCATATTGCTAAAAGGCACAAATTAGTGAAATTGTTTGATTTAATTATATAAGCAATGCAAAACACGACAGATTAATCACTCTATTATCAAAAATTGTTACATGAAAACTTGACATAAAGAAGATGGTCTAGTGAAGGATGATCAGCATAAGGTTTGTGTTAATCTTTGTTCTGTTTGCTGTTTGCTTTGCTCTGTTCAGTTCAAAGCCTGGGTCTGAAGCCTCTGGGAGAGGACACCGGGACAGCTGATGTCCTATCACGGCTTATTATTGAAAGTATGATGTGATCTGTACTGTTCTCTCACGTTTATTAGGCAAATTGAAAATTTCTATTAAGCACTGTGACATGGTCCTTCTTTCTGTCTTAGGAGAGGACACCGATATCCCGCCGCTTTTTTTCCCCTGTGGCTCAATTAAAAGAGAAGTCTTGCCCACGGCTTTAAGGGAAAATGGTAAGCATTTTCTTCTATTGTGTCTCACAATTAAAACTTAAGTCCATAAATGCCTTCTGGGGTTAAGCTAATTAATGAGATAATAACTGCACTACCTTTGTCACAGCGGGGGATTTATTTCTTTGTTTCCAGGGGTTCCCTTAGAGACGCTGACTGTCTATCAAACGGCTGAACATCCAGATCTTGAGAAAAATCTGAAAAACTATTTCACAGAGCAGGTGAAACCAAAACTTATTCTGTATTTTCAAGTAAAAAAAAAAAAAAAAAAAGCTGTTTAATATATTATAAATAGTAACTTACTTATGTACTCACAGGGAACTCCAGCAAGTATAGCTTTCTTCAGTCCATCCGGGGTGAAGTTTTGCCTGGAAGCAGTGCGAAGTCTGTCGGGTGAACAACTCAATGAAATAAAGGTATAGCGCAAAATTTTAAAGTAATGTTACTGAATGTATCCCAGTATAAATGCCCATATGTACTATCTGTTTTAGTTCATTTTAAATATCTCTTTTATCATAAGAAATGTAATCCTGTGGCTCTAAATTAAACCCTAGATTTGCAAAACAAATAGAGACGTTTCTCAAACGCCTTGCAAAATGTGATTTTATAAAGTATTGATTAAGGATGCCTGAATACAAATATTTGTGTCTGACTCAATTTGTCTGTAGTTTGCCGCCATCGGGGCGACTACACGGGACGCCATGGCAGCGGAAGGCCTCTGTGTGAACTGCACAGCTGAAAAGCCAACGGCGGAGCATTTGGCAGCAGCGATAGCCACGGCTCTACAGCGACCATCCTGAGGCGTCTGCTCTTTAAATCCGACCAATCTATCTGTTGTCTGTCTAGTTCAACATTGTATAAAAAAAATGTCAAATCATGTTTAATATTTTGCTGCTCATGTCACCGTTGCTGGACTTAAAATTTGCACTGAAAAAATGTTTTGTGTCATGAAGGGTCAAGGAAGTTTATTTCATTTCAAACCTGTTAGTGTTAAGATTAGTTTTTAAAATAAAGCTTGGTTAATGTGATTAAACATGGCAAACTGTGTTTTGTTGAAAACAGGTGATGATGGCAAAGGTTCTTGGCATTGTTTGTTGTTCACATGAAAGTGAGATCGTAACCCAGTCCACAGGTTAGCGACTGTTTATCTAAACAACTGGACCATGAATAACACATCCAGTTGTATTCGCTGAGGAGAAGTTTACTTTTCACACACAACTAAGGAAAGTGGCTGAAAGTGGGTGTGTAGAAACTCAGGACTTGCTTATAAAGAAGTGCTGCTCTGTCCTTGGACTACTTGGTTCCTCCACAAAGGTCAACGAGTCGACTGGAAACACGATGCTGACTATTATTCAGCTGATGCTTTTAGTTTTTCTGACAAACCCAAACCATGCTGAGAAACTTTTCCACAACCGGGATCATTCCGACATGCAGATTCCTAAATCTCACCAAGCTCCTGTCATAACAGACGAATATGAAGCGGAGGTAATTATTTAAATTTTATTTTTCCAGTTTTACTGACATTTAAATGAAGCTTAAATGGAAAAAAAAAACAACATGTAAGCTAACCTTAGTCAAATTTGCTGATGTGCTCATGGTACGTGTATTATGCCCACACTGATGATATGCTAATATTAACTTACTTAAGGGCTCATTCAATGTAAAAATTACAAGTAGCAAAAGTCGCAGCCATAGCAGTGTGAAAACACTCCTTGGTTTGATGTTTAAATGGCTGCAGACAACAAGAAATAACTGGAAAACTTTCAGCAGGAGGATCTTGATATGTTTCATAGTATTTTTACAATAATTGTCTTGTGGATATCCCTTTAGTTATTTCTTTCTAGGTATGGATTTATCAAACCAGCCCAGCGGGAGGAGATCCAGATGAAACAAAGTGACATTTCCTTCAGTGATGACTTCCTGGAAGACTTTCAAACTGCAATCCAAGAGGGAACCTCAGTGCCTCTTTCAAGGGACATACCTAAAACTAGTCATGGCGAAGTCCACAAAAGTCAATCTGAGAGTCAAGCATTTGTTTCAGCCCTTAAAGAGTTTCAAATGGTATCTGGACTGCCTGTTACAGGAGTGTTTGATGATGCCACTAAGGAGGCAATGAACAAACCACGGTGTGGGGTTCCTGACGAGGAGACAGACCCAAATCCCCATGTCGTAACCGAGAGCATCGGTGACTCGGAGTTGGAAAACAGTTGGAATGAAACTTTCGACGAGACTGACGGTAACAACACAGAAAGCAGCATAATTGGCAGCTCGTCAAACTCTTCTGAAGACGACATATTAAATTTTAACAATACAGAAAGCCTCCTGACTATTTCAAATGATACACACAAAAACAATAGTTTGAGTAATCCAACCGGAAACAGTAACAGCAGCAGCTCAAGCCAGACTCAACCTCTGCAGAACGGAAGGCGCCACCTTGCTGATCTCGTGTCAAAAAAGAGACAAAGGCGGGATTTGGCAGAATCTGGGTACATGGCGTTTTCTAAGGACGTTCTGAGGTGGCGGTTAATTGGAGAAGGTTACAGCAGCCAGCTGACCATTGATGAGCAGAGGTACATCTTCAGGTTGGCCTTCAGAATGTGGAGTGAGGTGTCTCCACTGGAATTTGTTGAAGATACCTGGTCACCTTTGGAGGATGTTGATATCAAGCTGGGCTTTGGCACAGGTGGGCATTAGTCAGTATGTCATATACTCACTTTGTCATAATGCATTGTATATAATTTACTGGGTTTTAGTAATGTAGTGAACTTTTGAGCCAGAGTGTTTTACAGCAACAAACTTAAATGTATTTAATCAAAATTGTGACTAACTTAAAGTGGCTCTGGTCAGATGAACCCAAAATGGATGTTTCTAGCCAATATGCAAAAGGTGATGTGAAAATATACTGTGCACCAAAGCATATTTATGTGTTAGGATGACTCATTCAAAGTCCAAACCTAAATATATCCGAGTGGCAAGATTAAAAAAAAAAACAAAAACCTGATGCTCACAGGTCTTTATCCAAACTGATCAAGCTTGAGCTGTTTGGAAAGTGTTTCAGTCTCTAGATGTGAAAAAACCAAAGGACCTGGAGAAATGCTTACAGCAAAAGGTATTTGTCAAGTCTAGAATATGTTTTCTCAGTTAACGAGTATGAATATTTTTAAACTGAGGATGGGGGAAGAAAAGAAAAGAATTTCAGGGAAATAAATGTATTATTTTGCATTAATAAATACTTAGAGGAATCAATACTCTGTCTTTAAATTGCCACAATATGCCTTAGATGTTGTCAATGATAAAACAGGGTTTTTTGGGGGGAGGGGAGTTGTGTGCTAGTGGTTTTCACAGATTAAAATTCATGTTTTAAAAATTCCTTTGTTTATTGTAGAATAATTCAGTCAAACTAACTACTGTAGATTTTAAAATAAGGCTGACAAAGTTGATGAGAATGAATCAAATAGCCCTTTGATGCCTAATTGAAAATCATTTTTTAGTTTTTGGATTATTTTATAATTTATATAAATGATAAAGAGTAAAAGCTTACTGGAATCTTATGTAGACTATGTAGATAAAACAAATCTGAATCTAAAAAAAGTAATAATTTTAATAATAATAAAAAAAGAATCATTTTGGCTTTTATTTCTTTTTCTTCACATTGTCCCTTCCTCACAGGAAGACATCTGGGATGTAATCAAAAGTTTGATGGCACTGGTCAGGAATTTGCCCACGCGTGGTTCCTGGGAGATATCCATTTTGACGATGATGAACATTTCACTGGTCCCAGTTCTCACACTGGTATAAGCCTCCTTAAAGTAAGTAAGCGTGCCGAGTGTAGCCAATTACTGGAAAATCAAAATGTCGACTGACTGCCCCCTTTCATATCCTTCCTCTTAGGTAGCAGTTCATGAGATCGGCCATGTTTTGGGGCTGCCTCATATCTACAGGCCTGGATCCATAATGCAGCCCAGCTATCTGCCCCATGAATCCAGCTTTGAGATGGACTGGATGGACAGGAAAGCTATTCAGCATCTATATGGTGCTCTAATACTAACACTTCTTGGACACACTCAATGAAAAATCCCAAGAGATTCAGCGTGGGATAGAGATAGCATAACAATTACATGAGATTATCCTTGTAATTGCTTCTTATTTCTCCTCACGTTTGACCCCCACCAGGTGGCTGTAAAGGCCGGTTCAGCACTGTGTTCGACTGGATCAGGAAGGAGAAGACGCCCTACGGGGACGTAACGATCCGCTTCAACACGTACTTCATGAGAGACGGCTGGTACTGGCTGTACGAGAACAGAAACAACAGGACGCGGTACGGGGACCCAGTCGCGCTGCACATTGGCTGGCACGGGATTCCCGGCGATGGAGTAGACGCGTACGTACACGTGTGGTCCAGAACAAGAGAGGCCGTTTACTTCTTTAAAGGTAGAGAAACTATTTCGTTTCCACCGCTTTCCTACAAGTGGGACATCTGAGGGGGAGTCCGTGTGACAGCCTGTCGCTGTTGAAGGTCCGCAGTTCTGGAGATACGACAGCGAGAACGACCGGGTGTTTAGGCACGACTCTGAGGGCCGCCGCTATCCGAGGCTGATTTCTGAGGGCTTCCCAGGGATTCCCAGTCCTATTGACTCGGCCTATTATGACAGGAGAGACTCCCACATCTACTTCTTCAGGAGAACCCAAGTAAGAAACAAATTCTTGGATACATGCAGTTAACTAAGTGAGTGCAGTTTAATGATTTAACCTTTGCAGTAAAAGTCGAAGAAAGGGGAGAACAGATTATTAAATGACATCACCCAATCATTTAAATCTTTAACAGTACGACAGCTGGTAGTTGGAAAGGAAATGATATCTTGTAAAGAGCACTGGGTAATTGTTTTTTTTAGTGTCCTTTGAGAGCGTATCCAAGCAGACAAAAGTCCTACACTTTCTCTGTTATTTGTAATTAGTCAGATCTCCGCTTTGCGAAATGCTCTAACTCTCTCCGTCTGAACAGGTGTATGCATTCAGCGTGGAAACAAACAGCTTGGCGAGTGGCTTCCCCAAACACATCCGAGATGTTTTCCCTCCAGTGGAGAGCGGAGACCATCCAGATGGCAGCGTCGACGCTGCCTACTTCTCCTACTCCCACAATGCCCTCTTTCTGCTCAAGGGCACGCGCTTCTGGCGAGTGGTGGGCAGCCGCGAACGCTGGCGCCGGCCCTTTCTGCCGCGAAATGGCTTGATGCCACACAAGGAGGTGGATCAGCAGTGGTTCGACATCTGCGACGTTCATCCCACCTCGCTCAAACTAAGCCGCTGATGGGGTGGTGGTGGGGCTACAGCAGAGATAAAACACACCACTCATGTTTACAGATGTATTCTGCTGCTTTACCTTCAGGGATGCTATATTTTAGCGTGATGTCGGCTGTGTAATCTTTTCAAAAAGACAAAAAACAACTCTGTTGGCATGTTTTCCACGCAAGTGTGCTGAAACGTATGGAACAGCTGCTGCGGGTTTGTCTTTTATTCATTAGAGAAGAAGGTAGATTTACGAAAGATGCTTTTAGTCCAAATGTTTGGAATGTTGACGTGAATAAACGTGTAGAGTATTTACTTGTTTTTTTGAGTTTTACTTTAAGTGAGTTGAAGCAAAGCTGGTCAAAGCTGTTGCCGTCAATAGTTATGAGCCTTTTTTCCAAAAAGAAATTAAAGATTAAACTTTTTTTTTCTCATTACATAAGAAAAATGTATTTTTCAGTAGGAACACAGAAGACATGAAGTAAACATTTGGTTGTTAATTAGTGATTCCCCTTCAGCAAGTAAACAGCTTGGTAATTAGTCTCAGATTTTGTTTGGGGGCTCATTTTTTCTGCAATTTTTTTTCTTTTAGTTTTTTTATTTATTTTAGTGACTGTGAGAAAGAGGAGAGATTTGAGGGGACTTTAGATGCCTTTACCGTTGTATCCATCAGGTTAGGTGAAGCTACATTCATGTTAATACGCAACATAATCAGGATGAATCCTGTCTTTCCAGGTAGTGAGCTCTCTGTCATGGAGTGTTAGTAGTTTGATCATTTTGTTTCTTTATATCCGCCATATTCTGTTCAATCCCTTTCGTTCGTAGTCGTTCAAAAGGTCTCGGCATACAAATGCATTCCTTTGCATGTAGTTTATTTTTGGTTTCTGTCCTTTGTGCATGTGGATTTTGTGTTCTTGGATCAGTGTTGGCCCTCTGGCTTGTTTCCTCGAGTCTTTGTTCAGCTCTAGTGTTAATTGTTCCTCTTCCCTCAGTCTACATGTTTGCCTTCTCTCCCAGCTGCGCCCTGTTAGTAATCAACCACCTGCCTCTTGTCAACAATCACACTCCTCAGTATCTAAGCTCCTGAATGTTCATTGTTTATCGCTGGATCCTTCTGTCATGATGTCCTTCTAGGTCCCTTGGATCTGACTGTAAATCTACAGAGTAGTTTGTTGTTTATCATTAAAAGAATGCTGGTTTTTTTTTTTACCATCATGAGTCTCTGTGCTTGGGTCCTTTACTAACCTAAACATGATGGTGTTTTGCGGGAGACTTTTTCCTGAACAAGCAGCCCAGGATGGTCACCATGGGATAGATACTCAATAGGTGACGTTTAGACCTGAAGAATGAAAACGGCAACCATATTTTCCTGAGGAAATTAAATTGGATGCAACTTTAAACTATAAAATGTTTAACTTATCTTACAACATTTAATTAATGCAGACATGTCAAGGTGCTTTCCATCACCTCAGTACCTCAAGTACTGCAGTTTTGCTAATGTGTGTGTGTGTGTGTATATATATATATATATATTTAATCAGATGTGTTTTGGCATTTATTACATCAACTTGCACAAACTGGAAACTAAACTTCCTCAATGATAAAAGTACATTTTTACTGTTTGACTATCGTGTGTATGAAAGCAAAGCTACCTAAAAATCTTCATTTTTCTTGAGCAGCTATTGAACATGGCCTGGATATAATGAAAAATCTGCAATAAGCTTTTTGAATATGATGGACAGTAACACTCCTGGGATGTCTTCCTTTAATAACCTCCTCGACGGAGAAGATTAAGGATTCACAATCAGCCAAAGGATATTACATTGAGATCTGTATTGATGGGAAAAATATTGAAAAAAATGTGCTGCTCTTGGTGCTTAACACTGTTGAATATTACAGTATTCATGCAAAGAAACAAAGGCACTGATTCTTTAATCAATGCATTACTCGAACACTCATTAATTCACCTCTTTTTAAGGGATTAAGCTCCTGCTGGGCTTCTGCTAACTAGCTTTGTGCTGCAGGTGCTCTGCGGGCAATTTAATGAACTGAAGGAGAAATCAATTACGAGCTAAAGGAATAAAATGTCATGGTAAGTGCAGTTACAGGAGAGGGAGATGTCAAGAGATGATTTTTCAGCTCACAGTTTAAAGGGGGAGCATTAGCAGCGTGAAAATGAATGTTCAGATTCAGACTGGGACGTTAAACTGTCTGCTTTTCTTTCCAAGCTAAAGGTTTTCTTTTTTTAAATTTAGTTTAAAATTGCAGTGTTCATCTTGCTCACATTCTTAGACATTGTGAGTTCGGTTATCACAATGTTTTTAAGTACACTGTAATATTGGCATAGGCAAAAATGTGCCTTTTTTTCTGTTTTAAATAACTTTGAAATGGACACAGCAAACATACTAAATCTGGATGTTATTGTTTATCCAATTATAAGACTGTATGCAGTGTCTTGCAAAGTGTTCATGCTCTTTTGACCTTTTTCCATGTTAAAACCGCAAACTTTTTATTTATTGATTTATTTTTTTTAAATTAGGATTTTGCATATTTGACCAGGGATCTCAAACTCCAGTTCTGGAGAACCTGGTGTCTTTTAACTATTAGATGCATAACTGGAGAAGTGCATCTGAATCAAATTCTGCAATTGCCTCCTCAGCAGGCAGCCAGGTTCTACAGGATCCTGCTAATTACTTCACTATTTGAAGAAAATGCACAGCCAAAAGTTGAAGGGCACTGGCCACAAAGACCAACTTGAAACCTTTAATGCAAGATCAACTCAAAGTGAGGACAAGGATAAAACTCGGTGCAAGCAAAGAAAGAATCCAGTCACCCAAGTATAAATGTAGATGTTCGTTTACAATGTTTTTGTTTTTTTTAAAGCACACCAAACAAACATGACAAAGACCAAGAAACGCATCATGAAAGTGGTGAAGTTTAAAGAACTGTAAGGTTATAAAACAATATCCCAAGCCCTGGACATCTGCGACTGTTGAATCCATCATCTGAAAATGGAAGAGAATGACATGACTGCAAGCCTACCGAGGCATGTTCATTCCCCTAAAATTACAGGCTAGGAAAGGAGAGCATTCGTCCAAGAAGCGGCCAACGGGTCCAATGTACCAGCTGCGGTGATCTGGTTGGACTTCTACACCAACTCTAAACATCCAGCCAGAGCTACGAATGGAACGGAGTAGATCAAGGGGTATCTGTAGCCCGGTCCAGACACAATCCAATTAAAAGTCTGTGGCCACAGTTGAAAACTGGTGTTTTCAACAGAATATGTTTTACAGCCAAGTGTGGAAAACATTAATATTTACATATTTGTATCTGAATTCTTCCAAAGATTTACAAAGGTTTGCTGCAGCAACACCAGTAGAGGGCAGCATCAACACACTGTTTATTTACTGCTTAGGGTTCCTGCTGTTCAGTTTTTTGTTTTTTTTTTATTTCAAGAGTGGGACAAGGGAAAAAATAGACATCACACTACATACTGGAGATATGGACGCATCTTATTCTCCATCTGTGAGAGATGTAGCACTGAAAAGCTAATGTCAGCAAGAAGTGGAGTGGGCTCATTCAATACGTTTACCCGAATCGCCACACGCCGTTTGCTTAAGCTTCAGTCTCTTTGAAAAGGATTTTGTGGTTGCTGCCAAAAACTCCCAAGGTAGAGCGCGGATAAGCATTTATTCCACACGGTAATAAGAGTGGAATTCCAACTTTCCTGGAAAGCCGATTTTGAGCGGAAAGTTGTTTTGAGGATTACTGTAGAAGGTGTGATCACCCCCGACTCTGGCCTGTTTACAGTGGTTCAAAACAACTAAAATGGAGCTTCGTCACATCTGACTTGGTAAATTACACAACTTATCACCTTATTCCTAATGGGCTGATGGTGATGAACGGATACACGTCTACCATCCATCCTTTCATGCATGTATTTTTCCATCCATCCATCTCCATCCATCCATCCATCCTGTTTCACCCTTCCAAACATTTTGGTTGTCCTTGTGCTCATAAATAGAAAAGTTTGGATTGAAGCAGAAAAACAACACTTAGCCAAAGGGCTTCACAACTTGCCTCTCGCTTTCAAATTCAAATCATTCTTTCAAAAGCTGCATCATCAAATGGTTTCCAACAAAGTGGCCCTCGTTAGGAAGGCGTTATGTGGCAGAAAAGTAGGATATGAAATTCACAACCCAGACTTTTATGCTGTCATTACACCAAGAAGAAGAAGAAACTCCCAAAGTCTGCATTAAAAGCAGGTTTCTGAATGAATGACAGAGCGAGTTTGTTTGACATTAAATCTAATCATCACTTATACAAGCGAGCAGGGGCTTCCATTCCAAATGGAAATAGTGCAGTAATTACATGTTTTCTCTTAGGAATTGTCCACATATCAAACAACCCAATTTGAATGAGGAATCCAAATCATGCAAGTGTAATTAAGCATTGTGTAGCCTCATGCATAATGTAGCTCTTATTGACTACAATACCTGATAAACAAATAGTGTGGATGTGTAGGAGGAAATGTTTGTCTGCGCGGTGAAAGCCAGCTAATTTGCCTCGGTGCGGAACGGAGGAATCTCTCCCACCCGCTGCAAGCTGAACCTCGACCTTCCGCTCTGGTTGTGGTGGTGGTGGTGGTGGTGGCGGGGGGCGGGGGGGGGTTGGAAACAAAACAAGGGCTATTCTGACACCGTCAGTCTGAGTGGCAACTGCAGGTCAAAGGGGGTGAAGGGATGGTAAGGATGCAGGCTGTCCCACGCATGGCCACACAGAAGAGGCTGCCCCAGCTCACCGCCTTCGTTTTCTAGCACTGGGAGAAAAAATGACAGCAGACGATTGTGTCATGGCAACGTTTCTCAAAAAAAAGAAAAAGTAGAGCGATTTAGACTGATTGGATCAGAGCATCGAATGCTTATAAGCTGTCTTGAAGTTTCCCATAAAACAACTTCAGAAGGACTATTTTACTGCTAGACTTTAGTTGCACTGACAAGAGTTGTATGATCTTTTGAAGATATGTCACAGCTGGGTGGCAAAGTAAATTCACTGAACTGCAGCAGAAGCAGAAATCTAAATCAAATCCAGCCAGAACTGCCTGCTCAGCTTGATTCCAGATGAAAGGGATATTTTTGTAGTTTTTTGTATTTTTGCATGAATTATTCCTTTAATTTGTCTGCCAGTACTCAGGAAGTCAGCCCTTTTCCAGCTATGATGTCAGTGGACAGGATGTCAGATGACTGTTTTTGCACAAAATATAGGACAACTACTACACTGTGTGGAAAATTATGAAAAAAAATAATAGAAAAGGATAGAAAAAGACGACTTTGGAGAAATAGTTTTATCAGAAGTCATTCCTTGTTGCATTGTCCGTCCACGCATCCATCTATATACATTATATTTTAATATTTGGCACAAAGGGGCTGAGGTCTCTGAAAACAAGAATCTGAAAAGGTGTTTAAATCAACATGCAGCCCTTTTTAATAAATCGCTTCTATGCTTTTTATGTCCCCCATGACCAGCAGCAAAACATTCTCATCTTAAACAAAGTTACTGGAAGCTGAGAACATTCCCCATCTTTCTTCTTCTGTTTCTGTCCAACATCATCAACGGCTCTCTGTGGTCTTTTTTTTTTGCATCTTTTTTTCCGTCTTTCTACTGTTGGACAAGAGGAACAGATGGGGTTAAACCCAGGGGGTGGTGGTTTGCTGACAGGGTGAAGGATGCCCCAGGTTGAGATGGAAGGAATCCAGGTTTGCCAAATGTGGCTTCATTGTCTTATGTCTAATATTTAATCATCTCCTTTAATCTTTGATATTCGTGAGACTAAATAACATGAATGCACATTAGAAATGACCCCCCCACCCCAAAAATAAAAAATAAAAAAATATATATATATATATTTTGCTAAATAAAACAAATCTAATTTGCAATAATCTCTGTATTTAAAAGCTGTTCTTTTGTCAGGTAACTAGACATCAGTAAGTGCCACTGCCGACAACTTCAGCAGACTGTTTTAAAAGAACTATGCAATATTTCAATATTTTATGCTTCTTACGTTGATGGAAACATGTATGTTGGTGTTGCACTTAAATGCACAAACCTAAAAAATAAAAAATAAAAAAATCTCAAAGAGTTGCCACAATTTTAAAGGTACAAGTCAAAGTCCGATGTGAGCCTCTGGACTAGAGTCAGTGGAAAAGGGGGAAAAAATGACTCTGACCAACAGAAAATACAATTGGCACCTGTAGTTGAGGGGGAGTTTGCAGTCAACAAAACACAATTAATGAAAAATTGTGGTTACAAGCACGAATAAAAGTGCTTGTAACTGAGGACAGTTTTAACACCACATACACCCTGATCATAGATGAAAACGGTCGAAACCATCTTGTCACAAGTGCAGAAGCTAGTAGCTACAGTTGTCCTTCTCTGCTCTCTTGGGGCTACAGACAATCATTACCAAAGAAAGTGAAAAGGAATTCCTGGACTGGCTGCTTTTCAAAATGCCTGTTAGTGGCCTCTTTCAGTTGACTCATTCATGCATATTTGAGAAATCATTGAATTATTCACACAATGTACAAAATTCAAGGGACATGAGTACTTTTGCCATGCAAGGTATCCGAGTTCCTCTTCTGAGGTAGAGTCTGACTATCTCCACCTTTTTTTTTTTTCTTTTTTGGCAGATATTTGGAGGACTTCACTCTGACTCCAGCCGCTTCACGCTCGACTGTGAACTGCTCCACTACACGCTAAAGGTCACGGCCTGAAGACATGAATTTATCTCCGAAAAGCACAGGTGAAAGCAAAACCACGTTTCAAACATGAAAATATTATGTAGGTACAAGATACTGATGGAAAAACTGAATGGCATTTATAATGCCTGTTTAATCACACTTGCAACATCAAAGATAATGCTTTGGTTTTTGAATGACAAATTTGCAGTGTGCATTAGTGCGCCGCCGTTATTCAGTCTTGCCGAAATACTTTGGAATCCTTCTTCCTGGGCCCACTCGCCCCCTAATGAGGCCCATGTCCACTCAGAGTAGCAACCCCCTTTCAAATATCCACACAGGACAGTCAGTGAGTCCCAGGCTAAACCTCAAACATCCCATTCAGACGTAATTGTCTCAACAAAAAAGAAAAAAAGAAAAGTCACAAATGTCCTGACTCCTTTCTATTCTTTGATGCATGATGAAATCCTACTGCAACAAGATGTTTTCATTTCGGTTTTGTCAAAAAGTGTTGCTTTCAAATGATTTGCTAAAATCTTCCTTCCTTCCTGTATTGTGCGCTCCTTTCTTAAACATAAGCCTCCCGTGTTCATGACAGATGCATTTCCAGGCACTTTCTCGCTAACCACACAAACAGCAGGATGGTTGTTTAGCAGTTCTGCAGCTGAAACCTATTTGAAAACAGACCTCAGAGTACTTCTCCTCCAAACAGCTGCCGTCACTCGTGAGCGTCAGCTGAGGAATGTTTCTCATATGTCAGTGTCAGAAAGATTATATTATGTTACAACCTCTGGCTGTATTTTTTATTTTTTTTTTTAGTAACAATTTTTTTTAAGTACCAAACAGTGCATCAGTAAAATAAATATTGCATGCTTTTTCGCCTTGAAGGAAGCGGTATGTATTCTAAGCCATGCTCCGAGGAAGTGCGGTGTGTCAACCAGGAGAGAATTATGTCTGCAGAGGAGAAGCTCTCTTGCTCTTAATGTGCATTTTGGAATACTCAATAGGCAAGAATGTTGCTCTGAGCTCCGAGTTTGGGCTTTGGCTGCCTCCCATGTAGGTCACACCTTATTATGGCAGCTTCAAAACTTTTCAGCGTGACTCTGTTTAGAAAACGAGAAGAAGAAGTAGTCTCCAGTGTGCGCCACGGATTTAAACGCCACTGTTTCGCCTCCTCTTTCTGGAGTGCTTTGTTTGATCTAAATGAGAATTTGGAGAAAGTGGAGCAGCCTGTGAAGGAGCCTGTGAGAAATGGGGACTGACGTTGCCACCTCATCACCCTGAAATTGCGTAGAGTAGTTGTTGCCAGTGTCTTTGTTTGGAGATTAATGTTGCGTCAGTCACATTCTTTGTAAGGAGAGAGGGGGGGGGGACAGCAGCCAAACTGCGCGCTGAAATCTAGCTACATCAAAAAAAAAAAAAAAAAGAACACCCATTCTGACGAGGAGGAAAAATAGCAGAGCTGCATTTGGAGGGAACCGTAAATTTATCTGACATGCGTGGTCTCCCGCTGTTATGAGATATTGATATTGTGCCAGTCAAAGCTTGCCATTTGTGGCATCATCAACCTCTGTGTTGTAACTTCATATGTAGGTGGAACACTACAGAGCTCTTTTTATGTGTGTGAGGCGATGTGCACACACCGAATTAGGAGGCCCCTCTTTCTCTTTTCTCTCTCTCTAGTTTTTTTTTTTTTTCCTTTCTGCGGGCTTTGCTCAGGGGCATGACACATTTCTGAGGGGCTTTGGATACACTGGCCTGATAATTCCTTCAATTATTAAATGGTTGGCTGGCAGATGAAGTGAGCCCATGAATAAAGCAAATTGTGAGCATACAATCTCTGACAACACAAACACACAATTATTACTCATTTTCTCTGCTAGTCCTTGAAGATATGTGACAGTTTGGGGAGATAATACACTCACAGCAGTCACAATCGTGTACAGCAGTCCCTGTGTAAGTTTTTGGGTTGCTGAAGGAATGTTTTCCGCATGAAATATGTATCATGCATCAAAACAGGACCAAATTATTCTTTTGAGGTTAATAGATTTGAACTTTTCCACATTTTGCCACGTTACAAATACAGCAACTTTTAATACAGCAGATAAGATCTAAACCGAATGCTGTGATCAACGTGGGAAAATGTTTGGGAGAATGCTGCGAGCCGTCCATCTTTATAGGAGAGGATGGTGGCGGCAGCATCATGCCGTGGGGATTCTATGAGGACAGTACATCAAAGAAACCAGATGAAGGCTGAGATATCATTGAGATTTCAATGACCCTATATATTCAGTCACAGCAACATCACTATTGGCCCTGTCAAAGTCTGGACTCGTGTTACTTTTTTTATTTTTACAAATATATTTTCTCTCTATTTGACAGCATTGGTGTGGGGGGGGAAATGAAGGCTGCAGGACTGAAACTAGCCCTCTTCTCTGCTTGTGACTGATATGATTCTGCAGTGATTTATATAACCAGCTGCACATAATATTTTTATTTAAAGATGGGGGGAGTGAATGATCGCTTTCTGTTCTCTTTGTTCCGGAGGGTTTCTTGAAACAATTGTAAGTTGGCCCCAAATTTGAGGCCTCTAGGGATGAAGGAGTTTTAAAGTGCCACAGCTGAAACTTTGGAGATGCTCTGACGTAAATGTCTACACTTGCCCAGTTTCGCCTCCTCTGAAACATCAAAAATATTTGGACTCAAAATCACCTCCATGCGAAATGTAGGAGTCGGGGGTCGGAGAACCAGCGAAACTCTTAAGACGTGAGCTCCGCCGCACCACAGCTTTGCACTGTGGGTTCTTTCGTTCACATTCTGCACACGAGCTTGTGAAATCAGCCGGAGGCTTTCTGAAAGTGTGCGTCAGATTACAGCTCGTTTCTTCTGGCGTTACTCAAAAAAAAGAAGAAGAAGAAGAAGAAGAAAAAAAAAAGAGAATACCTTCATTGACACCCCTCTCCAACTGTTCTAACTTACCGCAGTCAAGTGCAGAACAAAAGCACAGGAAGTGGAGCTGTGCGCCAACACTAATGAAGTTGTAGGTCTTGTTCCTCGCCGCGCTCCGCTGAAGAAACAAAGCTAATCACGCTCAGAGCAGCCCCAGACTGCTACAACAGAGGGACCAGGTGCTTGTTCTTTTTTTTTTTTTTTCTTTTTCCCATACCTCCTTTTTTTCTTCTTTCACAGAGCACCTGCCTATAACCATCTGCACCTGCTGTCTGTATTAAGGCAAGAGTGCAGCACACCTCACGCTCCCTGCATGTACTGTGAGATGCTGGAGATCCCTCCGATTATGTCTTAAAGATATACCACGCATGCATATCTTTTTTGAATCTGTCAGTGAGGGGGAAACAAAAAAAAAAGGGGTGGAAACTGCTTTAGCTCTGCCCCATGTTTGTTGCCCCGACATAAAATTGAACAGAAAAACAGAGATGATGTGCATGGCGAGATAGAAGCAGCAGTGACTGCTGGCAAAACTGTCAAGCAGCTTCAGATAAGTGTTGCATGAAGGGAGCACTGCCCAGCATTTAAAAGAAATAAAAAATGCTGTTCATCCTGCAAGCATGCAGTTCTTGCAGGATGATTTTAATCTCCACAGCGAGAAACCCATGAAGCATTTCGTTCACAAAGAGGTCAAGGACAAGCCGATCACCACGCCCGCCTCCTGAAACGAAGCTTTTGAGAAACAAGGAGAGGAGATTTCATAACTGAGAACTCGGTCCTGCCGAATCTGCTCTGAAAGTCTCCTTTAGTTTTTGTTGGGTCATTTTTAACACTTTCCATTGATTGTGGAAAATTCTTTTAAAAAACTTTTTCAATGGATATTGTAAAAACGCCAGTCAGTTTTCATCCGAAACCTTCAGCTGCTTCCAAAAAGACACACACGAACAGAAATTGTATTTTGTTATTATTATTATTATTATTATTATTTTTTATTTTATTTTTTTAAGAACATTTGCTAAGTAGAGTGAGATTATATTGTCATATACAGGATGTTGGTCTGTTAGTCCATCATTCTTTCATCCTGATTTCATATACTGTATCTCTTCACTTTGATGGGGCTGGAATGGCCAACTGTGGAACAACACTGACCTCCCCCTCCTCCTTCTCCAGAGGATTATGCTTAGTTCATAAAGAGAGAGAGAGTTATACTTTTCAGTCAATCAAGACATAAATATCAATAAATGTAACAAAAAACATATATGTGTTTGTTTTATGTTTATTGTTTGCTTCACCCAAAAATTTCTACTGGTCTGGCCACCCTTATTTATGTTTTCTGGATCTTTTATCTGACTCTGAATCAAACAGTAAATAGACTGAAATATTCATAGCAGTGAAAAAAATTCAGTTGCCTTTAGAGATTATTGATTATAGTAATCTATGGTATCTATCTATTAACAACGATAGATCATTGCTTTAAATTGAGTATCATTGGTGTTTCTGACGCTGTGTATGTGACGTTACAGGTTATTAAAATTAGTAAAAAGAAGATGGATCACGGGCAAATTTTTCTTCTCATGTTGCAAAACCTGGCCTTCTTTTAGCAAGAGTGTGTACAATGGCTTTATATTCTCTGTAAGCAAGAGTTTCATGGGGGTGGCTGTGGTTCAATAGGAAGAGTAGATGTCTGGCAGTCGGAAAGTCATGGTTTTCATTCCTGCTTTCTCCCTTGCCAAATGTCAATTCGCCCCTGGGCAAGGCACTTAACCTCAAGTCACCAAGCGTCAGTAAGACTGGGAGAGAGCTAACGTCAGTCCATTTGATGAAAGAGTTTCAGGCCTGTTTGAATGTGTTTCCAAGGTTGTTTTTGGACAGATGCAAGGAGGAGAAAGCACATCAGAGAAAAGGCAGCCCCGAGTGTAAAGAAAAACTACGACTGACCTGTAGGGCACCTTTAGGTCTTACACATCAGGATGGTCAATCAGCTGCAAAAAGTAAAGAACCTTGTTAGCGTTTAAAACGTTTTGCACTGTGTTGTAGAAACTTCTTTTTGTCTGGCATTTTGTTTTAGACTGAAAAACTAGTTATTTGAGGTTCCAAAATAGGCAGGAAAACAAAAAAAAGGATCATGCATTCTTTTTTTTTTTTTTTTTTACAAAATCTAAATAAAGACGAGATGCGCATCACCTTGAAATTGCATCAGTTTCTTTGATGAGTAAGGAATAAAAAAAAAAAAACTGCACCGCCAGGGAGGGCAAGAAAAAAAACAAAAGAAAATGTCAAGATGGGTTCTGCAAGGTGTGCAAGCTCTCAGGTCTATCCACCTGAGCCACTGTCTACATTTACAGTGCCAGCCTCTGTTCAACCAGATAAACAAATGCAAGACGGATTTCTCTTTGTTAAACCTGTGTTGACCGCTGCATAATAATGAAGGCTGGTGCTGCCAGAGCTCGTAACCAGCCAGTAATGATCCTCCTGTCTGAGTGGACAATAGGACAAAAAAAAATGTATTCACAACATATTCAGATCCCTCTGCTGCTCCGTTGATTCCTCCTGAACCCGGACTGTCTCAGCTTTGGCTTGAAAACGCTGAAGCCCACTCAGTGCGCATAATTATCCTTGAATGTATTCAGATCTAAGTTATAGCCCAGGGCATCATTCTTATCATTCCTTTCATTTTGGTAATGACTGAGTCAGTTTGCATTGGAGTCTGTTTGCTTGTTTGAAAAGACAGAGTGTTAGAAGTAAACTGCAGCAGTGGGGGGGAGATGTGGGGGGGATGAATAAATCTTAGCTGGGCTTAAATCTCCATGACATTCAGAACGGCACTAGTCGAGGTTCTGCTTCTTCGGACCAACACCAAGAGCAACCTCTTCTCTTTAGAAGACAAAAAAATAAATAAATTAAACAGCACCTCTTTAATATTCTTATCTTTAAAAAAAAAAAGAAAAAAAATTCTGCTATTCTCCGAGGACTCTGCCTAATTATGCATGGAGATTTCTGACGGCTGTGGGGGGAAGGAGGTAAGAAAGAGGCTGGCTACCGGCAGACTTTGTGTGACATGAGTTCACAGCCGAAGGCAGCCACGGGCTTTGATACCTGGCAGCTGGATCTCCCTGGTCGTGATTAAAAATTACTTTCCGAATGCCATGCATCATTACGGACGAAAAATTGGCCAGATCGCAAGGTTACCGTGATAATGAGGTGAGGATGACAAAGTTAAAGTGCTGTTGCGGATCCTAATGCGACGCATATTTACCAGTTGGCTTGGAAAGAGGAAGGAGAACGACCGCTTCTCATTTTCTGAAGGGCGACTCCTTCCAGAGGTCATGTAACAAACACGATAATGTTTATACCTTCTGTATGTAAAATTCCCAAATTCAGAGATGGTTTAAATGTACCCGCCCTGGGCTGAGTGTGTCAGTGGTTTTTTTTCTTTCCACGTTTTCGCATGCATTCTGTCCATATCTTTATGTTTACCCCTTTCTGCATCCTGTGTTCTTCTTTCAGGTACTTCCTGATTTATTTCAAAAGTTTCTTATCAAGAGGTTTTTTTTTGTTTTTGTTTTTTAGATGTTTTTGCTTCCTCCCTTTGTGTGTGTTCTTGGCATTCGGATTGTCTGTGACATGAAGCATAAATCAGACACTTCTTTTTTTTTTCTGTAGCTTTTGTACCACAGACGCAGGGTTTTAATTTTGTGTTGCACTTTATGATGTTCTGTACTCGCGCTTGGGTTTCTCCTCTCTATCATCTCTTGTAAAAGTTATCTGAGGAAGTATGGCAAGCTAAGGAAGTGTGAAGACATGATAAAGTATTTATTAATTGGAGTGGTGGTAAAAAAACAACAACAAAAAAAAAAACGGCTCTTTTAATTGTAAAGGTTACAGACTTAACAACCGAAAATGTGTTTCATGCCCAGACACATAATTAGCTCGCTGAATTTTCTTTTTCTTTGAGAGAAGTAAACAGGAGGTGATTTAGTCTGTAATGAGACTTGCGCTGTCTGATCTGACGCTGACCAGGCGTTTCCACATTCTCGGAGAGCAGAGTCTGTTTTTATAGCCGCTGCCCTTCTGCTGCTTCCACTGCTGCTCCTTCAAATGACAGACAGTCTGATTTAGTTTTTATTACTGAATCTTACAGTGGTAATGAAGTTGGGACCGTTATGTTTCTCTCATTACCTTTTCATTAAAGATATGACTGGAAAATGAGGTTGCCATGGCGATGGCTCCACGAAGACTCCAAGCTAAATGCAGAGCAGCATTGTTTACTCCTTTGCCAAGACAACTGTCTTCAATAGGAGGCAAAGTGTTTTCTTCTTCTTCTTTTTTGTTTTTAACAGCTACTCCATCTTTGTTCCGCCTTTCTTTTATGGATCAAACAATGGCCTGATGCAAATAGAACAGAACATTCTTCAGTGGTGGTGTTTGTTAATGCTAAGAGTTCCATTAGCTTGCTCATTTCTCCAAAAGTGATAAATGATGCCACTCTGTGGAGTGAGGGGAGAGGGGGTTGGGGTGGGGGGGAGGTGATTCACAGGCTCTAAGCAGTAATTTAGACAGAGGACATTTTGAGAAAATGGTATTGAGCCATTTTGTCTAAATGACAGTTCGGCTTAATATCCACAGAAACAGCTGCTGCTGCTGCTGGTGTTGAGTATTACCTGGAAAACACACAAATATATTTGCGGAGAACATCATCGAAATGTTCCTCACATTCCAGGCATGCAACAACTGAGGAACACAAAAAAAAATATATATATATTTTGTCATTTTGGAAGCGACAACACAATTGTTATTAGCTGTGACATTGTCACAGAGGACGACAAAAATGACAACAGCACGGCTGTAGCTGAATCTCTCCTCACAGGGTTTGCGACGGCAAGTCATCTCACTTCTCGTCCTTGCAGAACCGAGCCGGAACCAGACGATGCCGCTGGAGGGAAGAAACGCAGGTCTTTTTTGATGCTAAATTAAGTTGAGGTGTTGTAAACGGTTGCAAAACAAACAAAAAAAAACGGGGAAAAAACAATTACATAAAAATTATTTGTCATTTACCAGTCGCAATCGCAAATCTGAAGGAGAAAAACGCGGGAATTATGGGAACAGTGATGATCTCCTTCTCAAAAAAAAGAAAAAAAAAAAGCTCAGGACAGCTTGTGAGTGGGATTGATACCTACTGAGGCTACATGGCCACTACAGTGGACCCTCAGGCCCTCAGATCCTTGGTTCGGTATTCACTTTGAATTATTTACAGAAAATTCTCCTATTTGCAGATTTTTTTTTTTCTAAAATATTCAATAGCAAATGCAGCTTGAGATGCTAAAATACCTTTGCATAATGCTACTTGACATGCTAGCGGCTGGCAATTGCAAAGCAGCCAATCCAGGAGTGCCTTTTATTTTCCTTGGCGCTGATTAACTGAACCCAGAAGAACAGACTGTAGCCCTTAGCTTCTGTGATAGTGGTAAGACAGTTTCCACTGTGCGTCTTTTATGCTGTATTTTGTGTTTGAACTATTAAAATAAGCAGTTATAAGTGTCTTTAGTGGAAGTCTCAAGCTTTTCGCCTGGAGCTCCAGTCCCTTGACCCCCATAAATACCCGAAGTCCACTACTCTAGCAATTAGTCATATTCTGTGGTTGTATATAGGATGGCGAGCTTTATGAATCATTATGAATCAAAAATGATTTAGACACATAAACAGAAGCGACTTAATGCTGGGGGTTATTTTAAAGCATAAGACTACATAATTTTCAATGATGAGCCCATCTAGAGCCCATCTATCAATGTGGATATCCTTAGGGAAACATGACTCATGACTTTAAGTATCCCAACTCATCATGCTATCTAAGAGCAAGGTAAATAAACAGAGGTTAAGGAAAGATCTGCAGCCTTTCCCCCTAATTTATCCACGGTGTTTTCAAAACCATTAGCTCTGTCATGCTTCTTGTATTTTTCATGTCTGCTGGCTGGTTTTCTACCCCGAGTTCAGGGATTTGTCCAGGATGCTGCTCATCGATTTTACTCCACTGGGCTTTAGTTAACTCTCCGCTAGCTTTTAATTGCTTCTCTTGACTGTTAACAGCGGCACTTGACTCTTAAGGGAAGAGAACAAAGTTTCTGATGAAATGTTATGTTGTAAGATTGTTGGCTGATTTTAAAACATGCAGGGTGGCACCTCATTGTGTGATAGTGTTACAAACTCTAAACATGCCGGCTGGGAATTACCCTATTGTTGTTAGACTTTGATATAGTATCAATGAAGCAGTTATGGTTCAGTATGGTTCGTTTTAGAGAAATGTCATTCAGTGTCACTTTACTTGTTGCAAAGAAGAATATGTATATATAAAGGACAAAGCAGTGTTTCAGATGTTTTTTTAGAGTTTCCCATTCTATTATTTCCAAGATTTCAAAGAGATAAAAAAATCTTTCCATAGAAGGGAATGCAAAAAAAATTTTTTTGATTATGGATATATATAAAAAAAACAATATATTTAGTACACAAAGATGTTGTTAATTAGAAGCAGCAGAAGTAACATCAATTCTTATAAATGAATATTGGTACCAGCTTCTCCAATCTCTAATTATTCAGAAAATGAGTAATGAGAAGATGAAAAAGAAGAGAAACAAACATTTCTCGTATTGTTTGTGTCATTGCCATGGGAGGAAATACAACTTTGGCGCAATTAACAGAGAAAGAAACTGAAGGCTAGTTAAAACCTAACTATGTTGCAACAACAATACTATGGCATGGCTAATTGACGACATGGCTTCACAAACTTCTGATTAAGTTCATTTGTGGAGCTTCACAAGTGTGGTTCATCCGTAGGTTCAATTTTCAAGATGCCTGAAGGTTCCACATTCAACTGCTGAAACAATTATAAGCAAGTAGAAACACCATGTTAATGTACAGTGAGCATACTGTACATTAGGAGCTCCGAATATGAACCCTTTTTTGTTGTTAATATCCAAATTAATCCCCCCCGACTGGGTGAGGATGAGAAATCTATTAGCCACTCAGAGAACAAGCAGCTATCACTCCATAAACGGCGTTAAAGGTCAGATTACAGTTTTAAAATGTACTCAGGGGCAAAAAACGTAATAATCAGAGACATGTTATTGTTTCAAATGGATGAGAAAGTGGAAACACTTGCAGGCCCAAGAACACCTTGTAACACCTTGTCAGCTATGAGGTGCTGGTATGACAGCATCATGTTCTGGGAGTGCTTGGCTGCAGGATGGACATAACAAAAATGTGGCATAATGAGATAAGGACATTTTGTGGAAATACTGAAGGTAATTCTCAAGACATTGCCTAAAACCCAACTCTGTTTTACTAGTTCTGCCAATAAGAGTGGGCCAAAGTTCCAGCAAACTATTGAGGGTATGTGTATTTTGAATACTTTCTAATATTACTATAGTGTAAGGATGGGGCTTCCTTACATGATTTAGACAGCATTTCATCAGCTCCAACAATAAATTCGGTTGTATTTGTGCAGTTATTATCTTAAGCACTTGAACATCTAATTGAAATTTTTGGTAGTCCTCATATGCAAGACTGGCGTTTAAAGTTATGCACTCACAATTACGCAGATAATAAATCAAACATTTCAGACATTTCCTCTTTTTATCAGACATCCAATATGGATGCATGGGTCTCACTCACTATTTATGAATCTTATATGTCTCTGTCACATTTTGGTGGAAACTCATCTGAACATCTATACGGAAAACAATTTGTAAAACACAGACGGCAAATCAAGCAGAGGAGTAGGGTAGAAGCACCTTATTTGAAAAATTGAGACATATCTTCCAAATAGAGTGTCGGTGCACATAATGAACTGAATACTATCAGAGATGGTGATGCTTCGAAGAAAGTGGCATGAAAAGTCAGCTTATGAGAAAGAACTAAGTTTGGCATTTCCAGGAGTTAAGCATTTATTTCAGATGAGTCAATATTTAGATTAAAAAAAAAAAAACATTTGTAATTGAGATTATAAATGTCATCAGATATTGACAGAAGCATTGGAATGCTGCTCTGAGGGCTTCATAAAAGCAATCAAGCAAAACTTCAATATTTCTGCTAAGTGCTGCTTCCTATTATGATTTAAATGCATTTTAAAGGTCTTTAATTTGCATCCCGAGGTTCTTTTAATTTAATTGACGGCGCAGACGCAGGAATGATACGTTTATTGACAAGAAAGTGGAGAGAGGAGAAGCTGTCGGCTGGAGGAATAGTTTTATTTTTATACGCACCTCGAGTGAATCGAGCTGATAAAACATCCACACAAAACAAAGCTCCCCTCACAGCAGCAAGTGTATTGTTAAAGAAAACACAAGGAGCCATGAAATGATATTTTCTAATGAAGCTTGGAGGTTATACATCGACAGTATGGCGCAATGTGTTCGTCTGCTTTTGGCTGTGTGTCCACATGTTTATTTAGCAGTAATTCATGTGCTCCCAGTCAATAATAGAACATGAGGACAAACCGAACGAGCTGCTTTGCAGACTTGGCTCAGAGTGGAAATGACAATGGTGTCGCATGAAACAGATTGGATTTGAGTTTTGGACGGCGAGCCGTTTATTTCCTGAGGATGGTGGAAAAAGTAGGTTGCAGTGCTGGGGGTCACCGTGCTAAGCCCTTAAGGCAATGGCAAAAAAAAAAAAAGAAAGAAATATGGGCCACTCTTACACACACACACACACACAGACACCATTGAACAAACATGTACACATTTTCTTCTTGTACTTTTGAGCTCTTTCTTTTTTATTTTATTTTCAATTATCGAGTAAGGCTAGCGGCTCAGTGGTCTACATTACAAACACAAGAGGGTGGCAGACAAAGTCCATTTGTTAAGATTTCAGTCTCTGAAGCCTATTGTGAGAATAATCAATTCATGAGTGCGTTGGCAAAATGCACCTTATGAATTCCCACTTTTAGGCCTCCAGCATTATCTGCACAAAATGGTATCTTTAGGCCAATCTGCTTTATGTATCATTAAAGAGTTGGAGGTAATAACCTGTGAAAAATGTCATTGCTCAATTCGGTGTTTTAATTGTCACACCAAGCCTTGACCAGGCTGAGCAGCATGTGACCCCCCCCTCACCACTGGGACTGTATCTGATTTCATTATTAGCCCCAGTTTGACTGGCTTAGCCTCCAGATGTACCATGTACACCTTTACCCCCTTGGGTGGCTCAAGTTAATTACTTCAGCCCATAATGCCAGAGATACCACTTAATAAGCACGGTGTGGTGCAAATTATGATGCTTGGATTACAGGCTGCATTCTTTCAGGATGAAAACCTAGTTCAGCATTGATTTTTCAAACTAACTGATGATGGCAACTAAGATCCAGAGGCAAGTGATCTAACACTGATGCAACATTATTTATGCTTCTTTGTACATCTGATAAATACACATTTCTCAGTTTGCTTGTACACTTAAATGAAGAATACCTTGTTGAAAATGCATTGCTTCCCAATAGTATTCACACCCTTCTTGACCACTAACTTTTTTTTTTTTTTTGGAAGGGTAAGGTGGGCGATTTCATTAGCTAGACGAACACAACATAGTCACAGGGAAATGATATGTGGGTTTCAAAATATTTAATAATGTAAAATAAAAAAGTGAGTTAATTGTGTGCCATTTTGTTGTCTGGAAACCAAATTATATCCAGCAAATTGACTCCACACGTCAAAAAAAGAAAATTCCTGTGTTTTTTTGTTTAGTTTTGTTTTTTGCTCCGCTTTGGCTCCCCGTGTTCTCCTTGGTGTCTTTTGTAAGTTTTTAGTTCTTCATTGTTTTTCAGTAAATCTACTGCTGCATGTGGGTCCATGATGACAAAGAATTCATTTTTTAATCTTTAAATTCTAACTTTGACTGTCAAATTCTGGTGAAAAATGTTGGAATTCTCACTTTAATTTCAGAACATTTGCATACACAACCACTGATCCACATGATCATTGTTGACGGAATATCGTCTTACACAATATTAGCTACCACAAACTAATGTCGTGAAAGTTACTACATGATGTTGGTGGTTACAATGTCTAAAAAAAAAAAAACTACAAATGTCTCATAATGTCAGTCTCAAAGTATGTAAATGTGTCAGCTCTGAGCTACACAGTTATCACCAAGGTGCAAAATTGGTATGCAACAGTCAGAACTTACTACCTATAAATCAAATCCAAGTTCATAACTGTGTCATGGAAGCTGGCTACTCCCAGGTTTCCATCTCCATTAAAGTCAGAATCTGAGGAAAAAAAAGTCACATTTCTGAGATTAACGTCAGAATTCTGGGATTAAAGTCAGAAATCTAAGATTAAAGGAAGAAATTCTTCTTTTTTTCTTTTCCAGGGGCCCTAATCCTCTAGTGTATGTAAAAGCTCTGCAAGAACAGAGAAGCTAGTTCTCTCTGACAGAGCTCCAAGAACAAGATCAAAGTTCTTGCTGGTAAAGGAATTTCATACTTCATAAAACTTAAAGTGCAGAACTCCCAGGGTGTCTCCATAGGCCTCTCCCACTGCAGCACACCCATTTCATATTTCCCGACACCACGGGAATAAAAAAAGTTCTGCCCAGAATATGCATCAAGAGCATTCCGCAAAAACTCTCAGGTCAGAGCTGCAAAATCATAATGTTGTCATTTTATTATTGCTGCAATTGGAGATTTTAAAAAAAAGAGAGGGAGAAGAGATGGTGTGTGTAATTTAACCTCTGTAATGAATACATATGTGAGAACCTCATAGGCTTGTTGTAAAACTTCAGTAAACAAAGAGTTGGCACATTGCACGGATCACTGTCAAATCATATGCCATATTCAATATTATCTAAAAAATAAAATAAAATAAAATGAAAAAGGACACAAGCCATTCAGTAACCACTCACCCGGTTCACATCCAGTAATCTCTCCTCCCTGTATTTAGACTTCCAGGCTCTCTGTTAGTCATTATCTGTAACACTCTATGACTCTCACCCAGTGTGGTCCTTGTCATTTCCTCCCCCTCCTTCTGTACTTCCTCCTTTTTGTAAGTCTGCATATTTGATTACTAAATCACTTTTAACAGATGGATGCGGCCTTCTTCGTCCCGATGCTTCGGTCTGATTTCTCCACGAAACATGACACAACACATTTTCAATTTTATTTCTAAAAAAATTAAAAATACAAAATTGTAGGAAGCAGATTGTTTGTCTCACTTCACAATAATGCACTAAGTTGTGTATGATTACAATGAATCACATAAAGGAAACTCAGGAAACTGCATTAAATTACTTTAGAGTTTGTGACTGGAATTGATTGAAAGTTTATAATGCATATACAGTATATATGCTTGACTTCTTTTCTGCCAGAGCTGCTTTAGCTACGATAAATACATAACTAAATATAATATGTAGAAAATTCCCTTCTTTTTTTCTTTTTTACAAATCATCACTGAGAAACCACTACGTTGCCACGTTAAACCACCATCATTAACACTGCTGTTATAAGAGTGTTTTAGGTGCTTTAGTGTGATCCCTATTTCTCGGAGCAATCTGACACCGTCTCATTGTTAGCTGCACAAAATTACATAGTTCACCAGCGTGCAGAGGAGCCAGGCCATTTTATGGTGATTAGATGCTTCTGGGGCGGTAGGTTTGTGACTACACGTGTGGTTTGGCAGTTAGAGGGAAAAAACTTGAGACAATGCTTCCCTTCATGAGCGCACACTGTATGGAGGCCCTCCCACACAGCCTTTGTTAAGCCTTCTCTCTTGAGTTGGCACTTCAGCCTCTCTGAGCCCCGTTGACTCCCACTGGATGCTCTCCGCCGTGTTTTCTGGGTGAAATATATAAGTGAGCTTCTTTAAATGCTGCACAACATCCATAACCATTTCTTTTCCATATTCCCCTTTCTCTCGGTAAACTGCAGCCAATACAGTTTAATCCCATTTGGTAGGCAACTTAAAGTTATCCAATTTCACAGATTACAGGACTTGAACAGTTTTCACTTGGCTTGACTTTTTTTTTTTAAGCTATATTTATATGTACACAGAGAGGCTCGTTACGTGATCAAACCTTCGTTTTGTCTTTGAAATATTTACATGTAACAGGCATAACGTGACTTTTTGTTGCACTTTTCCTTGTAGTCCTGTGAGAAACCATAATTCAAACAATTTCATTAAAAGCACCTATTGAAGCATATTATTTTAAAATCAAAGCGCAAATAGTGCAGCATACAAGAATAACTTAAGAAAATGAAAAAAATGCGGGGGGGAAAAAAGGGGCGAAAAAGCTCACATCTGGCAAAATGGATCGGCCTGTTTGAAAACTGGTAGTGTTTTTAATTTATTGACTGCATTAGTCAGCTTCACTCCAGCCAAGCTTGCTGTTGTCTCATTGGCAGGAGGAAAAGTTATTAATGGTACAATAACAAGTGGCAAGCCTGGGCACATTATGATTTATTTTTCACTTTCTCGGATTATTTAATGACTTTCCCTGAAACGAAAGGCTGCCTGTTATTTCTCAGCTTTTTTTAATAGAACGGTTGAGATGGAGGTAGGATGAAAATGATGCTCTATTGGGTAGATGGCATTTTATATTAACATGTAAAAAGCTTCATAACCAGAAAATTGCATTAAGGGGTGTGTTTGTATGAGACTTAAACATTAAATCGTTGTTTTTTTTGGGGGGCGGGATTTTTGAAAAAACCTACAGGGTTAATAAATGTTGCATAAATAATGCATTTTTACCTATTCATCCTTTAATCTCATCATATTTGTGGACTATGAAGAATGTTGACCCTTTTATCTTCCTCTACTTTGTATAAAAAATGAAAAATGTTAAAGGGGTCATTATTAAATTCAAACTGGAGGAAGCTCTGCAGGAGATTTTGCCGATGACCTGCTGCTCACAAACTTGTTGTTGTTCCTGCAGTATTTATAGAGGCCAACTCTGCAGCCTGTGCTCTTAATCACAATTACCACAAGTATGGCCTTATGATGATTCATGTGTTTTACAAAGCAGTGAGGTGGTTGGCTGAGAAAGGTTAAGCTACAGGCCAAATGGGTCGATGGTGGGGTTAAAACAGAGCGACTTACTGCTCTGTGTGTTGTTCCCTTCATGTTTTCTTGAAAATTGAATAAACTGAATCAAAACAAAATCCAAGATTTGCTCTTCTTCAGGTTTCTACCTTCAACAGCATAAAGTGAATTACCTCCCTGTCATTTCCTCGCACAGTTTCCATGCAAAAGTTTGCATCGTTATCACAAAACAAATCGCACAGACTTGAAATTGACAGTCCTTTTAAGACGAGCGCTTCATTGATTTCTGGATGGAGGCTCCGTTTGCTTCCTTAACAAGGAAGAGAAGGTGGGTTTGCTCCCTGAAAACACGCGCAGCACAGCTCATTGCGACTGCGTCGTGTTATCGGCTTCAGTCTGCAGCTGACATGCAGCACAGCCTTGACAGTAGGAAAAGAATTTGACTCACATTTCGCATGTAAAGCGAGCGTGTTCTTCCTGTTTTTTAGTCGTGTTGGAAATAGCAGAGCAGCAGCTTTTCCAGGAGGATCCGGCACGTCAGCAAAATCCATCCTGCAGCATGAGTCTTGGCACTACAGAGACAGCACTGCAATATTTTTACACTGTCTTATTTCAGAACAAATTTCCAGCAGTGTGATATCAGAAGACGTAATGCACACCGCATACACTACAGCGTCTCGCAAAAGTATAAACTGTAGAACTTTTCACCATTAGCAGGCTTAAACAGTAATTTATTTTCTTTGTATTTTATGAGATGTGTAGACACAACGCAGCATAGAATAAAAATGGCTTCGCTTTGTGGATGTATGCAGTTCAAACTGGCTAATGATCCCAACAGTTGTTATCTGTATAAACAAATGCTTTTCTAAAGCCATTATTAACTTGACAGACAGGTACTTTGCAGATAATGCCAGACGTCGCTGAAATGAAATCAAAAGACTCACTGAAGGCTGAAGTTGGAGAGACTAATTTCATGTGGCATTGTGTCTGGGAGACCACAAGATACAATTCACCTGCAGGGTTAAAAGTTTATCCGGAGCTCCAAGGCACAGTACGGCAGTGTACTTCCCCACATTTATCATTTTCGAATCAGTATGGCCGCTGCTTCAGCAAAAAGCTCCTGCGCCTTTGTTTTCTTTTTTACAAGGTTGTGAGGTGGGATAAAAAGCACTGCTTGCTCTGCCTCCCGTTTCCTCTGTGTGGAATAAAGCCACATTTTGAGTGGGAGTTCTGCCACGCATCGCACACAAGGAAAAGCAGGAAGACAAACAAGGGGCCAGATTTATCAAACAGAGGAAGTTTCACAGTGAGGTGGTGACCGCTAGGTGTTGATCAAGGTTTGAACAGCTAAGCTGATAGCACAGAGCACCAGTTGTAGATCTCGCTTGAACGAGCTCAGACGCTTCAAATCAGATTTCAAGCCACATTTTCTTACAGTGTGTAGTGATGATTACTTAAACCACCAAGAGACACCGTAAAAGTCCATAGCAAAAGTTTTTCTAGCTTCAAATGTCTGCTGTACCGGTGCGTCTCAATAAATTAGAATATAATTTGAATGACGGCGTAACTGGGTAAAGTGGGCTCTTTATGTGGTTCAGGACTACTGAGCTTGCCGACCAATCGAGCAAAGTGTTGGCGTTAAAGCAGATTTTGGTATTTGTCAGCACAGCAGGAAGTCTGAGTTTGGATTTGACAAAACATGGTGACAACCCCCAAACAATATTACAATATTACATTTTCCCCTTCGGCTTCAAAACAAGGAATATGAAAGTTGTAACCTACTGTATGTCCTGAATACATTTGTGTGTGGTGGCTCTTCAAGCAGTGACCCCAGCCACTGTCCACACCCTGTTAATGTACCCTCACGATGTTCTCAAGGACTCAACTTTCTATTAGCATGCTTCAACACAATGCTCTGCAAAGAGCTAGCTTCTTTATCAATTGTCTTTTGTGGCTTACCTTTCTTATGTAGCGTGTCAGTGACTGCCTGCCAGATTAATGTCAAGTGAGCTGTCCTCCCTATGTCAATAAGAAGACTTTTTTTTTCAATAGTATTTTTAAAGATCTTGTGTATTACTGTAATTTTGAGCTTTGGGGTTTCATTTGCTGTGGTGCAGTTGGTCGCCTGGGGCGGTGAGCCATATTGCCAATTCTGCCGCTCAGAGAAGCCATTCAGTCCCAAAAGCCGCTTTCAAGATAAGGTTTAGCAAAGAAACTTTGTTTATTTTCTCTTATAAACTCTGATTAAACCTCTAAAAGCCTCATTTTAAATTCATCACTGATCATTTTCCTTTCCATATTTAAACCTTTTAGCTTGTAGGTATGTTTGTTGTGCCACACAGTCTCTCTCCAGCATATTTGTTTTTAAGTCCTGCAGGCTTTGATGTGGCCTGTAATCTTGTCCAGTCTATTAGGGCACTCAGATGGAAGGGGTGGGTAAATTAATACAGAAGCTCTTATCCAGCTTGTGTGTATGCGTGCATGTGTGTGTGTGTGTTTAGAATATGCCACAGACCTTAATTGGATGAATAGATTTATTTTGTTTTTCGGAGACATTCATGGCGAAGCTTCTGTTTAATCTCAGCGTACTCACCGTCCACCCACCCTCCACAACTCATCATGTCTACCCACCCACTCTGGACTGATTGTACTCCATAACGGACAATGGCGACAATGAATTCAAGTGTGTTTTCTTTTTTTTTGGTTTTGTTTCCGCCCCTCTTGGGCAGACAAGAAAGAGAACCATTTGCATGCAGGTGACACGTTCAGTCGGGGAGAGGCGAGATGAATCAAAATGCAACTCAACAGTTTCTTAATGCTTTGACCTAATTATGCACCCATTTCTTTTTCCGTCTTCTCTCCCCCCCACCCCCCCCACTTTGGCTAGTCATATCAAATCCAGAAATATTCAGGATTGGATTTGATTAAAAAGTCTCTGCTGATTCACTGCTTCTCTGTAGTTTTGCTGACTTAAACTGAATTTACAGGAAGTTTCGATATTTATAAAAAAAAAAAAAGATCTGCAGGAGAATATGCTGCACCACCAGGCAGGAGATAAAAGAGGAAACTTTTATCTCTTTGAATCCACTATCATAGTGTGTGCTGCCTTTTCAGGGTGCTTTTAAGGTTGAATACTGTATACTATTATGCATCTTTATTCTTGCAAATATAATAAATGGCAGCTCATAAGTGAAAATCACTTATGAGCTGATTCTTTCTTTGTAATGACCACAATAGAACATTTTGTCCTTAATGCCTGTGTGTTAGAAACACAAAAACGGGCAAATGTATGGATTTTGAAAAGGTAATACGTGAACAAAAATATTATCTGCCATTCATGTTATGCTGACATGTGCAATGTTTCTAATAGTACAGGCTATGTACACACTTTCATGGAAAAGGCAACGGTTGTGGCCTCTTTCAACAGGATAGCACTATAGTTAATATCAGCAGTTTCTGCTTTAGTAGATTCATCTGGGACATTAACAAAGGTAACAGAAAAGCTCTGGGCCACTTTTAATGTCTCTATGATAAAACAAAGGACACACAGTTAGTTGCTGGAAGAGCTCATTGAATTGATTAGTGTTGGAGAGAGGTGGGGTTAATCATGGGATAGGTAAGATTTGGATCAGGCGCAAACATTTTATTAATTCAAATTGTATTGCCAGTAAATGGTAGTTCAAATGATCCTGATATTTCTTATTATTTCACCTGACTTGTATAATATTTTTAGACTCCAGTGTCTGATGTGCTTTCATTATTACACTATGCTTTTGTCATGTTTTGTTCCAGTTGACGAACCCACATGAAAGAACACAATCAGGAGAACACGTTTCAAAACAATAATTAGTTTATTGTACAGGGGAGGGGAAATGGAGTGAATGTGGGACAGGACTCGGGAAGGGAACCACCAGATCAGCCACTGTTGGTGAGAGGGAGAGGTGAGGCGAGATCAAAACGAGGTGCGGTGGAAAATGGCGGGAGCTTACTTTGAGCAGAGGGAATGACTCGTAGGAGCAGACCGCGATCTGGAAGCGGACGGGAGATCCTGGGGTCCGCGGGAGGACGGCCAGGTAGGTGGCTGTGTGGAAGGCGAGCTGACGGTCGACAATAGCCCAGTGGTGAGCGCTCCGTGGAGTCACAGCTTCATCCGGCGTGAGCCGTGCGACACCGGGGAATCTAAGGAGGACGAAGGACCAGGAGGGGAGTGTTCGGGGGCTGGCTCCACTTAGTAATTCCAAGGGCGTCGTGGAGATGTCCGCGGAAAACTTGCAGGCGTTCGCTTTAACTCCACACAGGGAAACGCTGGAAAACCTCGGGACACAAACCTGACAAGGAGAACAAACATAAGTAGAGTAACTTCAGGAGCTAACTCGAGGACCTCTCGCTGGAACGTAACGTTACCATGTAACACAAACACTCAGGCGCCGAAGTGTCAGCTCGCCGCTGTTAAGTAGCCACAGAATCAGTCTGCTAATGCACCGCAGGTGTGTCTCCAGTCTGCTCCAGGGGCTCTGCTCACCGGTGGCATCTGGTGGAGAATTGAGGAAGCGGCAAAACTTCCCCAAAACAAAGAAAACAACCAAAACAAAAACAAAACAGAATCCAGCCTGACAGTACCCCCCCCTCAACGGACGCCACCTGGCGGCCGAGAGGAGGTGGATGGCTGAGAGGCGACATAATCCCTAATAACGGAAGGGTCAAGGATGAAGGAACGGGGAACCCAAGAGCGTTCCTCCGGACCGTAACCCTCCCAGTCGACGAGGTACTGAACTCCACGACCTCGCCGACGGGAGTCAACAATCCGGCGCACGGTGTATGCCGGGTGGCCATCAATGATACGGGCGGGAGGAGGGGGTTCGGCCGGAGGGCTCAAGGGACTGAATCGGACAGGCTTGATTTGAGAGACATGGAAGGTGGGATGGATGCGCAGGGAAGCGGGTAGACGGAGACGGACAGCGGTGGGACTGATGACGGTCAGGATCTCAAACGGACCGATAAACCTGGGAGAGAGCTTTTTAGAGAGGGACTTCAGAGGTATGTCCCTCGTGGACAGCCATACCTTCTGGCCCACAGCATAAGCAGGTGCAGGGGTCCTTCTGCGGTCGGCCAGACGTTTATTTTGTGCGGCTGTATTGTTGAGTGCAGTGATAGTGTCTTTCCAGATCTTATTGCAACGGCGAATGTGGTGTTGAACAGAAGTTACCGCAGTCTTGTCTTCGTCCGCGGCTAGCAGAGGCGGCTGGTAGCCCAGGGAAACCTCAAACGGGGATAAACCAGTAGCCGCGGACACATGACTGTTGTGGGCGTACTCCACCCAAGGGAGGTACTGGGCCCAATCTTCGGGGTTGGCAGAGGAGATACAACGAAGGGTAGCCTCCATTTCTTGATTCATCCTCTCCGTTTGTCCATTGGTCTGTGGGTGATAACCAGAGGAGAGAACAGGTCTTGCCCCTAGGGCGGCACAGAACTGTTTCCAAACCTGAGAGATGAATTGTGGGCCACGGTCCGAAAGGATTTCCTGGGGTACGCCGTGCAGCTTGAACACATGCTTAAAAAGTATGAGGGCTGTTTGAGCGGAGGTGGGTAGCTTGCGGAGAGGGATGAGGTGGCAGGCTTTAGAAAAACGGTCTATGATGGTGCAAATGGTGGTCATACCCTTAGAGGGTGGTAGTCCTGTGACAAAGTCGATAGCGACATGTGACCATGGTCGTCTAGGGACAGGCAGGGGTTGTAGTAAGCCGGAGGGTGGTTGATGGGAAGATTTATTTCGAGAACAGATGGGGCAGGCCAGAACGAACTCTTTGACGTCCTTATGAACGGACCCCCACCAAAATCTTCGGTTGACCAACCCAATAGTGCGGCTTACCCCTGGGTGTCCAGAAAATCTGGACGCGTGGATCCATTGTAGGAAGCGGGCTCTAACGGACGTGGGAACATATATCCTACCGGGGGACAGGTCTCTGGGGGTGGCTCGTGCCGTTGGGCTTGACAAATGACATCCTCAATCTCCCAAGTGAGGACCCCGACCGTGCAGCTAGGGGTAGCAGAGGTGCCGGTTCCTCCTCAGAGTCGTCAGGGGTGTAGAGTCTGGAGAGAGCGTCTGGCTTAACATTCTTAGAACCTGGGCGGTAGGAGATGGAAAGGTTAAACCGGGAGAAAAACACTGACCAGCGGGACTGACGAGGGTTATTTTGTTTGGCTGACTGAAGATAAGCGAGGTTTTTGTGGTCGGTCCAGACCACAACGGGGTGTTCTGCTCCCTCCAGCCAGTGGCGCCATTCCTCCAGAGCTAGCTTTATAGCTAGCAGCTCTCGATCTCCCACGTCATAATTTCGTTCTGCGGGTGACAATCTGCGAGAGAAGAAGGCACATGGGTGAGACTTATCATCGCTGGGGGAGACCTGGGACAGGACGGCCCCCTCTCCGGAGTCAGAGGCGTCGACTTCTAATATGAATTGTCTGGTGGGATCAGGCTGGATGAGGATAGGTGCGTTGGCAAACAGTGATTTTAACAGAGTGAAAGCCCCTTCGGCTTCAGGCGTCCAAGAAAATGTTGTCTTGGAGGAGGTTAGTGCTGTTAATGGGGCGGCCGTCTGACTGTAGTTACGTATAAAACGGCGGTAAAAATTGGCAAACCCTAGGAACCGCTGTAACTGCTTCCGAGTCTCCGGCCTGGGCCACTCCAACACCGCTTTTATTTTGTCCTCCGACGGCCTTATCTGTCCACCCTCGAGGACATATCCGAGGAAGGTCACTGATGGCTGATGGAACTCGCATTTCTCTGCCTTGACGTAGAGTCGGTTCTCCAGAAGACGCTGGAGGACCTGGCGGACGTGCAGTTTATGTTCTCTTAGGGAGCTGGAATAAATCAAAATGTCATCCAAGTAGACAAAAACAAAGTCATTTATGAAATCTCTTAGAACATCGTTTACCAGGGCTTGGAAAAAGGCAGGTGCGTTCGAGAGGCCAAAGGGCATGACCAAATACTCAAAATGCCCCATGGGCGTCTTAAAGGCGGTTTTCCATTCATCTCCTTTTCTAATGCGAAGAAGGTGGTAGGCATTCCTAAGGTCTAGTTTGGAAAACACAGTAGTACCCTGAACCGGTTCGAAGGCTGATGAGAGAAGTGGAAGAGGATATTTATTTTTTATGGTGATTTGATTCAAACCTCTGTAATCTATGCATGGTCGTAAGGAACCGTCTTTCTTTCCAACAAAGAAAAATCCAGCACCAAGGGGCGAGGTAGATGAACGAATCCTGCCGCTAGTGAATCGTTAATGTACTTTTCCATGACTTGTCGTTCGGGACGCGAGATATTATAAAGATGGCTGTTGGGCAAAGGTGCCCCGGGCAGGAGGTCGATAGCACAGTCATAGGGACGGTGAGGTGGCAGCGATAAGGCCTTATCCTTACTGAACACTGGGGCAAGATCATGGTACTCGACGGGGACAGCGGAGAGATCAGGGGTTCACTTTCAGGGTTCTCGCGAGATGTGGAGCTTGAGGGAACTGCTGAATACAGACATTTAGCATGGCAGTTGGGAGACCAAGATTCGACATGTGCCTTGACCCAATTTATGTGTGGGTTGTGGGCAACTAACCAGTTATGGCCCAGCACAATGGGTGAACTGGTAGCACAAAAGACAAAGAGTGAGATGTCTTCTGAGTGGTTACCGGAGATGATGAGGCGGACAGGCTCGGTCTTGTGTGTGATCGGTGGTAAGGATTCCCCATTGAGAGCGGCGACTCGGAGAGGAACCGGAAGAGGATCTGTCTGAATGTTCATCTGTTTAACAAGGGAAGCGTCGATTAGATTTTGCTCACAACCAGAATCTATGAGAGCGGATAGGGGAAGGGAGAGATGATCCTTTATTATGGTAGCTGGGAGAAGTAGACGAGCTTGAGTGGTGTTTGTCGGGTCCGGCAGTCTCCTCGTCATTACTGACGGACCTGGGGGTTTAAACGGACAGGGCAATTAGCAATGAAGTGTCCTGACTCACCACAATAGAGGCACAGGCGCGAGTTCAACCGCTTTCGTCTCTCCTCCGGGGTCAGGCGAGTGTGTCCCAGCTGCATGGGTTCCGGTTCAGGAACTGATGGTAATGCTGAGGCAGTTGACGGACCCTGAGGGTGAAAGCTGCGGCGAGTTCTTTCCCTCACTCTTGATCTTATACGGTTGTCTAATTTTATGGTTAAACCGATAAAATCCTCTAAAGACTCGGGTTCGTCGAGAGTAGCCAATTCGTCTTTTATTTGGTCGTTTAACGCGTGAAAAAATGCGCTCTTAAGCGCGGCTGCGTCCCAACCGGAAGCGGCAGCCTTTATTCTGAAATCAATAGCAAATTCAGAAACAGTTCTTTGACCCTGTTTGAGGGTCCATAACTCACGGGAAACTGAGGTCTTGTCGGTGTCTCTGCAAAAAACCTGCTTGAAATCTTTTTTTTCAAAAATTCAGGAAACGTACATCCAAAGTTAGTGGGGGAAGGAAAATTGGCTTCTGCCCACTCCAGGGCTCGTCCGGTCAACAAGGACAGCATGTACGCTATCTTGGCGTCGTCATGGCGGAAACTTTGAGGTGAATGATTAAATATAATTCCGCATTGTAAAATGAACCCTTTACATTTCTTCACCTCCCCGGAGAATTTATCGGGTGCTGGGGGACGTACCTCGGAAAATGCGGAGGCGGTGGATGAACTCTGAACCTCCAGAGACGGGGGCGGCATACTTGGACCCTGTGGAGCTGGAGCTTGGAGAAAGTTTGAAAGATCAGTTAAGCGGCGATTTGTTTCAGCTTGTTGGGAGCCCAGCTCACGCAGAGCGGTGTGATGCGATTGTATGAGTTCTTGTTGTTCTGACAACGCTCTCCTGATGCGTCTACTGGGGTTAACTGTTGGCCTGAGTGTTCTGTCATGTTTTGTTCCAGTTGACGAACCCACATGAAAGAACACAATCAGGAGAACACGTTTCAAAACAATAATTAGTTTATTGTACAGGGGAGGGGAAATGGAGTGAATGTGGGACAGGACTCGGGAAGGGAACCACCAGATCAGCCACTGTTGGTGAGAGGGAGAGGTGAGGCGAGATCAAAACGAGGTGCGGTGGAAAATGGCGGGAGCTTACTTTGAGCAGAGGGAATGACTCGTAGGAGCAGACCGCGATCTGGAAGCGGACGGGAGATCCTGGGGTCCGCGGGAGGACGGCCAGGTAGGTGGCTGTGTGGAAGGCGAGCTGACGGTCGACAATAGCCCAGTGGTGAGCGCTCCGTGGAGTCACAGCTTCATCCGGCGTGAGCCGTGCGACACCGGGGAATCTAAGGAGGACGAAGGACCAGGAGGGGAGTGTTCGGGGGCTGGCTCCACTTAGTAATTCCAAGGGCGTCGTGGAGATGTCCGCGGAAAACTTGCAGGCGTTCGCTTTAACTCCACACAGGGAAACGCTGGAAAACCTCGGGACACAAACCTGACAAGGAGAACAAACATAAGTAGAGTAACTTCAGGAGCTAACTCGAGGACCTCTCGCTGGAACGTAACGTTACCATGTAACACAAACACTCAGGCGCCGAAGTGTCAGCTCGCCGCTGTTAAGTAGCCACAGAATCAGTCTGCTAATGCACCGCAGGTGTGTCTCCAGTCTGCTTCAGGGGCTCTGCTCACCGGTGGCATCTGGTGGAGAATTGAGGAAGCGGCAAAACTTCCCCAAAACAAAGAAAAACAACCAAAACAAAAACAAAACAGAATCCAGCCTGACAGCTTTATTATTTTGTATTAGGAAAATTATACTGGTGCATTTCATTTGACTCAGACTGGTTCTTTTGTCTTTTTGAGTTGCTTGCTCACTTCATATGTCCCACTTTTCCCATTATACTGCTGCATATTATGCAATCCCGCTAAGGCAATGATGACAACTCAGATGATGACATGCGATATTTACATATCAAATTAGCACCATGTGAATTACATGCTGTTCTCCTCCCCTTGTGCCTATACTGCCATCTTGCTCAGTGAAGCCACAAAGCATAAATGTTAAAAAATGGCAAGGAAAAGCAAAAGGATATTCCATCATTGTTGTTAAAGAGCTGGTCAGCCGTCAAGACTAAATCTGATGTGATGCAAAATCCTGTTTTCCTGATGCACTCTTCAAAAAGCTAAAACGGAGCATCACCTTTAAGTTAGGCACATGTGGGTTGATGTCAGGAGATGGCTATGAGAGACTCCTCATATCGTGCCCATATCTACTGACAGAGCAATAATTAAAAATTTTATTTTGCAACTATGCAGATTGAGGAAATAATGGAGATTAAAAAAAAAAAAGAACATCCCTAAAGCCCTGAATAGAGGTAAACATTTCAGTGTGAGATTATCCTATTGTAACAAAAGGTTATAGTATTTTGAGTTTATTATTTTCACATCTTTAAGTGCTAAAGATAATGCGTTTAAAGAGTTGGGTCTAAAATTATCTGACAAATTTTATATCAACGCTGCAGCACATGCGAAGTATGAAAAAAAAACAAATATAAGTTAAAGAGCTACAATATAAACTGCCAAAAGCAAAGTTAGGCATGCAGGGGCGTTGTCATAAGGCATTAAAAAATGATGGACACCTTTCTGGTTGCTATGGAGACTTATGAAGTTGCTGAAGTCAACTGTCCGTGAGCTGTATGAGAAAATGATCTAACCTGTTAGGTTGTTTTCTGTGGTTGCATTTCTTTTTTTTTTTCTTAGCAATTGCATTACGTATCTCATCCTAGTACAACTGTGGGCCACATTCTATTCTAGTAAGATTTTACATAAATATATATAGACATTCATGTGAAAAAGTGTTTTGCCAAAAAAATAACTGACTCTAAATAAGAAGTGTGAGACCAAGGAAATAAAAGAAAGTATTCTAGTCATTACCACTACCCCGCTCCAGTCTGGCCAGATATTATTATAGCCAAATGAGAATGATCTCATCTCACGTTCAGTCAAATCCACATAGATGATGCGATACTGCCTCTGCTAGACAACATTAGCGTTTTTCTTTCGTAGGCAGTTCTCCATTTTGTTTCTGTTAGTGGTTCCGTGCCCTTGTTATCTGGGCCTGCAGACTCTTCTCTCACTGTGAGGCAGGCGAGTAGAAACATGGCTCTAATACATTTCGTGCCACACCACAGGCAAAACTCTTCCCCCCTACCCATTACCTCCAGACCAGTCCCTTAGTCTCAGCAGGACATCCCTCCCTTTACGCTATTGGCAAGACCAAAGGTACTGAAGGGAGGCTGAGGTTGGTGGATGACCCACTTCGGGAATCCCACAAACATCTCAAGGCCTCCCCACGAATCAGCCAATCACATGGCAGTAACTAAAAACCTTTAGGCATCCAGATGTGGTTGAAGGCAACTTGCTGAAGTTCAAACTGAGCATCAGATTGAGGAAGAAGTGGCTTTAGGCCGGGAGTGGCTGCTGATGTGAGGTGAGCTGATCTGTTGGGGTTTTCACCCGCAGTCGTCTTTCAGGTTCACAGAGAATGATCTGGAAAAACAGAACATTTCCAGTGAGTGGCATTTCTACAGAATAATTGGCAGACTGTTCAAGATAAAGCATGGGCAACATCAGCTCAAATAACCTAGAATACCGTTTACAAGACGTAACAAGTAGAACCTTGTAGCAGATGAGCAGCAGACGGCCACACTAGCTGACACTTCTTTCAATTCACCAAAATTGGACAGATTGGAGAAATGTTGCCTGGTCCAGATATTCTGACGGCAGGGTCAAAACTTGGTGTAGACAACAGGTAAGTGTCCTTCTATCTTACCTCATTCAAACTGTTCTGGCTGCTTGTGGAGTAATTGTGTTGGGGCCATTTTCTCTGCCTTTTTTGGGGCCCATAGTACCAGGGAAGCATAGACTAAACATCAAAGTCTACCCATGCATTGTTGCTGACCATCTTCATCCCTAGAGTGTACCCTTCTTCTGCTACATTGGGCAGGAAGTGGGTATTAGCAAAGTGTACCAAGAGGCCAGATGAGTGTATATTTTCAAAGAAACCCAATTTGCCCAAGTCAACTGCAACATGTGGCTAAAGTTAAAAAGGAAGTCATTTTTAACAGCTAGTTTAAAAAGGCTGAAGGGAAAACCCAAACGGTATTTTAACGACTGCATTTACTAATATAATTACTTTGCTACTTGACGGTGAAGGTTTCAAGTTTCAGTACTAGTACAGTCTGCTTTTGGGGAAGGTTGATTGTTGAAATCATGATGTGGTTGTCTATAATTAGTGTTCCTCTCTTCCTGTGTTGCTGATCTCCTTTGAGGGCAGAGCTATTCCTGCTGTGCTGCCCTCCCACCTGCAAACCATCTGCCAATCAAGCCACAATACAAGTGGGGGCCCTTAGTTCCGTGCCACATTGCCTACCTTGGTTGCAGTAATCCTCGCTGCTTCTAGTGATTTCAAGGTTCTCACCTGTTGTTTCCTTCAGGCCTGAAATTGGTAACCTGCAGCTTACCTTGAATGTGCTCTCGAACCTCTGGCTGCTTTCTCAGCAATACTTTCGCCGTCGTTCGTGGATGACAAACGATTCTAAACGTACCAGATCCTTTAACAACATTACAGAGACCATTCATTTGATTTTAAAAGTCAGAAACAATCCATTCACAACTCACCAAGTGCAACACTCCCAGAGAACCAGTAATTCTCATCTCTCCTGACTTGGCAATATGTCAAAACCTTTGAGTGTGTCTTTAAATCTCTTTGCAAAAACCATGAAACACTTCCATAAAATCTGATGACTGTGCAAACTGTCCTAGGACAAGACTTTTACAGCAAAGGATGAGCCCATTAGGGTCGTCATCCTTATAACTCAGCAATAATGGCACCTGTAATTTTAGTTTATCTGTATATTTCTGGGGCAAGAGTGGTCAGCAGGGGCGGATCTAGAAAAATATTTATGGGGTGGCAAGAAGGGGGCAGGGATTTTTTCAGGGGTGGCAGCATATGCCTGTGTGTGTGTGTATATATATAACGTCTCATTCTCACATTTAGCTTACACAGACCTAACATTGGACTTAATTTACTTGATTTACTTGTTGCAAAATATTGTTTTTGATTTGCATTGTTTCAAAATGAGCTTCATGAAGCACTGAGGATTACATATAATTTCTTAATATTGTATAGTTAATTATTTTTATGTCTTTCATTCTCCTGCTAATTGATATGTACTGGATTGGATTACTGGATTGGACAGCGCCTATTAGTCACTATGTGATTCATTGAGTTATGTCCAGAAAACCATTTTATCCCAATGCAGGACGAGCAGAAATCTGTCACAAAAATATTCGTAGCGCCATCATTTGTAATCAGATATATCTATTAAATGCAACTTAAACTATAGAGGAGAAAACTGATTTTTGATAAATTCTTTGTGGTATAAATCTATAAACAATTTCTGTTAGTTCTGTCAAGATGCAAGAAGGGGCTAATTTCTCTTATATTGGTCAGCCATTTTATTTTAAATATGCTGTAGGAGCCGTAGTTTGATGATTAGTTCAGTTTATGTCGCTTGTTTAACTTTTAGGAATTGCAGCGGCTGCAGACAGTGCGCCACAATAAAGGTACAAAAAAGCCGATAAACAGGTGAAGAACCAAATACCACTTCTATTCTACCTTTTCTCGCTCTTTGCGTCGACTTTACGCGGACCCGTTGCCATGGCAACCGACACACAACAGCTCAACGAGCAGTTAGAGCAGAGATTACCGATCAGGGGAATCAACACCAAAAAACAAACATTTCCCACACAAAAAAGTAGCAAAAACACCAAAACATAACATTGGGTCTGTTACATTATGCTGTCAGGCTTGATGTCTATATTGTCATTATTAATAAGTTTTCGCCTGAGCACAGCGGTGGTTGATTAGCTCATTTAAACAGCTGCTCTACTGATGACGTGGTGGGCGGGTTGACCTGTTTTAGTGCTAACGGAACCAAAACACACCGAACTGCGCAGGACATGTTAAGGTTATCAAAGTCAATACCAGGCTAGCAACAGTTAGGCTAGCATAACTGACCCACTACTCACTTCAATGTTTTCTTTAAGTTAAAACTTTTTCCTCATGTTTTCTTTAAGTTAAAACTTTTTCCTCATGTTTTCTTAAAGTTAAAACTTTTTCCTCACCTGTTAAATCTGAAGCCCTTGTTATCTAATTCATAGGGTTGAATTAACCACTAAATATTGAGTCCATTTTTCAGATTCTTTGCGTGACTGTGGTATTTTCCTGACCACCCATAATGTTGACTCAATGGACAGCAATGGCGCAGGTGTGGCGCACGATAAGTCACGTAATGTCCAGTCCAGTAATTTGTATCCATCCTATCAATGCTGCTGCCTCGCGCTCTGTCCTTCTCTCTCACTTCCCGCTACTCAGCAGTAGGTGTCAGGTTACATTGTGTTGCATTCAATGTTATCGGAAAAAAGAGATTCAATCGCTTAATGTCCGAGTTCCCATAACTATTTATTGAATTCATAGTCGTCAGCTGGGGTGGCAACAGGAGTGACAAGGCTCTCATTTGGGGTGGCAACTGCCACCCCAGTAGATCCGCCCCTGATGGTCAGTACTTTTTTATGAGTTTTTTTTAAGAGTGCACAAATCCTCCACAGTAAAAATGCTGAGGATATGAGACTATTAATTCAAAAAGGAAACGACTTCAGCACCCTGCAGAAACACACCTTGCCGTTTGGTGTGCAATATATTGGCTAACTACTTGTTTGTTTTATCAACGGGACAGTGAGGCAAAACATCACACAATAGATGAACTGAGAACAACTGCTGTATCAGAAGATTTCCTTTTCACAGTAAATCTTTTTCAAATTTTTCACAATTTTTTCAAAATGTTAAATTCAATTAAACGATGCATCCATGCTCCACACTTTGAGGATATCTCTGAGATGTTGGGATCAGTGGCAACTACAATCCAAAGAGACTCCAAGCCTAAATGTTTAAGGAAGTATGATGACACCTAGAAAAACACAATGTTGCTGCTTTTTTTTTTTTTCCTTGCATTTACCCTGAGAAAAACAAGAATTTCATCTTGCTGCTTACACTATCATAGCATTCTGTGCTACTCTGTATGCAAACAAAAGACATTTACATTTCGTAAACAGCTCGCTACTTTAAAACCATGACCCAGGATGTTTTCATGTTTACAAATATAGATTGATATCGCTGGGAAGAAAAAAAAAAAACCTTCTCTCAGGCTACCACCACAGGACCTAATTTGTTTCATTTTGTGCTTGGGTTTTATCTTTATTTTTGACATGTTGCTGTTTATGAGGAGAACAGAAGAAAAATCCCATTAATGGGCTTTCGCCTATCTCCTTAGATAAATCACCGACATGGAAATGAAACTGTTCCGACTAAAGGGAGATGGATACGAGAATACAAATGCAAAAATATAACACGCACGGACATCTATCTCCCCTCAGTCTCTGCATCTTATAAAGGCACTTCAGGAAATGGAGTGACTTCTGAATAGACCATTAGGAATGTAACAAAAGTTGGGATGTAGGAGGGGAGAAAGAATCCATCTGAGAGTGCTCTTGTACATTAATTACCTCCTAACTGGATTCTTTCCACACTAAGGCAGCTTCCGTTCATCAGTGAGGGCCTCGTCGGTAATTCCTTGTTAATATGTTACACAGCCTTTGGTTTCTATTTCCTGCAGGGAATTATAGATTTCTTTCAGTTGTGGAAAACCGCTGCAAAGGCACCCCCAAAATCGCTGTTTTAAAAGTGGCAAGGGATGTTTGCTTCTATTCGTATGGATCTATAATAACAAGAGTTTTGAAAACAAAGAAATCCACAAATGGTGAAACAGGCAAAGAAAAAGAAAAAAGCACAGTATATATGGAGATAAATTGGTTATCTATCTTTGGAGCAGTCAGTTGCCTTCAAAAGTCACTTTTATGCAAGAAACTAAGTCCACCTGAGTTTAACTTGGCCTCAGAATAAATACAACTTATCTGTGAAGTCCTCAGATGTTTGCTACACAACATTACAGAACAAACCGTAATTACTACAGCGACACTGTAGCAAGCTGAGGAAGAAAATTGTGTAGACATTTAAAGCAGGGTCAGGTTGTAAAACTATGTTTCTTTCGAGGCGCTTCGGATACACAACTTTGGTAGAGAAAGTGACAGGGCAACAATTCATCCTTTTTCATTTTCAGTTACCAATTTACCGAAAGGTAAGTTAAATGTTGTTGAAACTCATATTATCTAAAGTTCTTCAAAGGTGGTGGAGGGCAGGATGAATCTCCTGTTGTGGTCCGTATTACTCTGGTTCTGAAGAAGTTTCTTTCTGGAGACATTTTGTTGTACAACAGTCTCATGAAGAGGATGCTTGCAATTGTCCGCGGTCCTTTTCATTTTATCAAGAAGCAACTTTGGTGAGAAGAAGAAAGGTTTTGTTGAAAGAAAGCCATTGTACAATGTGTTGTCAAACTGGGATAGAGTTTCTATCAGGGACAATGATGTTGAACATACACACACAGAGCTACGATGCAATGATTTAAATCAAAGGATACTCATGTTTTAGAATGTCCTAGTCAAAGTCTTCAGATGAGAAAAAGATCAAACGTGAGCCCCTTAATGAGTTATGAAGCAAAGCAGAAGATGTATAAGTTCCACTTCCCAGTGCAGATTAAGAAGCCACCTTTGAAAAATGAACTGCAACACAAAGCTTGATAAGGGAAAAGAATAACAAAAGGCCTATTTACCTATTCAGGGGGTTTCAGCCATGTATTAAAAATCATATCGTTAAGCTCCCTGACAGATGCTAATGAAGTGATGTTTACATTTTTGATTTGCTGCCTAAACAATGATAAGACATGCTCTCTGAAAACACCAAGCCCCACAATCCAAACACATCCATTGAGTCTGTCAGCAGCGACATGACAGCTTTCTTCCCGTTTTCTAACTACAATAAGTGACTCATTTCCATATTAATGAGAGAAAAGAAAGGCAAGTGGATGAAGGGGGAGTTGAGCAAGGGGGTGGGGGGGTGAATGTGGTTGTGGGGGGTGGGGAGGGGGATTGTTGCGTCTTGTTGTCTCGGCACTGACTGACAAAGTCTTCAAATGGGTTGTTAATGACCATTCTAGAAAAAAAAAAAAAAAAAGGAAACACACAGAGAGCAGCCTGTGGAGTAATCATATCAACATGTTGTGTACGCATACCAAGCTGCGTATTGTTGCCATGCCTCCTATGTGGCTGCTCTTGCATAAATGTTTGGTATTATTGCCACACGCACGAGGCAGACATACACCCATCCATGCAGGGACACGTGTGCTCATGTGTGCTCGCTCATTTAGCATGACGCTAAAACATCTTGAACAAAAAGAGACATCCTCATTCTACAGGATGTAGGCTTCACTACACCCAAAGGATGACTCTTACATTAACAGCTGTATGCTGCAGCTTAGGGCAAACCAAAGGGAAGAAACCAGCTGTTAGATCCCATTAGCACCAAATGAGTATCACCTTTAAAACAAAAAAACAAACAAAAACAAAAAACCATGCAAGCTGAATTACCTTCAATGCAGTTATCTCTTTTTAATGTCGGCTTAAACGTATAGTCTAAGTTTTGCATCAGTTGAATCTTTGGAGCTTAGTTGTCTAATCTTGTCTGTAGCATTTAATGTTACAGAATGAACTTCTGCTTATCAGATAATGTGAAGTACTTTGAGGGTTTTGTCATGTGACTTCAAGACAAGAATAGATTGCGATGGTTTTGGCAACAGCAAAGATCACATGTTGTTTTAGTTATTTGAAATCGTTTTAACTTGTATTAAAACTGTTAAATCTTGAGATTTGATACAGCCTCGTCAAACTGACCCAGGGCAGCTGGCTGCTATGTGTGTGAATGTCTGAACGTAGTGTGAAGCTCTTTGGGGTGCAATAGAAGTACAATAGAACCTTTATACTTCTGTAGAAGTATAGAAGTACAAGCCATTTACTATTTACTAAGTTAGTACTTAAGTTAGCCTAAGTACTAACTTAAGTACTTAGGCTATTACTTAAGTTTGGCTTAATTTAGACCAGAAACAGGAAGTAATTACTGATTCATAAAACTCTGCTTCTAATATTACATTCGTCATATTAACTAAAATGCAAATAAGGAGTTATACTTCTCACCCAGTACATTTTTTTTTGTCTTTTGCTTGACAGGATTTCAGTTCATGGTCCCTTTAACCCCCACTCCCAATTTTCAAATGGATTCATGTCTGGACTTTAACTGGACCATCCTAATATAGCAATATGCTGTGATCTGAGCCATTTCATTGTAGCTCTGAGTGTTTGTTTGGGGTTGTTGTCTGAAAAGTAAACCTCCTCCTATGTCTTCAATCTTTGTTTTTTTGTTCCCTAATAAACCTCTGAGGTTTTCAAAGACGAATTGTACTTAGAATGGTAGAATATATGGTAGGATTAGTGCATTTTGTTCTTTTTACAGCATTATGCTGAGTGGCCACAGCCATCTGGGAACTTATTTTCCATAAAAAGTCTACATGGTCCACAGCAAAGTTTATATATGTCATAGTAGCCTATATGTCGTGTGTGTCATATGTATATGTGGCATATGTATAAGCTAAATTTGTGGTATTTTGTATTAAAAAGGGTTTCTATGTAGGCATAGAAACCATTTAGGCATTTATTCTAACACTTGACTCTGAGAGGCATCTCCAACACAATCTTCCAGTTCACAGTGCATGTCATTAAAGGCCTCTAAATTACAAACATCATTAGCAATTGATTCCGCTCTGTGTTCCTGGGGGGCTTTAGTCTGCTGTTTCTGGCATTGTTTCATTCCTGTTTTGCAAATTCAAGCAGATTCATCCAGAGTCTGAGCTATTCATTCCTCGACAATGTATATTTATATCGCTCTTCTGAGGTGTACTGACAGTCCAGCTTGCTTTAAAAGTGGTTTGTTGCTTCATATGTAGAAAAAAAAAGTGAAATCTTGTTTTTTTTCTCCTTAGTCATGCTTCAGCATTTTTTTCTGGTACCACAGTTGCATTACCTGTCCAATACATGTCTGATGTACTGAATCTGGCACCACCTTATTAATCTTTCCCAAACTTGTGAGTGAGCTTTGCTTCAGTGAGTCAAGGCTGCAGTCATCCCTGTTTCTTGAGCAACTTTTCTACCGTACTTTTTTATTAAGCTATATTTGCCATTAGGGTGCTCAAATACAAAATAGTGTGAACAGCTACAGTTGATATTGGATAATTAAATTCAGTTCATAAAAAAAATACTCTTTGCCTTTGTTTCCTCATTGTCTGACATAATATTACGGAAAACCTTTCCTAATTGAATCAGTCAGAATTACCTAAAATATTTCTTTTGGGTATTTGATTTCTTTAAATTCTGATTCTGATCAGGATTTTGACAGATATGTATCTCCAGAAGCTAAAATGCAGATGAAATGTTCTAGAGTGCCTCAGATTGACAAAGAACTGCCTAAGAATCTGAGATCAGGGTCAAACGGTCAGCATGAGACGTACTGATACGACACCGCGGTTAACCCACTGTCGCTCTTCTGATGGGACATGGAGAATCCCTTCAGTTGACAAGACTCTTTAACTTCCTCTGAGATGATTCACTTCCACGCAGCAGTGCATTAAACGCCAAAAGCATAGAAATCTTGTTTGCATGTGTTTGTTCTTGTTTTTCAAGTTGAGAAACAGGTGGAGGGATAAAAGAATGCAACAAAAAAAAAAATCAAAACACAGAATCAGATCAAAGAATGTAGCAAAGTGTTTTTTTTTTTTCTTTCTTTCATTGCTGGCTTTGATTTAACCGGAGATCTAAAGGAAACAAAATAGAATATTCTCAAAGTGCTTATGAGGAGTGGGGGAGGAAGAGATTGCTGCGTTTTTCTTCACATAGATTATATTAGTGTGTTGTGTTTTTCAACATGCAGAGCAATTTCGAGCAAATAGAGGACACAGTTCAAGAAAAACATTTACCATGATGAGATGGTGCCATATGTTACAATCTCACCAGAATGCTTCACAAGAACTTTTAGGCCTTTGACTTTCCTTTTTTTACTCAACTATCAGTTGAAAAAGTAGATAAATATTGTCATGGAGAAACAGACTTAGACTTATTTTATTGTCAAATATACAAATATGTTTCTATATATATACATATATATAACTACATATGCATAACATTTTAGTGGGGGTTTGTCCGTGTTGAGCAATCTGATGACCAATGGGAGATAACTATTTCTGAGCCTGGCGGTTCCACAGCGGATGCTGCAGATTCTCCTGCCAGATGCCAACTGGATGAATAGATCATAGAGACGAAGAAATAAACATACTCAAACTAAATTATAAATATAAAACCCCCACATCTTATATATGATAGGAATATACAAGTGAATCCTTAAATTTATAGACACAAAAATCTCAGATAAAATGTCCTCAGCTTTAAATTTCTCTACAACTTAATCTCTGACTTGTATGGATTGTTTATCGGTCTTTATGAAACCGTTCGCTAATGTCCTCTCTAACATGAAAACATGGATTATTTTCTCTCTCACTTCGTGGCTATGCATTGCTTTTTTATTTGTTTGTCACATAAAATTGCAATTAACTACCTTAAAGCTTCTGGCTGTAACATGACGAAATTCAAAAAGGTCAACGAGAGGGAATCTTCACAAGCAACCATAAAACAGAATGCGTATGATTCAGTTTAATTGGTGTACCATGTGGCCAGGGTCACCCTTATGAACATATTGCTGAAAGGAAAAACCCTGCATGCTTTAATTGACGCTCATGTGGCTTAAAGTTGTTCCTTTGTGCAGCAATTTACCAAACAAGGGAGCAAAGATTCATCATGTGACATCATCCGTGACCCTGTGCATCTGCAGTGTGTGCTTGGGTCACCGGCTTTGCTACGCAGACTTGTCAAATCAATTGTGCATGGTTCTGGTATTTACACAGTCACACAATATTTCCTAAATTAGATTTATTTCCCTTACTGACTTCACAGTTCTGCTTGCAGAGGGCTTACTGTGTAAAAGTTTAAGGGAACGCAGACAATTGTCAATATGAGGTAGTTTCAGGTCTTTATATTGAGTGTTTGTGGGAAGAAAAAAAATTCTCCGTGCACAAATTAATCCTAAATGTTCTATTATTTAAGCTTTCTTATATGCAGGGTGAATCAAAGTCCATTATGTATACTTCTATTACTTATTTATAATATGTTCAAACTCAAGCATCACAGGCGCACGTTTCTTTGCTCCTGCAACGTACCCCGCAGAGCACATGAGGCGTTTCGCTGTATTCGCTCAGATTTTTAGACGTTTTGTTTCCGAACCTTTCCACATCATCAAATGAAATAGATTAGGGATTTTTTCCAGCTAATTATTTTTCACGCTTTTCACTTGTAAGAAGCGTTTCATTATCTGTTGTCTGGACTGCTTGAGGTAAGGGCCCGTTCAACTAAATATTAAATCTGGTCCGAGTTTGAAACACACACACGGATAATCCGACCGGCTTTTAGCCTTAAGTGGCACTTAACCATCAGAATCAGACCAAAATGTACTTCCATGTGGGATAATTGACTTTTTACAATCACCCACGCAAGTTTTATGAAGATTTTAGAGCTTTCAGGTGCCATACCAGTAGAACTGAAACGGCTAATTAGCATGAGTTGTTTTCAGTCTGAATTGTGTTACTTTAACTTATTTAAAGTTCAAGAAAACCTCCTTTACCTTGGCTTCTAAACCAGACCCTACTGCTCCACATGAGGCAGGATTAACCGCAAATTCTATAATCCACTCTTTTGGTTCATCTGTTCATGTTTGCAACTTTCTTACCATTAGACATGGCTTATCTTTTTTCCTGAAAACAAGGAATTTGGATTTGCACAAAGGAGTTATTTATTGGGCACCTACCAGCCGTAGTTATTAAAGTAAGGTTTTAAATAGTTAATGCTTAAAAACGACTGAACTATTACATTTCCTGTTTTTAGACTTTAAATTTCTTTGATGAGATTCAAGAGAAGGTTATTGGATTTTTTTTATCCCAGCTGTATGGAATGTGTAGCAACATAAAGTTTCCCCTTCCCCCACATATTGCTGTTCATTGACAGTCAGACAACTGGAAAAAAAGCTAAGCAAATTTCTGCTTGCGTACAATGGAGTTTTGAAAACATATCCTGTCATGTTGGACCGTCATGTTGAGAATTTCCACATAATTAATGTTTTCAGGCAAAACTGTCTGAAAACGACAGAAATATGTAAATTTCTGCTCGCTAAGCTCTTTAGCAGTTACTTTTGTGACGGTTTTGCTAACGTCCATCAAAATCAAACTAGCAGTAAAGAAATGTCACAGAAAACTGTACAACTTTCATAATTAATGTCTTGTATAATTTCAACAGCAGCGGGGATTAATTAGGGATTCATTTCACTTTCTATGCACTCTGATCTTTAATTCTTTTCAATTTTCCATTGGATACAAGTCACTTGATTGACTAGACTAGTTTATCGTTTTCACATTCTTCCTTTGAAACCAATTAAGAGTTTTCTTCACTGCGTGCTTGAAATCCACAGGAAATCAATGCTTGCTTCATCCTCAGATTCTTATGAAGAATTCTCCAGTCACCCTTCCTACGGTCATTGTTGTCGACGTCTGGACTGAACTTTGTATCAGTGTAAACTAAGTTGCACTTTTAATGTATTTATTCAGCTATTATTGGATTTCTGCTTATTGTAAAATTTGCACTTGTTTTGAAATTAGTGGTTGATTATGATTTTGGCTTTTAGCCTTAGTCATAAATGAAGGGAAATATACAATGAACACAAAGCCCCAAAGATGCTTCCTGCAGTCAATGCTGCTGTTGCCACGTTCCATTAATATTTAAAGTGACAAAAGCAGAAAGATATTTACTACAAGTGACCAACGTGTATGGAAAATAGTGAAATGGAAATCCTGAAAAGGACAATAAACTTTCTTATCATTTTTATTGTCGCTTTTTTGGTTCAGTTTCGCCATCCTCGACAGTATCCATCAATGATTTTGGATAATCGGAGTTCAGCTCTGGCTCGGCACGTAAATGCAACCTGCAGCGCCTCAGAATATTTAAGATCTGTCACTTGTTGGCAATAGTGTTCACTAATGATGATTATTGGGCCTCTTTTGATGTCATCAACTCGAATCACAAAGCGCCATTACCTTTTGTCTCAAGCGTGTTTTTAAAAAGTCTTGTGTTTTGTGAGATCTTTAAGTAAATCTGTATTTCATTAGTTATTCAGCTGTGTTTTCACAGTAGGTGGACATTTGTTAGTAAAAATGCATACCATGAGTAAAATGTTTAAAATTACAGTCAGGTCCCTAGAAAAGTGGTCTTTCTGGATAAAGATTACCTTCATTTAAAAGACAAAACAAACAAATAAAAACAACCCTCCTTATTAAGAAGCCAAAATTTCCCGTTTGACCTCATCAGTTAGGATAAGCATGTGAGCAGAAGGTGAGTGTGTGTGAGCGATTTTTATGGAGAAGGAGGAGAAGGAAGAGGAAGAAGTGGGGGGGGGGGTTCGTCTTCGTCTTGGTTTATGTCATTGGTTTAAACGACCCAAGACCCCGCCTTGATAAAAAAAAAAAAAAAAAAAACCCAGAGAGTTATACAGACTACTGCCAAAGAGAGGCAGGCAGGGAGCGAGAGAGAGAGAGAGGGGGAGGAAAAAAATAAAGCGGTGAAACATTTGGACACCTACTAGGTGTTTATGCTCATAATAAACAAGACTATAACACACTGTAGCCCGTTTACCCCCCCATTACTCCTGTTATCTGCACATTTTCTTCGACTCTCCTGGAGGGGAGAAAAAAAAAAAACACGCTGCACGGAGGATTTATAAGGTGGAATCAGAATTACTCCGAAATCATAATATTAAGAACAATCTTCGCATGAAACATTAATCCTGAAGCCGGATGATGCTGCCGCCGCCGCCGCCGCCGAGGACGTGTGCCTGAAGAGAGAAAGTCGGCTCCTCAACTTGGCGATTCATTCATTTATTCGGGTAAGTGTGCGATATTTTTTTACTGTAGAAATTGAGAGAGGAGAGAAGCACGCGTTTTAAAATCCAGTTTGTGGGTTGAATGAGAGTTGGGTTGGGGGGGTGGGGGGGTAAAGGGGGTGAGTGGCTGCCGTCAGGGTGCTCAGGTCCGGATTCAGCTCCGGCCATGTGTGTCCACCTTACTGCGCCATGAAGATGGGGGGGGAATGGACGGGTGGGTTGGACCCTCACAGACGCTGTTTTTGACCGAGTAGAGGCTTGTCCTGTTAAAATGTAGACGCGTATTTACCTTCTCTGTTGACAATTAATATATATATATATATATATATTTTACCTTCATCTGTATTTTCAGCCAGGACGCGGACACTGGCGCTTGTTTTTGCTCTCAATAAGACCGAGTACTGAGCGTGGTGTCGTTCAGAAGAAAATAGGAAGTGTTATAGTCACCCAGAGAGTGTTGCATGCTGAGACAAACCCCGTCATAGTGGGGCTTGTTTATGACTTTTACAGCATAACAAATGAACTATTTGTAAAAAGCATTCCGAGATCTTTCGAATGGTACTAATATCGTGTATGTAGGTTAAAAATTAAGAAAGCAACTTGATTTTAAAATCCTCTATTATGATGTTATTTGTTGTCCTAAATTTACATTGAAAAATTGAAAAGTTGTGACCCAAAACAGGGCATTCAGCAATAAAGATGGCATAATTTCTACATTCATTAAAAAAAAAAATGCCATCAAGTTGCCAGTAATAGTTCCTTTACCAATATTGTATCTATGGTGTCTGCCTATTCATTTTACTGAGGTGTACTGTTGCTTTCAAAGAAGTTAAAATTGTCCTTCACACCAATTTTTTTGGTTTAAAGTAGGTGCCTCTCCTCCACCTGTTGTTGTGCACTGCTGGTCAGTTGGCTGCAAGAGGACAACTACATTTTTACCCCACTTGCAAGAAGGACATGTTTTGAATGTTTGTAAACATTCACTATGTGTAAACACAGTAGTGGCAGCATCATGCTGTGGGTATAACACCCGTCACTGTTAAAGGGCCCTCTCACTTTTCTCAGTATCCGTGTGTGTGAGCTGCCTCGACCAACAAAGTTGGTCTGAGGTGATGAAAATGTGCTAGTTTATACACTCAGAAGAGGAGAAGAAGAACTTTTTGTTGTACTTCTGTGGGCTACACAGAGTGCAACAAATTTGGGTGTTTATAAATATTTCCAGTTGGGAGAAACATAGCCTTGGTGTGGGAAGTAAAAAACACGGTAATGGCAGCATTATGCTGTGGAGATGCTTGCTCCTATTCAGCCAAGTTAACGTCACTATTTAGCATCTGGCAATATTCTATGCATTTCTTTACTGTCAAAATCAAAACAAATGTCAGCTTTGTAAATTAATGTAGTAGATGTGATTATCCATATATTGTTTTAGCAGCATTAACTTTCCTGCTGTAAACCAAAGTGATAAATCTTAGTTTTAAACTTTTTTTGTTAATACCATTAGATAGAGATCTCTTGGTGTTTTTACACCAAGAGAATTTGAGACAAGCCAATGCTAAACATGAATCACTTAACTTATAATAGTTCTTTATTTAGCACAAAGTTCTGTCTGTGTAGTTAGAACTTCATAAATTATTTTTTTTATGGTGAAAATAAATTTTCACCTTAAAATATAAAGGATATCTAGTAACTACATTTTGACGTAAAGATAAAAAAATATATATTTGTGTTGAGGATCAAAACATAGCACGCAATCCCACTTATTCTGCTACTAAGAACGCTTTCCATTTGGACATGGGTTTTTGCAGCGTTTAAAAAGCATGCGCTCATCAACTTAGATTTTTAATATTTAGGGGAGTGGAAACATTAAGAGGCTATTGAGTTGATTTTAAAATGGCTACTCTGATCTTTAGATGAATCAAGTGAGTGCTTTCGGACCAAAAGATGTTGCTAACAGGAAGTAAATACGTTTGAATCCTGGGTATGTTTACTTTCTTATCGACGGTGACGCTTGAAACCACATGGTAAACAAGAAGCGACTGGACCAGAAACAGAGCAGAGCCAGTGACTCAAAGATAGTAAAATATCAATGCTGCACAGCATACTTGATCCCCAGCAACTAGTTTTTGTGAAAAACACTTCAGTAGAGGATGGCGTCCTGTGTGCCTTGTCCAAAAATAAACACAATTCACAATATCTTCAGTCTGGGTCTCACTGACCTTTCACACATAACCAATTTTTCAAACGTTCCTCCCCTGGGGGTAGCTTTGAAGAAGATGCCACACATCATCACAGAGGATCAGAGGCCGCACTAAACTTTGTGCATCTCATGACTAAAAAAAAAAAAAAAAAAAAATTGAAGATCAAAAACTTGTTACTGCCTGAGGAATCTCACCTGAAAGGTTGTTATCGCTTATTGTGTTGTGGACTGGTGATCTGGAAGTTTGCAGCACGGAATGAGGAATAGATGGTAGAGAAAAAAAAGCTGTCTGTCTCTGTAACTGAGCTGTAGTCTTTCAATGAAGCTTTTGTACCACAGCTAAAAGAGTAAATGGTAATCAAACTAAATTGAAAGTGGATCTTGATTTAACAGCCACTGTTTTGGGCAGCCAGTGTATGAATGAGCTGCTAATTGCTTTGTGTTAACTTTTAATTACACACTCGAGCAAGTACTTTTACATATTAGCAGACTAATTAAATCAGCATTTCCTGAAAATATGTCAACAGAACGTGTTTGATTATCTGATTTCCTCTGTGTTCATACATAGCGATGCACCAATCAATCAGCCAATGAGTGAAATTTGTCCACTCTTTTTTTTTTTTTGGGCAGGTCATAGAAAACGTTAGGCTTATTTTCTTATTCATTAAATGCATTCAAACGAAGATTTCCAAACCTGCTTAATCCGTGACGCATCATCTGTCGCAGCACGTTTTATTTTGGGTTTGGTAAGGATGTTGTTGATGTTTTTTAAAGTGTAAATAAAAGTTGAGATTAAATACTCTGATGCAGAAATCGGAATGTTTATTTGGAGACAAAAGCACATCTACCATAGAACATTGTTTCCTTTATGTGTTTTAATTAGTGCATATGGTTACTAAGAAAAAAAAACTCGGCATAAAAGAAATTAAAAATTAAAGGAACTGAATGATTTTCCTTTAATTATTGATCTGTGATCGGCAGGGTAAACAAAGAAGACTTTAAGCATTTGTGCAGCTATCATCAAATTTGCAGCACTTTTTTTCTATGCTGCAGTTAGAAATACCAGAAAGTCTGATCTCAATGAAGTTCGAAATCTGTTTCAAGCAGACGAAGCATCACTGCTGCATCTCTTACTTTGTGGCTTGAAGTGGTGGGAAATGGAGGGTTTTGTGTTTTGCAGTATAGAAAGAGAAGATGAAACAAAAAAAGCAAGAAAAGATCCCCTTTTCGCTAATGCTATATACCATGGCTTTATCCATAGGGGGGCTTTGAAAGCAACTGCAAAATCATTTCCTCTGAAATGGAAGATGGAGTGAGATAAAAAAAAACATACTTTTTCCAATAAAACTCTTGCACAACAGCCTGTAAGTGTGAACTTAAAAAAACGACAACAAAAAAACCACAAAGTGGATCACTGTTTGGTTGTAGTCCGTTTATGAATGAGCTGCTAATGGCCTTTTGTTAACTTTTTAATTACGCACTCTTGTAAGTACTGTTACATATTAACAGACTAATTAAATTAGAATTTTTTAGTATGTTAACAGAAGATGTCAGTCGAATAAAAAACTAGTGTCACCCAGATTGAGAGTTGCATCTTAATCCCAGAAGGTTCATAGTCAGATCTGATCAGTGATCAACGAGTCAAACAGTGAAAACCCATTATTTTTCCCGATTTATTGAAAGCACCCAAACTAAGAACTCTCACTATGTCAGTCTATGTTATCCATCCATCCATCCATCCATTTTCTTTCACCCTTGTCCCTCAGTGGGGTCGGGAAGGTTGCTGGTGCCTATCTCCAGCTAGCGTGCCGGGCGAGAGGCGGGGTACACCCTGAACAGGTCGCCAGTCTCACTATGTCAGTCTATGTTATACGCCAAATAATATTTCGATGCAGCTTTCTTGAGTTCAGATAATAGTTAATGATGTGTGTTAAAATCATTAACCATAAATATATATTTTGTCTTTTATAAGTACATTTTCTGTTGAATTACCCTGACTCTTACAAAGAACATGCAGCACAGTTTTTCTCCTTTATATGTAAAAGTATTTGGGGAAAAAAAAAAAAAAACTCCATCTCGCCAAGCTTAAAATTACACAGGACTTTTGTATTATTAAGGAAAACTGTGACGGCTAATGCCTACTTCCTGCTTTTGTTAAACCCTGGCCTCTCTCTTCTGTTCATTTTTCTCTTATTTATCCTTAAATTAACTGTAGTTTTGATACATGTAAAGAATCAAAAAAAGTAGATTTGAAAAATATAACCGACCTATTGATTACACATCAAAGCTGATAAATGGAAACTGATTCCATTCTCTGACTGAGGAGTTGGTGTATCTCTACTAACAAACAGCGTCTGATTAGCATTTAACACTTGTCGTGTTGCATAATTTCAGAAAAAGGGCCGTTTTCATTAATCTGGTCATTTGTAAGTGTATCTGCCAGTGTGCTATTAACAATGCAAGTAGGTTCTTCTTGTAGAGATGCACTCGAGATTGAAATAAGCCCCACAAACCCACAACACAACCCCCTCATTTGGCTCTGATTGGCGATTGGCAGGTTAGATCTTATACTTTTACAGTATGAAATAGACATACTTTGCTGCAAACTGGTTTGAGTTTTGTAAACATCTCACAAAATAAAGATGACCTTGGTGGGCTAGCTCTGTCTCTCTCATGAGTGTGTCCGTGTGCATGCATTAGCGTCAGGAATGGGGGTGGGCCTGTGTGCCTGAAGGACTGGAAGGCCACTACAGATGTGTGCAGCCTGGACATCTGCTCTACTGTGAAGCTATATTGTCAAGGAAGCAGTTAAGATGGTGGGGCAGATTAGTTCAACAGGGATCCCTGTCAGAAAAGCTCCTGTCACAAGAGCAGCAGGAAGGAGGTCATAACAGGTACATTCACAATAATCATTGCTCAGCAGTCGATTGTTTTGTCTCCATCTGTGACCAACAGAGTCGCTATACGTATGGTGAGTTGGAGGCATTTTATTATTTTTTTTATCCTTTTCTCTGGAAATCGAGCAGACTCCATCAGTCTCAGCCCCGGCAAAGAGCCTTCCTCCCCCTCTCCCTACCACCGTCTCCCGCGTTGCCGAGCAGCACCCCATTGCCAGAGGCAATCGAACGTCTCCGAAGGGACCTCTGTTAGCCCCCTGCAATATTTATTACCATCCATCATCCCCAGACCCTCGCTCTGCGCGGGTGAGTAACAGTGGCCGCTAAGTTCTTGTGTTAAAACTTCCCTCGCTGACGACCATTAGAGGGGATTTATGAGAGCGGCGTCCACCTCTGGAGGTGCCGTGGAAGCGAGACGGAGCATGTCTCAGAACCGCTGTGATGCGAAATATGCCGTGGATGCATCGCTTGTGTAAAGCTTGCCTAGACTTCTGTTTAGCTGTTGGTGATTTATTACATGTGCATCTCGGTAAATCCTGATTCATTTCAGTTCAGTCCGTAAAGTGAAACTCGGATTATAAGGCAGTGATATATTTTAAGTGTTTATTTCATTTAATTTTGATGATTCTGAATTTGCAGATAATAAAAACCCCAAATTCAGTCCCTTAAAAAATATTGCAATAGTGGGAAAGACTGCTGACTTGACAGTTGTCAAGATTGCAGTCACTGACACAAGAAGAGTAACCCCCTAAAAAGCGTATTGTTAATTGTTAATGGAAAGTTTAGTGGAAGAAAGAAGAGTGTTCAAATCATAGCCTTGAAATAATTGTGAAATGAAGCTTATATCATCTGTTAGTGTTGGTCCACTGAGTTTTTCTATCATATTAAAATATGATAGAAAAACTCACATTTCTCTATATGTAGAAATGTAGACATTTTTCTGGTCTTTGTGGTAAGGTATTAGCATTTTCTGGCCTTCTGTTATTATTATTTTTTTTAACATTTATATATACTGCTCAAAAAAATAAAGGGAACACTTCAGTGTTCACTTAAATGTTAAAGTGTTCCCTTTATTTTTTTGAGCAGTGTAGTTTGCAGTGCTGTGAATGACATCCTACGTCTCTGTGAAATTCCTCCCCCCTCCCTTTCTATCAAGTCTTTCTTATGTCAGTGATGGTTGTGATCTAAGAGTGACTTGGGTGTTTAAAGGGGATCATGTAATTTATGCCTGGAAGACTACTGAGCCTGTAAAAATGCTTCCCTCATGCCCCTTATGTGTGTTCACCACCTCTCGACATTCTCTTCAATCCTTCCAAGGAGGCAGATTTTTCATCTTTATTTTCTGTGGAGGTTGCTTTGTTTGGACTGGGAACAGCAGCTTTGGGGAAGGGGTAAGTAGCGTAACCTGTATGGTTCTTTTAGGTCAGTTTTAATATGTGATTCTAATTGGTCTCCAAAGCCTAAGACTTCTCCCTTTCCCCTTTTGTGCCTTCTTTCTTCTAAAAACTGTCTGTGTGATGTGTCTGTGTTGAGCCGAGGTGCCCAGGAGCGGCGGTGTTCATTTTGAAGTCTGCCGAACATGCTCATTATCTCCAACTTAAGGCGAGATTGGTTTAGCTGGAAGCGGGGGTAATTTTCTGTCTTTTAAAAAGGGGGCAAAAACGTGAAGGTAAAACTGAAAATTGATCGCGATGGTTTATAGCAGCGGGAAACTAATATGTTTTTTTGCTACTGAAGCTGTAGTCACTCCACTGCTCTCATGGTTTTCAAACTCCTTTAACCTTTAGCAGTGATGTATTGGAAAGGTATTGCAAAGAAACACCTGACATATTGTTCCCTTTTTTCTCTCTTCTCTAGAGGCTCTGTGTATCTTCATTTTTCAGAGGCTGTTCTGCTGTCATTGCTGCCTTTCCTGTTGCTATCAATTCAGTGACAGTAGCAGCAATTGTATCTGGAGCTACATGCGGGTAAAGACTAATTAGCACCATACATGTCTTTTTCATAAATCCCCATGAACAATTCCCTGTACTGTAGGGAACAATAAGATATTATGACATTGTGTGTATGAAGGTTTTTTTGTTGTCTTTTTTTTTCATGTCTGAGGAGGATGTGAGATTGAAACAGTTCAAGAACCTTGAACGTAGTTATTTTCATTTTATATATTTCAATTTTGATGCACAGTACAAGTGCAATGAGAGTAGATTAGTGAGTCGACTGTCATCGCTCTCTTTAAACTTTTCTTGGGTTAATTAATGTCTTTATGTTGATGTTTTCTGTGTCAGCTGTAGATATTTTGTAAATGAAGGTGGGAATACTCATGTGATGAGGATTAATAAGGACAGATGGTTTTGGCGACAATTTCCAGTTTGTTTAAAAAAAGTAAATCAGTAAACTGCCAACATACATTGTTGGTGATTTAGATTCTTTTTTTAAGAGTAAGTGATAACAATATTTATTTTAAAAATGAATAAAAATTTTGTTTAATAAAAATAAATAAATAAATAAAATCCAACCAGTCTTGTGTTATCGTACAAATAAAACCCGACTACAAAGAACGAGAAATATTTTATTTACAGTGTTACATTTTAAGAAGTGGGGAGAAGTGCTTCTCTAGTTGGAAGTACTTTTTTTTTTTTTTTGCTTGAAAATTTGTAAACAGTTGAGTTAAGTTTTATAGATGGAGAATTGTTTAGATGAATCCCTCTCATTTGGCATACACACAGCTGATGGAAACCTTGCAGCACAGGCAGGAAAGACAGACAGCTACTTATGCTCCATTTGAGCAGGAAACACCCCCCCGCAGTTTCTCTGGCAACTTAAAATACGTTTCACAGGCAGCAACAGTATGAGCCAAATGATTAGGTGTTTTAAATATGTACTATAACCATAAATAGATCCAAACATTGTTTAAATCCTCTATAGCCGAACCGCATGGCTGTCTGGCAAGCCGCTAAGATTTTCTTGCCGGTATTGGACTGGATGTAACACTCACCACTCTTCATTAGTGTCAGGGGACACTGAGGTGGTTGAACGGCAGCTGCATTGTTTGCAAAAGGTCAAGTAAGTATTGCAGCGTTAGCCCCCTTTGACCGTGTCTGAGACAGCCTTGTTAGCGTCCGGGTAAGATGTTGTCGGGTGAAGCAGTGGCGCTGCTATTAGAGTTATTAATTTTTTTCCCCAACAACTTAATACACTTTAATTTAATGCATATTAATTGATGGGCTTCTGAATTCACATTCGCATAATCCACCAAGGATTTCTCAAAGGCGAGCACAAAAGGCTTTTATTATCTTAAGGAGGAAGTGGTCTTTTGGGATGTAAAGGGGGCCCCCGCTCAATTGTGTGTTACATTATGAGACAGACATAAGTGAAATGAAATTACAACGTATCATCAGCACGGTGAAGGATCCTATTGAGTAATTGCCTCTGCAGAGCCATTGTTGTAATGTCAGACTTGCTCTTTTGGATATGACAGAGGGTCTTTCATGAAGTCCTCATGCGAGGGAGTAAAAAGCCGGTTTCAAGGTTAAACTGTGTGAAGGCCAAATGTTTGGGGAGGGTGGATTAATTTCATGTCCCATAATATGATTTGTAAGATCTCCTCCTCCACTGCCCTTGTTTTTCTTTGGGAGGGAGATGAAGAAACCTGATCAAAGCAGAAAGCTAGGTTGGGTGTGTGTGTGTGTGTGTGTGTGTGTGTGTGTGCGTGCGCGCGCTTGTAATTCATGTAATTCTACATGTTTTCTAGGTAAAAAGCATGAGGTTTTGTTTCTTAACTTTGAGCAATATTATTAGATATCTTAGTTAAAAATACAATCTGAAATAGGTACCAAATGATTTTCATTACTTTGATGTAGAAGTGAAAATAATTTATTTACTAATATGATTATAAATGTCACCTATACTATAATATTATTCTTGAAGCATATTTTATTACTGTTCTAACTTAAACACACACAAAATACAAAATATTCATTTTCAAAACATCAGAAGCTCAAACTCCAGGAAGCCATCTGAACATTGGAGGGTTACCAGCATCAGGTATGCGAAGTGTGGTGGTGGCAGCAGCATGCTGTAGGGATGGCACATCACCACTCATATTGAGCAACATGTTTGTTAAGTAGCATCTAACTTTAGCTGAACACTAATAATCTACATGTCATGTTATTATAGGAGTTCTAAAAATAACTGTTGCTTTTCAGTTTTTAAAAAAAAGCTGTTAGATCATTTCTTTAATTATTACGTTTATATTTGCAGTATCCTCAAAACGTGATATTTTTGCCAACAGTTGTCGCACTAATAAGATCTTTTTTCTGGTCTTTGCCTATTTCTGTAGTTCTAACTTTACCATCGTTCATCTTATTACTAACTTCACAACGTAACATTGAACCAAAAGCGGATTTCTCATGCATTCGATTATCAATTGCATCATAGTCACAAATGTCTAAGTCAACATGTGCGGGGATGTGAGGGTGTTGCAGGAAAAATCACAGTGCATCATTAATTACAGGGCAGGCTCTAAGAATGGGAGATGGACCGTCGCGCTAACAGATGCCTTGTTGCTCTGTTGGCTTAAAGAAGCCTAACCAACACTTCTATCGCTCTGCGTCGGCAGCCTTTCATTGTGTATCTGTCTAGGTCGGCCCAGCCAATGAAAGCGGTTGCTTCATCTCGCTGGCAAATTCTTTGCAATACAGATGTCCTCATAGATATGCATGTAGTTCATATGGCAGGAGTGTAGATACATTTGTTCAGCCCGGTGATATGTATACAGTATGAGGAAGTGATAAAATCAGCTATTAAAGTCACTGGAAGTAGCGAGTGGGCTGGATGCAGACCTTTTTATGGCTCTTGGCGCCCTGGTTAGCATTTTTCACTCATCACGTTTTAGTGGTTAAATGGTAGAGGAAAAGTCATAAAAATGTTGGGTCATTTCATTTGGTGACTTTACACACACAAAAAAAAAATATTTCTTTAAAATTTAACCAAAAGAGGATTTCTCGCACATTCAGTCATTTCTTGCGTCACAGTCACAAGTATGAATGAACATGTGCAGGGAAAATAATCAGCTTATCTTTTAAGCTGGTTAAAATTTAAAACTATACATTGGGTTGAAATTCTATTAGTCTTCCTTAGATTAGCTGCTGCATAAATACTGGTTTGAAATGTAATCAAAGCGTCGTCCAACTTTGGTCTCAACTAAGATGTGGATCTAGCTACAGAAGTGAAATGCAAGTTTGAATGGACAAAGACAAAATTGTAGTAGCAACAAAATAGGTGAACTTTGCTACTTCCAGTCATTAGCCCTGGCTTACTTTTGCTATGTTTTCTGCTAATGGTTGGAAAATATTTACAGATAGTTTGTGTATTATCTTTGACTCTTTCGGATTCTTTCTCTACAATTTTGTAAAATATAAAGTGAACCGCAACAGTGTAGCTACGCAGAGGAGGTCCGTAGGTAAAAATGTAGCTATTAAAACTCTGTATCTACTTGCAAGCCCTGCATATGTCTTAAACTAATTTTGGCATATTGCTGTGACCTTAGAACATTTATAAATGACTTTTAAATAGAGAAGACTTTTAAAGGACAAAAATTTACTCTGACTTGAATGTGAACCCAGAAGCAACAATAAGAGAAGATAAAACTAGCAACTGTTTGTTAAAGAGATTACCAGCTAAAAGTGAAGGGTAGGGCTGTGGTGGATGACAGTTTCTTTTTTTTCTTGAAATGCCATTAAGTGTTCCTGTATTGTTCTGCAGCTGCTCTGCTTTGATGCTGTAGACGGCTTCATGTTCACGCATTTTAACTAATCTCTCGCTATGGTTATAGGTCTGAGAACAAGGGTTCGTCTTTTTGAGTTGGTGTTGTGGCTGCTCTCACAGCGGCATAGCTCGGCTGTCTGGAAGCATTGAAGGCAGTGTTATAGTCAGTATTGTGCTTCAAGTGCTTAATTCTGCTTTTTAAATTATGATTCTTTCTTATTTCATTTTGTATTTTTTTTCTACCTCCAATTAATCAGCATATGCATTGAGCACTGCATAATTGCTAATACCTGCCTACTGTTGAATTTGTTTTTGAAGGACCGCATATCAGTTTGGCTAACTGCTTTCTGTATAGTTAGAAACTAACCCAGGGAGAAAACCTAAATGCTGTAGAAGTGGAACACTAAGTGGAGAAAATCTCCCGGAGCAGTCACCAGGTACTGTTATAGAGTCGACGTTGTTGTCACGCTGTCAGCTTTTTTTAGCAGAGTTTTCCCCCAAAAAATGCATTTTTTATTTAAATGGTTGTTTAAAAAAGCAACAGGCTTTGGAAGGATGGCCACAGTTGCCTGCTACTGGCTGTTTTTCACTGTACATAAGAATAGACATTTAAGGAAACATGCATGGTAGCAAAGTTTTCATTTATAGATTATTACTTTAAAAATGCACAGGTGCTTTTCGTTGAGATTCTCATATCGAAACAGAGATAGAAAATGTATAACATGATCTATTTCCTGGGCTGTAGAAATCAATTGAACCTGCAAAAATAAGTAGGTATGCAAAATAGATGGATGGATCCATTTGCTTTTATTTTAAAAAAGCAGCAGTTATTGGTATAATAAAGTTTTATATTGCATTTATTTATTGTTTGTGATGCACCAGAAATACAGCTGTTGTCCAGATAAGGCTGGATAACAGTTTCAGCAGTAAACGCACCGTACTTTTGCACTGCCAAGTCTCACTGGAAACAACACTCTTCGGGATGGATGCTCTCATTGACTGAAGAATCCTCAAAGTGAACTACTTTTGAGTCAAGCTTTGAGTTGACTTGACCTTTTTTTTTTTTTTTTACATCAAAAGAGATGTAAGTTCATGTAAAAGCGATGTGAAATACTATTTAAAAGGTAACTAGAATCGATCTGACATTATTTTATCACAATCCCTCTCCCAGTGTGCTGTTTAGCTGCAGTCAGATAAAGTTAGATCTGAATCGGTCTTAAACATGTGCACACTTTGACCACATGCAGTTGTTGGCAGAAGGGTTATTCATGCACTTGACATCTTGGAGGAGCTTTAAGATTGTCCCTCTCTCTCTCTAGCTGAAGAACAACAAAACATCCTGCAAAATACCACCATAAAAAGCTCACTTTCAACCCTATGCTCTGTGCTGTGTTGGCCTAAGCTCTTTCCAGCCGTTACCTTTATATGTCAGATAAATTCGCTTCAGCTGTGGAAACTTTGTAGGTTGCAACACTCCTCCTTCAACAGTGTGAAAACAACCCCATGTGGAGTCTTGGCATTTGAATTTCCTTCGAACTGGACTTCTTTTCTCTACAAGTACCCTATAGCAACACCAACGCAGCCCTGTGGTGCAGTTGTCTGCCTGAAAAGCCTCTGCTGCTTTCTAAAACCCTTTTTTTAACTCTCCTTTTACCTTGCACTTTCTTATCTTTTTTTCCTTCGACAGGTAGTCTTCTGCATCCCTCCTCCACATTGAGTGTAACAGGCGCATCGCTTATGTAACATGTCTAAACATTTGTGGAGCATTAGGAGAAGTCATGCATGTCAGAGCCGTGCAAAACGTCCCTCTGTGCACCCCATAGAGGCGGGACAGATGGCTGTCCTCGTTCCCAGTCTTGTAAACTGTTTGTGACAGGAGATGGCATGTACACAGCTGAACCAGAGCGCTTCTAACTAAGGCTTGACAGACAGTGGTGGACACAGTCACATGTACCCTCATCAGACAGAAACCTTTATATGAGAATGATTTATTCTCTGTTTTTAACGTTTTAACTGCTGATTGTATTTATCATTGCAAAAGGCATCTATACTCGCATTACTACTACAAACTTTAATCAGTTTTATAAGAATTCTGTCTAATGGAACAACACAAAGTTTTTCATAATTGAGTCATCTAATGAATATTGTTTGATTTTCAATACTTCTTTCATGAATAAAAATGTGAAAATTTGAAGTAAAGCATCCTTTGGGGATGATGGATCTAGTTCCATGTTTGATTCATGTAAACAGTCATGATTGACAGTGCTAAGACCCGCCTCCTCCCAGCTGTGATTGGTTGTTTCTGACCAGGAGTGGTGTATTTCTGCAGATATCAGTAGGACCACAGAAAGGAGGTAAAGGAACTTGATTTTTTTTTTTGACAGATTATCAGTCTCATGTTATACTGGCACAACACGGTGACAGTTTTAACGAATGTGTAAAAAAATAGTTTGTTTATAAAAGTTACATACTGCAGCTTTACTGTGGGTGATGTTTTATGTACAGAGGAATCATTAGATCGTCAATTGTTTTCCTTTCACATCAGAGATGCGCACTACTTTCTGTTGATCTAGATTATAAAAACGTGGAAAAATGGCATCAAATTCGAGGGGCGTGAGGCATGACAGTTCGCTGGTTCATGGAAAAGTTCCTAAAACTCCAAACAGCAACAAAAGGCCATCATGATTCTTTCGTCAGGTCATTCATCACGACGTTAAAGAAGGTGACCCGGAGTTGTTTTCTAATTCGCTCGTTAATCACCGGCCCAGCAGACGTGTCGGAACACTCTCACTTTGTCCCCCTTTAACAACTCTCTGGGCAGAGTCCATTACTGAGTAAACACAGAAGAAACGAATGAAGATGCCCAGCGCCGAGCACCCAGAGGTGAGATCAAATGGCAGGCTTGCTGATGAAGAGCTATGTTTATGGCTCGCACTCTATTAAGAGGAGCCTCTTCCCTGCTGGCTCATAATGAACATCTACCTTGTGTAACAGTTCGAGTTCAACCTTTTTCTCCCTTGCGCTGAATTACGGGTCATTTTCATCAAAATGTGCCCTAATTGCGCACAGAATCGAGACGAGGGAAGGCGGGGGAGCTGGGGAGGCACTGATCTGCCGATGAGGAGAATGAGTTTTTTGGCTGATTTGGCAAGGTGACTATCTTATGGCAACATTAACTGTGTTGATACGAATAAATCATGACCATTATTTTCCCCTTTGCACGTTAATGAAATCCGTGTTTGTCCTTGGAGGATTATATTTCTGGCCTTTACTCTCCTTTTCTTTTCTCTGTGTACATGGTAACGCCTCCTCCAGATGTCCCCCGCTGCGGGAGGCTGAGAGGCACATGCGAGGAGCTTACTGCTAACAAAACACACACACGCACACGCATACACGCACACACGCATGTACACACACACAAACATCACCTCTGGGGGCAGCCACCTCAGCTGACCTGTTATGAAATAAGGCTGTGGAGAAAAACTGTGCCGTTTTTGTCAAGATGAGAGTTAAATAGTCCTGACAAAAAAGGGCCTCGGTGTGTGTTTGCTCGCGCGCGCGTGTGTGTTTGTGTGGGGTAGGAAGCAGGGAGAGCATCTCAGGAAAGGAAAGTGTTTTGGTAAATCACAGACAACGTACCATCTGCACGCAGCGGGGTGTATAAGCGACACTGGGCCACTACTGTGAGGAACTATTGCATTGTTATTAAATGGCTGTTGCCTCCCTGGCAGCCATATTAAAGCTTTAGATCTTGCGTCTGATGGGAGGCATCGAAAAGGGAAAAGATATACTCTGAACCAGTCTGGCCTTTCAGCATGGAATGTAGCCATGATGACACACATTTGAAAATGGTCAACTAAATTGGGAATGTTGCTTATTTGTAGAGATGCCCTGATCCAAACTTCGCGGCCAGTTTCTGTATTTTTCTTTTTGCAGAGTGCGAACACAAGCCTTGGTTAATAGAAATTTTAGCTGATGTTGTTGATTTGTCTGTTGGAGCCATTGTAAATAATGATATAAGCCTTCAGAATATATATATATATATATATATATATATATATATATATATATATATATATATTTATTTATTTTTTTTTCCATTCCAATTTTCCAGTTTATGTTTGGAACCGAAACCAAGAAATCTATTATTATTTTTAAAACATAAGTCATTACAGAATTCACATCTTAAACTAACCTGGATAAGATTGGCTTTCCATGTAAGTATCGACTGATTTCTGATCACCCAAAATTAAGGGAATTAGTGCAGATTGATCCATGCACAACGCGTGAGCATTTTGTAGATAACATTATCATCCTGAAACAATCTTAAGTTAGCTTATTTTTTTTTAGCAATACTTTTTGCAAATTTGTTTAAAATGAAAGTCTGGTCCTCCCTTCTGAAGCTGCTGCCCCCTCGACCCGACCCCGGATAAGCGGAAGAAAATGGATGGATAGATGGATGGATGGATGGATGGATGGATGGATGGATGGATGGATGGATGGATGGATGGATGGATGGATGGATGGATGGATGGATGGATGGATGGATGGATGGATGGATGGATGGATGGATGGATGGATGGAAGCATTTCGATCACAGCTGATTTCTCAGTGCATCTCTTAGTTTCCTCTTCTTTTCATCTCTTCCTAACCTCCCTCTATTGCCTCCTCTTGCTCAGCCTCTCTCCTACACAGTGTTGTCAAAGGACTCTTTTTTTTTTTGTCTTTATATATTCAAATGTTCTTCACGGTCACCATGTTAACTCAATCCCTCAAGCGGTTCTGCGGCAGAATTAATTTAGTTTCCCACTTGCAATTAGATGTGTCTCTCTCTTTCATGGCTGAGGAGTCTGGATCCACTCTGGCTGTAGCAACATGTTGACTTATCGATGCTACGTGCCCTTTGTGCATTCTGAACCAGTGGCAGACAGTTCATAAAATGCTGCTGAAGAGTACAAGTTGATTAGCTCCTCTTGCTTTCCCCTCGTCTCATTCCCTCACACTGAGGGGGAAAGAAAATGATTCGCAAGATTGTGCACATTGTTAACTTTTTCTTGTTAAGTTTATACATACCAGAGGTCATTAAAATGATCCAGAGCCTGAATGTTTGCCTGTAGAATTGAATCTGACCTCTAGCGGGGTTTCTGTGCAACCTTTGCTTGTTACATAGGGAAGAAATGTGGATTACGTCCTTTTTCGCTTTCTGCATTTTCAACCGAGAACTGTTGCTTTAATCAGTGTTCAGCGGTGAAACTGTTGAGTTTTCTGTTACACTTCTCTGTGATTACAAAATATCTGTGATTTGCCATTGTCAGCAGCAGCCTATTTTGGATTTTTGTGTAAGTATTCATCCAATCTTTCTTTTTGATTTGGCATAAGTGGACTTTAAATCTCTAAGTAGATGTGTTGCAAAGATTTATTTCACATAAGCAAACCGATATTCTGCTTTCCAATTGATTGGTATAAGTCACAGAATATGTTGACAAAATGGGGGTGTAAAAAGTCTCAGGATATCAAAGTAAGGTGTTTTTTTGTCTGGAGAAAATCTGTCTTGCCAAAATTAATCCAGTCACTGCCAGCAGGGGTTTGTTGGCTCCTCTTAGTTTGTAGCCCACTTAGTACCATTTTGTCCCATCTTCCTTCCATTTTATACCTGTGAACAAAACATTTCATGTCCATGTACTCATCCATTGCATATCAGTTTATTTTTCTTCTCAGCTAAATATTAATATGGTAACAAATAGTCAAAAACACGCACAAATCTCATCTCATAATTTTGAAATACTTTATGCGACATCGATTCTCATTCATATTTAGTCAACTGGTATGAAAAATGAAAATATATCATAAGTTTTTACGTGTCACTTAAACATCTTTTGTCATTTTGAGGCAATTATACGAAATTACATAAGTCATCAGTTGCTGAAAATAGGTACAAATTAATGCATTGGTTGGTACAGTATGTAGCAACACCTTTTTGTACCCAGAATTACTTAAAAAAATGATACTATGAAAGTTCAAAATGGGAAATGGGTAAAATGATAGCAGTACTACGACACTGTTTGCCCCACTGGTTTAGAGAGAGAGACTTTTAGAGCTGTTAAAAAAATGATTATATTGACCACCTTCACCACCAAACCGGCTACCTTACAAAGGGTTTTTCAGCAAGTTCAGATTTTCAAAAGTTTGCATCATGTAATGTCAGAATTCACCAATTTTTCCTTGATCAACTCCGATTGATGATTTATTTGTCTAATGCTTAAATATAGTATGTAATAACCAAAATATGTTTTCACAATATTTTTTGTCTATGTTGGTGAAATCAGAACTAAGAAATCCCATAATTTTCAAATTATAAATGCATCAACCAACACTCATGCACATTGTTTGAGTTGAATAAAAATCTGAAAAAGCTAGGAATGGGTGCATTGATGAAAATATGAGGGGTATTCTTTTAATTCATTTCATTGTTGTTTAGAAGCAAAACTTCAACCTCTACAAAAGTCTCAATCAATGAAAAGATCTGTATCGGCAAGGAAAATGTCCAGTCGGCGCATCTCTTAATTTCCACGGAACAGTCCCAGATGTCGGCGATAAATGTAGCTCTGATTGCGGATCGTCTTCGCTTTAGCCCACAGCATAGTTTGTTAGCATCTGGCTAAGGAGATAAGAGTTGATGCCATGTGGCTGACGACTGATTATTAAATAAATAAATAGATACAAAAAAATGTTCCTAAGCGGCACAGGAGTTTGACAGAAAAATAAACATGTGTGCATGCTGGGCAGCACTTGTTAAAAGTGGAGTCAAGTAACTGTCAGATCAGCGGCTCAGTCAGTTCTTTACTTGCTCCAGCTACTGCGCGAGGAGTGAGTTTGTGAGTGGCCATAAATATGCATGTACGCTTGAACTCCTGACAAAAGTTTTCGAGCACCTTTTTTTGTTATTGTTGTTGGGTGGGGGAGGAGGGAGGGGTGTGTGCCGTCATGCGGTTTGATGAAACCTGACATTTGGAAGAGGTCTACGAAGAGGATTTTGTTTGTGACAGCTTCAAATTACTGTGCCAAGGAGGGACGGGGAGAAGGAGGGAGGGGAGGACGCAGGGATTGAGGGAGAAAATGGCTCCTGCTTATTTAAATGTCACTCCATTGAGGTGAATATGTAAGCTCTTTTTTATATTCCCCAAACAAGCACTACATTGGCTTGTCTGACAATGGAAAAAACATTGCCTGCCATAGTTTCCCCCCCCCCTTTTCTCTCTGTTTGGCTCAGGCTGTGATATTGGCAGAAGGCTTTAAGCTCTGTGTAGCTTTGCCAACATCTTGACAGTAACCACAAATCATTTAGTTGTTTGTTCTGTGTTGGTATTGACTGAAGGTCCATTAACTCGGGTCCTATTTGGATTTGAGGCTTATTCTTGACTACTGTATATATGGAGGAGTATAAAATACATATTAATTCCCTGCCTCTCCCACTCTCTTGTGACAGCAAGAACAAGACAAAAGAGCATAAATTATTTTAAGTGCAAGCTGGCAGAGGATGCAGATGAGAAAAATAACTAATATTTTCTGGACATGCAAAGAGATTTACCTTATGTAACAAACAAAGGCTGTTATTTCTTTCTATCACTCAGTGTAGCTATGATTGCGTAGGGGTCTCTGCCTGTCATGACCAAAATAACCAAAATACATGATGTTCTTCGCAGCGATAACAGTCAAATGTCACTCAGACTAAAGTACCATGTTCAGACTCTCGCACTGAGCTTTCAGCATCGGTAAAGAGGATGGATTCCAGAGCCCTCCGTCTCTTTTTTTTGCTTGACAAATAACTGATGACAGTGTTGGATTTAGAACTCACAGATCATGCCAGCTGCTGGAATCAGATGACAAGTACCTCGATGTCTACCGTCTCTTAATCCATTTCTGAGCCTTCCAGCATCATTGCTGGAATATTTATCACAGACGTGCCGGATGCAAATTTCAACAAATGAAGTTACTTAAAGGGAATGTATTGTAACTTTTGTTGAGCACTTTATTTTGGAGTTTTGTGTTCAACTTTGTGCCTTGTAGTGGGACGCAAATGAGATTTCAATCTGTAGAGACTCACACAGAGAGAGAAACAGCAGTTAGACAATTTTATTGGACCGAGAATTTGGCGCTCGGACACCAGCGGAAGATGTGCGGGCTGAGAATCGCGGTGAGCTTGAATGATCAGCTCGAACGAAGCTCAGGTAGGTCTTCTCCCGGGCCCAGTCACTGGTAGTGGAGCGGAGCTTGGAGAGAGCAGTCTTGAGGGGACCTGGAAGCGTCCGGGAGGCTGGTGGTGGAAACAGGGAGGAGGTGGGTTGAAGCACAAATAAAGCGGGTGGATCTTAGGTTGCTTTACCTTTTGAAGGAGCTCTTGCCAGGTGATTGGATCGAGGTGGAGCGGTGGTGCGTCCTAGTTGTCTGGGGTGAAGGCGTGATGATATGTGATGCCGGAAGAGTCTTACAGGTTGAATTTACGCCTAGGGCTTCATTACTTGATTTTCTAGTTTTAACAAAATCGCAAAAAAAAACTTTTTTTTCCCACATTGTCATAAAGAGGTAATTGTGTGTACAGTTTTTAAAGAAATATGTCGATTTGATAAATTTTGGAATACCTACTTTCCAGATGCACTGTTTATTAATTTCCATGTCTGATATCAACAAATATGTAAAGGGGAAGAAAAAAAAGTGTGAATGAAGAACGGTGAATACAACATAGCCACGGACACAAAGCTGCAGAACACCAAGCTTGTGAATTAGTGCGTAATACACACAAGAGAAAACAGTGATAAGTCTTCAAATGTGAAGTCATTAAAAAAAGATTATATGTTATGCTAACTTTGCTAACGTCTCGATAGAAGTTGATAAAAACGGTCTAAAACGGGTCACTGTCAAATTCCTTAAGTTTGGAGGCTCATTACATGATTTTCAATGTTGTAAATATAGATAAAGGTGAACACTGTGCCACTCTGGTTTATTTGTATAACTTTTATACACCAAAAACAGTTCTCCATCAGAAAATTATCTGCAAAGGCCTTCTGTCTTGAAATCCTTCACTGGCGCACGCCTCAAAAACTTCTAAACCTGCTCGGAGCTCTTACGGCGCAGAATTGAGAGTTTTACATTGCACTAATGCAAACAGAGCATCTGTTTTAACAGAGGCATTGCCCATAATTAAACCAACACACAGGAAAGACTGCTAGGGTTGCTCTCTTGATTAATGGAGCAATTAAATAATCCATTACGCTGAATTATGAATGTGCTAATGATGAGCCAACGCTGGGGTAATGATTCCTGGAGTTTGCTTGTGTAAAATATATTTAAAAAAAAATAAAAAAAAGGAAGTGGAGAGGACTGCCTGTGTTTGCAGATGTTTTTTTAATCATTGGGAGGTAGGGCTAAGGAGGAACGATTGTGTGCGACTTCCTGCCGCGAGTGGCAGCTCCATCATCGCGGGTCATTGCTTCGTGCTGTAACAAGGAAGCCTCCCACTGTTTCCCGATAAGACACGATGTCGCAGATTTAAGAGTCTCCTGCTATGATTGACCTAATTCAATGCAAATTTAAATGAGCAATTTATGTAATTCCTGGTGGCAACATTAATTATCCAATTCAGAAAGGTGAAAAACAATATAAAGGGTGATGGTTTATTTTATTTCTTACTGAGCCAGTATGGTTGCTGTTACAGATTTTGTAGGTGGTATTTTGTAGGTAGATTCATGAACATTATTTGACACCGGCAGCTTGTCTGGTTTGACATCTCGTATTGTGGCTTTTCTTGTGCTTAAAATTCACCTGATGTTATACGGACTTTAAGGTGGATAAAATGGTCGAGCTTTTGTTTATTTTAGAGACAAGAGAAATCTAGTTTATTTAACAGACGTAGAATGGGTAAAGCTCTAGTGCGCTATTTTTTAAACTAATATTTCACTAAAAGCATGAGCCTTGTCTATTTATTTGCTCTTTTTGTTAAACAAAACCCAACCAAAGTGCTTGACAAGGCTTCCAAATTTCTGCTCTCAGATGTTTCATCCATCGCAGATTTTGAGGAACAGTTTCAATCCTAAATCCTTTCACCAAATGTAAATATGTTTTCATATTTTGTGTATAATTATTTCTTACATGTTTTCAAGATCTATTTGGACAGTATAAGAAGCCCACAGCGAATGTTTTCTGTAGATTAAATTAGACGTTTGCATCAAATAAAATTTTTGTTTCATAATCTGATCTTTCAATGTTCTGACCTTCTGCCTCTGCGGTGTGCACAAATATTTTAACAAGGTTGGGATTTAGAAAATTCAAGCAATTATTTAACGCTCTGAGTCAGCACGGCTATACGTAGCAGAGTTTACAAATACTACTCAACTACAATTTGTTTGCTTTTAAAGCAAAGTGCCTGAAGGTTGTTTTTTTTTTTTTTTTTGAGTTGAAGCACCTCAAATCCAAGGTTACGGGTTCAGGATGGCGAACGGCTTCTTTAAAGTGTTGATTGAGTTGCAGATTTTTGTTTGCATCAAAAATGCCAAAAAATTATTTGACATTCTTGTAATCAAGGGAAATTGAGTTATTTAAACAATATCTGAATATAACTTTATTGCTGGCCTAATTAAAAACCACTGTGTCTATCTAGGTGCCATTTTAGACTGGAAATACTACATAGACTTTAAGTGAATGAATTAATTTTTGTGGTTTTTGAATGTTGATCATTTAACGTAAGACTTCTGCCTCACACTTTTGCAAATATTTATTAGAACTTCAAATTATTAGCAAAAATCCTGAGTTCAGACAAAGGAAATATGGATGAAGTTAAATCTTTAAACTATAGAATGCTCCATCTCTTCTTGCTTTGGAAATTTCATTTAAGTTCTGAATTTTCCTGTAATCATTCAGAAAACATTCCTCTGATTCCTGTAGAGAAAGAAGGCAAATTGGGCTCCCTGAAAACGACGGGTTACTTTTTTAGATTTGGTTCTGTATTGAATTTTGAAACTGCTAAGAAGGGAAAATAGTTAATTTCGTGAAACTGATCTTTTTTTTTTTTATTTCATGTGTTTTCTTTTGTGAATTTCTCTGTGATGCCATGGTTTGAAATGATTTTAAGCTGTTGATTTGTAGTTACTATGCTCTTTTATATAGATCAGCTGATAAAAAAAAAATAGATATGCTTTGATTATATTAGAATTGGGAGCATGTAAAAAATAGTATAAGTCATTGTCCTTTTATTGCCGAATAATTAACCTGTGAAGGGCCCAAACTGGCGACCCCTAAAAGCCTTAATTAACCTGTGCATTAGTTTGGTCCATTGTACTCAGGGTCACATTAGCTGCACTAAAACACCTAAGAGCTCACATATTTTTCATTCAGCTATAATAACTATTACCTGCCTGTATTATGTCTTTGGAGAAATATTTTTCAGTAACTGCAAGAGGATAATGAATTATGCATTAATGTAAATTAGTGTCCTTTGTTGACATTATGTGCTGAGTTTTTTTCCCCTACATCTTAATTTTTGCCATTTGTCAGACCATTTTATTCCGAGTAAATTATAAATTAGTAAAAACATTTAAGGTTAGCAACAGTATGAAACTGCGTTATGCATAGGAGCAGGTTAAGTCAAGTTCAAACAAAATGATTTTCGAGTAATCTTCGGGAGATTACTACACACGCTGCAAGACGTTTCATCAGATTTGCTGTCTTATGAATCTGGCTTGATCTATATCAAGCATTTAATTTTTATTAGAGATAAATGTCTCTCGTCTTTAGCATTACATTTCAAGTAGCTTCCAATTGGATTTCCTGACCTGATTATTAAAACGAGCTGGCAGTTTTCCTCCATGGATTTTCTCTCGAGCGCCTTAAGATGTTGCATACTTAAAAGTTTTCTGCCTCGAAATATGCAATACTTTCCTTGCTATTCTCTCCATTATATTTGTGTTACTCACTTTTGCAGCTCCCCCTCCCCCTCTCTCCCTTACATCTTCTGTGCGCTAACAGTAACATTTTCAAAAACATCCTGTACAAAGAACATCACAATCAGGATTTTTGTAACCTTTGTTGGAAAAATGTGCAAAAAGACAGTTTGTTAATCCATAGTTTGACTGAACAATTGCCATGGATACATCATTACATTTTGCTTATCTGAGCCCTGAAAGTGAAATAAGGCTAGATTTTCTTCTGAGACTGTGGGATAATATGGCAAGAATGACATATACGTTTGATGACAATCATCTGTAGGCATGTTCAATAAATTACAAAATAGTAAGTATCAATCATGCTTTTCATTTAGCCCACGTTTCCATTGGTCTGATGTAATATTCTACTCTTAAATGTATATTTTTTTCATGAACCATAAGTGGAAAATGATCTTCACAGATAAAGCGGCTTGGAAACATCACTCTGTGGGGAGTTAATTTGTATAATGTGTTTTTTTATTTAGTGAGCTGAGTTACTGGAATAAATTAACTTTTAAATAATACTCTAATTTATTGAATTTATTGTATATTGCTCTTATAGAAAAGCTACATACTTTGATGATCTGAGCGTTGTGCCTTGGGGCACGCCAATCGATTAACAATTAGCATTTTTCACACTTTAAAAATTTACAAACATTGGTGGTCTAGTAACAATTTATATCTATCTTAAAGATAATAGGAAGCATTTCATCACCATTTACTGGGGTTGAAGCTGCTTAGATATTCATCAAGATAAGATTTTGGAGGAAAAAAAAAAGTGCTGCAGCTTTCGCTTCAGTTTCTGTTCAGCTTCCAATCTGAAAACCACAATGCGGATTGAGCAAGTTTTTCAATGAGAAACTTTTAAGCATGTGTTTGAAATCCACTCTCAAAAGTGTTTTTCCTGTGCATACAAATCTTAACAAAAATTGTTTTTTGTAATTTTTCCTTTGCCACCTAAACATTGTTTTAAGCTGCCTGAAACACTGTGTTTGTAGTGTAAGGTTTCATCTCGTCTACATGTATATTTGCATAATTTCTTACCACTGGCAAGTTTGGTTTACCACAAACACGCAGCTGACATCTAAAAGCAAGAGCTATAAAGAGAGCTTAAACAGAAAAAGATGCTACAGTAAAATCAAGCAATTCAGTGTATTCTAAAAAGATGTGCGAAATAATATAACAAGCACCTTCAGGAGCATAATAGGGGCGCTTGAGTGCTTCGCTTTGATGTTGACGAGTTTTAATCATCGGTTTGGCCGATTGTTTATTTACCACCTTTTCGCTTAACATGGTACGAACAGTGTTCATCTCGCTAGAATTAAATTCTTTTTTTTTTTTCTTGTCGAGTCAGCTCGGTGTTTGAGCTCATTTCTTCACAATATCAGCACGCGTCTCTGATGAAAACAGGACTCAGGAGGTGTGAGATTGTAAATGCGAGCAACGTGAGAAAAACAAGAGACTGCAATGCATTTCTGCGCTCAGTTGTGTGTCATCTCCTGAGCGCAACACCGTCTTGGCCCACTTCTGCCTGACCGACTACACTCGGCGGCTCATCTGGGCCATTCCCTCTTGTCTGTTTTGCTTAATTTGCTCCATCCAACTCCTCTTCCCTGTCTGGGGGCCCAGCGTTCATGTGTCTTTGTGATAGAGAGAAGGGAATAACTCGGATGTACAAAGAAGCGGAACATCCCAGGTGAAATAGAAAGAGGGTTACAGCCAGCACCTTTGGTAAATCAGACGAGACCACCCAGCACGGATTCCCACACAGAGTTCTTACCCCAGTTCATGCACCCGTTCACATCTAGGTCACAGAGGGGAAGAGGGGTCTTTACTCCACATTACAGCAGCTCTGCTTTCTGACGGGTTTCTGAGGCTTGTCACATGCAGTATGGTTTCCCCAACTTGTCCACAGTTAAGATATTCTTGCAGATGATGCAATAAAAGTAAAGAGGTTGTCAGACTTTCCACCTTTGTCTCTCTCAGTACCTCGTTGTTAGTAAGAACATTGCAACAAGTGAATATCCAGGTAAATCCAATGGATAAATTACAAGTTTAGGCCAAGTTTACCTTTCAAACGAATGAAAAAGGAAACTCTTTGATTCATGTTTTACCTTTTTTGAATTGGGGAAAGGAAAAATGAACCATTCCCCTCTTGTGTTTTGTTTGCTTGTATTTAGCATGTTGTTTATAAAAAGTTAGCAACATCCAATCTCAGCAACGTTCACGATTTCCACTTTGAAACACAGAGGTGGATTGCTGATGTTTTGGGAATACAAAGGTGCTACAAAGGCACAGAGAACTTAGAAAATATCCAACAAGAAGACATTCCAACACGACAAGAACCCAAAACTCAACGGAAAGTTGACCTCTCAGTATGGAGCTGCTATGGAGAGATGTTAAACTTGTTTTTCTTACAGACAATTCAAAAATTGACAGGAACTGAAGACTTTTGCCTAGAAGAATGGACTGAACTAAATTACTTCCATGTTGGTCTGAACTTCCTACTCCTGTCTGTTACGTCGGACTTAGAAATGTCTGCAGCTTTCAGGAAATAAGGGCAGGGTGTGGTCCTCACGTGCCTAGATATGTGAAACTTTTATTCACACAAAAGTTCAGTTTAACTCATTTAAGGTGTATGAACAGTACTCCCTTCACATGGAGACTACTGTTTTCGTAATGCTAACGGCTGTAATCGCTAATCTCCACTTTTGCTCCTAACATTAATAAAAAACGAGCGCTTAGAGCAGAGAGTTAGAAGACTTTTTTTTATTATTATAGTTCACAAAGAGAAATTGGATGAAATCGGTGGAAATACTGATCAGTGTGGCTCTTAAAGCTGGAAATGTTGGTACCAGACTCCCGTGACCCAGCACAGAATAAGCAGGTTGGATGTATGTGTGCCTTTAACTTGCTTACACCCCATAAAAGTACATCATTAGAGTCAAAACTACTGCATGTAGGGTTGACAGGCTTCTCACACATCAGTGGTATCAAAAATGATGGAGATGGATCTATGACCATCCCTCATGGGTGAAAGTGTGTACATGCATCGCTTCCATCTTTCCCCACTCCTCCTGTGGTCAAAACCCATCACTCCGGGCTGCGGTTGGTTCATTATGCCTTTATCTGCCCCAGGCCGCGGCTCATTGACTGGGCAGAGACTGTGACAGAGCCCCTTCACGGGGTCACCCGGCCTGCAGAAGGCCACTCAGCCAAGATGTTGGTAGCCTGTGTGTCAAGAAAAACAAACTGACAGACAGCAGGAGTGATGGATTTGACACTTGTCAGGATTCGTGATAGGATAATCCACTCCATGTTGTCGTGTCTTTTATATGGCGTACAGATCAGAGGGATCAATTCAATGTTTGCCTCACTGCAAAGCAAACGGAGCAATACTTTGTAGGTATAGCTCGACAAACAACGTAAATCACGTTTAATGAGATTTGTGTCTGTCATTTTGAGATCGACTCACAGTCTTAGCTCGATGATTTTCATATCTCAGCGCGGGAGGAGTTAATCCATCAGAAACGGTGCTCGTGTGTAGCCGAACTGTATTCCCAAGGCCTTTACCGCTCATCCATCGCCTGAAGAAGACGGCCAGCTTATTTTCTCTGCATATTAAAAATTGCCTGGAGAAGTGGCAGGCTAGGTCCCCAGAGGATGTACAGGGAAAAAACATGAGTGGGGAGACAAAGACTGGAAGGGAGTTCAGGGGTGGGCTTTTCTTTCCCCTTTCTCTTTTTAAATAAATGATTAACTAAATACTCACTCCTGTCCGGTTTTAAAGACGGACCGACTTTGATCTGAGGGGCTCTTTGAAAGGATCCGAGGAATCGGAAGAGAATGGGAAATGCGTTGTCGCTCTGCCTGTAAAGAGAAGCATCCCAGGTTACTGCCTCCAAAATACTGGAAGCACTTTGAAAATCTGTGTGGATTGCTAGAGCACAGCTTTTGGATTCAAACTGTGTATATGTAAAGTGAGCTGGTTGATGGTCTTACTGTAGATATGCCTGGGGATAGATTAGTTTCCCTGTTTCCCCCTAGGTCAGCGGAAAGCATATGTCTCAAACCACTTAAAAGTAAACCGTGTATCCCTTTCCTCATTGTAGTTGAGCGGAATATTGCCGGGTGAAAATCCCACATCTTACTGGCTCTTGTATACTTGGAAGCCCCTGTAAGCACTGTGATGCCAACTGAGGTGAGACGATATGTTCCAGCTTTCTGGTGTGCACAGTTCCAGTGTTTCATCTTTTCTTAGCCAGTCAGTTGTCTTAAGACAACTTACTTACGGTTGTCTTAAGTGACACAAAGTTGCTTTGTGTCACTTAAGACAACCGTAAGAACCCAGACCCAGTTCTACTTTCAGAAAAAATGATTGGAATTGCATATCATACCAAATGGATCATATGTAAGAGATATCTAAAGGTGTTTTTTAAATGGCGCCACCCACAGGCACAGATCTGAAGTGCCAGTGGGTGGCACTTCAGATCTGAAGTGTTTCTACAAAGTCCCAATGTGACATATATGTCACATATATGTATATATGTGACATATATACATGTATGTATAGTATGGAAACAATTTCTTTCCATACTAGGAAACAAAATTGTCTTGTTTACTGACACAGAATTTACTTTTGATTATATTCCTTAACATGTACGATATCTTTCTGATTTTGTCATCTTCAAGCCTTGCAACCTCTTAAGTGATTTCTACAAAGTGTTTTTACAAAGCCCATTCATTACTCAATGAATGTGAGAAGTTTTTTTTTTGTTTTTGTTTTTTTTTAGGAGGTTTTAGCAAAAAAAGCTTCGTTACTGTAGTTCAATTCAAAAGTTTTATTTTGATGTTGTTTTGATCTAAAGCAGTAATTGAACTCACCTTGCATAATCTCCTTTTGATAGACTTCTCTCAACACAGTTTGGGAATATGGTTGCATGTCTGCTGACTTTACAGCTCCCATGGTATATGGGCCTGATTTAATGCTACAGGCAGGTTTAGAGTTTTACCAAATTTTTTTCTTTGTAAAACTATAATGTTTATGTTCGGCAGGATGTCTCTCAGATTATTAATTAAGTTCAGCGTGAGTGAGCTAAGCACAGTTGTAAAAATACTGAAGTAGAAGTCTGCTGCTTAGAAATATTTCCTGTCACCCACCACCAGGCAAGGTGGGTGAAGTGTCTTTCCCAAGGACACGACGACGGAGGCAATAATCAAACCAGTAACTCGACTATTGTGGGACAAACTCTTACCAACGTTGCCACCATCGTGTTAACTGTGCCACATTTCCACAGGTATATTATGCTACATGAATCTCATGCAGTGACGTGCGGTGAGGTTTATAGCTGGTGAGGCACCGACTTAATTACAATCGGATTTATAAATCTACACCCCCTGCATGTTATTGTTTACATAAGGAAATTTCGCCCATGCGTACAATGCTGGAGGGCAAAAAGGCTATTCCTTTACACGCCGCCACCTCAGAATAATTCCGTTATCTCAGTCAAACTTAGACATGTAGATATTATTAATTTTGTGCTGTGCTTAACAGCAAAGGGAGAAACCGTTAAAGTACAACTCAAAACCACGTATTTCTCGCTCTCTGTATCAGCGCAGCGACTGTATGGCTAGCTCACTGTTACCGTCTCTTACTCTGCAGTTGTTGAGTCACAATGTCTGGGTTCATGAGCGCCCCCCAGTGATGAGGCACGAAAACTGCCTGCCTCACCTCGAATATGTTCTCTGCCGTTTCTGATCGCTCCTTAGCACACAAAGCACGTTACACAAACAGTTGGTGACAATAAAAACACAGTACATTAAATACATAAGCTAAATTATGGAAAATCAGTTCATACATTAAATGTTTTTAACCATTTTATTGGCGACGTACAGACAGGAGGAGCATGCTCTCTCATAGAATGGCAACCGGTGCAGTTAGCAAGAGGTTGCGCAATCCCAGGTGAGGCTCAGCTCCCTGCTGCCTCACCGGCTTCGCTTCCAAGCATTTGAATGGGAAAATGCGAAAATTCAACGATTTTGAAGAAAAAACATCATCAGATTTGGTTAAATTAAATGAAAAATAGGTACTTTATAGTACAAACTACAGGATAAAAATATCTTTATAAATTATTTTATTATTATATATTATTTTTCCATGATCCTCACCTGCCTCCCCTGACCGCACGTCACTGATCTCATGCTGCCCCATGCCTAATTACAGCCGTTCATCTTGATTGACATTGCAATACGTTAAAAACTGGTTTTGAACAAGGATTGACTTTTATTACGTCATCCAGAGATATTTAGTATTCAACCAGCATTTTTTTTTTTCAGCAAACACCCCTCGCCTTGCATCAGTGACACTGTCTGTCCTTGTTGTTGTCATTAGCCAGGAGACTTGGGTATTTCACCAAAGTCACCCGATACTTTTAATTTTGCAGCCTGACAAGCTTTTATCTCTGAGTCTGTTCTTCGGCACCTCTGTTCCCATGAGATCCCTGCTTTCATTAAAAAGTTGCTTGGTGAGTCTCTCGGCTTCGGTGCCTCATAAAACAAACAGCCATGATGAAAATAACAAAATGAGAAAAAAAAAAAACACAGCCCAACTGCTCCTCTTATTTTATTACTGCATGCATACAGACACAAATGCACAACAAAATACTGTTTGTTGAGGTTGTAATGAGTCCCAGTAGCAGTGTTTTTTTTTTTCTCCCACTAATTTGACATGCTTCAATTGGGTTGGGTCCCTCACTCTCCGCAGGCCTCAAATCCTCCACGCTGAGGCCTAATGAATCTTCTCAATGTACACAAACAAAAGGACAAACAAAGCAGGCAGGAAGCACTCGCTTCACTTGAGCTTGTAATTGTCCTAAACATGTCAATCAATCACTGCATCTCACTTTTCATGCAGACTATAGTTAATAGTCACCCGTGAGAGCAAATTTGTCTTAAGACTGCTGCGTTACGCCCGATGCATCGAGTTGTGTTTACAAGTCCTTTTTCATTTTGTGGCAGAAGAGCTCAAACATTCCCCGCTGCACTTCCCTGCTCAGGAAGGTGACACGAGGAACAATGAGTCGGGGCCCTGCCGGTCTCCGAGGGCTCTCCTCGCTCAGGTTTCGGCAGTAATTGAATCGGGGCTTTTGCTGCTCGCAGAAGACAGCGTGAGCAAATTGTCTCGGATAGTTTATAGGGTAATAAACTCCCTCCACGCCAACACCTGCCAGCTGTGCTTAGCTTTGACCAAAACCGGTCTATTTAGTGTGTCCTGCTGTGCACCTGCAGCCCACCCGTAACATTTCTATCAGAGCTCTATCGCACCAATCAGCTTTTCCAATAAACAGCGTCTTTGTTGGTCTACTGGAGGCTGCTGAATGTTATGATCGAGGTAATTAAAATCTCGACTCAATTCGGCATGCATGGCTGACCTCATCGGCAGGTTAGGGCGCTGTATCTGAAGCCAGTTAGGATCTGTTATCCCACCTCCTCCTTTTCTTTGCTCAACAGTTTCCATCTATTCGTTGGTCAGTCTGTCCATCTGTCTTTGATTTAATCCATCCATCTGTCTGTCCGTTCATTCTTTTATCCATCCATCCATCCATCCATCCATCCATCCATCCATCCATCCATCCATCCATCCATCCATCCATCCATCCATCCATCCATCCATCCATCCATCCATCCATCCATCCATCCATCCATCCATCCATCCATCCATCCATCCATCCATCCATCCATCCATCCATCCATCCATCCATCCATCTTAATGCTGTATAATTTTTCTTCTCCTGACTGTAATGCACATCTTTATCCAAACAGCCTCTGAGTGTCTGTTAAAAGGAACAGCTGAGTGGGCGAGGAGTAGGAGGACAAATGGATGCAGCGCCGATGCTTTCTAAGTTCTGCAAAGCGTCTTTTCATGCATTAAATTTTGCCTCCGCTCGCGCCAGGTTCAAACTTGTCTGTCTGCAAATGTTTAAGAAATGGGCTTAATAATGCTAATTAATTCCCTGACAAAACGGCACCTTTAAAACGTGATTATCAGTTTTTCCAACTCCTGCGTTCGGAGCTATTAAGCAAGCCGTGCATTAACGGGCGTCAGCAGCTTTCGGAGCTGCAGTCTCATTACATTTACAGGGGAGGGATGAAGTGCAACAAAAACCCGAGAAAAAAAATTAATTGGAAGCATGTGATAGTTAGGACAGGAGCCTGGGCAAGGGCAGAATAAATCAGAGGTCTGGCTGACAGCTTTATGGTGCTGTGGAGAGAGAAGTGGTCGACTTTAATGGGTGGAGATAGAAATGTTCGGTTACTTTATTTTTCCCCCCTCTTCCTCGCTGCAACAAACACCCCACTGGCCCCCCTTCCTCCCTCGCTCCTCTTCCCTCTCATCAGCTTAGCCCCTCACCCCTGAACTGTGTAGCAAAGCTTGATATATAGAGTTAATTCAGTCCGTCCTGGGCAATAATTCATGCATTCAGTGTCTTGCAGACACAGCACGGGGTGGAATTGTTAATTTGCGCTGCTGAGATTACACCCTCGGCCCCCTCTCATCTTCAACACACACCTCTGTCACCTAATCTACAAACTGATCCCCACCCTCTTGTCTCCTCCCTGCTCCATTATGCCGTCCTCTCAGACTTGAGCCAAATCTAAACCCATTATTTCCCCTTATCATCGAGCCGGACCCTCATCTCCTGACCCTGGGCCCACGGTCACGTCCTGATCTCACCCCACCATCTCCAAGTTCACAAAGGTCATTCCCACATGGGACTTCTCCCCACCCACCCACATCCCTCTTCTGTTCCTGCTTTTATAATTAGGGAATAAATCCTGGATAGGAATCAAGCAGTGAAGTGGTTTCTGCAGGGTGACGGGGACCCTGATCTCCAGGCTTTAATCCGAAGAGACCCCTGAGAGTGGGGTTTGTGAGTCAGTGTGTGTGTGTGTTTTCATTTTGTCACTTGTTATGAGGGCAGATGGATAGGAGCACGCCTTGACCTCAGAGGAAAACGATTCATTGAATTGAACTGTTGGGCGTTAATTAATGCATATTTGCATTATTGATAGATTTATTTGTCTCTTATTTGAAGTAGGGATAAGTTTTATTTGTCTTCATGTTCTATATCTATGCATCCATTCATCTTTCTGTCCATCCGTGCATCTAATTTCTGGTTTTATATTTGAGTTAAAACAATTGTATCTGTGCAAAACACTGTCCTATGCACTCTGAACTTTTCTGCTTATATTAACAAGAAAACGCCTAAAAGTTGGTATAAGATTTCTCGAAATTACACCGTGCAAAGTGTGAAATTTTGGCATGAAAAATATGCAAGGAGCCACCTTTATAAGCTGAAAACGTTTGTCATGCTAGCTTCATACGACATCGACAGTTTACGACATGACCAACGCATTTATATTTCTATCGCAAATAAAACCATGAAACAAACCGAACTGTAGTAACAAACAGCATAATGTCAGGTATGGTAAGCAGAACGCTCTAATTAACCTCAAGCTGTTACAAAAAAAACATCTCTGTTCCACATTTTAGCTTACGATTTAAAGACATGGTAACACTTTGGAAACGCTTTCGTGAATTCCTGCAGGTTTTAACAGTGCCAACATTAGTCTTGTGCACTGTTTCACAAGCCTTGGCTCAGACCAGCACAGCCAAAGATAAACAGTGAGAAGCATTTTCCCCCAGGCCCCAAATGCAACTCCGTATAAAGTTGAAGCCGTCACCTCCACTCTTAACATGGAAACTCTCTCAAGCACGAGTTAACCGAGAACAAAAAAGAAACTTCTCTACGTGGTCTGGCAGAACTGCACAGCACATTGTTTTCATTTATTTTATTTCAGTTGGCAGCAAAGAGGTGAGTTCAGTTTTCTTTTTTTGTTTGTTTCAGCAGTGGGAGGGAAAGAAGGGAGAGAAAAAAAAAACAAAAAGAGAAAGGAGGTCACATTTTGTTGGCGGTGCTGCAGGAGTGCGCTGATAGGAGCGTGAGGGCTTTTGTGTCAGGAGACGGGGAGAAACCTTAGCGCTGTGACAGGGGCTTTTCTCTTCCTAAAAAGGCGTGACGACCCCCGTGACCCGGAGAGTTGAAACGGAGGCCACCATTAAAATTCTCGCTCCTAATTGAGTTGGAGGCGATAAAAATCCCAGACAGAAACAGTCATGTTGTTTAAAAAAAAAAAAAAAAAAAAAACGAACAAAGAAGAGAAATGATTTGTACAATTTTGGAAAATCTACAAATTTGTGTGTGGCGAGTTTCTGCCCCTCAGCTGACCTAAAGCCTCAGGCGGTCAGTGGGTCTTTAATGTGAGTACAATCCCATGATTCATCCTTTTTCATGGCACTTCCTCCCCTGTTGTGTGGGACGATGTACCGCCAGCGCCAGAGACGAGATCTCATTGAGCTCTCTGCAGTTTGGCGCACACAGGTCCTTACAGCCTATTCACATGTTATCACTGACTTGATGGGCTTAAATTGCCTATCTAGTGGACCTCCTGATATTGTACAGCATTCACTGCAGTTTTTTTAGATAAAGCTTTTAACATTGTGCTGATAATAATGGATTCTTGTGCTCCTTTGATGTTTTGATTCTTGATAAAAATGAAGCGCTGATTGCTGCTCTTTGAGAAGAGACATGAAACAGGAACAGATGGCAGCGTGCAGCAGAGAGACCGCTTCAATGTTATCCATGTTAGAGTCTAAACGACTGTTTGAGTTGTTAAAAAAATAGTTATTTATCATTCCGTTTGTGCCACTTATCTCCGCTTTTCGGCGGCTTTTGCTTCTTTAATTTGCTTAGCAGCGGTATGCGAGTGTGGATTTCTAGAATTCAGCATTTAATAGTGGGACTTGTACATTGCCTTACAAAAGTCACACACTTTAAGCTATTTCATAATTTATCATAAATCACAGCCTATGTGATTTCTCTTTTTTTTCAGTTTTTTTTTTGGTGGGAGGATTTCACTAGACCAATATAAAGTAGTGGATAACTGTGAATTGGAAGCAAAGGTTTTTAACCAATAAAATGTTAAATTTGTGACATATACAAAGATGGCAGGTATCTATCATCTTTACAAAGTAGGCCACAATTTAGCTGCGTTCAATTTTATTTTATCATATTAAAGTAGACACGAATGCACATGGCGACACATATTTTCCACCTCGGAACTTCGCTCCATTTTGTATTGGTCCATTGCATAAAATTTATTTGTAGCGGGCTGTAAGGGATGTGAATACTTTTGCTATGCAAATGTGTGCCCAAGTATTATTTCCGTTAGCAAAAATACTAATGATCTATAAATAAGAAAAACATGTATTTAGGTCCAAGACAGGTGCTCTGATTTTTATTTTTTTTCCTTTTCTTTTTCAACTCAGCTTCGGAGAACTGCCGGACCAGCAGAAACTCGGCAACAGCCCAGTGAGATTCATTTCAAAGAAAAAAAAATTGTCACACTACAGCTGCATACTCAGTTATCCACCAAAAAAAACCTTGCTGAGAAGTAAGTCTCAGCCTAGATGTTAAACACCAGATTTCTCCCAAAGAGCCGTGCTCCGTCTTTGGAAAGATGGGATGCTTCGCTCTCTAATCAATTCAGTTAGGGCAGCATTATCTGGGGGTTGTGCCACCAGAGCTGCAGCGCACAATAACTCAATGCGGGCATCTGAGAGGTGTGTGAGTTTGATCCTGCGCCAGAGTGATGAATAGCTGTTTTTACTCTTTTGTTGCCTATCAGCACTTTTATTCCGCAGTTAATCCGCCAGGCCATGCGTGCCTCCTCTGCTGCAATTTTTCACCTTGCAGTGAGAGATTGCGTGTGTGTGCGCGCGTGTGTTTGCACATCTTGCAGCCGATTGTTGGGCTCCTGCTATCTGCACCTTCCTGCTGGCATTGGAGCCTGATTTAGAGTGTGTGCGTGTGTGTATGTCTGCGTGTGTGAGTGTGGATTGAAAGAATTGACATGTTGTGAAAAGTTAGTGAGGAGTGGGAGCCATATATAACATGTCAGCAGGCGCTGGTGAGGGGAAAGCCTTGTTACCGTTGTGTGTCAAGTGTTAAAAGGATTGTCATGTTGTTGCAGACAATGCAGCTTAGCCTCTTGATTTACTACACCAGAGGGGCTGAGGGGCTCTGCTTGCCCTGCCTCCTGCTGACACCATGTTCCAGCTGTGACATGGTCCACAATTATTTGCATCCATGGTAAAGACGAGTAAAAAGCCTCTTTTATTGTAGTTGCATAAATTCACACTGAAAATTTTACAGTTGTTTTTACACTATGCTGTGTGTACAGCATTCACCTCAGCGGTTAATACTTTGTACAACCAGTTTTTGCATACATGACAGCACTTCTACTGGATTTAACAAGGTAATATATTGTTGCTCTGGAAACTTCTGCTAAACGTCCTCTCACCTCACTAGTTTTCTGTAAGTTTTAGGTCTGAGAACTTAGCTGGAAGGTAATTTCCTAAAATTGAAGCAGTTCGGAATCTACCAACGTTAACATTTTCTTTGGTAGAGAATCAGGCCCTCAGCTTTCCCACTAAATTATTCTTTATTCCAGCCACACTCAGCTGGAGAAGTTTGTTGAGGGACAGGTCCGTCTTAACGAGTCTTGCAGGTTTACAGCAAGCTGCAAATGTTTGTGATGGTAGGACAGAAACTTTTCGTAAATTCCAGCCTCAACAAGTTGTGGTCGATACAATCACACTGTCCACTGCTCTCACTTTTGTTTCTTACGGAAAACACGTGTTCCTCGTCCTGCGTCTTGTGTTGTGTAGAAGACAGGTGAAGCAGATGGTTAATGGAGTCTAAGTGGGATGACATGAAATGCTGCACAGCTTTGCTAACCAGGAACTCCCCACCTCCTTCCGCTCCTCCTGCTTGTCAGGCCAGCTCCGATTAGGGAGTTAGGGGATCCTTGTGGTCATATTTTAACACAAGCCAGAGCACTTCGAGGCCCCCCTCAGCCTCATACTTGCCACATGTCTTCTCGCTGTTGGGGCTAGCTGCCCTCCAGAGAGCTGTTCTACATACGGCGGACAAGGAGTACAGCTTCGCGCGGAAGCCTGCTGAGACCCCCGCACCATTTATCTCTCTGCTGCGAGGTTGGGCCAGTACTAATTGACTGTGTATATGTGTGTTTGCATATGCATATATGTGTGTGTGCATGTTTCAGTCCTTGTCTCTTGGAGCTGTGCACATCAGTGAGATGATAGGATGATGTAAAGAGAGGAAGAGAGGCCAAGCTGATGTTGCAATCCCATCAGAAGGGGCTCAGATGAAAAGGCTTAACAAATGCATCCAGTAAAACTGCGCTGGGAGCTGAAATGCCACACAACCAATGCTGCTTTTAAAGGAAAACTCTTGTAAAGTGGGGGGCACAACTTTACTGTAACAGACAGGATAACATGACATAAAGGAGGACAGAAATGCAAGTGAAATGAGGTATCGTGACACTCACGATGGACACAAAGAAAGTTAGTTCTTTTGCTGCCTACAGGAAAAATTTAGAAACTCATGGAGTTTAAGTGAATTTTCCAGGTATGGATAAGAACGGAAGAATCATCCATCTCCTTAACTCTTTTCTGCTTTGTGAGCATCAGCTTAAATCAAAGTTTCAGAGCAGCAGGTGGTTTTGTAGAGATTATCAGGGCTCCTACCTTTCTGCCTATCCATCCATCTGAATGTAAAGCATAACCCTTCATATTAAAATTTTTATTATATCAGTTCAGTGGGCCCCCACCTATTTGTGGATTTTGATGTTTGACGTGACTCCTGATTAATTGTTGAAAACCTGCCCGGTTGAAGTTTTTTTTTTCCCTAGAGCAAATGAAAAATATTGGACAGAAAATGCGACGTAGTAAGCTGAAATAACTAGATGAAATGCTACTTGATAAGATATTAGCTGTTTTTTTCCCCCAGCCAAACCAGGAGCACCTTTTATTTTCCTTGGTGGTGATTGGCTGTACACCAAAGAGCAGAGGCAAGGAAAACTTTGGATTTTAGCTTGTGTGTTTTAAGGTATTTGTTGTGTATGAACTGTTTTTTTCAATGGTTTTGTTGGCTTTAGTGGCCTTTATTTGAGTAGTCAGACAGGAAACAGGGTAATCAGAGAGGCTGGGATTTGAACCTGCGACCACCGTCACAAGGACTAAGGCCTCAATATGTGGGTTGTGCTTTGCCCCTGCGCCACCACAGCACCCCTGTGTATGAACTCTTAAAGTAAGGAGTGATAAAGGTCTCTTGCTATTCGCAGGAGGCCGATGTCCCCTGGGGTTCACAGTCTTCAATATTCATACATAAATTTGAAACGTTGATCAGAAATTAACTGACAACCTAGACGATTTGGGTCCTGAAAGGAAGTTCATTCGGCCATGAAGATTGTACTGGAATGTTGTGATATTCCCGCCCACTTGTCCACCGTTGACAGGACTAGTGATCATTATTTTACCTCCAAGATATAAATTTGTTTAAAAACCTGTCTGTAGTTCTTCTAGACATTTGTTCCTCTCTGTGAACTTATTTTATGATGATGTAATTTCCTCTTATGCCACCGACTAACTTTCAGCCATCATTCCCTCTAGATCCGTTTGCCAGAACTTGCAAAAGAAAAAAAGTTGAAGTGAAATGATCCATCAGTGATCTTCCTGGCTCTGTGAATTCCTATCTTGTGTGGGGTGTTACGGCACGATGCTCATGCCCCGTCTTCGTGTTCTCTCTCTACACCACCCTGTTCTGGACTTTATCAACACGTCGTTTGGCTTGGCCTCCTCCCAAAGTAAGCTCGAGTACAGCACGGAGTTGGCCGTCTCACTGTCCGCTGGGAGAAAGCTGAGTGATGTGCGCGTCTGTAGTCTGCATGTGTTTGGTGGGAGCATTCGGAGGGTAGAGGGGATTGTCGAAGCCACCTCTCTCTCCTTGGACCGGGAAGCTCTGAATCATGCCGGCTTTTCCTGGAAGAGACCCAGAGGGAACGGGGCAGAGCCGGCTGGACTCGAGCAGGCCGTCTTAGCCGGAGCCTGGCCTCTCGCTGACACCAAGCTGGTGATGAGAGCAGTTCTTATTTCACCCGCCTTCCCTCTGCTCACCAGGTTGGCACGCTGCAGGCGCTTTCCTGTAACTGGGAAGTGTTTCCAGTTTCAGCCTGCGGAAGAAACAGATAACCTCACCCTGCTGAACTTTAAGAAGCAAGGTTTTAATAGATACAGTGTTTTGTGAATCTGTTTACACCCCCCTTTAAAATTTTGCAATTTTACATGCTACAGTCTTAAACTTTAGTGGGTTTAATTGAGATTTTATGTGATAGACCAACACAATATTTAGGAAAATGTGAAGTGGAAAGAAGAAACACGGTTCTTACATTTTCCTACTAATAAAAATCTTAAGAAAAGTATGATGTAGAACTAAGCAAAAGATGTGTGTTTTTGGTTAACTTTGACCTTCATGTAGGAGTTGGACCTAACAGATTTTCTTCATTCATTGTCCATTATTATTATTATTGATTTATTTATTTTTTTTGATTTTGCAAAGACACAACAGAAATTGTATAACCTCTAAAATCTGATGCCACTCATTTTTTGTGTCATGAAGAAGGAAGTTGTGCTCATGTCTTCAGAGACTTTCATGTAGTTTCCTGCAGCAGTTCTTGATGCAGCGCCACCACAGGCTAGAGCAGTGTTTTTCAACCACTGTGCCGTGAGTGATCGTCAGGTGTGCCGTGGAAATTATCCAATTTCACCTACCGTATTTTCTGGATTATAAACTGCTACTTTTTTTTCTACACTTTGAACATGTGGCTTTTCTGTGGATTTTTCTTCAACCACCAGGGGGCTCTTTAGCAGGAAGTGAATCATTGGAAGTCAAAATTGGAAATTAAAGACGAACGCGCTAATTTTCATTTAGAACAAGCACATGCTAGCAGCAGGAACGACGGAGAAATGTTTTCAAACTCATATGATGCAACGTCTTAAGTTGAGGAGGCCAGGGCCCCCCCTGTCATCTGATTGCTCCCCCCTCTCCCAGACCCCCCTCCCCCCCTGATAATTGACATGTACCAGCACCAGGTTATTCCTGTACATTATTTGGAATCATTCTAAGTCAACCTATCTAAGTCAACCTAATATCTAAAGAAGAAAAACAATAATAAATATATGAAAAGAAAATGTATAAAACTTTATATAAGGTCATGTGAAGTCATAAATAAATAGATTTAGATCAGGCGCGATACCAGCCTCCTTTATACTCATAAAAACAAGCTGAATTTGTTCTCCTGGGTGTTTCAGTTGCTGCGCTGTGGTGCAACTCAAAGGCACTTCATACCTGGTGGTGATGGTAAAACACCAATAAGTTATTTATTGATCCTCCGCAAAAAAGAGAAAAAACCGAAGAGGGGCCGACAATGTTCGTAGTTTGGAGCAGAGGTTGCGCTGGAGTTTTTTCGTTGTCCGTCAAAGAAAAAAAGCATTTTATTTCCAATTTGTAGTCATCAAACGAAACATTTATTATTTCTCTGCGAGAACATTTTTGAAATCAGGTAACATTTCACGAAATGACGTGATTAGAAGACGACAGAACTCTGATCGTTTCCTGATCCCATCGGCCGGAGAAAAACCCAGCAGAAGCGGATCAGCTGCGCTAGGCGCTCCAAAGCCCCTGGTCTGTTATAGCGGCCAATCTTATCAAGACGAGGGTGAGGAGGGAATCTGACATATTAACTCAGTTAAGGTTTCACTGGTTTTGTTTTTAAAACACCATTAACGTAAGCAGTATAACTATATATTGTATATTTGCCGTTTGTCATCTCATGTGTGATTAATTGGAGTTTAATGGTGGAGCATTTATGCGCATTTATTGCCCAGCGCACTGCGCTTGCTTCAAAATTATTTGATTGGTTTTAGTTGCCTCTGCGATGAACTCTTTGCGTAAAGTGCGCCAGTCAAAGGTGTTAATTATAACATGTCAAATGACAGAGGGGCTTAAAAAATAACAAAATATTCAGTTTGGTTATTTTTTAAAATAACCATATATATATATATATAGATGTGCACACACACATTTTAAATTTTGCCCCCCCAGAGGTAGTCCTGGCCCCCCCTTAGCCCCCCCAACTTTAAAAGTCTAGCTCCGCCACTGGGAGAAGGGGGTTAAAAAAAATTTGAATGTACGGTTTATAGTATGGTGCGCTCATAGTCCAGAAAATACGGTAATTGGTCTTAAAAGATTTTTTGAAAACGAATTGATTATCTGCACGTCACACACGACAGTGTTGTGGCACTGTTCAGATGTATTTTTGAAGTGGACATGTTAAGTTAAATTTGAAATAAGAAATGTAAAATATGATAAAAATAATTTTTTGTGTTTATTTGATTCCTATTCAAGACACTTTGATAAGAATGACTAAATGTGTAATATAGGCGGCTAAAGAGTATCTTTGTTTACATTTTTGGTTGGTGGTGTACCTCGTGATTTTTTCAATTATAACAATGTACCTTGGCTCAAAAAAGGTTGAAAAACACTGGGCTAGAGAGTGAACAGTTTTCAAAGAGTTTGATTCATTTGACACTGCACCGTCTGAAAATGTAACAAATGTTGAAATTTTGGTCTCTATTCAAACTGAGCCTACTGGACTATTGTATATTTGTTTACAAAGACTCACATCTAAGCTGCGGGTCTCTGCAGCTCCTCCAGAGTTAACACGGTCCTCTTGGTTGCATCTTTGATAAATATCCGTCTTCTCAGTTTAGGTGTGCGGTCATGTCTGGGTTTGTTGCTTCGTCACGGTCTTTCCAATTATTAGAAGCCGGATTGAACAGAACTCTCTCTTTGAGCTCTGTGAGTCACTGTGGCACAATCTGGGCTACTTTACACAAAATCTTCATCACTGACACCCCTAGTGCCACAGTTGTGCAGTTGCCGGGGCTAAATATAATTGTGTCGAACTGCCTACGCCGTCACGTGCCGTGTTCAGTTCAGGGAAATCACTCTCTTCTGTGCCCGAGGTGCTGAGGATCGAGGCACGAAAGCCGATATTAATAGTAGAGTCCGTTTGTTGCTACAGGGTGTCCGCACTTTCCTGTTTTCTCTGTCTTTGTTTTGGCCGAGCACTGACAGATTTACCACTGGAGGAACTCCAGCATCTAAAACGGAAAAATAGGCTCTATTGTTCAAATTGGTCTCTAGTGGAAAGAAAACAGACACTGTTCTGAAGAAAATAACAAGGGAGTAATCATGGTTTTCAACGCGAGTCCTGTAAACAGTGTTGTCATCGAGACATGTTTGTTATTTCTGTAGGAAATTGAGGGAATAGAGGTGTTTTCTCCTCTCAGTGAAGAGTCCCCCCCACGAGGGTGAAAGTGTTGAGTCCCAGTGAAAAGTTCAGCTTTCTCTTTGAGGAGGTTCTCATGTCTGAATCCCTAAAGAGGCTCGCTGAGCACCGGCGTTTGATTGGAATCAGCGGTAAGAGGGCTGGAGATTGCTCAGCGTATCCCTGCTTCACACTGTCAGATAACGTTAACAGTTGCCTCTTCTCACAATTTTCTTGTCAAGCTCCAGTGGGAAATTAAGTCAGGAGAAATAACTGCAGAAAGTGATCCAGCTCGATTTGTGAGCAAGTTTTGGCAGGAATCTGCAAAGAACTCGCATGCAGATATGTTATCTAAACTCTGAGAGGCTGTAGCACAGGCTGGGAGAGAAATTAAGTTGTATTCAGAACGCTATATAAAGATGTAATCAAAGGGTTTTTTTTAACTGCGTTTTATTATTTTAGTTTAGCCGGTAAAATGAGAACCATGGCTTTTAAAGTATTCACACCAGTTGAACTTTTCATTCAAAAAAGCTGAAATTCAAATGTACCAAGACATGGCTGTCCACCTAAACTCACTGGCCACCGGGCTTTAGACTAACTTTTCCCTCTGCATGTGCCTAAGAAAAAAAGTAAGGCACACCAGCTATAAAAGTTATACGCACCCAAATTTTTGAGCACACTGCATTAACATCGCAGTTTTACAGTTCACTTTTTAAAAAAAACAACCTCCAATTTGTGTAATATTGACATGTAAATGATTTATTAGCAATCTAGTAAAAGTAAAGTTCTGTATTTGAAGCAGAATTACTGAATTAGTGCTTAAAATGCTTTTACGTGCTGAAATGTAAAAATCTCAAGATTAACAAAAGAAAACTTAGAAGATGTTTTAAAGACAAAAAATCGTATGATAATCTCAAACTAAGCATTCCATTAAGTTCAAGCCATTTTTTTCTTATGAGAAATTATTTCAACTTAGTGTAGGGACATTTTTCTTCTGCAGCACTGAGCTATGTTATCCTCTCAACCTCTACTGATGATGAGTTTGCTGTCATATATATTGTTTTTCTTCCACGTCACATAAAATACCAAATGTGAGGCATTGAGACTCGGTTGTATGTACTCTAAAACCTCCCATCAATGTAATTTATCTACAAAAGGTTCATCTCAAAAGATTTGTTCATATTCAGTCAATCTTATAGTTTTTTTGTTTTTTTTTTAAGATTGAACTAAAATCTCTATGGTTTCCCTGTGGTTTTGCCGTTCTTTTGTTTGTCCCTCGAGAGTTGATTGGATGTAAAAGATGATTTGATGCAGCAGAATAAAATGAAGAGCAGCCATAGGTTTTTCATCATTTTAATCTTTAAAGATTTGCACAGCGATTCAGCTTATGATGTTGTATTGAAAGAAACCACAACGGTTGTTAAAAGCTTTCCATTCCGACCACTAAATAAATATTGACGTGAACATGGCTAGAATCTGTAAATGTTCTAATTTTCTGAAAATTTGAAAACGACTGTCCCCTGTGGCTTTTCTTGTGGTTCGGGTGCTAGGGCTTCTCGTATTTTAGGTTTATGTCTAAAAGTCTTATCAGTGCAGTAAAGCTTCGTCTTCAATGTCTTTCTGGATGTGATACTTCTCTCCCCTGAGAATAGGAGAAAAGTCCCGGCGAGAAGTATCACTTGTCATGTTTTGATACGTATTGAAAACACATTGATTTTCTGGATTTATCCGTCACTCAAATGTTTCCTTGTGAAAATCTCCAATAAAGGATTCCCTACAGTATCGGGGGGGGAAATAACTGACAAGTGTGGAAATGTGTAGCTGTTAGATGTAGAAATGTCAAACGTATTCTCTGTGAAGCCTCAGAACAAGAGATTTCCTTTCAGCTCTGAGCTTCAGGGCTTCACTGGTTGTTCTCCGCGTCCTTGGAAAGCCAAGTCTTACCGGAGCAAACCCCAAGGCTTAATGTCAGCAAATTAATTATGGATTCACCCAATTAGTTCACAAACTACACTGTGTGTTTGAGGGGGAAATGATTACTCTCCAAGATGATGTCTCTTCTCAGTCCTTGCCCCAGTGAGCATTGCTCCTCTCTTAGAGGAACTGTGCGTGTGTGTGTGTGTGTGTGGGTGTGTGTGTGGGTGTGTGTGTGTGTGTGTGTGTGTGTGTGTGTGTGTGTGTGTGTGTGTGTGTGTGTGTGTGTGTGGGTTTGTCTGCATGTGTGAAACGACACGCAGCAGGCAGGTAGCATGACCTTTTTAATTATTCAGCCTCCCAAACCTATCCACAGCATCCACTTTGGCTTTTATCACCAACACATTTCTGTTTTTGAAACAAAAGAGGATATTTCCGCCGTTCTGATTTTAATCTAGATCGACGTGGACCTAACCACACGATAACTACGGAAGCCTGCTTGATGCAAAACATTCCCGTTCTGTCTTATAATGAAGTGGATTAGGAAAAATTCCCTGCTGTACAGAGAAAACCTTTATTTTTTTCTTGTATTTTTCTTTGCACAAAACCAATTTATTTTATTTTTTTTTCTAATTTCCCACGAAGTAAATTATTCGTTGATAAATTTATCAGAATGATGGATTGCTACAGCAATAGTCTCATTAAATTTAATTGCATTACAAGAAAATGGTATCCAGGATCACTGAAGTTCAAAATTTCTTTTTTTCCTAAATTAGCAAGGTCAAGTCTTTTGAGGTGTGAGCCTATTTTGGTGGTTTAGGAATACTTTTGGTTTTTGCTTTCAGTTTCAATTAACCTGAAATTCTCCCCTAATGTCTGTAACAACCCAATTTAGCCCAAACATGCAAGGAAATAAAACCATAGATGTGATTACGTTAGGCTTACTAAAACTGATAGGGAAAAAGCTTTTTATAAAACTTGCATATAGCATTTGCGTATAGCTTCATTATGCGTCCTATATGACTAAACCTGTTGCATGTGATGCTCAGTTGTGATTTTGGCCCATTCTCTGAGAAAAACTGTCTTCAGATTCAGGGTCTCTCTCTGCTTCCAGCAGAGGAGTTTAAGTATCTAATGCCTCGGTTACTCTTAGCGGTACAGCATGAGTCGGTACTCTTTTTATTTATTTATTTCTATTTCCATCATTAAAAAAAGGCCCATAAAACCAACCTGTACCACACCATTCCTTGGGCCACTTCAGCTGTAGATCCTTTAGACAATGCTACGATTAGGGTGGAGTTACTGGCATCACACAACTCAGTCTGTTGATTGGGGACAGAAAAAACATCACTGGGACACATTGGGGCTTCTGCAGTAATGCAGGTGTTATTCCAGTCTGTGAAGAAATAGCTGAGCCAAAAAGCAAAGCTCTTGATTTACTGGTCCGCCTATGTTCAGACCCTCACCTGTGGTGGCGAGATATGGATCGTGACCTGAAAAATGAGATCCTGGATACAAGCGGCCAAAATGAGTGTGGACACTCATACAGACCATGGTGTTTCAGTGGATTAATTGTTTTCTGTGAGTAATTGTATCTGGCAAATTTGGGTTTTTCTGAAACTCCCCACAATTGTGCTTAGGTGTAAAAATGGACAACTCATAATTTTCTTCACTAATCTGCAGTCTAGCAGGGATCATTGCATCATGGTCAAGTTTATAGTGTAATATGGTTCTTTCCACTTGTCACCTTATGTTCCTAATAGTTTTAACTGTGCTCTTCGATAATTTAGAAAGTCTTCTGTAACCAATGCTGTTGGTTCGCTTAGCAACAATTAGGTCATCATGGTGACAAAAATCTCAGTTCCGCTTGTGTAGAAGTATCCCCAGATTATGATGCTGCCACCACCCTGCTTTACTGTGGGCTTCGTGTTCTTCTGCTGATGTTTTGTGTTGTTTTGTCAACGTGTTACCTTTCACATGTCAAAAAAAAAAAGTTTAGGTTTGGTTTAGTCACACCATGACACATTTTTTCTCAAGGAAGAAGACTAGATGTTTGGCTTGAAAGTAAACGCTTCTTTCAACTCTGGAGAATACAGAGTTGAAAGAACTCTGTATTCTTATTCCACATAAACGGTGGAATAAGATGCTAAATGATTAATGTTGGTCCAATTTCTTTGCATTGCGAAATTCTGATGGTTCTGTTTTCTCTGTCGGGCTGCGTTCAGCACCTCTGAACGCAGAGGTGCCTCTCAGGTGCCTCTGCTGAGGTTGCTGTGCATTTGCCGATATTGGGAAGAGTTTGTCTACCGTGAACGGCTTCACTGCGAAGTATGATTATGCTTCACAGACTCAATCATAACAAATATGGATTTCCACATTTATTGCGTTGCCATCCTGTGGACAAACGTTTCTCTTTCAGGGAGCCAGGGGCCACGCGGGCCGAGAGCTTTATCGATCATCTGACTCCTAATGCCTCTTAAATATTAGGATTCATGTGTATGACCTTTGTGTTTGGATTTAGCATGCAACTTTGAATACCCTTCGAAACGTGTGTGGCTGCACTATAGACTTCTGCTGTTATTCTTCTTTCACACTTTGACTAGATTTACTTGAAGTGTGAATTGTTGAACGCTGATGGGATGAGGCGTTTGAGTCTCAGGACCATTCTGCTCATTGCTTGCAAAAAGTAAATGGAGTACAGAAGAGAGGAAGTCCATGAGAAGTGGGCCTCTGTGCACATGAGCACTTTTTCCACCTTCCACCCACTCCGACTCGTTTTCATGTCTCACACATACGCACGCCCATGTATCTGGAAGACAGCCCGGTGATTGATGACTCTCTGTGAGAGACCTCAGAGGGAGCAGCTCTGCAGAAAGACGGACAGTTGAAAAGCAAGGAGGAGGGACTGAAAGACGGCTGAAATGAATCAAATAGCGCGGTGAGGTCGAGCTGCAGCCGTTAACTTGATGAGGCCACCGTCTCGCATTGTTTGGCGGACTTGAAAGTAACCTTATGAGCCAACTTCCTCTTGACAAAATCACTCTTTTTTTTCTTTTTTTTTCCTTTATGACTATTTTTCAAGAAAAAGCAGTTATTAAAAAAAAAAACTATTTATACTCTGTGTAGTTTATCAATTATTCTCACATTCCAAACAAAAACATTAATATATTTTGGGATTTTATGTGATGGGAAAAAAAACACAATAAATTCCACACCTTTCACTCTGATATATTATCAAATAGTCATCGAATTTGATGGTTTGTTACTGATCCAAACTCATGTAAAATAAAAGAAACGAAATACATCTCTCTGTGTCTAATCTATGTTGACTATATAATGCACAAGTGTAACTTGCATAGAATTACTGAAATAAGCTAGCTTTTCAATGATATCCTTCTTTATGGAGATACCTTTTTAGAAATCAATACATACTATGCTATTCCCTCTGAGTGATTTTAAGTACCCTCTATTGGGCTGAATGTGCAATTGCATGTCATGCTATGGGACAGCCTTATTTTGTCAAGCTTAAGTCTTGCCCACCTCCTTCACATTGAATTAACTCAATATGTCACATGAATGAGCTTTTAGTAAAAACTACAATGTTTTTTTTGTTTTTTTTTCTTCAAAAAATGTACTTGAGATGTTGCTGCAAGCGATGAAAAACATGGTGAGTCAGATGATGCTGCAGATGTGTTTGCCAAATCGAGGAAATTTGGAGCGCTTAGAGCATCAAAGTTTTGTCGCTTTCTAGAGCAAACAAAGCACTTTGTCACCACCGTGTGTGAGAATGTACGTGTGTGATTAAGGGATTTTTCAGCATCTGCTGCCTGGAGCTCCTTCTGAGCAAGAGGCAGAGCGACTTTGTTGTCGAGGTCTCTTTAGTGCCTTCCAAGTCAGCATTTTGCTGTGCTTTTACGACAATAATATGCTTCTTTTTTTTATTACACCGCGTGTCTGTGTTTACCCAAGCCTCCTTGTGTTTGTAGGTGTATGTGCCGAGGCGGAATGCCCCGGGGAACAGCGCTGACTGTGCACTAGGAGTCTGAACCTTGTCAGTGTTTGTGGCTGAGGAGGAGAAGGTGAAGGAGGAGGAGGAGGAGACGGAGGAGAGGTCCCCCCCCCCAGCACGCCGTGCCGAGCAGCGTTTGACGCCATGTCCCTGACTGACAAACATAAAGTGAAGAGACAGCGACTGGACCGGATCTGCGAAGGTAAAGAGACCTTCTCATTATCGCTCCTCACGCTTTTCGGGATTATTTTAGGGAGATTTTTCAACAAACTATTGTTTTAAGAATTGCTCTTGCGCATTAAAACATTTATTTATTCATTTTTTAATCAAAAATGGTACTTCTTGATTGGTATTGGGTTTCTTTCAGTAGAAGTGCCAGTTAGTTATCAAAGTGGTTTTAAAAAAGTCAAATCTGTAGGAATTTTCCATCAAATCATACCTTTGGTTTACGGACAGAAGTGGCTGAAGTGACCTAAGTTCTCTTTGGCTGTAAGAGTATCGAAGCACCATCTTCCCAGCACTTGCTGCATACTGCCAATCAGCTGGCTGAAAGAAGGCTCTTATGTTTAACACTCACTTGCAAGAAACACAAACTTAATTCTTTGAACATGGTATGTTATGGTGTGGAAACTAAAAATAATACTGCATTCACAGCATCTTGCTGTGAGAATGATTCTGCCATCCAACATGTTTTTTTCTTTTGTCTTGAAGTAAAGCTAGGAAACTGATTAACCAGGTAAGATTGCTCAATAGGTTATTTTACAAAGAGTGGAATGACAAAAAAAAATATTCGTCATAATATGCACGTGAAAAGTATTAAAAACATTAAAAAGGTGTTGATTCTTTATATTTGCTCAAAACATCTCAAAATAACATATTTGCATTCATTAACACAATTCCTTAACACCCACTTTGTGCTAAGGCTGAAAAGCTCACTGTACATCTTTAGTTGCCACATGTATGTTGCTAAAGTACTTTCAAGGACTGCACAGATTGATTTTTCTATTATGTTGTTGGTGGCAAATTTTCTCTAGTAGTTATGACCTATTTCTTTGCTACTCTCTGGAGGTCACCAGATTTTGCAGAACTCTGCTGATTAAGTTGGAAAGACTTTATGATTTATCAGTGCAAAGTTATTGCTGTCATATTTTAATATCATTATCAAACTGTTATTCAGTAAGTCAATAAACAAAATTTTCTTTAGTCTATAAATTGGTAGCTAACGATGGGAACGTTAGTATTTGTAAAATAAAATCCATTCAAATGTTTTGCCAAATTGCATCATTTAATTTTTTTTCCCAAAAGCAGAGGGTACAAGTATTGCTCATTCTTAAAAAAAAATGAAAAGAAAAACTGGGTAGCGATCATTATTCTTTTTCCATGCAAACGATGTGAAATTTGCAGCTATTTAATTAGACTTCTCCTTCCATTCCTCCTGTGTTCGCTGAGCTGCTGGCAAAATCAGAAGCAGTAAGCCTGTTTTACTCGCTTTGGAGAAATTCTCCTCCTTTTTTCCTTTCGCTTTGCTCCTCACACGTACGTTTCCTCTTTGTAACCTCATGGTTGTATTTTAACTTGCAAATGTGCAAATGAATATATATGGTGACGATTCAGGGGAGTTTTTCTTTAGATGGTTCTAGGAATATTCAGCTTTTAGAAATTTAACTTCACAGTTGACAAAACTTTCCTGAGAGGTTTTTTTTTCTTTTTTTGCTTTAATTTCTCAGGTATTTTAACTAACTGAGCTTTGCTTGATTAGAAACTATACAATATGTTCCTCTTAGATGTTTTAAGTAGATCAATCCATCAATCCATCCATCCACCCATCATTTCATAATTGTTTCTAACTTTTCAACAAGGCTATCCAAACATAATTTTAACTGACTGCATAACAAATCCTCATTTTGCCTCAGCTATCCTCGGTCATATTGCCACATTTTTATCATCTATTTGTGAGGAATATTTAATTATTTCAATCATTTCCTCCTGGCGCACAGCACAAGTCTGCTGTGCTGCAGAAATCAGTGCGTGATTGTTGACCTCTGCAGCTATCTCCAGAGATGAGAGTGAGATCTCTGCCTCACTCTGACCCTCTCAGTTTGACCTGTGGGCTGTTTGCGTAGGAGTGTCTCTTATGCGACTTATTGTTTTGGAGAAGCTCTCGACATTTGAACTGAGGTTCAACTACTGGAGGGGCTGAAATACTTTCATTTCTGTTATGACTGTTAACTGCACCAATTTTTTATTTAGGCTTTAGGTTGCGGATTGAAGAGCAGTGGGGGACCTAGACGTGGAATAGGAGTGCAGCCCCTCCCTCAACCTTCTGCTGTGCACGTTGTTACAAAGTCAGTCCAGGCGGCAGAGATTCTACGTGCCTTCCTGTGGGTGAAGTTTAAAGCTTTGGCAAATGTACATTTTCAAACCCACTTGTTTGCCTCCACCTTGTGCGTGTACGCACGCGTGTTTGTGTGTGCGTGCCAGTCAGACGGAGTCCTGAGGTAAAATCATCTCCACTCTGCCGTCTGGGTCCCCGAGAGGCTTGTTAAGCTGCTGGGCCCTCCCGGAGCCGGTGCGGGGAGGAGGCAGACATGACTGCGGTGCTGGAAAATGAAGCTTGATGCACCATTACCCCCAGTGCCAGCATATTTGTTTTGGTACATGATGCAAGCACCTCAGCATTGTGCACTTGAAATGAAGGGCATGAGCCACACTTCCTCTAAAGGCTCATAAACTGGTCCTTGAAACATTATGATTCCCCTACAAACACTGCAGAATAATATTCAGCTGTCACACTGAGGGCTGGTTCGTATCGGGAGTCTATGTGATGTAGACCAACACAAACCGCTGTATAATTGCAAAGAGGAAGGAAATGATACTTGGCTGTTGGATTTCGCTCGTATAAATCAATATACTACTCCACTCACTCTGACTCCTAAATAAAATCCAGTGCTATGTAGTAGGCTGGAAGAACGAATGCAGCAGGTCAGTGACTTGATGCAACCTGCTGCTTCCTTTGATAGAGGACGTTTTAAGCTCATTTGCATCTAAACTGATGCAAATGAACTAAACTGAACTTAGTACATTGATTGATAACTATGATCAGTTGGAATGTATATATGATTGAATTGAAGCAACTTAAAATGAACCAAATTTGATCTAACTGAATAGGCATCGAGACCAGTGAAAAGAAAGCTGTGAGTTTCTTTTCCTGCAAGCCCTGGAGGGGACAGAGAAACGGATTGAAGGGTTATTATACCAGAATGCAAATCAAGTTTTCTTCCATAGATATATGGAAGAATATATATCTTCCATATATGTTTATGTGTTTGAATGGTCCAGTCAAAGTTTCTGTAGCCTACAGTTCACAACCAATTTTCACAGACACTCTCCACACAAATTTTTATGTTCCAAATGAGAAGTATTTACATGTGACTTAATCACACTTATCACGGGTTAATAATATGATTGATTTTATGTCATATTTGTATAAACAGCCTCATATCCAGGTAAAAAAAAAGAGTCCACTCCAAGTCAGATGTCAGCATTATGAGGCAGTTATAGAAGCTTTAATATTTCATAGCGCAGCTGTGTACATTTAATCGGGGGAATCCTTCTTGATTAGATGGGCTGTTAAAGTCCAGCTGCTGAATTTGTATGTATTAAACACCTGAGACAGTTTAGTCATTCCTGTGGGAATGGCAGTTTGTCTGCTCTGAGCTCAGAGAGACCTCAGCAGCTGGTGGTGCTCTGCTGTTGCAGTCAAAAGTTTGTGATCGGACTATGAATATAACTCTCAATTCGACTATCAACTATCAAGTATAAGGAAGTTTATCAGGACGAAGCTTAAGCAGCTTGTAAAAGTTGGGCTTAGTTATGCTTTTTTTTTTTTTTTTTTATTAGCTTCCTTCATCTTGTTATTATCTTGTGACAGCACTCTCCTCCCATTGCTGAATAACTAGAAAATTGATCCAAAGGCATCCGTTACTACTTCTGTAAACATCGCGGCGCTGTCCGACGTCTACGCTCTCCTGCACACGTGGGTTGCTTTTGGGTCATAAACCGTTCACACAGAAATCTGATTGTGGTCGCATTTAATTAAATGAACGATCTGCAAAAAAACAAAAAAATAATTAACCGATCATCGAGACGTGTTGTGTGAAAGTAGCTTTAGGAAACATTTTAGAGCTGCTACCACAAAGCTGAAATGCAAAAGAGACACAGCAGGTGGGACAAAACATTAGAAGTACTAGTTAAACTGCCATTTTGTGCTGTTTTTAATGCACTCATTTTATGAGTACGATAACAGAATATAGTGAGTTTGCGTGACATTTGTTTAAATTAGAAAAAGTTTGGTGTGTGAGACAATTATGTTGGGGTTGGTATAACTATATGTATCCATATCGTTTTTCTTACATAATGATTCCCTAGCTGGCCTTTATGCCAAGGAACAGACTGTGCCTCTTAAACAGTTTTAACAATTATAGCTGCAGTTGAAAGTGTATCATTTTTTCATTTATATATATATTTTTTCAGCATTGTGGATTTTTTTTTTAAGAAAACATTTTTTTATTTTTTCCTGTAGAACGATAGATTTGTCCAGTCATAATTTTTCCATTGCGTCGCTGTATCTGTGAAGGAATGGGACAGCTTAATTTCCAAGAGGAAAAAAAAATAAGGAGAGACGTTACGACGGCTTGCACACTTTTCATCCGGACCGGGTCTGAAATGTAAAGCCCCTCGCTATGATGCTGGAATATGCAAACACAAGTACACAGCTCTCCAGATGGTCGTCATAAAGGATCAGAGACTCTGTCCTCCAGCCACCTTGGTGAGGGTGTAAAAACAAATAAACAGCTTGTGGTTTGTTCATGAGCCAGTGACCAGGCAGAGTTGTCCCACTGATTGCATGTTGAGGCGTGATAAGGCTGCCATGGTGATTGTCTCAGAGCGAGGGGGGTGTATTAGAGGGGGGGGGGGTTAAAACAAATAAAGGGAGCTTCTTCCTTTGCTTTCCCTCGCAGGTAGAATCCTCACAAGACAAGGGAGTCACTCATCTTAATCCAGGTTCCCAGTTTAAACAGGCTCATGGCTGGCAAACATCTACAGAGGAGATAAAGCCGTATAATTCTTGCCGTCTTCTTTCCGTGTTTTTCCACAGGAAAAAAAGAAACTAAAAAAAGAAAAACGATTCGCCTTTTTCTTTTTATCATTTGCTTCCCAAAACAAAGCAAAACAACTCAGCTCTCATTTTATGCAAAGAGAGGTTTTTATTTATTTGAATTATACCGTCATCCAAATTGTTCATTAAGGCCGCAGGATCACAAATGAAGTATCTACGGATGCCCGGTGGGTAGATGACAAGGCTGATTATGCCATTAAAGTCCTTGATATGTATTTAACATAATCTGGCCTGTCTGCAAATAAGGAAGCTGGTTGGGAATGCTTTTTATCAAAAGATGCTAGTTGGCTCAATCAAAGCCGCTGCTGGGAAGCATGAGCGTTATGAGGAACAGAGAGCAGCTATCTGTCTCCCTCTCTCTCTCTCAGGGGGAAGGAGATTCATTTCTGTCGTCTGAAGAGATGAGGAGTGATCTGCCACGGCCCCTGTTCCTTTCAGCCTCAGGTCCTTTCATGTTCCCATCTTAATTTGAGCTGATCTAATGTTTATCATTCTGCAACGACAGGGCCGAGCGGCTGAGAGCGAGGCAGGGACAGTTCTGCTCCTAAACCAATTTTTCGATTTTATTCTCTTTGCTGAGATTGTTGTTTTGCTCGTAGACTGCAATATTCCCCTCCCTCTGGGTTAGATTGGAGCCGCACTAATCTTGTCAGATAATGTTTTAATCAACGTCTGCATTTTACTCGTCGTGTGCAACATGATGGCACTTTATGCCGGTATAATTAGGAATATAATTTATCCGTATCAGATTCTGAACGAAAGAGGAGTTATTGCGCAAAATAATTTTACGTTTCAGAGCTCCGACATTAATATTGAACATCTTGAAGCCAGTCAAGGCTCTGCTGAGAGAAATCAGCTTATTCTGTTTTATATTATGTCATTATTGCTACATGGATTTGGAAAATGAATATAGCGTCATTTTAGCATTTATCTCAGTTACTTGATTGACATCTTCAGTCTGTAGCTGTGATAAGTTTAGGCAGGTGCTCTTGTTGAAGAAGCCTTTAGATGTTGTTTATTAAGACATTTTCTGATGTTTCCATAAGTAAAAAATGTATTTTATGTTATGAAACAAAGAAACTTCTTTTTAAAGGCCACAAGATGGGTCTCTCAGGTTGTTTAGGGAAGGAGAAGCTGTTAGTTCCCGGCTCAACCAAAAATGAAAACCCTCAAAGTTTGAGCAGTTTATTAATTGATTATTAGTAGAGTGTAACAGAAACAACCACAGGTCACTTTAGAAAAACTAGGAGCCATCTTGTGTTCCTTTCACTCCTGTGGACTGTGCAGAATTTCTCTTCTCTGTAAATAAAAATAACTTTATTTTACACTAAATTTATAACAATATCCCCAATATGGAGACTCGGTTGCCTGGTTTAGGAACAGGGAACAGGGAGTTTAGGAATCTGATCCTTACTTAGAGTTAATTGCCGTTTTTATACATTTTTGTAGCTTATGGCCAAGTGAGGCAGTATAAGAACTACAGGACCTGATCTGTGTTTATACTTTTGGAAGTGTGAAATATAATAGCTTGAAAGTTGGTATCCTGCATGTGTCCTGCTTGATGACATGTTTAGGAAGTAATTCCATCATTTACATCAGATATGTTAAATCAGGAACAGGTGAAACATGTAGGACACTTCTCGTAGAGTACTCAAACTGGACAGCACTAATCTAGAAAACATCATTTATCTGTCAGACTCCATCCCAACCAAATTATAAAGCTTGTATTTTGGCATCCACCTCTTGTTAGATCTGATTAACATGTCCTAAGTGAATGGATATGTTTTCCTTACTTAAAGTGGCTATTTTTAAACCTTAACTGTATAATATTTTTTGATCAGGGTGCTCCAACTTTTAATTAAATATAATATGTTCAAAAGATAGTTTTTTTTTTTATTATTATTATCCAGTACTGCTGATTTAATCTTTTGATTTGTGGTTACAATTTAGCATATTTCCAAATCGTTCAAAGCAGTAGGCATTATAGTGACTTTATTAGGATGCTTTACAGCAGCTTACGCCTTTATTTTTTTTTCAAATAAAAAGTGCTAGAGGAAATACAGACCTTTTATAAACCATTAACACCACAGGAAAAATCCATGAACGTCATATTAGATTTTTCAGTCCTCGACAGCTGAACCACTCTATATATCTGCCTAAAACCCCAGCTGAGCTGAGCGTAGCCTGCTTTCATCTAACTATACAATTTATCCTTTTTCCCACCTTTGACAGGAAAATCACATTTTTCTCTCCATCCTTTCCCCTCTCTAATACACTCGTTCCCTCCCTCTTCTCTCACTCAGCTGCACACTCCTCATCCCTCCAAAAAGCAAGCGGGCTGTCGCCTCTCCCTTCTGTCCGCCCCATCTGCGATGCAGTATGGGCCGCTGGCTCGGTAACGATCGGCGGGCTGAGCGCGGGGCTGCGCGCGAGCCCAAGATACGGGCCCCCCCCCAAAAAAATAAAAGACGAGGCTCCACTCGCTTGCTTCGGCGAGTCTGCGAGAGGTCTCACCCCGCAGCGGTTCGCGCTCTTCCTTCTAGTTGTGCAAATGTGCGACGTGCTGCGTCACACTCCGCGGAGATGTGCACCGTCTCGATAACGCAGCAGATGCACATAAACCCTCCGAAGGCCATCGAACCAGAATTGGTACCATGTGTTTTGCCATCCCCCGCCGCCCCCTCTTTTCCTCCCTGCCGCTTGTGTTCTGGTGAGGAAAGGCTCAGAGGCTTGTTAAAACTTTAATGTACTGTACAATCACAGTAATTGAGTGGAATGTTGGAGTTCTTGCAGCCGCAGCTTTAATTTATGAAAGTTTAATGTATCAGCAGTTGTAGGGTCGCCACAATCTAAATCATTCGGTAGCCATCTCTGTTCTGCGCGGCCTGCCAAGTCCTGCCGTTAGCATCTTGTGCCCTAGAAAGATGGCCAGATTGCTCCGAAGCGACGAATGTTCCTGGACGTCTGTTCAACACATTGCACCTAAAAGTCTTTGACAGAACTGAACGTCTGTTTGTGTGTGAGCACCTTCGGTTATGACGTTAATTTTGATGTTTTAACCAAACACAGCCACGGTGTATTTTGGATTTTCTTGTTTTTGGCTTTTTTTTTTTAACCAAACCATCATGGATCCCTGTTGCTTGGTGATTGTTGGATAAACTGCTCTCCTAATTACGGAGCAGCCCTAAGGCGTGTCAGCGAATGCAGAGGAGATGGATGTAGTAATCCAACTCCTGCTTATATATTGTGGGAAAATATAGTAAGTTGCTTGATGAGGGTATATATCCAATATCCTCCCAACCGTTGTACCAACACAAGCCTAACCATACTTGTGCTGTTTATAATTAATAATGTTTTGTCAGAAAGTGGGCATCTGAGTGACACACCGCCCTGGAAGGGGATTATTAAGAAAAGTTATTGTCTATGATTGCTGTAGAGAAACAACACGGTGATTAATGGTGTCTTTTGTGGTGTGGAAACGGGGACACCGAGACTCAGATCTGCGAGGATATAGTGCTGAGAAATTACTACAGGGAGGCTGTTATGTGTCTAATGAAAGGAAACATTCGTTCAATAACGACAAGAGTCTGAAGAAAAAAATTAAATCCTTCTGTCTGTTTTTTTGTTTTTACTACTTCTTTAATTCCAATGTGGAATCATTTCACAGACATTTCACTATTTCTGATATTATGTCATTGTTACTAGAGCTGCATGTTACCTGAAAAACAGGTCGTTGCAGCGTTATTGTTGAATTGTTGCACTTAACCTACAATTCTTCCACTGCTTTTCTTTCTTTTACATCATCTTGATGCCGGCTCCTCTCTGTGAGGTTTTGCATGTTGTTCACTAAGATCAGGTGCCTGTTGCATCAGCTGTGGGCATAAAGGACGGTGCAGGTCCATCCAGATGGCTAATATATTGCTGTCAGAGTTCAAATGAGTAGCACCCAAAATGTCACAAACCTTCAAAATACTACCCAGTCCTTTGTAATTACTACATTACAAGCATTAATATGTAATAGCAGTTCGATAACCCATGCTACTCTAATTATTATGTCATGGGATTTCTTGAACTTCTAATACATTTATAGCTGGAAATCCACAGATTGTGTATGCACCATATGAATGACAATCCCTTCATGTTGCAGTTTAATGTGATGTTGGCACCTTCTTTGCAGCCACACCAGGAAAACCTTATTATCTCTTCAAGGGCATTTTTTGTTTACATCAACACAAACGAGACTTCATAGACTTCATGCACAGTCTATGAAAATCATAGACACAAATAGCATATAGTAATTGAATTTGCAGTATTGAGTGCCAGCAACAGTTAAAACTAATCTCGCAGCATTGTGGTGACAAAATGCCCATTTAGATTTAAATATGTTAAAATAATTTATAAATTCAATGAAGGATCTGCTAAATGGAGATGGAATAAAAGTTATTTGTTGTTAAGAGACTTGAACTAACTCTGTCCTGAAGGATTCCAGTTGAAAAACAAGGATGGAACATGCCTCTGTTCTTGGCCGACAGACGTGGAAGTGATTGCAACAACTGAATTCAAAGTTATGGATACTTGAGCAAATACCTTTGACCGTATAGAGGATGAATATTAGAAATGTAACGCTTCTCTTACTAGGAAAAGACACTTCTGTCTCTTTCAGTTTCTTTCTATCCATAGCTTTTTTTAAACTTTTACTTTACTTTTACTTTGACTGCGTCAGGTTTAACATTTTTAGTACTCTGTTCGGTACTCTGTTTTCAGCACTTCCGGTCATCTGCTAAAATTAAATTCTGTCTTGCAGCCTAAATGAACTCAATTGTGTTTTAGAAAACAGTTTCCTTTTTAACCTAAGGTCTCCACGATCCTTATGACTTCAATCAAACACGTCAGTCAAACTGAAAACAGCTCATTTTGTTTCTTCTTCGGTCATCAGTGACAGCATCCACATCAAATAATGTGCCACCGTTGAAGAAAAGCTGTTGAGTTTTGAATCAGCTAATTTCTCAGATCAGCTCTATGTATATATCTCAGTAACTTCTTAAAGATATTTTTAACAGTCTTAAACTGTAAGCATTGTTTGTATGTACATGTTTTTGCAGTGTTGCTGATTAACATAAGTCAAAAGACCCGGTCACCGTATCTCCTTTGTCGCTTTCGTTCTATCTTCAGTTATAGAGTCCTTCCTTTTCCTTCTAAAGCCGTTTCAATAACTCTTGCCACCGCAAATAAACGCTGGCAGTTACCTCTCAATGGTAGCATGCCAGCTAAGCAATGTTTGCACATCTGGTGTGTTTGGTATGTAGCAGGAAAGTTCATAAAGTTCGTTCCCTGAGGGCGTAACAAGTCGATCTTGTAATACCATTTATGGAACATTTCTGAAATAAATCTAAGGCCTGCATCGACCTTTTAGCAATATTGTCAATAATTTTGCAATGACCATCCTTAGGTTGTATTTATTGAAATGTTGGTTGTCACCAACGTTTCACTACATAAACATTTCAGGTGTATATAAAGTTACACCTGTAGTCACCGCAGACATTATTGCACACACTTTTTATTGCATTCCTGTTTATGTCTCATTTGCATTAATTTCCTTGTTACCTGTCAAGCTGCTGTGCTCGCTGAATCATTGGTTCCAACCGACTTTTATATTTACTCATGCTGAAATCAAGACTACTTTTTCAGGACCTCATCTGAGTTTTATTAATAAGAGAATGCAAACAATTAGAGGGTTTTTTTTGTACAGCAGCAGTCGTAGCTTTTTGCTGTATATTTATTTTTGAGCTGAACTGAATTGCATCTTCAAATCGTTTCTTAAGCATTAAATTATAAAAGACTTCCTGCTGTTATCTGTTTGAGTAAATTTGGACAAAAACAAACTCGTGCATCGTGTCTCGCTAACTTTGCATCTAAAATGTCACAGAATAAGTCAGACTCCATGTTAATTACTGGAGTTGGTTTTTACTAATGCACAGTTTTCTCCCACACCTTTTTCTTTCCACTCAGCTTGCGAGAGTTTGCTTACACGCAGCACTCTGTAAACCACCAGTTTCTTTTCATTTTATTTTATTTTTTTTATTACTAATAACTAATTTGTGGTTTAGCCTTTTTATTGAGGCTTATTGATAAGAATCCACTGGCTAACTTACACACTCCAAATGAGTGTGTAAGATATTCCATATTGATTTTTTGGCTGTATTTTCATTTCCTTTCATATATTTTTGGGTTTCATGAGTAAACGAGTGAAGTTATTTTTACAAACTTCAATCCCTTATTAAAATAAAAATAATACCTTAGTACTTGTTAACATTGGACTGCACACCAGTGGGTATGGAAACTTTGGGAGTATGCATATTCTGTAAATGCGTTTGCCCAGTAGAGGAGGCTCTGTGTTCTTCATGGTTGAAGTGGAGCATGTCCTGGTTTTCTTCTAACAGCTATCAGATTAAGTGTAAGCCTCAGAAGTACTTGTGGGAGTCGACTTTGTTGCATATCCCTCCCCATCCCTTTGGGGATGTGCAGCATGTCACCCCCCACCCCCCTCCCACCCTTTGTCCTCCTCTGCCTCTTGGGTAAGATTCAGTCAAACCCACAGGGATATGGGCTGCAGGCCAGCAGAGAGGTGAGCAGCAAACACCATAAACAGTGTAGTTTTACACTCCCTCAACACACCCCTGGGCCTCTGCAGACTGCCGGCTACATGCACTATCTAGACCAAGTGATGTCACAGGAGCAGTGGATTTAAGCAGGTTTTAGTTTGACGCTAATCCCCTCGTGGTGAGCGCAGTAAACGAGAGGGCAGTCCCTGCCAATAGCATGCATGCATGCATCAGCCCCCGTTGGATTAGTACATCTCGTCCCCTCCTCCAGTCTGTTGTCATTGTCCAGCATGTGTTTTTACCCCAATTTCTTACCCCTCAGTCTTAGTGTGGGATGCCCAGCACAAGCATGATCCCAGCAGAACGGAGTAGAGCCTCACTCTGAAGGTGTGTTATTTTTCTGGCAGTATGTCTGCGTGTGTGTTCTTTTTCTATCATGTTGTATGTCTCTCCCCATGGATTTCTAATGTTTCCAGGGCTGAATTATTTAGACAGCCTGCCAGCAGGGAGCTACATGATAGCTCAGACTTAAGAGTGAAGGGAGGGAGGGGGTGTATAGCTGCAGATCAGGTAAGAGGGTACCTGCTGCTTCACCTGTCCTTCTCTCCTCCCCACTTCTGCCTTATGATTGGGGGGGGTCAGTGTAATTGGAGAGTTTGAAACCCAATACTCTGCTCTATTTTCCGCTTTTGTAGCTATACTCATTATTGTCTTTACTGATGCCTGACTCGAGCGAGCAGTCGCATTTCGGTGGCTCTCTGGGCCAGCAGGTCGCTGCGTGGAGCGAGGGTCAGAACGACAGGCCGGCAAGTCGTTGTTTCTACTGCGGTACCGTCGAGGGGCGAAGGAGTTCTCTGCTGCTGGGTGACGGCACAACTGGTTTCCTTCATCAGCTAGACCAGGCTGAGAAACCGCATCAAGGCCTGCATGGACAGCAGCTCCTGAGGAAGGGCTCTGTTCCTGATCTGAGCAGTAACCTCTACCTGAGGCAAGCCATGGCAGGCCGGACCTCGGTACCAGCTCAGGATTACTACCTGGCTGACGCTTCCTTATTTGGTCAGCCACCTGAAGAGTCTGGGTTTTACAGGGATAACCAGCACTCACTCACCAGATCAGCCTCGCATTATGGAGGGGTGAGGCCTGCGTGGGATCAAGGACAGGCAAGGGCCACACCTTCTATACTGGCCTCTGCTTCTGCACCTACATCCGTGCCTCCTCCTCCTCTCCCTCCTCCCCCGCCACCTCCACCCCCTCCTCTTCACGAGCTGAGCCGTTTGTACCGGGAAGCTCTGGGATCTAAGATGATCCCAGACGTCCAGCGTATTGGCGGCAGCTCCTTTACTCCGGCCGCTATCTACGGGGTCCAACCCCCTCTTCCCATTTACGCCTCTGAACCGCCGTCTCTGCCTGCACATCAGGTTTTTAACAGCATCACCAGCTTGCCCCTGGAACCTCGCCAGCCAACTGGCACCAGGTCAGTGGTGGACCCAGTATCTCAAGTGATGGACGGAGCTCTCCCACGGGTCTATGGAGCTGTGGCCTCCCAGAGGCTGCCCTATGACCCTAACTATGACCCTGCCTCAGTCATGGTGGCCGCCACAGCTGGAATGCCTTCCAGCCTGCCTCCAGTCCATCCCAGCTCTGCAGACCCCAAGAAGATGGTAGACCCTACCTTTTTGGCTTTTCTGCGAGCCGAAGGCTTGGCTGAGAGCACCATCACTCTGCTGCTGCAACACGGCTTCGATTCCACGACCACGCTGACAATGATGGAGGATCACGATATTCGGTCTGTGGCCCCGAACTTGGCCCAAGCTCGTGTTTTGTCCCGCCTGGTGATGGGATGTAAAACAAGTGGCGCTGCGACACGTACCCGGTCTAACAGCTTTAGCCATCGCAATGACCTCTATATGCAGCCACAGGGGCTGACGATGGACACCAGTCTGATGCAGCAACCCTCCACCACTATTCAGACCGTATCTCCGAGAATGGGGGAGTTTCTCGGCCGAAGGCCAAGCAGTGCTCCTTCTCAGCATCTCCTCGAGACCACCACCTACCCTGGGGCAAGGCCACTGGCAACTGGAGCTTTCCCAGTTAGCCCTGGAGGATACAACAATGTAGTGCCTCAGGGAAGACCTCTCTCTATGTACAATCCCCACACCGGTCTTGCCATGTCTGCGCTTGGACAGCAACCTCCACCAACCCCTGGCACTCCCGGAACGGCGCCCAAAACCTTCTCTGGCTCCTATTCACCCATGGAGCTGATGAAGCGAGCCCCAAACCTTCCCCCGGCTTCCCCCGTTGCAGCAGCGAGCCCCCTCCACAGCCCACAACTTCTCCGGAAAGGGATCAGTGCTGCTCCTGAGAGCACCATTGTTCCTTCTACCTCCAACACCACTCTCCAAGGGCAAACCACCACCAACAACAAGCTGGTTGGACGTCGCACTGGTCCACCTGTTATAGTCTCAACCATGGCCACCGCACCCGACACAAGTAATGTGAAACCTCACTTTTTCATTACTTATTTCATAAAATGCCAAGCTTTAATATCTAAATCCATATTGTTTGTTGATAACGACAATTTCCACCCTGTGATTCTACTCTCAGGATAAATTTGCGGTATGCAAAATTGAAATCACACTGACATTGTTTTTTTGGAGGAGTAGCATGTAAGATGACTCTGACAAGTTAAGCTGCTTTGCTCTCAGAGGTTTCTCTCTCCAAATTATGCAACTATTTATACATGTATTGCACCAGAGTTGTGTCATTTGCCAGAGGGGATTGTGTCTCATCACCAACTTGAAACATTTCAAACAAGCACCACTCAGTTTTTTTTTGGGATGCTTGTTTTTAATTAAGTTGGTGGTCAAATTTTCTGTGCTTTCGTGGTTGTTTTGCAGGGTAACGGTGAAATTTTAAATGATATGCCCACTTTGTTGTAGAGTGCTCTCAAAATACATAAATATATGAGGTAGTGTTCATCAGCCATTCTTCAAATGTACTTTGCCTTTTGAGATGGGGTTTTTATTTTAATACACCGCTTGTTTTTAGTATGTAAGAGACGTTGCTGTCATTCAATTTACGTCGTACTCTCACCTAATCTGGAGCTTAACAGTTAAAAATCCAATTACACTAATTGGATGTACGTTTGTGTAGACTATAATAGGCAACTGGTTTTTGTAGCTTTAGCTGTGTTTCTGTAGTGCAACACAACTCAAAGACATTTCCTTTCTCTCTTCTCCTCTTTCAAAATTTAATTTAAACCGTTGTTTAATAAAAAATATGCCTTATTCTGCTTTCTCTAATTGACTTTTTAGTGTTACCACTAGCAGCTATTTTTGTTGTTCTTTTCAAATCAATATATCAAGTATTTTTTGTGTGTTTTTTATTTCTCAATTAATCTCAAGTCATCAATTCTTCTTTTCACCTAAACTGTTTTTTCAAATAATCTAAGCTATTTTCCTGCTTAATCAAAACAGCCTGCATTCCTCCAAGAAAAGAAAAGTTAGTTTTTATGAACTTTTACATTTGGTATCACTGTTGCGTTGCAGCAGGAAGGTCCTGATGCAGAATCCCAGCCTGGGGTCTTCCTGCTTGTAGTGTCCATGCTCTCCCTGTGCATACTGGAGTACTTCTTTCCCAGTCCAAAACCTTCTCTGTTAATTGGTAACAGTTAATTGTGTGCATGCACAGTTTTTTATTGTGTGCCATCCAGCAATCCAACAATCTGGCAGTGGATGTTCTTAATTACACTTTTGAAATTATGGCCTTGGCTTAATCAAATCATAGCACAGCATGGTGTTTAAAATACCCTGTATTAATATCTACATAGTAAATGTAATTAGAAGGGGGTGAGTTTAGATTGCATTAATTCTGCTCAGTACCACATATAGAAAATTAGCAAAACGTTGATCTAAACATTTCCATTAAACCCCTTTGCAAAGAAAAATGTAGGAGACAGATGTGTCTGACTGCCTAGAGTGCATTCAGCACCTTAAAAAAGCACTTAGGCCAGTTTTATCTTTCATCATTAACCCCTGGGTGTCATCAGCTGCTTCTCTGGCAAGGCGCCTGTGCTGCCGTGGTTAGCATGCAAGCACATATTTATTGTTGCCTAACTTAAAGTACCCCTGTACTTTAGAGCTTTTCAGTCTTTAAAAACTTTCAAAAAAATCTTGATTCACCCTTTGTCCACTGTAGTTGTTTTGAAATTGTAGTTTTTAGATGGAACTGACCAGTGATTGGAGAAAATGTCAGTTCTCACACATCAATTGGACAAAGTCAATCCAATTCAGTTTAACTATATAGGGTCAATTCACTTTACAAAAATAAGACATTTCAGTTAAACTGACCCTAGCCAACAATCAGTGCATTAGGTTCAAATTATTGTTCAAATTAGTTTTGAAGGGAACCAAGATTTGATCACGTCATTGACTTACATAATTCATTCATGTAACAACTGTAGACAATCGCTTGCTGCATGCTTCCTCATACTGAGCTGAGGAGAGCTGATGTAGAAGTGCTTCCTAAGTAAAAAGCAGGAGAAAGAGAGAGATTAATATTTGTCTCAAGCAATGCCCTCCTACAGGAAGGTAGAGGGAAAGTGGTCAGTTTGTCCTCCTGGATCCTAAAGCAGCACAGCAGCTTAACCTTCAGGGAGAAATTTAATTTAAAAAGATTAATTTACAAAAACAATCTCTTTAATAAATATTTTAATGTCGACTGATTATTATAGTCATCGATTGTCTTCATCTTAGTCTTGATGTGACATTTAAAATCATCGCCAATAAATAGTTATGACCGACACTTAGAAATTCTGTCATATGGTTTTATAGCCGTAGTGAAATGTAATACTACAGCCTTGTATTATCTTTGAAGGTCACACAAATGGGTTTACGTGCAAATAGTTATGAAAGTATTTATTTTATGCTCTACAGAAGTTTTCTCAAAAAATCTTGTAGAAATGTGATGCTGAGTTTTACACACAGCTAGTTTGTATTTTAAACCATCATGCGGGATACTTTTTTTTCTTCTTTATCCCTAAACACCTACATTTCAAGTTTAACAAGCAAACTTCTTCTAATGGGAGCTGGTACCTTTGTTTTTAGCTGTGTAACACCTAATCTTACTCCCCTCCTAATGGCTCTGTGGTCTGCTGCACTTGATACAGACTTTTATGAAGTGGCCTCCCTTCATGTGCTGTCAAAGAAATAAGAAGCAGATCCAGAAGATGGGGGAGGGAGAAGCTTTTTCGAGCTCCGTGGAAAACATCCTCTTCTGTCAGGGGTCACCACTACCCACAGCACTCTTATCGCAGCTGGCGTCATTTGCATGTGACTGCAACATTTGTTGCTGCTCCAACTTCATCTGATAAGAGGTCGCTCTTGCCACTGATCGGAAAGCATATTTCTTAATTGTGCGTTGCCAGGCAACTTAGATTTTCTGTGCTAATCAGAGATGGATAATCTTTACATTTAAGAAAAGAGGAAATGTGGGGAGCTGCATGCAGTTTAGCACTTATTTATTTTTATTTTTTTTCAATTGTAACCTTTTTTTTTTTGCTTTCAAGGATGAATATAGTGTGGAAATAATGAGACGCTGCAGGGCGCTTAATGAAACTTTTTTTTTTATTGCTCACCTCCCCCCTTCTTCCTGTTGTGCCGCACATGTATTACTTTGCATTTTTGTGCGAAGGCTTTATCACATCTGCAAAGAGCCTCTTCTATTTCAAACTATATTTTATGATCTTCAAGATACACGTGAAAAAAAATGTTAAATTAATGCAGACTTGTTATCCACAGTCCCTGCACTGCATGGTATACGCCCTTGGTACTTAGTTTGTGCTCCTTTTTTTCTGATTTGCTGTATCATCGCGGTTTGGAATGGAGACAATCAGCTTGTGGCTCATCTGAGGGAAATGAATGTTAGGTTGCTTTAATAACAGCTCGTCTGTATGGTTCGGTCTTTCATCTTAATCTTGACATCATTCTGTTTAGATTATTGGCCGATAAAACAAAGTGACACCACCGTCGTTCAAACAGGTATTTGAACTTTTGTCGATTGGCCAGGTCCTACTGGAACATAATATCAGGATCTCCAAAAAGCTCGTCAGCAAAGAGAAGCAGTAGGTTTTCTATAATTTTCTGATGGACAGCCAGTTTTATTTTGGACTTGATAAAACACAATGGACCAACGCGAGCAGATTAAAATTGCTCTGTATTTCCAGATGAAAAGAGGACTTTGAACCCCCTAGGTAAGACGCTTCTGACATCGTCTCTGGTTCATCAGTGGCTTAACACAGAGATTACTTCCATGTCTTGCATACCTTTGCAGGTGGCAGCTCTTGAATAGACTTTACTTCACTATCTTTTCACCTTTCCGATTATGTCTGTTGTGGTTTTTGAGGTATTTTCTTGTGTAGAAGGGAGCTTCATAAAGGTCCATGAGTCACAGGAGGTGGTTTTGAGTTACTGCAGCACTTATGTTTAAATACAAGGTTGACAAGTATTTATAGCTTCTGCTGGTGTGATATACCGTAGCTCTTTTTCTGTCTGTAATTTGTTATTTAAACATACAAATCATGTAAAATGGCAAAGTATTTTAAGAATTCAAAGCCTATCAGTCTTCTTAAATACTCTAGGTTTGAGGAACGAAAGTTTCTTAATGCATACTGCGGCTGGTACTTCAGTGGTTCATTGGACAGATAGGACATACTTTTCAGTCTTATTTTAGTCTGGATGCACCTGCTTTTTTGTAAATACACTTTTTCATTCAATTACCTTAGATCAAACCACAAATTCTTTTGATTATTATTTTTTAAATCGAATCTTACTCTTAAAGCAGACCTCAGGTGGGAGGGCCCACGTTTGTTCTCTGTTCTCCGCTTGAAACTGTATTGGTTGGCTAAAGCCGTAAGCAGAGCTAATTGTGGCTTTAAATGGTAGAGTCTAGCTTAGATGCAACAGTTCCCTTCCACCTGAAGCAGGGAGAGTGCCGTGCAGCCCTCAGATTGGCCATGGACGTGTCCATCAGTGGCATCCCACATAGCGGCACAGGTGAGTAAACCCTGGCTTCAGCGTCACGTGAAACAACCCTGGCCCCCTTCGAAAGAGACGTGATTGGCTTGTAGCCTTTTACCGTGCGTGTGTGTGTGCGTGTGCGTGCGTGCGTGTGCGGGGGTGTGTGTGTGCTTAGTGGATTAGGTAAAGGTAGATGCTTTGCACGTGGATTTCCCTGTGGGGATAATCTGTGGAGCATCTTTAGATGCGCTTTTCTGGGCAGGAGAATTAGGAGGCAGCGTAGGGACGCTGTGTTTGTGGGCAGGTCTTGCTAGACGTGTCGCTTCACCTGGAGCTCTTCTGTGTTGTTTTAGGTTCCATTTTGTGACACAAAAAGCTGCAAATCAGTTTTTTCTGATTGGAGACTTCCGATGTTGCAGCCGACAGTTATGTAATCTCCCAGCACATGTATCCTGTCGGGGGGCTGAATGGGTTTTTCATTTCCTTCCCTGTGTTTGGAAGGACATTCACGAGGATTCATTCCTAATGTGCTTTCATTTGTCCTCTGCTAAACTGCTTTAAGGTGTCTGAGTGTTTTGTTTTTTTGTGCACAAACCCATCTTAAAGGGGAACAAGTGTACATCTTGTACCACTGAGGCTTCACGCTGTCATTCTGAAAGCATTTCAGTTTTTACGTGCCGCCTTTTGGATTTTGGCGAGAAAAAGATTTTTCTTGACGGTTTTGTCATGTTTTAGCGTGTCGAGAAACAAAAAAAAGCAGCAAAATATCTGTAAGGGTCCAAATATTTTCTTAGCAGCAATGTAACAGTTTAAATACAGTTACATTACTTATTATTATCAGAATGAGCTTTATTACTCTGATCTAGAGGAATTAAACTATTTTTTTATATAAACGCTACAAACATACAAATTTAACAACTTTCTCACATTTCTTTATTCACCATATGCTCTGCAGAGATCAAACTGTTAAACGGCCGCTGTTAACCTCTATATTTTCTCTCTCATCTCAGACTGCAGCCCTCTTTTTTCTGCGTCTCCGGTTTCCTGAGAAGTCGTTAAATGTTACATGAAGTTTTTCGTGCTATCTGCTTGACCATCTCCTCTCGAAACTAAGTTTGTGTCCTGAGGGGAAGTGCAGCCAGGAAAAAAATCAATTTTCCCATTGCGGAACTTTTTTTCTACGAACCAAGCGAAAGAAAAGTGTCGTCGAGGGGTCCGTCCACTCGCCGCCCTCCACTCCTCCCCCAAACTCCCCGTTTCTTGTCTTGATATTTCCAAACCATCGCTCGTGCTCACCAAGGGATTAATGGGTTCTGGAGGGAATGGAGCTTTCGAGCGAATGAGGAACAGCTGGTCTCCCCTCTCCTTGGCAGTTCGAGTGTTTTGAGTGTGAATTCGTGTTTGTGTGTGCAGCGGTAACGTCTGACCTTTGCACGGGATCAGATGTGTTGCTCCTGATCTGAAAAAAAGCCTATAAGGTCAAGGTTTCCTCCACACGGGATTGAATCTACTGTGAAATTGTATTTAATGATGGTGAAAAAAGCGCTAAGATTATGAACTTTATTTTTGCTCAAACTCTATTTAGTGTAAATCCATTTATACATAACACTAAATCGGAGATGTCAACTGATAGCACTTAAGTAGAGAATCTTTAAAAGCGGCGGCTTAATCACTTCAGTCTTTGAAAGCTGTGCTAATTTGGCTTTAAAGTAGCACCGTGTCATCATGAAGGAGTTGAGGGCTGCAAGTCGCTCAGTCAAAAGTAGAAAGTTCAGAAAATTTTTTGCTGAAGTCATTAAAAATAAGTATTTAGAACAGAATATAAGTGTAATGTTAAACCCAAAGTAATATAATAATAATTTAACAACCTATAATAATTGTAAATAGCAAATGATTGCAACTTCCTTTTTCTGTCTTTTCTGTTTTAATACACTTATACTAAATTATTGTCGCTTTCCAGTACTTTTCTTATTTTCCCATAAAATCACTGAAATGTGGCAGGGTTTGTTTTCATCCGCCTTTATTCTGATGCCCTTAAATTAATCCAGTTCGACCCAATTGCCTTCAGAAGCCTAATTAGTAAACGGAGTACAGTGGTGAGTAATTAGCCAGTGTGTGACTCCAGTTGTTTTGTAAATGCATCAGAGGAGAACCATGAGGATTAACATTTTACTCCTTCGTGACTTTGTGGTATTTTTTTTTTAGTATGATGCAGGCAGCAATGCTCCATAAAGTTCCTCCCTGAAGTATTTGTAACACTGATCATGTTACGACCACAAACCTCACTGTATTTCTTTGGATTTCATGTTATGTAGCAACAGTGGTGCGTAGCTGTGAAGTGGATCCTCCTTTCACAGCAAATGACAGCTTCAAGTCTTCACCAACTTTCCACATGAGCGCACGGAGCTTTTTGGCCATCCTTCCTATAAAAGATGCCGCAAGCTCAGTCAGACTTGAAATAGAGCATCTACTGATAATCAACTTTCGAGTTTTGCGACTGATTCTCAACTAGATTTAACTCTGGACTTTGATTGGGTCGGGCTTTGATCTTCGTCGTTTGATTGTACATCAGTCTGTTTGTTTTTAAGTTGCTGTCCAGCTGAAGGGTTCTGATCACAATGCTTCCGTCGTCATGTTTTACTGTAACGGGGCTGTACTTTGTACTCAGGTAGAAGTTTTAATTCCCCCATACACGTCACGTACAGTCCAGAAAGATGAATTTTGCTTTTACAGATAAAAATCGACAGTTACGGAATGTTTTTATTGTTTACTTAATAAACGATAAGCGTCATTTTCAAGATGCCAGTAGAACGCTTGTTTCCCTTCCGTCCGCCTCTCTCTGTTTTTTTGTTTGTACTCAGGTAGAAGTGTTAATTCCCCCATACACGTCACGTACAGTCCAGAAAGATGAATTTTGCTTTTACAGATAAAAATCGACAGTTACGGAATGTTTTTATTGTTTACTTAATAAACGATAAGCGTCATTTTCAAGATGCCAGTAGAACGCTTGTTTCCCTTCCGTCCGCCTCTCTCTGTTTTTTTGTTTACATGTCAGCGGCAATTTGTGTTTGTTGAGCATTCTAGAAAAAAAAAAGGCTTCCCTTTCATCCAATCTTCCCAATTATCCGCCGTCGATCGTGCTGCAGGTTGCACCTCTCTCCACAGCAGCCGCGGAGGAGATCGGTTTTGTGCTCGCTGAACAGCAACAGCTGCATCCACTTAAACAGACAACTACCTCTGCACACCTCCTCCTTCTTTTTCTATTTTTTATGTGTGTGCGTGTGTGTGTGATCTCCATCCCCCTCCCACCTCCCTCGCTCAGCAGTGGGCAGGTCACCCTGAATTATTCATCAGTACGAAATGAAAAAGCTCATGGATATTGAATATCTTTTCTGAAGTGGTGGCCAACATTGTGTGTGTTTTTTTTCTTCTTCTTCTCTCTCTCTCTCTCTCTCTCTCTCTCTCTCTCTCTCTCTCTTTCTTTCTTTCTTTTTTTTATTTATTTTTTTTTACTTTTTTACCTCCAGCTGAATCGAGTAAAGAGCAGCCGATCTCTTTGGAAGGATATTTCAAAGGTTAACCAATTGCTTTACCTTGTGCACATATTTACTTTTTTCATGGTTCATGGCCAGCAAGGTGAGAAAGGGTTGAGAAAGAGAGAGGATGAAGAGGAAAACGGAGGAAAATAAATAGGTTGGGAATAAAAGGTGAAACGGTGGATATTTTTCTCTCTGAGGATCTTTCTTCTTTTCTTGAAGTGCTGCACCGCCTCTCTTCCTGGAACAAGCGTGCTTTTGGTCGTTTGTGGCCATCCTCATCGACCAGTTGTCATTCATTTCCCATTGTACTCCAGCCTGGTACCTTGCCCTGTGGTTTGATCTGTGGCTCATGCTGTAAATCAATGCTACCGGTTCTTGTTCATTCAGCTCAGCTGCCAGCAAACACAGCGGAGCCTCTCAGAACATCTCCCATGCGAGAACGCTTTAGAAAAGGCAGAGAGGATTAGCAGGAAAAGTCTCTTAAGTGTCAGTGGCCTCTCTGCTGTGACTTTATTCTCTTTTTCTAAATGCTGGAGACATTATGCTCTCATGTGAATCGTTATTTGTCCAGTATTAACTTCCATCGATGTCTTTATTTATTTATTTTTTTAATGAGCAAACTGAATACTGGTTCCCAGATGGGTTAAAACTTATTTCTTTGTAGCACAGATCACTAGTTCATGACTGGCTACTGGTTCACCCCTTTACTAATTTGTGTGTCTAATTGCTATGAAAGAACAACAAAAAACAAACAAACAAACAACTAATGTTGCAGTTATTTCTCAAAACAAACCTGTAGAAAAAGGACGGTTGTTGATAAAAGACCACAAGCCATTTCTCTCACTAGCGCTGTTCTCACTTGTTTGTTTTGGTTGTATTTACCCAGAATGCCCTGCATTTGGAGCGGTCTCCTGTCCACTTTACATATGTATTAAAACCTTGGTTTCACTCGAACTGAGACCAAGATTTTTAGGTGGGCCGGACTTGGTTTTTTTTGCTCCACATCAGAGTACGACTGCGCATTCACTGCTCGACAAATGAACCAGACTTTGTAGGCAAACAAACTAGAGATCGGTTAAAGCGGACTGGTGTGAATGCAGACTAAGTAGTTACCAATACCCAACCAGCACTACAAACAGACTAAACATACTTCTCTTCTGTGAACTGCATGTTTTCAGGTCTTTTCAAGTTTGAAGAGTAGCAAAGAGAAATAGCTGTCAAGCAAAGCAGAAACAATAAATGAAATAAAACCAAAACCTACTCAAGGTGCCAGTCTTTTGTTTTCTGCTTTGCATGTTGCCCAGGCTCGTACAGGAGGACTTAATGTTTTATTATTCATTAATACCTCGGAGAACCACACAGACCTGACCCTGCGTGGCTCCCATATGCCATTATGTTACTACCGTGCTTCCTGTCGGTCATTACAGTCCATTTTCCTTCAATACCAGTTCCTACCTCGGCACAGACAATTACCCAGGAATCCTTTTAAGAGTATTCCCAGGCTGAACAAAGACCAAATGTTCCTGCAGGAAGTGGTAAGGGGCTTTAAGTGGCCAACCTTTTTCCTAAACCTATTTTTAACCAAGACATAATGACTGACAATTGGAGAAAGCAATTTGATTTTCTCTGCGAAAAAGAAAAAAAACAAAAAAGGCAAGTCAATCTCTTTGTCTTCCTGGAAACCCTGGTGGGACTCATTTGTTTAGGAACATCATGTTACCTCCAGGTTACCATGTTTTAAGCTCCACCGCGTCTCTGGTGCTGATGTCATACCTGGACAGCATCAGGTGACGGGCGTGGTGTTCACAAAATGCACCCTTCTGCAGGCTACAATGGGTTTCTGGGTATTGTAGGACCTTTGGGGAAGTGTGAAACATCATCTGGCACGGTGGAGGGAGGCGGATGAGCAGGTGGGCGGGAGTTTATGGTGATAAAAACGCCTGCAACTCTTTAGCAAATCGAGCTTTAAAAGGCTGTAAGTGGACACCACAAAATATCTGAGGGGCTGACTCCTAGCCGACAGGACCCCCCCTGACCCCGGAGTTTTTATCGTAATGGAGCACAGCTGGGCTGCAGCTTGGACGGGTTAATAGCCATGTGACAGCTTTTCAAGAGGGAATGGAGGGGGCATTGGGGTGGGGGGTAGCATGCATTTGTGTGCGTGCATGCATTTTATTTACTCGTGCACTCTTGAGTGGCATCCAGGGGCCACTCTGAAGAGGGTGGGACTTTGTGCTTCTCTCTGTCGCTGCCAGGCCAGATGGCTCCTGTCACTGCAAGAAGAGGAGGAGCGATGGAAGGAAAAGGGGGGGAAAAGGAGGGCGCTCGGAGTTGGCCTTAACGGAGCTGGAGTGGCCTTGTCCCCAGAGCCGCTACATCTGGAGACCACCTGCAGCTGGCTCCAACTGCTTCCTCCCTCCCCAGCTCCTTCCCCATGCTTACTTTCTCACTCCATGATAGAGGGGTGGGGGGCTCGGGTGGGGGTGAGTCGGAGGCAGTGGTGGCAGGGGTGTGTTTAGCCAGGCTCTGTGCCCATGTTCCTGCAACTTTCTTTCTTTATGCGCTGGGTGGAGGAGGTGCAGGAAAATCAGTGGCGACGGCGTAACAGCAGAGCAGAATGTCTTTTTACTTTATGGCTGCAGCAGCCTCTGAGAGTAGAGAGTTTTTGTATTTGCTATATTTCTCGCTTTGTTTTTTTTCTTTCTCTCCTTTTTTTTTTATTTCTCCCCAAGTAAAAAAAAGGCAGAGTGAGAATGTTTGCTTTTCTTCCCTCCGCTCATGCTACAACTGATCCAGAGGCCACAGGGGGGCTGTTCCTGCCTGGAAGATAAAGCCTGCCTGCCCTCCTTGGCTACCCCCAAATAAAATAAGCTCATTTGCATTCCCATGCTGTAATTTATCCCTTTTCTTTTCCATTTTTCGCTATCTCCATCCGTCATCCCTGCATATTTTCAGCCCCATTCCTCGCGGTTCCGCGGGGACCAAGTCGAGGGAGGGGTGGGGAGGAGAAAAGATGGGGAATTGGAGAAAACAAAAGCAGAGAAGCACTGTTTACTTAGGTTTGTTATCTGGACAGCTGCTGTGATGTGTGTGTGTGTGTGTATGTGGGGGGGGGAGGTCTCCCACCCCTCAGGCATGTATGTCAACACATACATGCCTGAGGGGTGACATTTACCCTGCCTACAAGTACGAGTCAGGTGAATAAACCTGCGCTTCTTAGTTAAATATTTAATACATGAAAATTAACAATGCATCAGAAGAAAACTATGCCACCTGCAGAGATCCAAGTAGCATATTTTTCACCTTTTTATTCCCTACAGATTATGAAATAAAAGAAAAAATTGTGCTGCGGGTTTTTCAATAGAGATGAGCGGAATGGTTTCAAATCCTTGGGAAAATAAAGGAAATCACAAAATTATTCCAGTTTATGCAACACTTCATGACTGTTATTAAACTAAAAAAAATGCATCAAACTAAATCCTGTTGGTAGGAGTTCTTAGTTTCGATGCGTCGAGCTAAAGAGAAACCATATTTCAAAGCACTACAGGGAGAAATTGTCGCTCTCAGTCCCCAGAGCATCAAGGTTGAACTTATGAGTTAATTATTGTTGCATCTGTTCAATCATAGAAGAATTGTGGCTTTTATTTTACTCACAAGAGATTTGTTCTCTCATTCATCTGTTTATCTTTTATCCTGCCATCTGTTTATTCATCCAGATAGTCAGCTGTTTGTTGCTGTTCATGCTGGTTCTATATATATATATATATATGTATGTATATATATAGAACCAGTAAAGGATTAACTTCCTTTACTGGTAAAACCTACAAAATAGAAGCACAGGTTTCACAATGAAACACCATATGCTTCAAAAATGTACAAGTAAATAAAGAAGGATTAAGCCTCTTTGAAATGCATTGGACCTTGCTATTGTTTATATACTCAAAAATGCTGAAATTATTGTATTTAATTAGCAGATGGAAAAAAATAGACCAAGAAGAGAATAACAGAAGCTAAGTTCAAGTTGTGCTAAAAAGCTGCATCTTCAGAGTGGCTTTGTGATTGCAGCGTAAATCAGAAGTATCCAGTTCACTTTGATTTTTCACGAGTCCAGTGTGAACATTAGCAGATAATGATTCCCGACTGCCCGTCCTAAACTACCAATTGAATTTCCCTGTAGATTAAAAGTCAGGGAAAGCTAAAGAATGTGTTTCAGAAAGGCAGTAGCAATGGAAGAAAAAGAGAAAATGGAAAGCTTCCTTTTAAAAGATTACATGGGAAATCCTCTGTTGTAAACCTGGTGGGAAGTGGAACTCCCCTCCCCCCTTTAACCTAAGTCCAGTATCTGCACTGAACCCCTGAACCTCCAGTCGGATGCCCTGAACTCAGGCCTCGTCTCCAAGCAGCAGGTTGGCTCGCCCTCTTGATTTCCTAAAAATCCCTTTAAGGGCTTTAGGGGGATTTAACTGGCCTCTACATTCAGCTCGTTTCATCAGCCAAGTTCTTGCACTTACAGGAAAAGGGCAAATACAGTATAATTAGGCTGGTTAAAGAAGAGGGATTCTTTTCTGTGTTAAATCCACATAGGAGACTTGGGCCAATTGTGGGGTCTTCCAGAGCGCGACTGCTGCTTCTGATGTTTTACTATGCCAAGGGTCGGGGCTCAAAGAAGGCATCCAGCTGGAGGGAGATTACAGTCTGCGTAATAAATCTAATAAATAAAAAGCAAACTGCATTTTAGAATAACAGCTGGCACAACAGCTAGTTTTTTTTTTTCTTCAGCCAGTCTATTGAGAGTGGTCATTATTTTGGACTGCACAATGTCTTGCAAAGTTATTTGCAAGAATTTGCTAATTTCTTGAATTTCTTTCTGATTAGATGATGTTACAACAACAAACTTTTGGGTTTTTTTATTTAAATTTAATGTGACGGATCGACACAAATTAGAGCGTATTTGCAAAATGAGGAACGATGCCTGCTTTTAAATATTTTATCAAACGTTTCGCTTTATTTACAGCTGCAAGTCTTGTCAGTTATGTCTTAACCGGCTTTGGACATCTGGAGGCTGAAATTTTGCTCATTTTTTCCTTTGTAAAACATCCGCAAAAAGTACATAGGAATTCAGACTCTGAATTCCTATGTACTTTAACTGGACCCTTCTAAAATGTGAACGTACTGGAATTCAAATCCTTTATTTGTAGCTCTGGCTGTTTTCCTGCTAGAAGTCATAAGATTTCTTTTTTTCATTAAGGTTTTCCCTGTATTTCTATTTATCCGTTGTCCCAACTCCTCTCGCTAGCTTTCCTGTTCTTGCTAGAGAAAACCATCCCCACAGCATGATGCTGCCAACGTCACGTCTCATGCTGATACTGGGGAAGATGTGTTCAGGATACTAGTGCTTCCCATGCAGTCTAAAAGATCCACTTCGGGTGTCATCTCGCCTCTTCATGAGCACATTGAGTGAGTGTTTTGCAATGTAACTGTGCTTTAAGCAGCCAACAGAAGAGATGGATTTACCACTGTTGACTCTGGTGGGAGTGGGGGAGGGAGGTTGCAATATTTTTTTGCGTGACATTATACTTAGAAGGCTTAGAACCATAAGAGAAGAGAGCAAGCTATAAAAACAAACACGGATAACCAAGTCATTTATTTTCATGCGGTAATATTTACTGACGACGGACGGATCGTTGCTGCGGCTGAACCGGTGCATTGTGGAAACAGATGTGAAGTCGGTCCTGGTTTAAACTCGTGTCTGGCTGCCTTTCGTCTGTGAAAGCAGTTGTTTGTTTGCAGGGAGGCTCCCTGCTGTGCCAATCTGTTCTCATTAGTGTTCCGTCGCCCTCTCCAAACGCGTAACAACGTTTTCATCAACTGTTGGACTCAAACATTATTAAGCCCATTGAGATCAACGTTTTTATATGGCTCTTAGAAAGAGAGGAGAAAGTAGGCAAAGTAGTCCTCCAATTTGAATCATTTGAACTGTTTCTCATATAAAGAATTAAGCTGAATTTGAAATCCTTTACACCCAAAATGAATGCAAGGGAATTCTAAGTGAGGAGTCCCTTGAATAAGGGGTAAGGCTAGATAAGGACGTATTTCATTTTGCCACAACTCATGGTGAGATTGTAAGACAGGTAAATAATTAATCTGCCATGTTCATTTTAGGGAACTGCAACAAAGAGAGTCATACAGGGATTACCATGTTTTCATATTGACCAATAAATGCTGTCTACATGCCAACTGGTTGTTGGAATCAAGTCCTTTCATTGTCCTACAATTGCTGTAGTGGTTGGTGGAGAAACACTACAATAAACCATGGCAAATTATGTAATTCCCCATGCAAATCCAAATGTATTGCTTTTATTGTGAAGGTGACCACTGCGGTTGCTCTATTTCGGTAGCGATATTAGCACAATTGACTCAACTGCTAAATAAAGACTGGTGCAGAGTGTATAGTTTTTAATAATGCATAACCTGCTAATAGTGCTGCACAACAGCAGTATGGCACTATCAGTGTGTGCATTAATAATAATGCAAAGGACCAGCTGAAAAGAAAACATTAGTTGGTTGTTAATAATGCATTTACCTTGTTGAATGAAGTCTCACTGAGGTTGACGCTCACACCTTACAGAGTTGATGGTGCCCAGTGTGCTAAAACTAAACGGGTGAGAAATGGAAGCGAAAAATTCACACTATCACTTTTCTTAACATTACGCAGCTCTACTTGTTTATTTATTTACTGATGTCAGTTGTAAAGTGGCTCTGTTTGAGCAGGGATTACATCTTGAGTCAACCTTTTTTTCATGAAACTTGCTGCGAAATACAAGAGCATCAATGTTTGTGATGTTTTTTCTTTTAAGAGTTTGTTTCAAAAAACAATTAGCAGTCAAACAGAATAAAGTTTCTGTTGTTGGTACGACATTTTAAACTGTAGCTGTCAATTGCAGAGTCTACTATTAATAGCAGTCGATTAATAAAAGTGTAAAGTTTATTTTCACGTTTGTGGAATATTTGTTTATACAATTAATGCAGCTGCCGTCATCTTGCTACTATCATAATTGGACTGTCATCATAAACAGTTCCTCATGTCGGCCTGTTTTGAAAAATAATTGGTCGTCGTTGATTTGGAGTAAAAACAAAAAAAAAAATATATATATATATATAAAGAGGTGTACATATATATATGTGTATTATATATATATATATATATATATATATATATATATATATATATATATATATATATATATAAAGGTCTCTTTATATATATATAAAGAGGTCTCAGAGATGTGCCGATCGATCGGCCACCGATCATAATCGGCCGATTTCCGTGAAAAAGTATATGATCGGTGATCGCCGATCACGGTCCCTTGTTGCCGATCACACAAACCGATCACCTGCATCTAATTTCGCAGCCTGCCTGTGCAGCTGGTCTCCTCTTTCCTTCACACTGCGCAAATGCGCAGCAACAAATCCTCAGCGATGTGTAACTATAACGCACTGAGAGAATGGGGAAGTTTGCGTGTTGCAGTGGAAAACCGAAGCATATGGGGTGAAGCAGGTCAAAATGCATCAACACAACGAATCTAATATGGCATAAAAACAATGCCATACTTGAGGAGTTTGGCTATATTGAGGCTCACTGCAGTAAAAAAAGACATATGGAGGATCAGATAGCAGGTAAAGCAGCTCACAGCTACAAACACTCACCCGGATTATTAGCATGACGGTCAGAAAGCTAAACAAATAACCCGCAAAATTATTTAAGTCTTCGAGCTGCGATGTAAGACGCTGGTTCTGCTCTCGCTGTTGAACCGCTGCTCCGTGCTACAGGTATTAATATTTCACAGACGAAGCGCCGCTTCTGCTCCACCTGGTAGTGACTCTCACACCGAACCTCTGTTTAAAGCTGCAGCATCTAACTTAAAAAAATAAATTTTACATACGTATTAAAACTTTCGTTGTCCTAACATGAGACAGATAATCTCTGAAAAAATAATCGATCTCCTCCCTGATCTGCATAATTACTCCACTCTGTCAGAAACAGCCAATCAGAACTAGCAGTAATCAGCCAGCCACAGTGCTATCAGGAAGGTTTCATTCAGTAACTCAGGTGGCTTAAGGTGGGTCTTTATTGTAATGGATCCTGTTTGTGCCTTTGAATGAATGTTAAGTTGGCAATGTTGAGAGGTTTTATTTTGACTTTTTGCATTGTTTAGCCTCTTCAGAACCTTCATATGTTATCAGTCTGTTAAAGATAGTATTACCGATAGCAGTACAATTTGCACAATGCCTCTTTTGTTTTTTTCTTGGAAAAAGTTATTAAAACAAGTTTTTGTCTAAATTAAGGTGAATTTATGGTTCCTTTTTCCACATAATGTAACCAGTAGTGCTTATGATTAAAAAAATAATAATGTGATTGGTATTGGTGATCGGTGATCGGCCCTCATGGGTGATCGGAATCGGTATCGGCAGGAAAAAAACCTGATCAGCACATCTCTAATATATATATATATATTAGGGCTGTAGTGATACAATAATCTCACGATACACGATATTCTGCTCACGATATAATATATATTGCGACATTCAGCAAACAATACAAAACCCAGGACTCTGGGCAGAATGTGCAAAAACAAATGGTCAAAAATCCTTCTGTAAGCTCCAAGACATGTGAAATACCAGAAGGGGGTTGTAAAAAGTATTGATCCATTAGTTTGTTACCTGTAATTTCTCAATCATGTATTTTTTTGTTCCTTATACTCAATATATGTAAAGGTAGCCTTTTTCCTAATTTTGACTCATTGCGGATTATTCTACTAGAATAAAATATTCATTTGTAGTGTGACTAATTTTATGTTAAACAAACATTTAAAAAGTGAAAACGCTCTGCACTATTTACCGTGGCATCAGAGGAGACCACTCAAATAAACCTGCAGTATTCCTTCACACTTCACCCTCCTTTACCTCTGCTTTTATCCCTAAAAATTCCCAACCTCCCAGATTGATTCAGTGTCTGCTGGGATGTGATCCATCTCTATCATGTTCCATATTAACATATCTCTGTCAGTCGCCCTCCCCCCCTCTCATTCTACCCTCTGCTGCACTTTCTCTTATGTTATTGAAGCCAGAAAGATCAGAGGGGCAGCCATATCCCTACACTCCATCAAGGGTGTGTGTGCGTGAGTGTGTGTGTGTGTGTGCGTGTGTTTGTTTCGCCGGCTGGCAGGAAGTTGAAGCCTTTGATGGTCACGCTCCTCAGATGTGTCGTTTCTGCAGACGGCGGCTCCGGTGACGTGCCGTGTCTCTGCTTGTTTGGCTTTTGCCGCTGAGAAAAAACACACACACAAACACACACATGAAGTGAATGCACATCATTATTCCCTGCAGGTGACATTGCTTTTTTTTTTTTTTTTACAAAGATGGACACTTCCAGCCACACAGTGCCAGAGTGGTTCCACCTTTCCACTTTTCTGTCACTGATAATCGCTTCTGGCGCCGGACTTTCTGTATATTTGTTGCGCTTGTCATGCAGTCAATGAGGTGTGTGTGCCTGTGTGTGTGTGTGTGTTTTCTCTGGCATGCCATGAACTTGCTGCAGAGTGGCAGGGAGGCTCCACTTGCTTTGTTTTTCCCCGACCAGCCGCTCCTCCTGCCGGTCATTCAGCCAAACGATCTGTCACTCCAGCCCCGCTTCTACCTTCCTCTCTCCTGGGATCAAACTGTGAACTTAGCACACTTCCCTCTGATAACTTCCTTAAAAAAATCAGCAACAGCTGCAAGCGGAAAGTATTGTTCTAACTAGATATCAGCACTCACATCTCCCTTTGTGACACTAAACATTTCAGAATGGGCGCAGGGGTCTGTTTGGGGATGAAGCAGGGAGGGGAACAAAAAAAGGTCTAAAAAAGTCAGGAGTTATATTAATGAATTTTATATTTTACTTTAATTTTACTTTATCAATCAATCTGATTCAATTTTATAGCACATTTCAGCAAAAGTACAGTCATAAAAGATAGCATACAGTCAACAATTGATAGAAATAGTAACAAATATTACATTTTCATGAGTGTCATACTTTACTCCCCATCCCATTCACTAAAGATATATTCATTCGTCCATCCATGTATCCATCTATCCATCTATCCATCCATTCTTCCTGATTTCATAAAATCCAACTCCTGTGAGTTGTTCTGTTAAAAAGTGTGTGGTTTTTTTATTTTATAGTTTAAAACCATCTGCAAAGATTTGCAAACTCTGGAAATCTGAATAAGTGAAACTCTGAAATTCTGACGAGAGTAATGGGCGGGAATGCAGAAAAGAAGAAGGTTGGCTGCCTGGATATTGTAGAAAGTGAGAAGATGATAGGAGGGACCAAATAATTGGGAAGGAGAAGAGAGTCAGGGATAGTGTGCGCAGCTAAGTGTGGCGCAAAAAAAAAAATGGGGCAGGCGTTCTGAAAACATCGAGGAGTCCAGATCAGGAATAAAAAGCGAAAAAGGAAAAAAAAAAAAAACTGGGAGCAGAAGCAGGCGGAGGACGAAGAGGAGGAGGAGGGGGGAAAAGAGGGAGGAGGGATTGTGCTTGTGCGGATCCTATGAAGTGATTGCAGCCTGTGAGCCCAGAGAGCACGGCTCCGCATGTTCAAGCTGGCATTTCTGATTTACTGATTCTTTTTTTTTTTTTTTTGTATCTTCGGTGAGATTTTTTTTTCTCTGCCTCTGAAACAAACCAAACCAAGAGGATGCACAGTGATTATTTGCCGCGCAGCTGACAGCAAAGGAAGCAGCACAGAGACTTTCCAGCTAGCGTCCTCCCCTGACCGCGTTTTTTCTTCTTCTTCTTCGGGAGATTATAAAGGACAAAAGCTTTTCCTTCTTTTCTCCTGCAGCCGATCACCAGCACCATCTTCCTGGTGTGCGTGTGTGTGTGTGTGGGGGGGTGCGTGTGCGTGTGTGTGTGTGTATGTGTGGACAGAGACGCAGCGGAGGGGTGAACGGTGCTTTTTTTTTTTCTCCCAGCCATGAAAGGCACGGACTAAAAGATGATGCAGCCGGGGGGCTTAGTGTGAACTCGCAGTGCAGAAGCCCCTTCCCTTCACTGACGAGGCCAGAGCGAGAAGAGTGACTCTGCGAGAGGAGGGCGGCAGGGAGGGGAGGGGGGGGTTGAGGCATTGCAGGAGGAGGAGGGGATACCCTTCTTGGATTTAATTTTGTTTTTTTCATAGAGGGTCTTCCTTTTTGATTTTTCTGTTTACAAACATTTTTTTTTTTTTTTTTTTTTTACCTCCAACTTTTCAACCACCGACTTCTGTTTTTGTTGCGATGCTCGGGCTCTGAGCCTTTAAGAATGTGGAGGCAACATTTTCCAGGCAAGCAGCATGTTTCCTGTTTTCTTTTCTGGATGTCTAATAAAGTCTGGCATGTCGGGGGAGATGGGAGGGGAAGTGGGTGGTGGGGTGTGTGAGTGTCATGAATAAGAGGAGGCCTGACGTGTGTGTGGGTCGCTGTGGTCAGTAACGTGGCCGTCTGCACCTGGCTTGTTTTGGTTTTCGACCTGCGGCACTTAGGGGTCTCAATGGAAGAATAAAAAATGACGGGGGTAGGGGGGGGCGGGTTTCCAGCCCGGTTGTGCCATGTGGGTACCGGCTCGTCAGTGCCCCACAGAGGGCACCGCTTTAAACATGTGTGCGCTCATTTTCTTGGCAGGGGGACGTACTGGTGTGGCGAGCCGCCAGCTGGGGACAGGGGTGGGGCACTGGCAGCGCCAGGACAAGTGGCCTTTGTGCGCTACTTTTGGGAAAGTGAAAGAAGTGAAGGGCACAGAGGGGGCTGTCAACAAAGGGTGCTTACACCCGCCCTTCTTCACCCCCTTCTTCTTTTCAGCCACTGTGTAAATTCACCACACACTCTGGCGGAGTGCCATTGGAAATGGAAGGAAGCTCCATAGAGGAAAACAAAGTGCTGTTTGACTTAATGGCACATCTGTGCATTATACCACAGTCAAGCTGCTGGCTCATTGCCAAGGTTCTAAACTGGTTTCCATCCATTAATTACTGAGTCCATACAAGTGCATTCCCACTGTATCGGTGGGTTCCTGTAGGCATCGCTTTGCATTTGCAGCTTGTCCTTAATGCATGTTGCAAACTGTGGAACATTGGTGTTTACAGCTGTCTGCTTGACTTTTCTGTAAAATCAGTCAAGCTCATTTCAGATATAGCTTACCATCTATGCAGTACCTTGTACTGTAATGTCATTAGGTTTTTTTTTCACTTCTCCAAAAGTACAATTTAGTCAAAATGAAATCTACTGCCCTCCCAAAAAACAAGCTTCCGTTGCACATGCATCTGGTGACATCACATAAGGCAGAAGTCTAAAAATGGGCTATCTGGCATTAATCTCATTTAGGCCGCTGTTTTAGAAACTAAAACTGAAGCCTAATATAGCACATGAAAACTTAGCATCTTTATCTTTGTTAAAACAAATTTTTTCAACATGTGGAAAAGGATTTCTTTCAACTCCTGTGAATTGTTTTGTAACAATGATATTTTTGTTAAAAATATGCATTAGTATTTTTTTAAGAAAGTAGAAATGATCTTGTGCTTCTGAATTAGAAATTAACAAGCTTTAACCCATTTCACACAAGAAGCCGTGTTCAGAGGCTTTCCTTCTGCTCATTCTTAGCTGGAATATTTGCCTGTTAAGAAATCCTTCTAAAGATGCATTTCAAAATCCTTACCATCTAATGTGAGCAGTGAATGTGTCACAAGGTATGCAAGTATATACAAATTGAAGAGCTAGACATGATGCAGTAACCGAATAAGAAAGGTGAATACATTTCTGAATGAACATAATAAACAGGAAATTATTTTTTTATTTTTATTTTAAAGTAACAGAGGTGAAGAAAATAAAATGCCAGTGGTGACTTCGGTTTTCATTTTTCTCCAAAATGACTCAGTCATGTAATACAGATTTTGTTTTGTTGAACATAAATTCAAGGAAACCGTGAACAGCTTGGAATAAACCATTAAAAGCCCATGGTGGGTAAATATTCCCAGTTGTTAAATCAAACGCACCCTTTCACTGGAGACCATGCCCATCTCTGAACTGCCAACTGTGTGGCTTTTTTTTTTTTTTCCTGTTTAACACCGCACGATGGCTGTGTTGAACAAAAGTAGGCAAACTTGGAAGCTGACATCGACTACTTTTACTGTCGAGAAACATTACAGAGAGCCTGTATACATGTGTGCAGCGTTACCGTGACAACCAGTGATTTGTAGACACCTCTTCAGAGGGGACATCTCTTGTCATTTGCTCTAACGGTTGTGGTGGGGTTCTATTTGTTTACATGCTTCTGTTCAAGTTCCTCATTCAGAAGCGTTCATTGCGTCAGAGTCTATTTTGAAACAAATAGTCCGTTAAATCCTGCTTGCTTGCTATAGATTTCACTAAAGCCAGCTGATTGGCCTCATATGTGCGCCTCTTGTGATGTCATTGACCCGAATACACACAAAGCAGAATGACCCATTTCTTTTCTTTGACACCCTTCCTATAAAAAGTTGCACTTTCTAAAATGCATCAGTGATAATCCATCATTGTTGACCAGCAGGGATTTTATTGTCTATGTACATTTGTTAGTGGAAAAGAATACACCACAAAATGAGTGTCATATTTGTTTCCTCAAAGTTTTGATTGTTGTATTTATGAGATGTGTTTATCAGGTCTAAAGGTGAACATTGTTGTTATTATTATTTTACTTGTGGACCTCAAATTTTAGCAAAACTTGTTTAACTTTCGAGCAAACTGCTTGAAAAATGTACTTGTATCACTTACAGTTTGCTTGGTATTTTGCCTGTGACCCAGAATTGTAGGGCACAAAACAAGACGGCTGTAATTCAGTTGTCTGTGTCACAATTTAATGAGAATAAAAAGTTATTTCAGCTGAGTTTGGCTCTGGGCTGTAATTTATTTTAGATTTTGTACCGCTGCGGCTTTAATCAAGACTTAAACACGTTTGCTTAGGGGAAGTTTTACAAGCGAGGAGAGTGGCAGGTTTTTGATCTGGCCAGTAACCCAGGGTGGTATTAAAATGGGATGACGAACAAGCACCATAAAGAACATAATTTGCTATGTCGTGCCGAGAACACGTTTGCTATTGCTTTTATTTCGGTCAATAGGGACATGACGGTTCCTTAGAAGTGGGAGATCGGGGTATGTTTGCTGTTGAATAGGCAACGTTTATGTTCCCGAGTTGAAGTCATTCTGTGGTGTCTTCTTTAGCAATGATCTAAAGGGAAATATGAAAAATAGATCTTCCCAAATTGGAGCTGTTTCTGTAGATCTTTGTATCGCGGTAGCAGCCATGAAGAGGGGAAATAAAAGTGGCTATGTTGAGCAGCAGAAGTAAGAGCTGGCCCAGTGCACCGTCCATACAAGGCGATGTTCACATCCCAGCCTCTCGTTGTTTGACTCACTGCCTGATGGCGACCGTGTTTCGGGGGGTTAAACTGCCGGCCACTAGCAAACTGCCGCTAGTACCGACACTAGCAAACAGCAGCGTGGGGTTGCTTGGTAACAGCAGATGATAATGATGATGATAATGAGAGCGTGGTGGAGTGGAGTGGAGTGGAGTGGCTTGTCTGGTCCCCCATTTCTACCTTTCTCTTGCCCTGCTGTTCTCTTCTGTCCCGTCTTTTTCCCCATTTTCTTTTCTTCACTTATGACCACATCATATTTCCCATTAGCCACCCCTCACCGTCTTTGCTGGTCCCTTTCCCCCCTCGTTCCCCACCCCCATCCAAGGCAACCCAACACCAACAGCAGAGGCCAGCGGTAGGAAGAGACTCCCCGTTCCCTACCACCACCTAATGGAAACTCTGGTCTCATCTCCCAGCGCTGCTCCGCTGTATCCCGCTGCCAGACTCTCTCACTAAGTGTTGCTGGCTGAAAATCCGAGGCCTCCAGCCACCAGCCTCCATTCCTCTACTGGGGTGATTAGAATCAAAAACCTTAAGATGTGAGGCTGTGTAGATCTTTAAAATCCTTGTATTCTAACTAAAAAGGTGTTTTGCTTTCTTCATTTTTTTTGGAGCAACCCCTAGTTTTCCGAAATAAATATGATTCTGACCTAATTCTTGTCTCTGTTAGGTTCTTTAATTAATTAGGAAAGGGGTTTTATTTTAAGACCACCTGGGACAACACGCGTTGTTGCCGGGATTTGAAAAGAAACTTTCAATATCATTTTTTTAATATGGCCTGCTTTTACCATGTTAAGGCTAGTAATCAGCCTACTGCAAGTTTTATGGTATATGAAAGCGTTAAATAGTTGCACAGCAGTAAACACACTATTGTTGTCTATCCTTCCCAACCAGTCAATTATTATTAATAACAAGCAAAATCTCTGTGAAACAAAGACAAAATTATTTCCACGCTAACTTTCTAAGCTCTCTTAACGATTGCTGCAGTTAGCATTGTCAGGATTTCCTAAGGTTTTGCTGTCTTGTTTTTTATGTTTGCAACAAAACATGCACAGCGAATCGCTGCCAGCAACAGTTTGTAAACCAAAGAGCGACATTCATCATATCTCTGTTTTAAAAACCACAGTTGGGAAGTCTCATAGGTCGTGTCTGTGAAGCAGCTGACTGCAGGAGTGAGTCAGGAGATGTCAGCTTTCTGTTTTTCGCACTCTAGGAAGAACATAACTCCAAACAGTGAATATTCTGCTCAGTAAGAACTTAAAAGCTGCTTCTGAATATAGTAATTTGTTGTATGTTTTTGCTGAAGACACTGTGTAAACTGAAGCGGGAAAATAAGTAACAGACGACGTTACGGTGGCTATAAAGATTATATTGTAGCGCAAATACATTTGAGTAAACGGCGCGATCGTTTTACTTCAACCCGAGAATCTCATAACGTAAAATATGTTTTATTTTTATGTCTTTATTTTTGTAATTAAACAAGCAGACATCTCTTCAATCCCTGGTTTTTGTTGATTTGCTTTTGACTTGTTGTAGTACTTAGAGGTAATTAATTTTGAAGAGGGGAAAATCATTTTCAGGACTAATCACCAGTGAGAAAAATCATTAACCGCAGCTCTGGATCTGACAGACTATATCATTACACAGACCCAGCAGGGGTTGTGTATTTGTGTCGAAGTGTGCTGCACGTTTCTTTTGGCAGGTAAATGCACAGCGGCATCTGCCTCCCTTAGTGAAAATTAACTCATACGCAGCGGAATCATTAGAAACAAAAAAATAATAAAAATGAATCCACACACACGTTTAGCAGCCTGGCAACAGTTTAGCAACAAGCAGAGGAAGCGAGAAGACAGAGGAATGAAAGGAAGCGAGGGGAATTAATTAACGGAGGAGGGATATTAAGAGCACTCTCTCATGCCCCCTAACACTCCACTGTGCTCCAGCCCTCTGTGATTAGCACATTTGTTGACATTTGATGCACCATGTCTAAGTGCATCTCCCTCTCTCATCTCCGCGCGATTCACAGCTCGGTTTATATCTTTGGTTGGTTACTATAAGGGGGGCAAGCAGCAACTCCGGCGCCTGTGGAAAAACAACAACAACAAAAAAAAAACAAAACATGGCTGAAATGCTGGAAACTACTCTTGGATGTTGCTCTGCAACGTCGCCACACCGCTGCTAAAGCAGAGAGTTAACCGAGTGGGAGTTAACCAGCCCAGGAGTTAAATTTTGGTCTGTATTAAATATGAGCAAACCTGGAGGTGACAGTAAATCTGATGAAATCTGGTGATTGCCTAAAGGGTAGAAAATAGAGGATTCTACCTGGATAATTGGTTCTCCCTGAGCAGCTCCTCCTATGTGAAGCTTTGGCAGAATGTGATGCACTTCTTTAGATCTAGCCATCAAGGAGGTTAATTATCTTTAAAAATACACTACGGATAAAAGTAATGTGATAGAAAGTAAACGCTTCAGTTAAGATTTAATGGTTGACACATTGACATCTGCATTAGAGCGTTACAGTTTTTATTCTTGGACGGAATTACATTTCCTGCAGATTGCTCAGTCTTCTCATTGCATTGATGGTTTTTTTCTTTGATCATGTTAAAGAGTCTTTGTATAATAAGTCGGTGCCTTGCAAATGTATTAATCTCATTTTGTCACCTGACAGCTAAAATCTTAAACATATTTGGATGGGATTTTATACGACAGACAAAAACAAAGTTATGCATAATCCATCAGTGTGAAGTAGACAGAAGATGATACCTGGTCTTCAAAGTTAGCTTTTTTTTTCTTTCTTGAAGCAAAGTAATCTTGTGTATATTCATCCCTTTTGATGTAATACTTTGAATAATCTTTCTTAAATTATTTTTCAAGCCCTGTCGTGTGTTTTGCAACAAACCTTTCCAGGATTACCCTGGACCATTTTCCATATTCCTGCTAAAGAGCATGATGCTGCCACCACTTCATGTAGCAGTTCAATGACATGAAGTGGTAAAGGATTTGTGAGAATATGCTTTACTAGTAGTTGTCTGTCGACAGAGTCTCCCGCCTGAGGGTTTATGCAGCTCTTCCAGAAGTTAATGATTGTCAGTTTAGGTGCCAACCATGTGTTGGTTGGCTTGTGATGTTCTATAACTGAACTCTAGTTTAAACTTACCTACAAAATTATCCCTGACCTACCTGCTGTGTTCTTTGGTCTCCACGATGAATCTTGTTCCCTTATGTTTTCCAAGGTGTTTCGGAGGCCTTCGCAAAAGAGGTGGATTTATACTGATACTAAATTACACACACGTGTTATAACACATTACGTGTTTTATTGCAAGCTCTGAATGCGTTTGGTTGCGCAGGAGTTTATCTAATGTCATCCTGTGGGGTGTCATAGAAATACACTCAACACTTTTTAGGTTTTTATTTTTAGGTTTTAGGATTGTTACATGAATCCCTCTCATAGAACGCATGGGATAATTTTTTTTTTCAGCTCTTTCACCTAAAACCCCAAACTTAACTTAATTGCTCAACTCGAACATTTATTTTCCCTCTTTGGGAATTTTTGAATATTTTGTGTAATCTTCACATTTATTCTAATCCAGTTCAGACGATTCGCCGCTAGATATTTTTGACCTGAGCATAATTAATCACACAGCCATCACTCTAAATCTATTTCCCCCACTTTAATAAGAAGGTGCTTAAAATTCCCCACAAGAAACAACATCTAAACGAACGAAATTCTATCCTACATAATTACAGACTATTTCCAACGCACAAACCGCAGGCATGCTGTCAAAGCTGCACGGCGCAGAGGGAAAGGTGCTGATAAGGGTGTCATGAATGGATCACTTATCAGAAGCGCATGCGGCGGCATTGTGAGGCTGACAGACCCAGTGATTCTGGTTGAGGCTGGTTTGATATACACGCTGTCAGTTTACCACGAGGGGAGTGTTGCCTGTCACCTCCGTGCTTCCCCAGCCTGAATACATCATCTCCTCTCCATCAAAATCAGCAGAGTGAAAATCAGCCTGTCACACGGAGGACACACACATCCGAGCAGCGCCGCGTGCGCCTTAGCTTCTGGAACGGAGAAGGAGGAGAAAATGATGGGGAAAGCGGAGGAGGAGGGGGAGGAGGAGTGACAGTCGAGGTGAGGACATGACGGAAAGGGGAAGGTTGGAGATCACCGAAAGACAGCTGAGGAATGATAGCCAAGGTCGGTAGGAAATTTTATGTGAGAAGAGAGATAAATGACTCGAACACGCAGCGGGCAAACAAATACGCGGAGCCAGACTTCGGCAGAGAAAGAAGAGCTGTCAGAAGACGCTATCGCACAAGAATCCCCAGGAATAAAGCGCGATACGGCAAGACGATGCTGTGAGATGTAGCCGAGGAAAGAGTCTGCAGCGGGGAGATTTAAAGAGTAAGAGACTGAAAGGTTAGCTAGAGACACAGAGAAACTCAGTGGATGATTCACAGAGTTCAGCCAATCTAACTTGTGCCTGAGGGTTTGATGGGGCCTGCCAACAGCTTTTCTCCTTTCCTGCTTCATCCAATGCTTCTCTCACCTACACACCCACTCCTGTCTAAAACTGTTACATACAAGCACCGCTTCGATTATAGCACTTGTGGCTTATTTCTGAAAGGCAGAGCTCCGCAGTTGATGCTTTTTTTTTTCTTCTATTTTTTTTAAATGTTCATGTTACATGAAATCGGTGTGATGTGAATGGGTTCGTCGAGCTGGAGGAAGTTAACAGTTCCCCCTTTGCTTAGCTCACTACTCTGATTTTTACAACAAAAAAAAAAGGCCAATGGCGATCAGAGCAAAGATAGGGCTGTTTTTGAGGAGATGCAAACTAAAACTTTCACCTCACTGTCTCCCCTGAGAGAGCTAAGAAATATCTTGCACAAACTCTTCAGTAATCAGTGATTTCTGCTGAAAATACTGGGGAAAATCCCCCCCAAACAAACTCAGAGAGGGCTGCTGGAAAGTGTTGCAAAGAGTTTCAGCTGCCAAAACAGTGTTTGGTGGCTTCAGCTCATTTTTATTTACATAGTGGCGACTTCACTGCAAATGTCAAGTCACACGGTCTGAAAAAATACACGAGTGTTTGGGAAAGCATGGAACATGTAAATAGTTTGCCGTCCATCCATCTGCATTAGTTTGTAAATTATCCGTCCATTTATATAAAAATACGGAATACAATACGGATATCTTTTTATTGCCCCTTAGTGGGAAAATAAAGATGTACTAGCACCAAAATAACAAGTGAGAGACTCTACTGTAAAGGAAAGCTACAAAAGGGTAATCGATGTTATTTTACTTTAATCACTAAATATTGTTTTCTTATCATATTGCCCCATGCTGGTCGTCATATAATATAGACACGTTGTGTTTGACCTGGTTAATAGGTGAATATTTTTAGACTTAAAGGCGTAGATAATTTGTCTGATCCAGGTTAGTGATTGCAGATGTAATGGACTCGGTATTTGCAGTCCGCTTTCTGCCATCTGCCTCTATTAATGTTCAATGAGCTGCCACAAATCAGAGGCAACAGACAGTCGGTATGCCATCACCTGTCCGCAGCGGGGGGAGCGCAGGGGGGTTACGTAGGAGGAGGCATCACTAGCAGGGGTCAGGCTGTCTGTTTATCACGGCACACATCGTCTCGGCACCACAAACGCAGTCGAGGATAACGGAGGTTTTTGCCTCCGACCTCCTCTCCTTGCCTTGCACGCGAGCGGTGTTAAAAATAAAGCGTGCTAAAGCGGACGGCAAAAGCCCGTCAAGCGATCACCATGACAACAGACAGGCGACGGGGAGGCGAACCCTCTCGCGCTATGATATCCACTCGGCCTGCCCTAAGAGGCTGCACTGCTGGACTGCTCGCTTTTCTGCGCGCCTCTCCTGTCGTTTACGTCCTCAGTTTTTCCCCTTTCATCTCCCTTTGCTCTAATATGACCCCTGGGAGCTTTTAAGGCTAACAGGCAGTGCTCGGTCTGTTTTAAGCATACTGCTTTTCCCTTACCACTTACATCTGTTTATTTTTGTGCTTGCAACAGCTACACAACCCTATTAATCTTAAACCTCCTAATCTCACTGTTATGTACCCTAATCAGCCTGCGCTGACGTAATCCCAACGCGCACTGATCCAGTGAGTCTTTTATGTGATTCACCTGTGTCTCAAGTTGTACAGTTAATACAAATATTGCTCAACATTTTTTTTGGTTTTTTATGAGTGGCATTATTAACTAAAGGTCTGTGTAACAGAGCTGTTGCCTTGCAGCAAGAAGGTTCTGGGTTCGATTCCCGGCCCCAGTCTTTCTGCATGGAGTTTGCATGTTCTCCCTGTGCATGCGTGGGTTTTCTCCGGGTACTCCGGTTTCCTCCCACAGTCCAAAAACATGACTGTTAGGTTAATTGGTCTCTCTAATTTCTCCCTAGGTGTGAGTGTGTGTGTGCATGGTTGTGTGTCCTGTGTGTCTCTGTGTTGCCCAGCGACAGACTGACGACCTGTCCAGGGTGAACCCGCCTCTCGCCCGGAACGTTAGCTGGAGATGGGCACCAGCAACCCTCCCGACCCCACTGTGGGACAAGGGTGTTAAGAAAATAGATGGATGGATGGATCTGTGTAATATATATTATTACATTTTGAACTGAACCCATTAAATTCCAGTTTCAGTGATGAAAGCCTTTATTTTTCCCACTCCCATAATATTGCGCTCAAATGTGTACACATGCTGAACAAAATGCCAGATTTGGTGGCATAAAAACTAGATGGTAAACAAGATCTGTGTACTTTTTCCACATTTATTTAAATATTCTGTACTGTACATTTCATCTGGAAAAATACATTTTTAGAAAAAAAAAACATGCAATAATCTGTGTGCACACCCTTAAACTCATACTTTCATAAAGCTCCTTTTACTTCAGCTATCAAATTGCGAGGACATCTTATCTTATCTGTCTCTACAGCTCTTACATAGATATTCTGTTATCTCTAGATCTGGATTTGGTAAGGTCATTTCAAAAATATGAATGTTTTTCAAGTGACCATTGCATTTATTTTAGTGAATACATGCTTAAACTCATTGCAGGATGGAGAGGAAACTTATTTTCGTCTTCATCTTTCCAACAGGCACCTGAAAGGCTTGTGGGCTAAAACTGACAGATATTTGAAAGTGTTAATAATTTAATGACAAAAAGCCCTGTTACATTTGAACTACAGTAACCCCAAATTTTGATGTCGCCACCACCATGTTTCTCAGTGTGCGTGGTGCGCTTTGAGTGATGCTCAAGTGTTGTGTTGGGCCAAATATATTTTTTGGATTAAGCATCAGTTTCAGTCCAGCTTTTTCAGTCTGCAACTCATTCTCCTGCATGTCTTTGTGAATGTTGCAGACAGGCCTGAATGTTTTCTTCGCAAAACAAAAACAAGTTTTTCCTAGAATTCAAAGTTTCTAATGATCTCGTGGCAGCCTCGGGGACCAGTTTGTGTCTTTTTATGTTATTTCATTTTTTTTTAGCAGTTTTGGAAAAACGCCTGCTTTCCTGATTTAGTTTGAAAAGCATATGAAAGACTAGTAAACACTTCCAATTCAGCCAAAAAGCACAGCTTTGCATGTTTATGCAATTTGCATCAGCATGTAGGCAAATTTATTCTAAAATTAAAACAAAACAAAGGGGCGGGACCCAAGAAGGGTCAAAAACAAAAAACCCCAAAAAACAAATGATGAGCAGAGATACCATGAAAGAGATTTGACTTTTAGGTCTTTATTTGATTCATTTAAGCGTGTTACGTCATCTTATATTGACCCATTGCTGCTATTCATGAGCGATAAACATGATCTCTAAGGTGTAAAAAAGCTGTTAATCCGTAAGGAACACAGTCTTTCCATCTCGGGTCCATCTGTACATGAAGCGACATGAATATTCATTCTCCTCACTTGTTAACATTGCATGAAGCAGGGCTGATAATTGTCTGTCTTCTGGGCGCGACACGCCGTCTTCTGCGGGGATGTGTGAGAAGGTCGAGCCACCGGGGAACTCGGCTCCACTCCGCTCTCCTCAGTCTAAGTGAGAAAATGGTGAAGCGACCCGTTCGGCGGCAGAACCATAAACGCGACACATGCTTTGTCAACCGCACCGCCGTGCAGATGTGAACCGGCTACGGGGTTTGTTCCTGGCTTGTAACGTTTTCTCAAGCATTCTCCATTTTGGTGATACATTGCTCTTTTGAGGCACGCCGCGAATGAAACTCTTCTGTGAAGGTGCCGATTGCAGGGTTTTTTTGTTGTTGTTGTTTTTTTTTCCCCCATTGAGGCAAATCTAGGATCCTTGCCTTTAAAAGCGAGGAAATGCTTGTTCATTCAGCTTGTAGTTGTCAAAGCGCCACCGTGGGGAATATATTTTCTTTCTTTTTTTTTTGCTGTGTGAATATACTTTTAGCTGCTTGCGCTCATGTTTAGGTGCACACTTTGAGAGTGTAATGCAGGTGTTTCAGAGCTGTGATTCCGAGAGTGTTCCTGTAAATCTAATCCAGTCTAGAGTAGGTGCATTGATTTATTGAGCAGGCCTTGTTAGTACGGAGCAGCCGTGCTTCCCGCTACATTCTAATCGCCTCCTGTACTCACGCCCAGCCTTTTATTTTTCAGGACCAGAATGATGCAATGAAACCAGCCACGCTTTAATTCCATGCGCGTTTGATTTGATAGTTCTCTGATGTTAACAATGCTAGTGTTTGTTGCCAATTTTTCCGTTTTCAGTTTTAGTAAACTCCGATGCTTTCACCCAGAACTTAAGAAGTCATGTAAACGAGTTTAGAAGCAGTTTGCATGAGTTTGCATTGTTGAGATTTTAGTGCAAACTCAGCGTGTTCCACTGGAGACAGGTCGAAATCTGAAAATAAACTGTACTCGTTTCAACATTCTTGTTGTCTGATGAAAGCATTGCCTCAATACGTAGTACGTATGTGATCCAAACTTCCTCAAGAAGTACAATCTGCTCTTCCTGTAGAGACGGCTTTTCTGTCTCAAATTGCTGCCTTTAATGTTCACTCAGAGATTCAGTAAGAGAAACAGGTAATTATTGTCTCTGTGTGATCAGCTATTGGTAGCATTGTCAGTATTAGATGTGTTTGAGCATGTACAATTTTTGATCAGTTGCTGTTTCTGTTGTCTTTTTCATTATGTGATGCAGCATTAGTTAGCGTTTTATAGCTGTGGCTGATGAACTCGGATATTATGTTTCAAAAAAACTACGTTTCCCACGATACAGGGTAAAAAACATTCCTCTTACCTTAACGGATTTATTGATATTCAGCCTTCGTTGTGAACCCTCCAACAAGTTCTTCTCCCCAAATTGGCTTTTGTTTAGGCAATTCAGCTCAGTTCTTGTTCTCGTTAGCCTGTCAATTGGGTCTGTACAAAATGTCTAATCCTTCGGTTTATGGACTTTTTATGCCTGGACGATTAATGGGCCATTGCATTTTGCCAGGCAGAATCGCCGCCACTCCAAGTGGATATATGTAAGAAGTCTTAGCTTTTTAAATTAACCTTTTATTCCTGTGTTATAATTTCTCCCTCAAAAATTGGGAATATTCCAAGTTTTAACTTGAGTATTTTACTTATTCAAGGGAGGGAAAAGAATCCCAACCCCTTTTTGGCAACAGGCCACATCTCTTTAGGTCGTTCTTCTTCTGGGCTCTCTCTTATGCTCTCTTCTCTTCAGCTCTACCTCACACGTTTTCTAAAGGCTGCGCTTCTTTTGGATCAGTGTCCTGCTGAATGACCCAATGATTACCCAGCTTCAGTTCTCTGGGAGAGCTCAGCGAAATGAAAACAAAGAGAAGGGTTCATGGTACCAGGCACCGTCGAAAGGTGCCACCCACATTTGAGCCACGGTTGCAGTGATTCTGCAACAGCGGGTGTACATGTGCAGTAGACCCGTCGTCGCCTTCCAGCTTTCCTCCAGCGATTAATTTTTCTACATGTCTGAAAAAGCTGATCAAACTGAATGTTGGTGTCAAAGTGTCAGATAAGGCAATGCCAGACCAACAAAAAGGCAGATTCTCAAAAGAAAAAAAGTGTCAGAAATGTCTTTTGAGAAACCTTCAAAATCCTAAAGAACTATTTACTCAGAAGCATCTTAATTATTAATGACTTCTTGAAAGAAAAAAACATCAGTGCTTTAAATACAACAAATGATTCTCTGTAGCCCTGTACACTAATTGCCCCCCTCTCTTCTCATGTGTCTCTTTCAGGTATTCGGCCCCAAATCATGAACGGGCCTATGCATCCGCGCCCGCTGGTGGCACTGCTGGATGGGCGCGACTGCACCGTGGAGATGCCCATCCTGAAAGACTTAGCAACCGTCGCCTTCTGCGATGCCCAGTCGACACAGGAGATCCACGAGAAGGTAGGACACACACTCTTTGACACACACAGCGGCATGCATCATAGCAACCGAAAGCTGATGGGGGAGATTGCTCGTGTCCACCTCGATCACCGAGCTGATGTGTGAATCGTGTTATATTGGCCTCATGTACACTCGGCAGTTAAAAAATAGTGGCTTCATTATGATTTAATGTCACTTTGGGGCATTGGGTGTGATGCCTATATCAGTGCCATTGTTCTAATAGAGAGTCTTGTACGGCGGGGATGCAGTGTAATTACATTGGCTTGTCGAGGTTCTTTATTGTCTTTTATGCAGCGCTCCGGCTGCAAAACAATATACGTCTGCAGAGATGGGTATCACCCAGGAGCGATCTCTCCATCTGAAGATGGAGAGCGAGCCGCTACATCTTTTCGTCTCGCTGTCTTTATGAAAATAGGACATATTAAAAAAGAAGCATTTGCATAAAGATCAATTCAATCAAGACCTCGGGCAGAGAAGAGGCGAGGTGAGGGGGAGAGCGGGGGGTGCCTTTTTGTTTGTTTTTAACACTACCTTATCAGGAAAAACATGATTGTAATGTTCACCTCAGCAGCATATTCAGCACTTCGCAGTAATAACCCGCAGTCTGGATACCCAGAGGGGCGTGATAGATTGAAAATGTCCAATATCTTTCCTGCGCTGCATGTATGCAGAGATGTAGTGTTGATAACTGTGGAATTTCTGCATAATGTAGACGAGCGCGACTGCGCGCCTACGTTGGAGTTGCGAGTTGTGTAAAACTAGAAGACCAATGGATCTCCTGCCAGAGCCATAACTTTTTTATTTTTTAGGCGAGACGTGAATGATGACACTCGAGCGATGACGGAGCACGAAAAACGTTACAAACCCACTTCAGGGAAATTCAGCACCTGTGCTCATCCGCCAAGGTCAATGATCCTTGGTGTTTGTTTCGGTCGTTACAGCCTCATATACCGCTTGTAAAGCTTGGATCGCAGCCCACATGGCATTCTGTCAAGAATGGCTTATCACACAGTTCAGCTTGACTCAGCCACTGAAAGTGTTAAGCTTAGCGATGTAGTGAGACCCAGTAAATAATATAATATAATATAATATAATATAATATAATATAATATAATATAATATAATATAATATAATATAATATAATATAATATAATATAATATAATTTTGTCAGTAATCAAGGTCTGCAGCTGGTAGTTTCTCTTTGCCGGCATTGAAAGTATTTCCCCGATGGTTTTTCATACAGCTATTTGGCTAGGATGTTCAGAAACAACAAGATTCAGGCCTGCCATGAGCTGGAAACTGATGGAACCAAGTATGTACGTCTGCAGGCGAAGTCGGCGTTTCCAAAGGAAGGCATCTCTCAAGGGCTAAACCTGATAAAACAAACCAAATAAAGCGCGAAACGATTGGACGAGCAAGTGAACATAGGTGTTTCTTGAGTCTTTCTTGAATTGAGGCTTTTAAACATAAGAACACAGTTATCAAGCAAAGCGGTGGCAGTGTCATCCTATGGGACTGTTTTGATGTCAGTGGAGTAGGGACATTGCACAAAGTGGATTTGGACTACTTCCAAATTCTCTCATTTCTAACTCACTTCACCTAGATGGTTGAAACTCACAGATGGGGGTTAAGGGGAGCTTGCAATAGGACAGTCACCCCAAAAGCATAATAGCAGTTTCTGCAGTTGGATATGGCCAACATTGGTATATCCCCAATGTTGGCCATATATCCCCAATGTTGCCCTTAATTAAGGTTTCCAGTATACTATTAACTTAAGATAAGCTGTTGCTCTCCCTTTTTCTCACATTCCTGTTTTATCGCCAACATGGATTTTAAAAATGAGGTGAAAAAGAGGTTTTGATGGCATCCTAAACATGGGGTTATTCTGTCATTTCCCTGCTGCACTTTTATTAATAAGTGATCAATGCTTAGTAGTTTTAAGCGGCAACTATTTTAACAAAACAGCTTTTCCTGTCAGGTGGAAAAAAGTTTGTTCTCAATGTTCCAACCACATTGCGTCCACTTTGGACCGTGTGCCTGGTGACTTCATAACCATGAAATCCTTCCATGGTTAACCACAGAGACACACAAACACACACAAATGGTTTTCTGTTTGATAGGCGTCTAATTGATATTTATTTTTTCTGAAACTCCCACGCAGTGACGAAACACTCAGAGTTCTTGTACCGTTTTGAAAAGTACGGAATTAGATTTCAGCGATCCCAGGTGTGAACAGTGTGAAAAGGTTCTCTCGATTGTTATTCACTGTCCCGTCGTCTTAATGATCCTTCCTACCTTTTTCCTTTCTTCCTTACTCCTCTCCCTCCCTCTTTCCTTCCTTCTATCTGTTCTTTTTCCATTCTCCCTTCCCCACATCCCTCCATCTTTCCCTCCTTTCTCCCAGCTTCTGTTTATTTATTTGAAGCACATTTGAAGCCTGCCCACTGCCGAAATAACAGCTATAAATTCATGGCGAACTTAATTGTGTTGCATTTTAAAATGTCCATAAAAGCCTAAGAAAATTGAGTGTGGAAAAGTGTGACATTTTTTAGACGTAAAATTTGTTGGAACCCTGAATAAAATAATGATCAAAAATATTCATTAAAATAAATGACCAAATTCCAACAATCTTCTCCTCAAGCTCAGAAGGAAAAAGAAAAATCTGTCAGCTTTCAGTGCAGAGGGATGTTGGTGTGCGTGTGTGTGTGTGTGTAAGGAGTGTTTTAACCTTGAACTAGTATCTGGAAGGCCTGTCCAGGACACAGTGCTAATAAAAGCAGTATGGAAATTCAGAGCTAATCTACTAATCACAGGAAAGCTAATTCAGTTTGGCTGGAGGTTGAATGTAGCGCTGTTATTTAGGCGCTGACAGGGGCCCGGGCAGATACTGAGGGGGAGTAGTTTAGATCTTCATCAAACCGACTAGCAGGCCGGGTCACCTTGAGAGCCCTCGGGTGTTTCACTGCTACTGATCTCTGTAGGTGGCACAATTCAGATTCGTCCACTGCCGATTCTTTGGATCTTCTGAGGGATACCCCAAAACTTTCTAGCGTGAACTTAAAAGATAACTACTTTAACTATATATGCAAAGGTTGGCATTAATTTAACACAGCTTGACGGCACATCCCTATTTCCTTTCCGAGTGTAGTTCTTGAACTTTGACAGGATTTATTTTTCTGGTTTGAATAATGAACGTCTGTTCGTTCCCAGGCTGATTCACTGACCAGAATTATGTAGCTCTACAACGACAAAAAAAACAAAAACTTTTTGAACAAACATTAAAAGAACACAAGTTATTTCCACTGTCCTCTGGGGGAGAATAAATAGCTTCTTCCTTTTTGAACTCTTAAGCGCCTTTTAATGGTTATATATTTTTTTACCATGTGCTGCAAAAGCTTGACTATCATTTCTAATGTCGTTTGGATAAAGATATTTTTCTGGGTGCTTTTTCCTCACTTTGCCATCTTTGTCGTTTGCAGCTCTGGTCTATTCGTGTGTCTTTTTGTGTTAAGGTGACGTAATCGGAACCGGTGCAGACACTACACATCAACTAAAGATACTTTAAATCTACTTTCATCGCCATTTACTGAAAGTAATTTTCTATGTAATCCACTCAGCATAAAGAAATGTGGTTATATGACTCCAGTCATGATTATCCACCAGCAGGAGGTCACTTCTAGTTATTTTTGGTTTAATCAATAGTCGTTTCAGATGAGTCAGCTGGTCTCTGCAAATATCGAAAGTGGGTGTAATTATGTTTATTTGTATTTTTGCTTTTTGTGCATGAACGGCTTTATGAACAGCTGAAATGGATATGCAGATATTCACATACACAGTATAAAAAGAGAGATCATATTTCAATGACTGTCTGACAATAATCAATAGTTTATATACTGTACAGTATGTAAACACTAGAGATTTATTTAAGATTGAAAGTCTTTGTCACTTTGAATTTGCAAATAGTTGGGAGCCTATTAGGGTCCAAAACTATGAAAAAATGGCATTCTTTTACAGTTTCAACAGTATTTTCACAAGATCTTTTTTTCTTACTTTTATTCTGGGTTTAATTTATACATTTCCCCCCAAACCGTGTTCATCTCTTAAACACAGAACTTGTCTCCTTTTAAACAGAAATGCATTAAATGTATTCACAGAAAGACTGGCTAGAGCATTTGTTCAAGAGAAGTTGATGCAACGCTGTGAAACTCTGAAATTGATATTTGATCGTGATGGGCACGGGCGTGTAGTTTTATCTTTTAAATATTATCTTCTTAGCGCAAAATTTGAAATTGGTTGTTGTGAATGTGTAGTCAGAGTCAGCCTTGACCTCACTATGGAGACGGATAAACACCCTGAGTGGAGTCCTGGTGATCACGCAGCAGTACAGATCCAGGCAAACGCACTCTGCAACATGTTTTCTTTTTTTTTTTTTCCCGCTGTTTGTACATCATTCTGGCCTTTCTCAACATCCTGGATTGACAGAAGCTCTACTCTCTCAAGCCCTTCCAGAGTTCTACCTTATCTTTTTGTCCATGCACGCCTCCCTGCCCACGCTCACACACACACACAGACGCAAACACACACTAAGAATGCCCCCTCCTCTTCTCTATCCGGTCTTCATGGGCTCTTACTGCACACAGCCTTCTTTCTTACCCAGTCCGGCTTTTTGCAGTCTGTGCTGTTGGTCAGTTTGGCTGGTGTTGACCCAAAGCAGCGTCTCTTGTCAGTGGGAAGCTGAATAGAGCAGAGGCCTCCTGATGTTTCATTGGAAGACAACCAACTACTCAACTCTGGTGGCTGTAACTACACATATCCAGTGCAGGAACGTTTTGATCGTGTTGGGTAAAAAATAAAAAAATAAAAAAATCTTTTGGCTTAATGAGTGTGAATAATCACATGATCTGTGCAAAGTTGCAAAGTCCATTCAAAAGAGAAGCAAATTTTGTAAGCACATGGCAAGAGATAAGAATTTAATTAAAAGGAATAGAGAAATATTTTTTTTGTGTCTTGGTTTTATCTGCAGGTGCTAAATGAGGCAGTGGGAGCCATGATGTACCACACCATCACCTTGACCAGAGAGGACCTGGAGAAGTTCAAAGCCCTACGCATCATCATCCGCATCGGTAGCGGATATGACAACATCGACATCAAGGCGGCTGGAGAGCTAGGTAATGAATTGTTATTTTGGGGTTTAAAATATTCCTCTATTCACGCATACGTTTTACACATGAATGCTTGTGCTCGTGCGAACTATCGTGTTCACATTTAGAACCGATAATGCGTTTTTAATGCTTTTATTTTTGGTGCAACAACACGGAATTAGAATAGGCTTTGATCTAAAGCACTCGGCCCGAAAGAAATGCTGCAATGGTTTGTAATGACGACCTCAGTTTTTAGCAACAGAGTCCAAGAGTGGAGAACAATTGGCTGCTTTCGGTTGTCATTTTAAAAGAGAGGTTATGGCAAGCTGTTCGTGATCCTGGCATTGCAATTTTTTACCGTCTAGTTTACAAAGGCTAGTTGAGGTTTACGCTATAAAATTAACCACCAAATGCCATTGGGCTGACAGTTTGGCACTACCTTTAGGTCTTGCAGGAAGTAATTTTTTTAAATTAATTTGTTTGTTGTTGTTTTTTAAATAGGAAAGATTTTGTTCAGTTTGGGAGCTAATCAAGTGGTTTATTTTTGTGTTTTCTTTTATAGACTGGGAAAAGACCCTGGCATTTGACATCTTTTCCTACTTTTTGTTGCCTTTCTGTGCCGCTCTGTCTTAAGGTTTGAAAATAGCTTTAAACCGTCTGTTTGACGATACACGTTTGATTGAGCAACACGTAGATCAATGGAAAAACTCAATGAAGATCTTAGAAGAATAGTAAATATTTATGATTAAAATGGACCCAAACAATAAAAAAAAATATTATATATATATATATTGGAGTCATTTCTTAAGAGCTGCATATTTCTAAATTATCATTTCTAGTAGGTGCAAGTAGTGATATGAGGGGAATTTGGTTAAAAGTTCAGGAACAACTTGGGAATCTTTGAGACTCAAAAGGTGCGATGAATTGGAAAAAGTGTTGCTGTGTTCTCAATCATTGCTGAGGCTTTCATTTTGCTATAAACGTCACAGGTTTGGTGTTTCTTGAGAACGAAGCCCCTGCACCAGAATCGACACCTTCATGCTTGTTAGAAATTTGCGACCATCTGCATGTGGAGGTCAAATATTTTTCTGGGGAAAAAAAAGTTGTGCAGTCAAATGAGACAAACCATTTGACCGGTGATGAGAAGTATATTCGGAAGAGTCAAAGTGAGGCTTTCAAATCTAGAAACACAGTAGCAGCTGTCAAGTATGGCAGTGGTGCCATCATGCTGTGGGGTTATTTCTGATTATTTACACAAAAACAACTGCATGTTGGAAAAAAAAGTGTACCTCTGAAGTCTTCGACTTTGCCTCAGTGTAACACTTAAATGCGTGTTCCAACAGGACGATGATTCCAGACACACCAAACTGCTTATGCAAAAGATAATGCATGTTTATAGTGGGTTAATACATCCGCCCTGACCTCTGGACCCCAATGAAAATATGTGGAATTTACTTAAAAGCTTTATTCGTCACATGACCAAACACGAGGGGGGGTTTGGCAACACTGCTTTACTTTAAAGAAAACCTGAATCAATATAGCAGCAGGTGTTTGATTGGAGGTGTTGCTGTGAAAAGTGCTCTATTCCAAATGGTTTCCATTGATTCCAACGCAGAGAGTTTTGCCTGCCATCTTCCTTGTTTGATCTTTTGTTTACCTGTCAATGACATGCTTCACTTTAAGCGCCAGTGTTTGGATTTATCCAGATAGCTTATGAGTGATTCATCAAATCATTTGCAATGTGCTCAAAAAAAATAAATAAATAAATAAATAATATTCAAACAGGGGTTGCTGAAGATGGTGATCAAAATAAGATCTATGTCTGAAGGGAATTTTCCATTGAAAAGACTTGCTTCAAGTACCTTTTCTGAGTTTCCTGGTATGCATTTTTAGAATAGTGTTTAAAGCCGAAGTTAACGGTAAGACGAACCGTGAAGATGGAACTACGTCCAAGCCAGACTTTTCAAAGCCACTGAAAGGAAAAGGAAGACAAGAGTTTGGTTCATCCTCTGAACCACCACCCAGGCTCCTATCAGCAGGCTCGGTGGCTCAAACGGCTCTTAGAGCTGACAAAGCTGCCATTTCCCTGCCAATACGAGATACCGTGTCTAACTGCCACCCACTCGCCGACAGCGTGCTGCCTTTTGCAACACAGGAGTCAAAAAGCTATCGGGCCTCGAGAAGGCAGCGCAGATATGACGGCTGAGAGGAGAAGAAAGAGGCCATTGATTGAACATTGAACAGGCTCTGGGTATTTTTTGCTGTCTGCAGACCACCGTGCTGTTACTCAGAGATACAGAGTGGGATGAGGGCATTAGTGGAGAGCCGGGGCAGGCAGAAGTGCTTTGAAAGGAGTATGAAAAAATAAAAAAAGACCCGAAGGAAAGACGAGGTAATACCACGAGGTCAGAGGTTTAAATTGCTTGAAGGCAGCTAAATTGAGAACACTCTGCTGGAGTATAACTCAACAGAAAGTCCCTAAAACTTCAATGTTTTCAGGTCATCCTGTTACTGACAGTAGAATGCTTGTGTTTGGCCGTGATAGTTCACTTTGATTTAAAAAGGTGCAACATAAATAAAGATTTTTGGGTTTACACAGGCTACTTTAACACAGCATTCGTGTTTGGTGTGAAGCAAACACATTTTGACAGATATTTGCATCGTTGCTTCTTGTATCCAATTCAAGCTAAACATTTTCCAAGCGACAATTCAATTTTCTTTTTCTTTTTTTTAACGTTGCTAACCATATTTTGGGTGAAAACTGATTGTTTTATTTATTTTTTATATCACCTATTCAGATTGATTTGAAACTCTTTTGGCCTCTTTCTCTTCCTTCAGGTATCGCTGTGTGCAACATTCCCTCTGCAGCCGTGGAGGAGACGGCCGATTCCACCATTTGTCACATCCTGAACCTCTACAGGCGGAACACCTGGCTCTATCAAGCTCTCCGGGAGGGCACGAGGGTCCAGAGCGTGGAACAGATCCGCGAGGTGGCCTCCGGTGCCGCCCGCATCCGAGGCGAAACCCTCGGCCTCATCGGATTTGGTGAATGTCCAGCATATTCATTCTTGTGCCAGTAATGAATCTCATCCTTTCCCCTTAAAATGCTTCCTATGCCACGATGATTTTCTCTGCTCTTTTGTGTTGACAAAGCTAATTAAAATGCTACTAGGTTCCACGGCAACACTACGCCATTTTTAAATGGTTAATCTGGTACTATTTTGAGAACTTGGTAGAAAAAAGAAACAGACAATCCTGGAGCTCTAGGTAAGCACCATCAGAATAATGTGACTGGCTAGCCTTTAGCCGCGAATGTTAACGGTGCCATTCGCTTTGAAGTTGTGTTTCCGTCTAGACTACGGAAACACAACGTGGGCGGTACCGCCCCCCAGGGGGCATTCAGAGGACGGCAGGGGGCGCTGGCGGACATTTTTACAAAAGTGGGGCGCTGGGATGCCTTTGGGGGGGCATTTAGTCGAAGGTAAACGTTACACCTTAAATGCACAAAAATGCCAGTTTAGACTTTGAGCAACTTGGTAAAACTGTATTGTGTAACATTAAATCATGCTTGGCTGCAACTGTATCGATGGCAGCTCTTCTTCTATTCAGTGTTTGTAGCTTCATGGCGCAGCTCCGCTCCGCATCAGTTCAGCGTTACACCGGCTGATGACGTTGCTGTGATTCACTTTGTCTGGTATTTATGTAGGCTACATATGTTTTGGCAGTTCTGTGATCATGTCAAAGCAGCAATTTATATTAAAAAGTGTTTTATTTCCGTTTGAAAGCTGCCCGCTACCATGGAAGGACAACATGTAATTACTAAAATCACGATACCTTCACTTTGTATACCTCTGAAAAATGAACCCATTTAAATAAAGAAATCCCTCCATGGGTGATACCACGTTAGAGAGCGTTCATTTTATAGCGTTAACACGGTGCTGTAAGTGGTCCGGTATGAAACGGGTTTGATGGATCAACGGTACCACAGCACTTTTAAATTTCAATAATCAGAATACCGAAATTGTTTCTGTTGTTTTAAAAAGTTTATGTCAGTCTGCCTTTTCCCCATCAATATGTTTCCCAACCGCCCTGCACCTTAGGGAGTTAAAAAAACAAACAAACAAAAATAATAAAACGCCACGCACATTGCACAAAATTCTGAAACAGGAGAAGCGGGCAAAACGGAGCGACGAACTAGATGTGAATTATGGCATAAAAACAGAGAATCTGACGCTGAACAGTGAAAAATCAACGCATGATGTGAATCACATGACGATTCGATGGCGCAGCAGGTGATGAGTGAAAATTACTGGTGGTCAATAAACGATAAAATAAATCTAGCAACAGGAAAGAAATTAAAGTGGACATAGCAATAAACCAAGAGAGGATAATACTAATCAAAGGAAACTAAATGGAAATGAATGAAGAACAAATTGCAAGAATAAACTAAGAAACTAAAGTAAATACAGAGGAATAAACTGGTATGGCAAGACCTTTCGAGCAATGATTAATACAGAGACTGTATGGCAAGAATAAACAGACACTATTTCCAGATTAAAGGTAAAATAATATTGTTGAAGTGTCATGGGTAGGGACGCAACTACACATTATTCAGGTGGATGCGAAAACATAAATCGGCGCCCCCCCCACAAAGGAGTGTAGAAACATACGCTCGCCTCCCCCCCAACCCCCTCCTCCAGACGCTGATACATTTAGGGCAAAACTCGCTACATTTACCCCGTTATGTGCGCGAGGTGAAGGAGCGTAAGGCGCGCTGAAGTGTACGGGAAAACATAATTGGTGCGCCGATTCAAAACATCTACAATAATGATTGTAACATTAATAATAAAATAATTGTCAGTGCAAAGTAGCCTACACATTCTTTGGTGGGGGGCGGTGAGGGACCTGGATAAAGGCTAGGGGGGCGCTAGCCAGAAAAAGGTTGAGAAACACTGTTCTAGACAGCAAATGATCATCTCTGGTGAAAATCTGAAATACTTAGTGACCAAAATCCGATTTCAGATTTCTAAAACCTTTATTCTGTCCGTGAAAATACAAAAGTGTGACAATGTTAATGTGTTTTTTGGCTGGACTACTTAAATAGTCGACATGCAGAAATATACTGACTAGTCAAAGATGGCGTGGGAAATTCTGCACACACACAAAAAAAATGCTTAAGTGCACAAAGATTGATCAAGATAATGTCTGAGGAGGCTGCAGGAGAAACAAGCAAAAGGTTGTTTCTCCTGCAGCACATCAAATGCAAAGTGCAGCAGGAGGTTTTGTAGCCTCCACAGGCCTCCTGAATTATTAGGCTTTCCTTTCCACATTCTACGGAGCGTGGCAACAATCACAGATGAAGCCGCAACAAAGCAGCCGCCTCGTTTGCGAAAAGAAAACACGTGGATTCGTAGTTTTTCCAAATCTGTTTTTCATCTCATCTCCTCTCGTCTCATCTCGTTTTAATGAACCCGGTATTGTGTTATAAACTAGACGTATTTTTATTTATTTTTTATATATATCCATACTTTGCATCTCTTTGTTTTCCTCTGACTTCAACACCTCGCTCAACATGGCTCATTTTTAGTATTCTTCACGAATAACTTCCACGCCGATGATCATTATTGTTCCCGCAATCTGGTAGCGATTGGGTACCACGCATTCGCTGATCAGCGCCGACCACCGGCCACTGCATCCCTACTTTCATGTAGTGTGTTTTCAGATCTCCTTGCCAGTCAGAGGGCCTTCTGTTTTTTCTGCTCTGATAAGGTTGTTGTTTTTTTCCCCGCTCCGCTCGTCCCCCAGATTATCTCAAGGTTGTCTGTTTGGCCTCCCTCCGGGCCGACTCCCTCTATCCGCTCTCACAGCCCACCGCTCTAATGCTCCGCCATAATATCTTTATTATTTTCTTCTCTTCTGTTTTTCCGACTCTTCGTCTCTGTTATTGCTCTCCCCTGACATCTCGCGCGGCCATAATCAGCCCTCATGGCGTACTCCATTCTGCCTCAGTGTGTGTAAATGTGTACGTTTCACTCTCTGCTACCGTTTCTCTGTTGATTGTGTGTGTTTTTTTTGTTGTTTTTTTTGGGGGGGGGATTCTGATCCATTGTCTCCTGTCTCAGCATCGCCAGGCACTCGAATGCTCGGCGTTCTCATAAGCATTTGAAGAGTGCCACCTTATCTCTGTGTCCACACACAAACACACACAACCTGCAGGTCCCAGACAGCTGCGCAGACTAACTGTGCACTGAGCCACCGGGCTCTGGCATAGAAAACCGCCTTCCTCATTCTCTTGTTTTTACCCAGTCCTCCCACTTCCAGCCTCATCCCAGAGTCCTTCTGGCTCGAGCAGTTCTCAAAACAGTGCCCATTGTTAGTGGAAAAGCAAAAGGCCTCCTGGAGTTCACTTGCAGGACTCGGCTCAGGCTGCCAGCTGCAGATACAAAAGGTTCTTCAGGTGTCAAACCTGAGTCACTTCTGCTTTTTCTGCTTCGTTAGATTTTTAAGTTAATTCAAGTAGCTGTTGTTTAGTTGTCTTTATCTGAATAACAAACGAATTCATTGAGCAAGAGCTAACTATAAGCAATCAATGCATGTTTAAACATTTTTGAATGTCAAATTAAAATGGTTATTAGATTTTTTTACATTTTTTTTGTCCCTGGTACTGGAAGCAACACATCAGTCAAAGGCATTAAATGCATCCAGTTCACCCGTTTTGAATTTCCGTCACACCCAGCTACCGCGTTGGCTTCGGTGCTGACAGCTAGAATGAAGCGAAGTTCAGGAATGTGTTTTAACCTCACGTAACATTCGGCGGTCTTCGTCTTCACTCTTCCTCTGTGAATAGATCGGCGACACGAAGCAAAAAAAGTCGAGTCGAGGAGAATGAGCCAGACATCGAAGCGTTCCCGTGGGCGACAGATCCTCTGGTTCTTTTACAGTTATTGGTATTGATCAGCCGCATGAAGAAGCCGAACGGAAACGAGCTTTGATGCTCGGGGTATTTTATATAGCTTCCATTACAGCCGCGGTGCCACTAAAGCAAATATTGTTTTGTGCTCAATGCATCAGCTGTAAATAAATCTGATTCTGTTTCAACTATAAAAAGGTTTATATAGATAGAAAATACCTGAAGAAGCCTGCAGCTGCAGGGCAACTTTTTTTTTTTTTTTTCCAAGCTTCAGAACAGGCTGTTGTGATTCACACCACCTGCAGACACTCCCTTCCTGCTGCTGACGGCACAGTTTTAAGACTGCAATCAGAAACAACAGAGGATGGCGATCAGTTCATTCCTCAGAGTTCTCACACCGTCTGGAAAAGTCTGGAGTAAATGGATTGCTTAATTGTCCATCCATCTCTATATCATCCATCCGTCCATTTGTCATTTGTTATACATCTGTCTAGCTATTAATCTCTCTGACAGGGAGGGGACAAATGGGACAATCGTCTTGTTCCCGTGGCATCTGGAACTGGGTCCTTCGACTATCAAATTATGGCCAGTGTATAATTCTCCTCCTTCAAAAGAGGCTTGCTTGTGAATAGAAATGTAGCATTAGTATTTAAGTTACAAGTAGTGATGAAGATGGTTTAATCTTTGGTTAGTTCAGGCCAGTAAAATCTAAAATACTCTGTGCGCCACAGCAGAGAGGAAAACACAATCTGTCCCTGCTCTGGGTCAGGCAGCTGCTACATCATTTCGATATAAACGGCGCCGCGACCGTCACCTGACAAACACGCCTCAGTTCACTCCCTAAACCACTTCCCCTCGCAGTTGGTCTTCTCTCTTCTGTGTTCTCTGCTCTCATGGTGTTAACAAAACTTGTTAGCACCAAGTCAGACACATCTCTGACGTCTTTCGTCTGGTGGTGAGCGGCCGTGGATGAAATTGAGATATATTGTTGCAGAGCCTCGTTTGCTGAAGAACGGTTCCTATTATGACGTTTGGAGTGCAAATATACACGTCCCACACTAGCAGTATCCTAAAATATGAACGATTTGCTTTCCGTAGCCCAGCTTCAGGGTTAAGGAAAGCCAAAAGTGCCACAACTCAATACTGCAAAAGGATCCAAAATGTTATCGATGAATATGAAAACTGCAATACACCTGGAAATTTGTGTGGCAAATAAATCTATGCATCTTGATCTTAAAGACATGTTGAAATATTTTTTTAATTGCTTTTTGATTTGTATATTATGTAAAAAAAAACAAAAAAAAACCACTCAACGGTGTAGGTTAACCAATCAGTTAGGGTTTACTAAGTGAGACACAACAGCAGTTTAAATTAATTCATGGTGTACTTTAGAACAGGAAGCAAAAAAGCCATTAAAAAAATACATCTCTTTGTATGATTTTAATATAAGTTTCATTCAATTTTTTATTTGATTCCACAATTTAAGTACTTCAGTAAGTGCCAATGTGTTGAAAAGAAAATATGTATTTTTATGAGATAAATACTTAAAATTTTATTCAAGTGATCAACTGTAACAATATATTAATGACTGGCCTTCAATTAGAAGGAATATCATCTGGAACCTGTTCTAAGACGGAAAACTAAAAATGCAAAGTATATATAGCAGAGAGGAGAGAAGATGGAGGAAGAAAAAAATGAGACAGAATGAATTAAAAATTATGTCTTTAAGTAGTAAACATGAATTCCTTTTTCTACGACTCAGAGAATACATCTGAGATGGTATTTTCTTGAGCCCAGGCAAAGCTCTCTGCTGGCTTTTATCTCTCTTCCATCCATCCATCCATTTTTTTTTTTTTTCAGGCTAACTTTGGTAACTTAGGTAGAATTTGAGGTCAAAGGCAGCATCCACAATTATCCATTAGTGCATTTAAAATGAACAGGGAACATCTGCTCATCTGAGCTTGGAAACGTTTGAAAATGGGTCATTAAATATGTGCAGGAACCCTGATTCCTCGACTCTGAGGAGCTCAAGTGTGCTCGGGAAATACCCGGGTGTAAAGTAGCTACGACAGAAACCGAAGCCGGGCGCGTCTAAAAGTGAAACGATTCATCACGTTAGAAACACTTCGCCATCCGTCGCTTTAAAATCTACTTAGAAAATGACTGAATAATTAGCTGTTAATTTAGCTGCAACTTCAAGTTGCCCCGTTCTGAATCCTCCCTTCTCTTAATGGACACGACGCTCCATCACGAGTCCCAGAGAGCATAAAGGACATCGTATCGCTCCTTTCCGCAGCTGACACCAGACAGCTCTCCTTTGCTCTGCAGCCACCGAGCAGAACGCTTCCCCCAGCCAACAACTCGAGAGGAGACTCTCATCCTACACAACACATGTCCGCGAGAGACGGAGAGGCTTAATATGTGCGGCAGAGTCCCACTCTGAATCACTGTCTGTTACCTCGCTGTGTGAGATGATTTCTGTGTCACGACTCTCTCCCTAAATTCCTCAATGATTTTAATCTCCTCAAGACGAGGAAAGCAGCTTCCGCTGGTGGAAATTGTTACAACAAACAGTCATGAACTGATTTGAGACCCTTGCATTTGAAGATAAGAGGTGTTTCGCAGAATTTGCGCAAAAATCTGTATCGGAGGTGTAACTATCAAACTATTTTTAATTGAAAATTATTGTTCCAACGAAGAGCAGCTGCATCTCATATTTACTGACCTGACTGCTATGTTCCTCGGTCGTAATTTAAGGCCATCTGTTTACTAATGTTCTCCTTAGCACACATTTGGACCGTGCGTTTACGCAAATGATTTGCGCCCGCAGGTCGTTCGGGTCAGGCGGTGGCCGTGCGGGCTAAGGTCTTCGGCTTCAACGTCCTCTTCTACGACCCGTACCTGCAGGACGGACTGGAGCGCTCGCTGGGCGTGCAGCGCGTCTACACCCTGCAGGACCTGCTCTACCAGAGCGACTGCGTCTCCCTGCACTGCAACCTGAACGAGCACAACCACCATCTCATCAACGACTTCACCATCAAACAGGTGAAAACAGCCTAACGTGTTAAAACCACAGTGGTGTGTGGTGAATCTTATCAAAATTCTGTCCAAAGGATGAGGTCTTTATATTCATTAAATATTTCGGATTAAGATAAATCAGGATGAATCAAAGATGATTATACGTCGGTTAGTATCACAAAACAAACCCAGAGGATCTTGTAATCAATGTAATCGAGAATTCGTTTAATTGACTAAGGTATTTACTTCTGATCAATTTAACCTAAAAGAACTGCACAGACGACAGCTCTCAAGTTATTTCTACTCTCTGCTATTAATAAAGCTGCTGAGCCTGTCTTTTACTACAAATATCCTTGTGCTTTTGCTTTGAAGGTCTCGCAGTCACACCGCATGTTCAACAAATATTGAAGAAATGCAAGATTAGCTGGTCTTTCGATTTAAAAGTCTGTCCTGGCTTTTTTTTTTCAAGACAAGAAAAACACCCGTCTCTCCAACGTTGACGTCTGTATTGGGTTATAGTGACAATTCCAAAAAGAAAAGAGTTCATGTCTGAAACGCAGTCATTGCAACTATTACTTCTTTTTTTTTTTTTACTTTTTCACATTGTATTTGGTTTGTTTGGATATACTTCTTCTCCTAATAAAGGAAATAATCTTTTTTTTTTTTTTAAACTTTGTTAACTTTGTCTGAAGTTAACACTCATATGATTTGAAACATTTATGCGTCAAGAAAGCAAAAAAGTAAAAAAAAAAAAATACTCTCATGTCACTGCACGTTGACAGGCGTTTGAGTTTTTCTCTTGGGATAACACTTTGAAGCTATAAAGTCGTGGATATTTTTGAGGTAGCTGTGACTGGACTTAAAAGGTCAGAGACACGGACAGCAGGGAAAAAACCTCAGAGGATAGAAGTTAAATCTGAAGTGATCAGTGCACTGCGCCCTGACTTGAACACAAAGCAGCGATGTCTGGTAAGTGGGCCCTGATGAGCTGTATTTTTATTACGCTTCCAACCTGTAGGATGTCCCGACCTGAAGAAAGCAGAGAATGAAGAGGAGGGGTGAAGACAAAAAAGAAAAAAAAAAGAACCAGCTCTTTATCCGATAGCTCCACTAAAGCTGGACACAAATTCATTCCTTTGCTCTGTCAAATGCAATTAGCACCAGCCCACGGCTATAGCAAATATATTGACTGGCTGCACAGCGGGAGGCGGAGGGACAGAGCTGCTCTCCGACTCGCTGTCTGAGGCGACATCTGCAGGGAAGCTGAGGGACTGCGTCGGCGTGCGAACGACTGCACTTTTCCTCCTTATTTCCTTTTCGAGATGTTCTGAATGCATGAAGAGATAAGTAGGAGTGGGAGTAACAGCCTAACCCAGTTAAATGCATATTTCTACAAAGCTCATGACTCTCAGTTGCTTCTTTAAGTGCTGCGATGAAGCGACACTTTTTCCTCACTAGTGCGTCTAAAAAATGTTGCCGGTTCTTCTCAGCTGCTAAAATGTAAATGTGCGTGCGTGTGTGTGCATATGTGTGTGTGAAAACAAGCAGAGCCTAATAAGACTGCCTGCCAGTGTAAAGGCTTTTGTCAAGATGAAGGTATTACTCTCATCTGAGCAGATTGGCTTTATTTATCTCCCCGTCACATTTGTTGTAAGACGTTTCATTCCATAAACACCCCATCGTTGTCTTTCAGGTCTTTAGAGGCCGAACCTGAAACACGCAGTCTGATGATCAGCTCTCGATCACGCAAATAATCGAAAAGACAGGCGGACTCTCCACTTTTTAACTGCGTTTTCTTTTCCTTTTCTTTGTGTGTGTGTCGCAGATGCGTCAGGGCGCGTTCCTGGTCAACACCGCGCGGGGAGGCCTGGTGGACGAGAAAGCTCTGGCCCAGGCGCTGAAGGAGGGCAGGATACGGGGAGCCGCCCTGGACGTCCATGAAACTGAGCCCTTCGCGTAAGTCGCTCAGGCAGAACCGGGACGTACGAAAGGAAGTTCAGCCAGTTGGGGGAAGGCACCCGATCTTCATCTAAAAGGGTCAATCAGAGAGTTGTGGAGGAATTGCTTTGACTGACAATGTGTTGCAAGTCTGAAAATTCCAGTAGAATGTGTTTTCACCACCCTTTGTTTAATGTACTTAAACTGTTCAACCTGGAAGCAATGACAACGTAATTGTTTTAGCTTTAAACATATTTTAATAGATAAAGCTTTAGTTGGCCATAAGCTAACTGTAGATTTCTGTGTCTGAATTTGAGCTCAAACGGCTAAAAACTGCTAGCAGAAACATCCGCCTTCTGCCTTCTAAGCTGTGAGCCAAGAAGTCACTTAACTCTTGTCCTCCAGTTTCCCACCTTTTTAGAGATCCATGTTTCAGATCTCAGAGGGTAGCTGGTGCTGATGCGTCGTTCACGCATCAGGGGCATCATGGGAGTTTTTTGGATGCTGTGCGTTTCCGGCTGGCTGCCCAACTGACTGGCTGCTGCTGCAGCGTGGGAGGGGGGGTTGAAAGTGATCCAGATGGATCTGGAGCTCCTGCTCTACTAACCTAATATGTCAACAGGGCGGGTGGGGGAGAGATTTCATAACTTTTTTTTCCCCCTATTGTCCCACGGATCCGATTTGCTGCCGAGACGTTGCACAAGCAGATCAAACAGGAATGTTGTGAGGACAGAGGAAGAGAAGGAGAAGGAATATAAACAGGATGAGAAATTTTGTCTTTATTCGACAGGAGGCTGGCTGATTCTACACAATGAGGGGGCATCTCAGGATTTTTGAACATCAACAAAAAATGTGATTTATTTTCTATTTTGTCATTTTAATAAAATAGATGCTTTATAGGGGTTGGTCAGGCATCGTTAGCCATTCAACCATTATCATACTGTCAGAAGTACTCAAGTGGGCAGGTGACAAGTCTGACGGAAAAATCACATGAGCATCTGCAGAAGGCTTGTAAGCAGAAGGAAGCATGAAGGGCTCTAAAACTTTCTTGTCGACTGATTCACTTAAGTTTTCCATTACTATGCTTTTGGATGCTTTCTGTGAACATCCGGTTTCTTTAGCAATGAGTCTTTGTGTTTTCACCGTCCTGCCATTTAGAGTTATAAGTGATGGTTTCCTAGAGAACTGCCAAGTTGGCGGTTTTCCACATCATTGCGTAGCCCCTCGCATGATCAAACATTTCTGCATTTAAAATATGTTTTTATCGGCCTAATGTAATTTTTTACATTTTCACATAAACTGAATTGTGGGTTTCATTCATTATTTTTTTGAATAATTCAGCTGATCTGATTTTTCTAAGGATTCTAGATTTTGAAATGGAGCCAATCTAACGTTCCAAATACCACAAAAGTAATGAATTAGCCGCTTAACCATATTGTTAAAGTGGAAGACAGGTTTAGTGTTGATTTATGGAAAACACTCATGTAATTAAAAAAAAGTGAAATTGCTTTTTATTAAAAATGTTAGAAGCTGTCAAAAAAAAAAAAAAAGAATTAGAAACTATAAAACCGTAAAATTGTCAATCGGAAATTATATTGAAAGTGTGTGTGTGTGTGTTGCAGTTTTGCACAGGGCCCTCTGAAAGACGCGCCAAACCTGATCTGCACGCCTCACACAGCCTGGTACAGTGAGCAGTCTTCTCTGGAAATGAGGGAGGCGGCTGCCACTGAAATCCGAAGAGCCATCACAGGTACGCAGAACATTCACAGATCCCCCCTGTAACAGGTGTCAGCTCTGGCTCCGTGTGTCCTTATGCTCGACCAGCATTTCACAACAACATCCAGGCTGTCACGTAATCTTGATTTGCATATGTTTAATCAACTCGTTTGCTCCTCGGCGCCATCTAGCGGCTCATTCCATCTTTTTGGATCGATTCATCCTCTACTCTGTCCGTTTCACTTGGCAGGACGAATCCCTGATAGTCTACGAAACTGTGTGAACAAGGAGTTTTTTGTTACCACGGCACCCTGGGGAGTTATGGAGCAACCAGGCATTCACCCTGAGCTCAACGGCGCCGCCTACAGGTAGGAGCGGAAAGTTCTGGAGGGCAGTATGCGTCTTCAAAAGTAGTTCATTTAAGGACAGAGATCATTTTATATAATTTTCTTCGCAGTGAACTCGTTTTATATTCGATCTCAATAAGAATCAACGTTGTTTGTGGTTGTGGTGGGACAAAATGTAAAAAAAAAAAAAAGCAAGATACTGTATCACAGAGCCCCCAGACACTCTACCTGTGTGTCCATTATATTCAGTTCTGGGTTCTTTTATCTCAGCATGTCCGCCTCCGTCTCCTTCTTTCATGCAGCCAAGTGAACCAAACTCTCCCGGCTGTAACAACTGGCATCCCCCAAGACAAAATTAATGCCTAGATCAGGAGCAGGTAAATGAGACACCAATGGATGGGAAACCTCTCACCTTAAACTCACCTGATGTGTGCCCTCCCCTACCTCTATAGACCCCTCCCCCTCCTCCCCCTCAAGAACTCACCCGTTTGACTGAACTCAGAGTAGAGCTGGATGGCAGTGAATGTGGGTTTTGAGTGTCCCAGTAAGCATGATGCAATTCAGATGCAATCTCATGGATGGACAGATTTTCTGTGGTTTCCTCTTTCTGGGTTTTTCTTTTGTTTGTTTGTTTGGGGATAATTTCTTTGCTGGTTTATGGGTTTTATTGTGATTTTTTTTTCTTCCTAGAAAGCCTTTAGTGCCTCTTTCTTTCAAATATATCACAGAGCCAAATCAGGAACTACAAATGTTTACTTACTTTAAAATGCCTAACAAGAGCTTTAGATAGCTTATGTAAATTAACTTTATGTTAATTAAGTTGTTTTTCGTTGAGGCTTAGCAAATATGAGGATTTGATTTAGTCTCACTAAAATGAAGAAAATCCATGACTCCCAAAGAGGATGATATTAAAAGTAACAAAATGTTTCTGTAATTAGGTCTAAATAAAAAAATTTTTTTACAAAAGTGTCACATAAAGACCAACTTTGAGTTTCAAGATGGCCGCTCCTCACATCAACCAAGACGTGGTGAAAACATGTTTATTTTACAACACGTACTTGTAGGAGTGCATCTAATATCAACGCTGCAAGATTATGCGACTCTAATCTGAACAAATTAAGTTGAGCTTTCATGTGAAAGGTAAATCTTAAAACGATGTTTCGTAAGAGGTACGGCGAACAGTAGCTACTTAAGCTACTGTTGAAATTCCGACTTCAACTACGCCATTCATTCAACTGGGCACCTCTGATGCGTTGAGCGACACTTTCCACAAACGCCACTTTTAATTTGTTCTGCTCGTATTTGCAGACACATGTAACATTGATCTTGGACACACTCTTAGGTGTGTGTCTTATAAGCATGTTTCCACCAAAGGTTACTATTGATGATGCAATTGAGCGGCCATGTTGGATCTCAAATCATTTGAAAAACTCTTCGACTTTCCGAGTAAGTTGGGGGAGCATTCCAAGGCCATCGACATTAGCATTTTCAGATCATTCAGAACACAATGGTGCACAGACTCTGTACAGTACTTTTTACTTTGTACAGTATATAGATGTAAGTTGATGATATAAACACGGCAATAGTACATTTTTATCTAACTGATTGGTTATAAGTTGTCCCTATTGTTGCCCTTTATTCAGCTTGAAATAGCATTTAATATTGACGGAGATAACAGAATAAGTAATCTCAAATGGTTAGCACTTTTAAATTTGTTCAATATATACCGTAGCATAGGGGAGTTAGCTTAGCACTTCTTCACAAATTACAATCATTAAAGATTTTAATAGCTTTATTTAATTCTGGTACTTCTAAAAGTCTAACTCCCATCAAAGCCGAACTCTTAAATGCAGGAACTTCTAATAAGAATGTGTGAATCAGTTCCTGAAGAGGCTTCTGTGGTGGAAAAGAGGCAGTAGGATCTCTAGATGTGTGCTGAAATTCAATATTTTAGCTTACACTGCACTTAACCTCGACTCCTCCGCCGCCAGATATCCGCCGGGTGTCGTTGGAGTGGCTCCAGGCGGCCTCCCGGGGGCGTTAGAGGGCATGGTGCCCGGTGGGGTCCCCATCGCCCACACTCTGCCCTCTGGTACACACCCTTCCCAGGCCCCGTCACCAAACCAGCCCTCCAAACACGGCGAGACCAGAGAGCACCTCACCGAGCAATAGCAGCCGAAGGGATCCGAGCAGCGAACATCTCATCTGACGACGTTCAGAAAAAAAACAACAACAACCGATCACGAAGTAAACCGACCAACCTGGGGACCAAGAGACAGTGAAAAGCGACACAAAGCGGCTGCCTGTTGAACCAGCCTGGAAATGGGAACTAAGGAAGTGTTACGGGGGAATTTGTACTTTTAAAGTTTCGGTTTTTACTCTGTCCGTTTGAGTTCTGTACCGACTTTACTCTTTGATGATGTTTTTGAGTTGTTTTTTTTTTTTTCCTCCTCCACCTTGGGGACATGCCTATGCTTGTGGACACAGAGTCCAGTGCTTTTAGTGCTCCAGGATGATTACCTGATGAGACTCTGTTCTGCCTACCCTATACAAACCAGAGCTCATGGGAAATATAGGCCCACTTCTCAGAAGAACAGAAAAAAAGACCATCCTGTGCTACTGGACCTCATTCATCCCCCTCCTGAACTCCCAACACCTTTCCGATCCCTCCTTTATGTAACAAGTGTGCGTTGTTTAGATTTCCCCCACCCCCCATTTAAGGCTCAGAAAAGATTTTATTTCGTTTTCTTTTAGTGTGAATGATTAAGAATTTATTATCAACATATATCTATTTATCATTCAAATAAACATGAGATTTGTCATCAGTTCTAATAATCTATAGTGATTTTCAACCCTTTCCTGGCAGCAATTCACAGCTGCAATATCACCATCGCCACCAGGGGTCACTTTTATACTTTGGAGATGTCCACTTTTTGGTAGGTGAACGATATGAGGGTTAAAGTTTTAAGTTATATACAGAGGTGTACAGCTACCTCGGTTTTTAAAAAGGGGGAACCTGCGACTACCATCAGTGATCATTCAGGTTCCTGAGTAAATTCACTGCTGGCAGGAAAGGGTTAAAGCACACTTCAGTTCTTAACTCAGGAAAAACACTTTTTTGCAGATTTCCCTCCCATTGAATTGTCATCGCTTGAGTTGTAAAAAAAAAAAAAAAAAAAAAAAAGAAAGTTAAGACTAATCCGGTGAGTCTGGATATGTTCTCTCCTCCATCATCCTCTCCATTGTGGTATTTTTCTATACAAGGTGCATCATATGTTTTTGGTGTTAAAGAGTTTTGAGGAGTCCTGTTAGATTTGTATTGCCTAGTTAAATGTTCCTATAACCATAGTCCTATGTGATCCATCCTCTCTCTCTCTCTCTCCTCCCTCCTTATGGTTTCTTTGTTCTATTCAAGGCCTGGTTCTTTGGGGAATGGGAGGGGGTCGTCCTGTACTCTGTAAGAGCAATAGCTGAAACTCCTTAGTGTCCCGACAATAGCGGAAGAGGCAGCCAGCAGTATGTTTTTGTTTTTAGTGTGAGTATTTGTATTTGTTTCTTGTACAAGGTGAACATTTAGCATTCAGTACAGTTCAAATAAAGAGATGATTCAGAGATCCAGTGGTCGTGTTACTTGATTCCGATCTTTAGGCGCGACTTCAGAAGACGTCTTGGTTTTAGTACGTTTGTTTCGAACGCGACTGGAAGCCTTCCGGGATCTGATCAAATACATTTAAATGTAGTACAATGAACTATCAAGCCTTCCATCTTTAAAAACGTTCGCTTCTCATGAAAACGACACAACTAGTAGGCTGTGATAAATAATATAAAGTCTGAAATCATGGATCGTATAGTTTGTACTTCCTCTGAATTTACAGGCTTTCTTTCTGAAACGTTTTGGAAGGCAACGTGCAACGTTAGAAGAAAACATCTTACGGCGGCTTTTACCTCGTATGGAATGCAGCCAGTGTATTCTTCAAACTTACAGGTTGCTTTCTGGAGTTTTCCCACGAACAAAAGCTACTTCCAAGCACCAATATTACGATAACCACTATAGATGTGGTCAAGACCATTACAGCCCACATATCCCCAGACTTGCAGGTTATTTTCTGAAAATAAAATATTGTGGGACTCTACACATCTGTGTTTAATTCTCCACACTAAAAGTACTCAGTAATGATGCATAGCACAACCCATGGAAGGAACGTTTTTATTTTTTTTTAAATTAATCATTATCTTCAAAGAATTTGAAAAGTGGTTATGTTCTTTTCCCCTCAATCCTCCAACTGTAATTATTGATAATGTAGCCAATATTTTTTCTGAAGTTACAGGCTACAGTCTAGATTTTTTCAACTTTATTTTTTTTATTTTTTTTTTAATGTTTGCTCTAGGGAGTACATGATATTGCTGCATTTGTTTTGGTGTTGAAAAGGTAGGGGAATGTATATAATATTGATAAATATCAGTTCTCATCCATATCTCCCCAGATTTTTATATCTGTGCATCGCCAGTTGTAGATATCCAAAATATTTGATCTCATATATTACACATATAGAATGGAGTTTTTCCTTCATGTTTAAAAAACAAAAATGCAGAAATTGAATTTAATACTGTCCACATTTTTTTCTGAACTCACAGATTTAAAATCCAAACACTTTGGATAAAACCCAACCCGGGTTTTGCATTTCTTGGAACTTTTAACAGTAAATATTATAAGTTATATTTATCACAGTCAATATTTTTCCTACAAAGTTACAAGTTGCTTTCTGGAATGTTCCCAAAACATCTGTTACTTCTTAAAATCTAACCTTTGAGGTCTGAATATAAAAGTATCTGCACTTTTTACAACATTATTCAAAATGATGTCAGTAATTATGCATAATGCATTCCATCTTTCCTCCATGACTTATTGGGTAATTGTTTTTGTAACATTTCAGAATATAGTCACAATAAAGCCAAAATTACAAGCCACTTTCAGTACTTTTCATACTCATGTTTATAAAAATAAGCATCCAGTCTGGTCTGACTACGAGATGAAAAAATGTTTTCTGATTTTCAATTAAGGGTTTTTACTATATTATCAATAGAAACTATTCTTTAACAAAACAAAAAACAGTAGGCCTGCGAGGATAGTACTGGATAAAAAGAAAAATATGTAATGTTTCCCGGGGGCAAAAATGTAAAAATATTAATATCGACTTTTTTAAAAAGTGGTAAAGGGAAATTTGGCCATCTACGCCTCCCAAAACCAATCCATAAAGTTTATTGGTATAAAGAATTATTTTGATTTTTTTTTTTCTTGCAATTCCAAAAGATTATATCCAATTTAACATATCTTAATATTTCCAACCGGATTAATCCTCATATCAAAACAAAAAAAAATAAATAAATAAAAACCAAGACAAAAATTAAGTGGATGCAAGTGAGTTAAGTTTAATACTAATGCTCTCCACAGAAGAGGCAGAGTGTTTGGTTTTCTTTTTTTCCCCGCCGGCGTCACCCCTAATCACCCCTCACTCTTCAAAACACAAACATGAGCTACGAGTTGCACATAAAAATGTCAGCAAACTTGAATGTCACCCCTTCCCCTGACAACATGTAGGTTTTTAAACTGTGCAAAATGAAATACTTCAAGACGAGGTGAATCAAATAAAACTCGGGTCAAAATTAAAACGAAAGTGGGGGGAGCAGAAAGAGGAGAACTAAAAGCCGGGCGTTTGAAATAAATAAATCCAGCATCAATAAGGCAAGATAAGTGCTCAGCGAAACATATTGTTCTTCAACCACTGACGAAACAAATGGAATTGGCATTCTAGCAAATTTCTTCATGGCAAGTGTGTAGATGAAAATGCTAATCTATTGCAGCTTGGGGAATACGGTACATCTTCAAACATATTCTGACTTTTTTTCTTTCTTTCTTTTTTTTTTTAGCTCTTTGAGATAACTAGGTAACAAACGTGGGGAGGGAATGTGAGCCTTGGAATTTGAACTAAGAAGCGTTTATGTGCTTAAATGGGGGAAGAGATACGTTCTCTGCAACAGAGCTCACGGAAATCATGCATTATAACAGGGAAGTGGTTTACATTTTGAGGGAAAGGGGGGATGGGGGAGAGAAAAAAAAAACAAAACAAAAGCTTAGAGAGCCCGGTACTCTCACCCAGAGCCTACGATGTCCATTTCAAAGAAGCAAAAGCTCCAACTGTCCTCACTCATCTTCGTCGTCGTCCTCCTCGCCGTCAGAGAGCGAGGTGCAGGGGTGGAGCTGGCGGTATCTGTCCAGCCACTTCTCCACCATCTGGGTGACCAGGGGGTGGTTGCGGCGGCGGGAGCTCTTCTGCATGGCGACCAGGAGGCCTCCGTCCGTCACGCAGCAGTCCAGCCACTCCCTCAGCAGTTTCTCTTGCTGCTCCTCGTTCCCCATCTGGTCGCAAGCAAGCCACGTCAAAATACTTCAAACATAAAAGTTTCCTCAAAAGTCTTTTACAAGGTGAGACTATGCGCTGAAACAAACCGGAAGCTGAAGTCAAGTTTTGTTTTGTTGTTTTCCCTCCTACCCTTTTTTTACCCTTTCATTTTATCCAAGCAGAAAATATTCTCCCAAAACTAACTTGTGTTGGTTGAACGAGATTTCCGAACCGTTATTTTGGTTATACGCGTTTCTACGATATGTTTTAAAGAAGCTGCAAATTTCCAAAGCAAGAGTGAAAGACATTGGTCTGACCGTTAACACTTCCTGGTAGAAGTTCACTGATGATGCGTGAACGGTAAAGAGTCGAGCCGCAGCGTTCACCACAGCTGACAGATTCTGCCCTAAGTTTACTTCCTTACGTTAGAAGAGCTTAGCTTTGAGCTAACGGTCACACATCTGTTCATTCCTGAATGTCACCCCAGTGAGGTGCACTACGCTTAAACAGCTTTTGTCAGATTTATGAAAATTGAAAATGGGAATCTTTTTTTTTTTTTTTTTTTTTTTTTTAAAACATCACATAGAACTTCAATATCCTGCATATGAAAATGACGTCTAGAATTCCTAAAAGGGTTGCTTGTTGAAGAAAATAATTCCATCAAAATAATTGGTATAAATGGATCTCATTTCACCTAAAACTAAAGTCAACAGTTGTGGGAATTTAATTATCCATTTTAGCGGAAAAAATCAGGATAAAAAAAAATGCTGATGTGGATAAAGCAGGCCGATTCCCCACAACACAATCTATAGGGAATTTTGTACAAAATTACTTTCTGAGCCAGGAAAGCTATAATGAATGAGCTCTATTAATATTAGAAATGGTAAACATCTTTCATCAGAATCATGTCAGAAGCTTGTTTATGGCCATGAAAAATGTACAATTGCATTCATCCAAATATTATTTTTTAGGATTTTCTCCTTTTCACAAACCAAAAAAAACATGTAAAAGGAAGAATGAAATATTCTGACCACAACTCTATGCGAAATATTAAAAAAATAAATAAGCATATCAATTGTCAAGCTAAAGAGAGAGAGAGAGAAAAAATTTGCAGCTACATTAGTAACATCAGTGCCCACCTCCTGAGCAGACAGGAAGTGAATGTGCAGCAGCTTCCTCTCGCTGTCCACTAGCGGCAAAAAGGTGACCGTGACGTCGTCGTCCGTATTGAGGTTGGCGCCTGCACCGCGATTGTCGTAACAGTCGTTCTCCATGGCCACCAGGGCGGAGAAGTGTCCCCGCGTGTAACCCAGGGCGATGGGGCTCTTCCAGCAGAAGCTCTGCTCCCATAACAGAGGAAGGTACACACCTGGGGGACGCAAAAAAAACAAAAAAAACCCCCGAAGTCAACGAGCTGGGACCGGGCGAACCCGGTGACCCCGCAGGCCCCCCTCGCAACAAACAGGCTGTCCTACTGTACACTTTATTTTTAAACTGTGTGTGAGAGTCAGCAGGGACAAAGCACCGGCTCAGATCTGACATCAGAAGCTTTTCAGCTGACTGGAAACAAACAGAGGATTGTTAGAGCAGAGCAGAGCAGAGCAGAGCGTCTGAAGCAAACTCACACTCTGTGCTGCCACTTCTGCCAGAGCACTTCCTGCTGTACGCTCGATGCGTTTGTATATGAAAGCCAGAGGTATAACTGCATGAAAATATCAACTTGCAAATTTCCTCGCAAAATAATAATTTAAAACATTTTTTTTATCTGACGTGGAAGAATTCACCGACAACAAAAAAATTAAACGCATAAGCAAAAAAAAAAAAAAAAAAAAAGTAAGTAAACCACATCGACTAAGATCTGGACTCTTCACCTTGAAAACGAGTGTATCCCAACGTTTCCCCACGGAAACTTTTGTAGTATTTTACGCCGTAGACTATGATGGGTCTTCGAAGAATGTGCGCCAGAACAAAAATGTGGGTCTGCTCCAGGCTGGCCCCGGGCTGAGGGAAAGCAGAGGAGACAACATTTCATTTCACATCTAATATTTAGACATTTCCGGTCAGGTGTATGAGATTTGTGCTTTAGTCTTTCTCCCATTAGCAGTACACAGTTATATTTGCTAGAAACGGTGAAAAACATTCCACTGCTGCAGCTATAACTGGGCTTTTATTACTTATTGTAAGGATTCTTGCACATTCTCTCGCCAAGTCAAATTTCAATATTTTCCCGACTTAAGTTTAGAGAGTGTCCAGGCAAAATAACTCACTTTAAATATAAAATATGCAAATACCTGGCTGTACGAATGAACGGATAGACAATTTGAAGGATAAATAGAATCACAAATGGACCAATCATAGTAGTGTGACGCTACAATGTGATCTTTTAATTAAAAAAAAAACAAACAAAAAAACATGGGGGCAGGGGAGAAATTACATGGATTAGTAGAGCAACTTATTCTCAGAAATATGGGAAGAAAATTAAAGGATACCATTCTTTTTTTCAATCTTGACATATGAAAAAGGTGAAACAAATTCTGTATTTTTCAAGGCTGTAGGAACCCGGATTTTAAAAGTTTAGAGATTATTTTTAAACTCTTCTTTAACAAATTAGCACAGTTTGTCAGGCCAGTTTTACTAAAAACAGCAGGCGTCTTCTGCGCACGACAGAAAGTCTAAAATGTTTATCTCTAAAGATTTTCAAAAGTCTGCCTATATTTCCTAATGCGGCATGTCCCATAACAGACAGTAAAGGTCGACAGTAACCAAGAGATCACCTTTGCTCCGTTCAGCCTTCCTGTCATCCGCTTGATGCTTTTAGCAAAACTGAACAAACCGCAAACGTGTCTCACCACACAGAGAATGGTTTCCTTTTTATTAGCATCCTACATCTGTGCTTCCTCTTCAACCTAACCACCTCCATGATACAGACAAAAGCAAACTTCTACTCAGTAACAACTTTCCCACTGAAGGGTGGGTGTTGCTTTGGGGTCCAGCGGTGTTTCATTATGGTGCGTTAAATCACCAGGAGAAAAAAAAAAAAAAAAAAAAAGGTTGGATTTCCAAGCTTCCAACTGGTTTCTTGGATCATAGCTAGTAGGAACATGATAAGCAACTTAATGCCTAAATCCAAATGTGATTCTCGCTGAACAGTGAGACAATTTCATCTTGGTACATTAAACATACAGAGAGTTGCACAAGAGGCAACAGGGATTTAAAAAAAAGGCTTTTTTTTTTTTTTTTTAAAGCAACACAGCAGTTCTGTTTCTGTCTCCATGCCCATCCCTAACCTGCTCATCTTATCTTTGTACTAACTGAATAAGCAGAAAGCAGATTATGTAACTTCTCTCAAATAGACGCAACAATCCGCATCAAAAAGCTTCAAAAGAAACAAAGTGAGACACAGAAAATGTGCCATCATCCAACATCATATGTCTGGCACTTTCAGGCTCAGTGGAGGATATCTAATCAAAGCTTCTGCGATATTTCTTTATCCTGTCAGAGTAGTGGCTCAGCTAAATCCCCAAATCACGTGCTGAGGAGCAGTGCTGCCTCAGCAGGCGTGTCACTAAAGTAGATCAGCTGTCAATCTGCAGCTACTCTCCTTGCAACTCCATTAATCCACCTCAGTTCTTCGCAAATCTCTTAATAGTACTGGTACGAAAAATAATACCTAGTCTAGTCGTGCAGTCTAGTCATGCGCTGTTGCGTATATTAAATATATATATATATATATATATATATATATATATATGCAAAATGACTTTCTATATCTTAGACTAACTGATATTTTCTGTTTCTACAGCACCTGGCAAAACATCAGTATTACTTGAACTCTTCCAGTTTGTCAGGTTACAGTCACAGGCCTCAATGCATTCTATTGGGATTTTAAGTGACAAAATAGCCACATAACTACAAGGTAGAAGGAAAAGGATACACTTTTTTTTTAAATTAAAAACTAAAGTAGGTATTTGTTTCCAGACTGATTTTGCTCTAATTGATTGCAGCAAGTCTTTTGAGGTTATGTCTCAACTTGCACAACACTGAAAGTTTTACCCACTCATAGAAGTGGCAAAATTAAAGAAAGCATACAGCTAAATAGCCATGTTTAGGTTTTTGCCATAGATTTTCAAATGGACTTTGACTGGGCCACACTGAAACCCAAAGATTCTTTATGTTTAGGGTTGTTGTCATCCTGGAAGGTGGACCATTTATTTCCAGTACAAGTCTTTCAGTCTCAAAGTTTTCTTCCAGTGTTTCCCTGAAACATTTTCTTACCCGTCTCATCTAAAACAGCCAGTTAACGTTTGATTAAACTGAATCGAAATATTAAAAAAGCTCAAAAAATGTGTAAATACTTTTGTGATTACATTGTATATACAAATATATTTCTCGTAGTTTTCTATTTTTTGTAAACATCAGTCATAAAGGAACAGGTACCTGGCTGGCTAAGGACAGGATGAAAGCCCAGTCCTCCTGCCACTGCTCTTCTCTGAGGGAGAAATGTAAACCAAAGCTCTGCGAGTACCAGGACTCCCACTCCTTCCAGCGACTGTAAAACCTTTTAAATACAAAGGAAAAAAGAAAAGGTTACACTAGATTTTCCCTTTACTTGACTCACCCAATGTCCTACTTAAAAAATTAAATCTCAATGTAGGACCTTTCGTCAGTGATCCACATAAAAAATAAAATAAATCAAAGCTGTTCACATAATTTATACTTTTTATATGTTGAATCTCTCCCTAAATCTTTAGAATTTTCCTGCCTAGGATGTATGGAAATAACCTGCAGAAATAGATCAACAACCTGCGTTTTATTTTAGCAAAGAAAAAGCATAAGAAAGTGAGAAGTAATCCTCACTTACAAAGCTGAAAACAATGAGGAAGCCTCAGGGGCAACCGCTAAAAATGGTTTCACGTTTCAGACCAGAACATGTAAATTGGGAAAACTGGCTTCAGTAAGAGTTTTCACAGGCTAAAAATGATGCAGTTTTAAAGCTTAAATAGATCTAATATAGTCGGTTCATTCAGATTTTTTTAGTGTCTGTCAAACAGGCCAAAGCAGGTTCACTCTAAAATGGTAAAAAAACAACATTGTCTAGTGTGGATAAAGAAATGTCAAAAGGATTCCCCGGTACCGAGAACTCTGCCGCCTCACCAGTGGGAGCAGTCGTGCAGGCTGTCATGGAGGGTTTTGCGGAGGACGGAGTCCTTGTCGTAGATCCCCCAGGTGGCCTGCAGCACGGAGTCCAGCAGGCAGTCTCCGGCCGTGCGGTTCCACAAGGCGTAGAGACGGCTGTCCAGGCGGGTCCCCAGCTCCAGAGACCAGTTAATAACCGGAGGCTCCTCTTCAAGTTCTGCGGACAAAATGACAAATGGTTGATGATGATCTGTCGTGAAGACTACAAAACAATGAATATTCCATCAAACCAGGATTTATTTGAAACTTAAAACTTAAAACAGCTTTAAGAAAAATTTTATTTTTCTCATTTAACAAAGGATGATTCAGAAGGTTTTCAAGTAGCCGTTTTATTTGCTTCCGATTTCTCCAATAGACAGTCGGCTTACTGCTTACTCTTTCATTCCAGATATCAGATACGTAAAAAAATAAAATAAATCCCAAATACCTTTCTGCACATCTCGGTCTAGCACGTCGTCAAACAGCTTCTCCTGAACAGCAGGGGGCAAGTCCTCGATATCTGCCGGAACACAGGAGGAACGTTTGTTTTCGTGGCCGTCGTTTAGTGATTGTGCTGTGAGCGGAGAGCAACATCAACTCCACAGTAATGGATCGCAGAGGAGGGATGCCCTTTGCACTTCCATTCCCCTCATGACATTTAGTCGATGGTCCAGTGTAAACACTGCGGCCCGGCGCAGGAGTGTGCGTTTCTGTGTGCATCGAGCCGAGGCGACAGAGAGCGAGAACACAGCCGGCTATTTTCTGGTTCGGTATTGAACCGTACGGCTTTCTCGGAGAGACCGAACCCCGCAGCTGGCCTGGGGCAAAAATCATTCGGCAGTAACATAATTGGCATCACACACATGCACATTATAGACGCACAGCCTCACATCTAACACTGCGTGCTTTGTAATCTTTTATTCAAGAAGTTCTGAGTCATGATGTTGGCTGTTCTGTTGTCAGCACTGTTCCGACCTGGAAAGCACAGATCAGGATTTTTTTTTATTTATTTTTTTTCTCTCCTGCCTGGCACCAGTCATGTCTTTTAGTTGTTCCAGTCTGATACGACATAAAAGTTAATATACATGTTGGAAAAATATTCAGGATGCCGCAGTATCCATTTGTCATCATGACGAATAGATTTTATTTCAACATCAGTTTCAGTATGATAGTCTCGACAGTCTTAGTCACAAATTTCACATGAGTTAACTTTGTGACTAAGGCTACTATAATAAGACGTCAGCTAAAGTTTACATCTTTAGATCTAAACACCAGGCTCTTACAAAAACTTCTTAAATGAACTGAAGCTTTTTGCTCCTTGGTGGTCAAGTGAAGTGCTAGGCTGACATTGGTCAATTTCCTCTCTGTTTTGATAAGACCTGCAGATAATTCGTTCAAGTTCTAGTTCAAACAGAGGTTGGAGATAAAAGTTGCTAGAAACGTACAATTTTCTTTGACCGTCATAAAAATGCCTCGGGTCCCAGGATCTCTCTGAGCAAATCTTTTACCAAGAAATTCGTCTGCAGAAAAAGAAAGCTATAAAACAAGAATAGTAGCAGCTGCAGTCAACACAGCATCTTTTCTAAGGGTTTAAAAAAATCTCACAGATTTCTAAAACAGCCCTACGCATTTTACAAGTTTCACTGTATTAACAAGATTAATCCATTTCAGTCAAAAAGGCAACGTTTTATTGCAGGTGTCAAACTCACAGATGAAAACAAATCACTAATTCTGCCAGTTGGAGCTAAAAGTCAATGTAATCAATTGTTCAATACGTTGCTATAAAGCGTACAAGGGACATTACACGTGTAGAGAAGCTGCAAGTATCGGCGTGTGATGAATATCGGCGTGTGATGAGTTTCGACGTGTGATGAGTACCTGCAGGCAGGGTGAAGGTGACCAAGTCAGTGAGAAAGTAACAGGCAAAGTCTCCTTTGCGCTGATGAAGGGAAGCCGCGATCTCCCTCCGGATCTGCTCCGTCAGCTCAGGACACACCATGGATGGAATGCACTTGGCTGCCTGCTGGTTCACCTTAAACAAGAACAGGATACCGAATAGCTGGAAATGACGTCGTCTTTGTCAAATTATTCATTTGTTATAAAGACGGATCGGGAACTTTTAATCCAGTGCGAGTAATTTTCTGTAGAGATGCAATTAATATTAGCAATACAACAAAACACTGTGTACAGATTAAGAACTGCATTCAAAATATATATATATTTTTTTTTAATTCTTTCTGTGATAGCTGGGACTATGGAGCGGATAATGGGCTCAGGCCACCAAGCTGACATGGTCCCAAGTTATTGGAAGCTTAAGGTTGCAGCCAGAATTTAATTTCACCCTTAAAATGACAAAATATACAGATTACGTTCTTGTATCATAGGTAAATGTTTTGCATATTAATAAGTGCATTTCTCAATTTTGTCAGATTACTTCAAGTTTAAAACAGCTACCCAAGGACAACGTCTTCTTTGGGATATATTTAATGTTGTGATGAGACAAAACATGCATGTTTTGTGAAAAGAGGTGGAAATTGAGAAATTTTAGAGCCACAAAAAACTTGAGCAAACAGGAAGGCCATCTGCTCGTATCCTCCAAGATTTCAACCATCATCTTCCATGGGAAATGTAGGCTCTGGGAATATTAGCAAACTGGTGACAAACTGTGACTTCCATAAGAACATTTATGGCGTAGAAAATATACAAGGACGGCTACTTAAGTTAGCGAAGCTAATCGCCCTAACCTAACTGCTAAGTTAAAGTTGTTGAGAACAGCTAGTAATGGGCACCGTCTTATGTTCTTGACACAATTTAACCAAAGCAGCAAACTCTTATTTATGTAGGCCGTTTGGTGAAAGTTCTTGGTTTCTTGTGTACACACAGCAGTGTCGTTTCTGCTCATGAATGACAAGAGGGTGTAGCTGCTTTTCACTTTATTTTAACCAACAGTTCACCCCACAAAAACCCACAGAGCAGACAGTAGCAGTCTCTGGAAACCAGTAACGTTTTGAAGTGCGTCTAGTCTCCTTCCACCTCGGTAGCTCACGCTTAGGAGCTCTGTGACCAACAATGAATATGAAGATTAAATTATAATCTTCATGCCGTGATGAACTCTGTACACATAAATGGAGCGATGGCATATGCACATTATGCAGGAGTATTACTGACACTTTCAGCATGGTTTATTCATATTAACTTGTACTTCACAAAGACCAAAAGTAACACTTAATGTTTAAGTAAAGGAGTTCTGGTTCAGAAAATATCAATATCGGCAAACAATTGATGCAGCTATCATGATCAGAACTTAAAATAATCTTATAGATTCCACTTTGCACGAGAGGGAACATTTTATATAAAATGAGGGTTTTACCATTTCAAAATAAAGGCACAATTATCACAGCGCTGACATTCTAAACTAAACTAATTCTAAACTTAGTTTAGAATTGCATATCAGTATTGAGATTAATTAACGTTTCTAGTCTTGTACTGTAAATAGTACATTAATTAGTTAACTTTGATTGCTTTTCCCTCCTAAAATCCACACTATGTAAATGTTACACCACTTGTATTTAGTGATTCATATCTAACACTTAATTCCTGTGCATTAATAAAACTACTGTATAAAATCAACGCAAACCAGGGAAACAACTCGCAAACACTAAGACAATTAACAGCCAACTAAAACCAATAACTGCAGGCTTAGTTAATCTAATTCTTACTGAGGGCCTTGTTTCACCCTCCGTCTTCCAGTATCATTGCTTCCTCTGGTTGTAGGACACTCCAAGTCTGTATTAACATCCCCATTAGGAAGAAGTGACTGAAGCCAGGCTAATCCTCCATGTAATCCTTAAAGAGCACTTCCACTGCAGATACAGACATCCGGTTTGCACGGTGAACTGTGGGGAATAGGAAGTAATAACGCATCATTTCCCAACCTGGGGGTCCATGGAGAGCTCATTGGGGACCCTTTACTGACAATAAGACTGTCAACATGTCTTGTACACCGTGACAACCTCAGTCCTTGAGGGACCGGTGCCTTGCAATTCTTAGATGCGTCTTTGGTCCAACACACCTTTACGTAATGGGCAAATAAAACCTCCGTTGGCATCAGTTAAGTCCTGCTAATGACCCAATTATTTAATTCAGCTGTGAAGTAGCAGAGACATCTAGAAGTTGCAGGTCACTTTAGAATGCAGAATAAGGCATCCCATCTATTTTGCCATTCATGGTGACAGTCAGATCATATTTCTAAGATGCTTCCTCATACCACGGACAGGCAAGGCTTTGCCTGTTCACTCAATTTATCAAAGTTTAAAACTCAAGATCGGCGGTGAGCGGTAATGCATCAGCAAATCGCAAAATATGGATTTTGTTTCAAGTTTAGATGACTACATAAGGGCTTTATGACCAATGTTTGTTCCAATTAAGTCCTTAAAAAGAAAACCGAAACAACTCTCCCAAGACTGAAACTGCAGTTCAAACCTCAAAAAAAACATATTCTATCAGGCAGAAAACTTTAACCTTGAAGTGATATCTTAAAGTAAAAATAACCAAAATTCTAACTAAATAAACAGCAGCTGCTTTTTCTGGCTGGGTCAGAAAAAGAGCATGTAAAAAAAACAAAAAAAAAAACATAAGCTTAACAAAGGGATGTCTGTGTACCAGCTTCCTCACAGAGCATGGCTTCAGTCCAGGCAGGTGAAGCTAATAAAAGTCTGCAGTCGAAATGCTTACCTCTGTCAATAAAATAGCTAGCATGTCCTGCCTCTGGAAGCGAATGGCCAGATGGACCAGAGTGAAGCCCACATCAAACGCGGAGGAGCGGTTGAGGAGCTGGACCTCGTCAGCGGTGAGCTGCCGAGCGATGTCGCCTCCAGACGACTTGTAGGCTTCCACTGCGGCCAGGTCTCCTTCTACGACTCCTACACCAGAGGCAGGGAGACGGCAAGGTCAAAAAACCAGCATTAAAAACACAAAGTAAATAAAAGCCCTTTCAGCAGGATAATTCAATCCTCATTTGTCCATCAGCTTCATACAAAACTTCATCTGTTTGATATTAAACTACTGCTAGTCAATTTGTTAACAGCCTGAGAATCTTGGGAGTGTTTAGTTTGAATGCATATAACTGACATTAAAAATAAATTAAAAAATAAATAAAACCTGTGATTGCATTATTTGACCAATCAATCTTTAATCAGAGTCAATCAAGGGAAAATTTACCAATTCTGACTTTGGGCCAACTGAGTGGGACGCATTTACCAATAGCGTCACAGAAGTGAGAAAACGCATTAACTTTTTCTCTTGGATCAGCCTCCACTCAGCATCATGGCTAACAAAAGACGGCACGTAAAAGCAACTTTAGTCTGAAAGACATGCCAACGACAACATTCGTAGTTTAAAATGGACAAAGCGAAGGTCAAAATGACTGCACTGCAAACGTAGTTCTTGATGTCAGTTAACAGTTTGGATGACCTCTAGCTGCAACGTCCAGCTAAGCTAGCGTGAGAACAGCTTTCATACAGTCGCGGAAAGCAGGCGAAACCCTGCAGCCTAAACCCAGAGCCGTCAGATGGTTGTGTCAGGCAGAGGACAGCCTGTGCGGATTAGTGTTACCCCCTCTAATTCTGGACCCTGTGGGCAACATCTGCGATGAGTGAAAAGTGCAACAGCTAGATGGCACACGGGGCACCAAGGCGCTGGAAAACTCAAACAGCTTCTCCGTAGTGAGGAAGTTCTTTCTGCCAGGAAACAGGGTGGCTGCTGCGAGTGAGTCGAACCTGAGAGCCGTTGTAATAGAAAATTTCGTTTTCAGTCTTATTTCATTCCTGAAGGAACTGATGATACTTTTTACCATTTATTTACTGATAATATCTGCTTTGTTTTTGTATTTCTGCAAGATGTGTTTGTCCATTAAATAAGTTTTGCAAATAATGTTAAGATGTTTCTACAGCTGTGATAGCAGAAGAGACCTGAAGACGTCTTGGGTAAAATGCTTGATCTAATGATTGTCTTAAAGGACTGATGTGTGGAATGTAGTTTGTACCCTGTTTGAGCTGAACCCATGAACTGACAAAGAAGTGTTAGAAGTTCCTCCTGAAATCCTTATCAACTGTCTTTCCTGCCATAAAATCATCTCCTCCAAGAGGTGAGAGATAGTTCATGAGGCGGGGGTCAGGGTGTCTCTGTGGCCATCTGGCAGTAGAGATAACATCAGACTTTGGGAGGGTCTTTGTCTTGCTGTGACTATATAACGATGTGATGTGTGTTGCTCAGGGCTCTTCTACTGACTGCGCTCAGTGAGAAGGGTCTTCGAACGCTTTTGCCTTCGAATAAAGAAACTTAAAGACAAAGATTAATCTTTCTCTTATTATTGAAACAGATTCTCATTCCTTGATAATGAAATTTCCATAACACCGTCCAGTCTCATTTTACACACGCTGAGTGACATTCTGCAAACCCGCATCTATAACGAGGCACTAAATGACTCCAGCTGGCACATTCTGTAACAGCAACAGAGCTGAAAAGGAACTTGTAAAATATTAGATTACTTTTTTCCTCTATAAAAGTTGAAATGTTATCTTCAGATTTTCATTTGTGTTCTTTGCTAAAGAGCATCAGGTACAGAGTTAACTTTAGACGGTAATCGTGTTTACATTCCCGGTCCCATTTGTTGATCGTTTTCAACTTCACTCAACAGTATTTGTGATGTGAACAACTAGTGATTGAAAAAAGAAAAAAAACCACCAAAAAACTAAATACAACCAACAAACAAAAAAATTCCTGTACATTCACTACCTAAAAGAAACACTGATCAGGACTTTTCAAATCAAGACTTGAACGGTCAACGGTGAGTTCACCCGATTCCGATTTCTCTTTAAGAATTATAATGTAAGAAAGCATAAAAACAGTGTTCCTATTAAATAGCAAAAGAAACAGACTGCATGTGCGAGAGCAGCTGCTGTACAAAATGACTACTATCATTGTAAACAGAGTTTATCTAAATATATTTTAAAGGAATGAAGCTTGGGAAGCTGAAAAACCAAGACACAATGCTGTCTGATACTCTATTGGCTGGCATTTCCACAGCAGCCAACCCAGGAGCACCGTTTATTTTCCTCGGCACTGATTGGCTGAACCCCAAAGAGCAGCGATAAGGAAGACTGTTGATGTTAGCTTCTGCTTTAGCGCCAAGACCGTCTCCATGGTACTTATGAATACTAAGGTAAATTTGGTGTTGAACTAATAAACTAGAGAATTTTAAGCATTTTTAGAGGGGGTTTCAAATATTTGCGGATTGTTAGCCTCGAATACAATTGCTGATATTGATACTGAAAATGGCTAACGTTTCGTCTTTTTCGCTAATTAAAAGTTTCAAAAACTTGCTGTCAGTGGAACCTGGTCGTTAAAAACAACAAAAACAAAACAAAACAAAAACAGAAGCTGGCAATCGTTAAGGTGACACTTGAACCAATGGGACAGAGACTCTGGCTCGACTGCAGATGTCTAATGCAGCAGAAATATGAGGAAACAACACAGTGAAGTGAGACTTGAGTTCTCAGACCAAAGGAAGTGCTTGGCGTCTTGGTCAAACTACGCCGCTTGATTCAGACACTTCCTGCTTAGAAACAGCACAAGGAGAACTAGCGAGTCAGCTGCCTCCGTACATGTGCTAAACCGACTAAAAGTAGTACTCCTAGCACAACTGTAGTGATTTCTGATCCTCAACAGCAAGTTGGGAGGTGCAGTCGGTGCAAAGGTCAAGAGTGCACTGCTGGTCACATGTTTGCTTTGCCTTCAGGTTTTCTGTTGTTGACAGTTTCTCATGTTTTTGTCGAGGCTATTTTTGTCTGCTGGAGGTCCGTGCTCGGGACATAAGCGCCACTGTTTACAGGGTGTGTTGACTCGCAGCCAAGAGGGACTCTGGTCACAGGCTCCACTCTCACTGCTCTGCCCAGACGCCCCATTCAGCCCCACCAGCTGGGGAACACTCCAGAGATGCTCAAAGATCCTCTCTGTCGCACATTGAGAACATACTCGGCCTCAAGGTTAAATTGGACCGAATTTCAACATTTTTTTTTTTGTTTGTTTAACATCGTTACTACTCAGAAAAAGGAAAAATAAATGTGTATCTTCCATCCTCCGAACCCCTTCCTCCACTTTACCAACAGTGCGGATTAAGCTTAAAAGCTCATCCTGTGCCAGAAAACCAAATAATTTCGATAAAATAAAACACTAATTCTGATAAAAGTTTTCAAATATGCATCGACTATGCTCGAAGCGTCAAAAAGGACTTTCTACTGGGTATTACTGGGGTTGTATGTATAATTGCGACCTATGTTGATTAGGGGAAAAAACAACAACAACTGTTTCTTTACCTAAACTGAAAGTGTAATAAGAAAAGTAAACGCTTACCAGCACACGCACTAAGAAAGAGCCAGTCAGTTTTCCTCATCCGGTTCCTGATCTGCTTCAGCTTCTTGAAGTTGACCTCATGCTCCTCCGTGCTCATGGCTCCAGCTGCGACCTCGATCCTCTGGAAGTCTTCCCTCTTGGCCGTAGGAGGGGATCTCCTCTGAAGCTGGCTGCCACTGCAGCTGCCCCTCCACCGCGCCGCGTCCTGCTCGATGATCAGGGGACAGGACTGCGCGGGCTCCGGGAGCCCCACTGCTTCCTGGTTGTTGGGTTTGGGGAGGTCACACATGACACACTTTGTAGTTCTGGCCAAGTTCTGGTAAGTGCAAGCTGTACATGTCCAGTGTTGCTGGTGCGTGTTGAGTCTGTTCCTGTCGTTATATTCCTCGCACGGGTCCACGGGGGAGTGGACGCCGGCGGGGCGGCAGCCTGCGTTGGTACCTGAAGTCTGGGGCGACTCCGTCGGGCTGCCGGCCCGCGGACGCTGACACAGGCACTGCGTGCAGCGAACGGCGCGCGGCCAGTTCAGGTACGTGCACACCTGGCAGGACCATTTGCCGGCGAGCTCGGCCACGCCGGACGTCCTGACTCTGGGTCTGGCGCTGGAGTCCGGGCAGATCAGCAGGCTGCTCTCGCTCCCAGTTCTAGCGGGATCCCAGTCCGGACCGGGATCGGGTTCGGGGATGTTTCTGTACGGCTCCTCTGTAATGATGGGCCCCGTTAACCTCGGCGCGCGGCACATTGTGCACTTGACAGCAGACGGCCAGTTCTCGTAGGTGCAGTAGTCGCAGGCCCACTTCACCCTTTGTTCCGTCATTGTGGGTTGCTTTTTCCTGGTGGGAAAAATCCAGCTACAAGTGAGACAAAAAAGAGAAGAGCTTGTCAGACTTTGTAAAACTTCTATTGAAAGTTTCGTTTAGGATTCAATTAGAAAAGCATTTCTTCAGAATTTTTTCAAATATAGATAAGAATGGAAAAATATGACTGAGCAGAAAAACATTGTGCTTCCAGAGTTTCTATTTATGTATCAAAAATATATATATAATCTGAGGTTACATTAAAAAAAAATCAGAAAAAGGCCACACAAAAATGATTTTACATGAATCGTTAACAGTTACAAGGTGGATATCTTTTTGTTCATCCACCACATCAGTCTCAAGTAGGAATGGGACGGTTTTCAAGACTTTAAAAAGTTACAGGCTCTAAACTGATAAAATCTTTCATCATATAATTTAAAGATCTTTTAATGGGATGCCAGAGAAAGCTTCCCTTTAACGGAGTGCAGGAGGAAGACAAATGTAGCCGTTAGTCCCATGTGGGAAACTAAAGGAACACTGGCTGTTACATTGATTAGCTTTTATTTGATAAAAAGAAAAGAGAGATGCTGTTTTAAGCTACAATTGGCAAGTTAAGGTTGGTAACCTGAGCCAAAATCATTTGCTTAGGTATGGGTTTGTCTATTAAAGCAGAATGGTAAAAAGCAACACCATGAAAGCTCAGTTTTATAACGCTCAAACTTACTGAATTGTTGTAAATCAGATTTTCCAAGTTTTCAAATTGACATGGAAGCTTTTTGACCGAACCGATCAGGTGTGTGGGTTACAGTGCGAGTAAAATTCAGCACATTGGTCTTGCTCATGGTTGAGCTGTATGAGAAAGTAGAGCTAATGACAAAATTATGACATAAGATCAAAGGTGAAGGTTTAAATCATGGGCATCACATGATAGGAAACTTTTGAAGTTTTGTAAAGTTCTTAAAATGAACCAAGAAAATATTAAAACTAGATAAGTTTTGAAGCTAGCAATCAAACTTTTATGTTTTTGATTGTTTATTCAACGTTGCACGACTCTTGTTTTTTTGTGTTTAATGGTGTAAAGCACCATTAAACACATTAAATCAAGCTCGTAGCTTGATTTAAGCAAGCTACGAGCGCAATGTTAGGCAGCCGACTGCAGGCTGGCTACACAACCGAATAGCCCCTCTAACAAGATAATAACAGCTTGCTACCCTGTTGATCTACAAAGAGCAGAGCAGGGAAAATCTGAGTCATTACTCTGTACAAAATAACAAAAAACAAAATGCTGAAAAAACAAAATTGCAAGAATTTGTTGGATCTTTGTTTTGCAGCAGTAAGACGAGTTTCATGTTTGCAAATATACTGTGACATTTTAGAGGAAAATCTCATAGCTGAAAATTGAAGAAAAAAAATATCGATATTTACAAGAAGTTTGTTTTGTTTTGCTTTTTTTTTTTTTTTTGCTTAGGAGGCAAAGAACTCTGAAATCAACAGAGCTCTGTTAAATTGTGCGAACCCTTTAAATGCTTCGCATTTTTTCCAATTTCTTCCTCAGAATGTGGCAGCTTGTAATTTCAACATAGGTAAAGCAACACAGTAGTTGTATGTTATCAGAGGCAGTGTTGAGTTTGTGCAATAGTGTGGATTCTTTGTTTGGATTTTCAGCCTTCAGCGTAAGCTTGCTAGCTGGCAAGCTAACTTCGTAGCGAATGAACGTTAGCCAAGTATCGACAAAACACCGACAGTCTTCTGCTAGGGCACAACGTTACCTAATAAGGTAAATAAATACGCAATATATTACCGTTTCGTGACGGTGTTGGTCTCTTGAAAGCTGGTGAAAACCACAACAAATCCTGCCCGTCCAGCTTTTGCCCCTCTCCACCTCCGCCTCCTCCTCCAAGTCTCCCCTCCTCCTGCTCAATCAAACCTTTCCCTGTCCGAAATACTCCGTCTGTCTCTCACATGTTCACCTTTACAAGCCCAGCGACACCTCGCAGTACAAAGACAGACTCTCCGAAGTCCGCGACTCACGGTATAAATTCACAGCTCTCCATGGTTTACAGCTGTCCCCGTCTGGTTTAATGGCGGCGACAGCTAGACAAATGAGGAGCACAGCCAAAATAAACGCAAGCATGGTGTCGTCACCAATCATCTGGCTGAGTGCTGGGATGCCTTCAGGAACCGGCGGAATTTTTGGTATCACAAGATTTCACATTGGTACCCATTTTTTGTCATACAACAACTTTTAGAGATAGATAGATTGATAGATTGACAATCACTCTCATCTCATTATTATGTCCTCAATTACGCTCCTGCTTAAAACTTACATCACTGATCATTTAAATGCGTTTGGGTGCATTCCTCCACAGTTAGCCGGGGAACGGCTTGGGAAGTTATGACGAAACGGAGTGGGAGGAGTTACCCTCCTTTATGGAAGTCAAGAGGTAATTGATTAAAGCCACGGGTCACAGACACACACATCGATATTGACAGTGGCAAGTTAGATGCCACTATGTTTTAATAACAAGTGAACGATGTATTATCTTGTCTAATATAGAATGTTTGTTTTTTTTTCACTTGCTATTCACAATGCATCACGAAATATTCTGGAATATTGGTAGAGGTGAAGAAAATGTAATCTTAAACAAAGCTGTGACAGATAGTTATAGCTGTTAAACAAGTTTCCTATAAATAGCACTTAAGTAACATAGTATGAAGTGTTGCTATGCTTCATGCCTCACACGTATTTAATAAGGGGAACTGATGTAAAAGACTAATTCTTCTTCCTCACAAACAACAAGTTAATACTACATTGCAGGTTCGAGCATTATGTTCAAAGCATTATGAACCAGAAATTTTCAACAGCTGCATTTCTGCATTATTTTTTTTCTGATTAGTTAGAAGCAAGGGACAAATTTGGTGTATTGGGATGTGATGGTGGATTATATAGACTGTATAAAACATATAAAAATACATACAGAATCTGTAGATCTGTAATTTGTCTTATGGAGTTTTACTTTGAGTTCACAGAACAAAGTTTTATCTAAGTACACTATTCAAAATGTTCCTTAAAGGGCATTTTTCAAGACCACAAAGTACTATTTTTAATCATATGTTTTTTCAAAGCAGAAACAAAGAACATGATTTATCAACCACAGTGTTCTTGTTTGTTTTCTTCCTGATAAAACTGAAAATACGAAAGGAAATTCTTCAAAATACTCCTCCAGTCATTTCTTCCTGAAACACTATGTTGATCTATATTGTCAGTGTCAAGTTTACATTGAAAGGTATTAATACAAGAATATTCAGATTGAAAGACTAACATTTATCGTCAACTAATCATCTTATTTTTAATTAACTGCCTTTGAATTTCATTATAATATGTATCTTTTTTGTCTTAACAATATATAAATAATTAAGCCATGAATTATCTGCAAATTGATACAACCAATATGAAAATTGTGTCTTTATAATGCACAATTTATAAAGACACAATGACATGTAACACAGTTTATCTCAACATTTAAATTAATTCATCGGTTTTAATCATAATAACTAAACAGTGTTTCGTTAAGCATTTGCTTCATCAAAAAAAAAGAAAAACAGACTGTGAATATGATTCCCTTTAATTTAGTTTTCAGTTGTTATTATTACTATTATTGTTGTTGTTGTTATAACTGAGTGGCGCCATTTGATAGTCTGTTCAAACCAAGCCCACACGGCGCGCCACCTTCCTTCCCGGCTTACAAATGATGCGCACCCCGTCACTCAAAAAGGGAAAACATGGCAGTCCCCTTGCGCCGTTTACACCACGTTTCGCTTCATGTTTCTAACGGGCTGAAATTAGCCCACGACCTCGTGTCAAAATACAAGTTTAATTTGTTTGCCACCAGACTGACTGACAAGTCAAGACAGGTGGCTTTCCGGAAGGGAACGTCAGTCTTCGTTGTGAATGAAGGACCCGTTCAGGGCAGTGTGGGGTTGAATGAATGGCCGCGGGACGGTGGAACCGGCGAACACTCCGATAACGCTCCCCGAGTCCACTCGGAGAAACACAAGCTGAGTAACCCGTCGTGTCTTTACGATGTTCACACCCACCATCCGGTGGACTCTGTCAGTAACGTGTGTTTCGAGGTGGAAGATGTGGAAAGGTCGTTCAAGGTGCTCCGCCAACTGGGCTGCAACTTCCTTGTGCCTCCCACGACAGTCGAGGACGAAAATGGTCTCGTCACCTACTCCGTGGTTAAATCGATTGTGGGAAATGTGCGCCACACGTTGGTTGACAAGACAAAATACGGAGGGACGTTTTTGCCTGGGTTTACTATCACTGAAAAGGACTGGAGCTTGGAAAAGGAGGACTTGTCTTGTCCAGTTACCCATTTTGACCACATAACTTATGCCAGTCCCAGAAAGTCATCCCACCAGGTCATGGGGTGGTACGAGAAGCTTTTTGGCTTTCAGAGATTTTTCATTGATGGGTAAGTAAAGGCAAAAAATAAAATAAAAAAGAACGTATGGCAGAGAGTAGTTATGCATCATCAAGCCACACTGAATGTCATTCCTCGGTCAAATTTTGTTCTTAGGATGGGAATGTAATTTTTGTTTGGGACACTCAGAATGACATATGTATTCAAATATGTTATATTAAATTACTTCCAGTTCACTTGCTGTAGTATGCTGTTTATGAATGTTCATGTTGACAGCGGCGTCACCAAGGCCGTTTTGTTGGTTTAAGTTGCGCTTAGAGCTCACTATTAACCTGTAACTTGGTTCATGCTCAGCTACGTTTTGATTTTAACATTGGATACATTTTGACATTTCAAATTCTTCAAAGATTAGATTGTTCCCTCCCTAACCAAAAAAAGGGGGGGGAATGAAGATAAAGGCTCCATCTTACACAAATAGAGATGGTTTGAAAAAAATTCCTTCTATTTGAAGCTATTGTCTACATGCTAATTATAGTTGGTTCTTTTTTATATATATACATTTGTCTCTTTTTTTGTGATGATCATTGTTGATTTGAGCGTTGAATAAGGCAAAAGTTGTAATGAATCCTTTAGTGCCACCTACTGGTGAGAAATGGATATTACTTAGGAGGAATATCCATCCGTATTTGTTGGGTATTGAAAACGGAAAAAAAAGTCTTTTTTTTGGCGTCCTAAATTAGTTTAGGTGACCAAAGTTGACATTTAATACTGAAAATAGACATCTTTTTGCAGATATCTGTAATTAAAATCTCCAAAAACGACAACAACCAAAAAACGTCCTTCTAATTTGCAAAATCATAATTCTCTAGAGCTATGTGACGCTGTTATGTGGTGGTTTATCAAAAACCCAGTTAAGATGCATTAAAGTCTGTGGTTTTAATGGGACAAAATGTAAAAAATAAAAATGATTAGGATACTTTTGCAAGGCATTGTGTTTTGCTTTTCTCAGTGGTGTAACTGGATTTTTCAGACACCCACAAAAAAAACAATCCCTCATGGAAAAAGCACCACAGGTATTTTTCAATGAATGCTTATTAGAACAAACATTATGAAGTAATTTATCCCAATGTAAACAACCCTTTTTTTTTTTTCTTTTTTTTTAGCGATGAAGATGTACACGAAGGTTTCGTTGTGAACCAGGAAGGCGTCGGACTTCGACTCACTGCCATGCAGTACTGGAAGTGCAGCAAAGCGGGCATCGCTCTTCCCTTCCCTGACAAAAAAGAACCCGACTGCAAGTTTGTCATCGCGGAATCCCTTCCTCACGCAGGTACAGCAACCCGGCTGATACTTCGGATTATTCTACAGTTCATGACGTTGCAGCTTCTCACTGCACCGCTACTCATATTTTAGGCCGCAACCAGGTGGACACCTTCTTGGAGCAGCACAGAGGGGCAGGCGTCCAGCACGTCGCACTCTACACCAAAGACATTGTCTCCACTGCGCACGCGATGGCTGAAGCTGGAGTCCAGTTTTTCTCCCCTCCTCCTGCGTACTACACAGAGGTTTGCACACACCTTATCGCAATAAGAGAGAAGGAAGTTTAGAAGGTCAGTTTATTCAATGCTGTCTTTTTTTTTTTTTTTTAAGAAAATAAAATCAAAGTTGGTTTCACTCCTTTTTTTTTAGCCTCTCTCTGTGTAGATTTCCTGACACAGCTCAGCTCATAATCAGTCTCTTCAAGGCCACGACACCGCCCAGCACGGCGTGGACAGAGCCGCTCTTTGTTCATGAAAACAACACAGACTAAGACAGATATACAGAGTCTGGTTTGCATGCCATGTGTTCATTTGAGTATTTCGCTTTAAAAAGAGAAACTCCTAAAGAGTTATTTGGCAGTATGACATATTTCAAGCACTCATTTCTATTAATGCGGATGATTATGGCTTACGATAATCCAGAAAAGGCCACTGCTACAAAAGCAAAAGAATAACTGAAAAATGATTGTGAAGCAAAACATACTCAATAAAATATTGTTTTTAAATAGCTAATGTACTCTGTGATGGTATACATCCATCCATCCATTTTCTTTCACCCTTGTCCCTCAGTGGGGTCGGGAGGGTTGCTGGTGCCCATCTCCAGCTAACGTTCCGGGCGAGAGGCGGGGTCACCCTGGACAGGTCGCCAGTCTGTCGCAGGGCAACACAGACACACAGGACAAACAACCATGCACACACACACTCACACCTAGGGACAATTTAGAGAGGCCAATTAACCTGACAGTCATGTTTTTGGACTGTGGGAGGAAACCGGAGTACCCGGAGAAAACCCACACATGCACAGGGAGAACATGCAAACTCCATGCAGAAAGACCGGGGCCGGGAATCGAACCCAGAACCTTCTTGCTGCAAGGCAACAGCTCTACCAACTGCGCCACTGTGCAGCCCGTGATGGTATACAGTTATGGTTAAATAAAAAAAAAAAGACTATTTCCTGAAAACTAAGTAGTAAATTCCAAAAATATCCTAATAAATCAAAGCAAATAAATAAATTTTTTTTGTACAATGAGGATATTAAATTTTTAAATAAAACCTGGAAAGTTAGGGAGAAGCAACAACAAAACGAGAGTTCAAATAGTCAAGAAAAAAAGTCGGAATTGGAATATTATTAAGATAATATGGTTCACGATTCACTTCCCTCCTTCACGCCACACCTTTTTTAACCATCGTCATGAGAACCGCATCGCTCTCTGTGAGCATTTCGATCTTTGTCCCTCATACGTAGATTGCATGTGGGCGTCAGGCGCATTGAGAATCCATCCAACTGATTTGCAAACGAGCGATTTATCTAACACGTGACGCGTGCTCCGGCAGGTCGGAAAACTACAGGAAATGGAGGAGGCGGGACTCGATCCCCAGAGGCTTTCAGAGCACGGAATTCTTCTGGATTCGGACCTGCAGCAGGTTCCATCGTCACAGACGGGATGCAGCGAAAACAGAAGGTGGGTCACGACCTAGCAGTCAGAGTCAAGGTGGTTCATAATGTGTTTTGACCTTTCGGTTATGCTTTCAGATATCTCCTCCAGGTGTTTACAAAGCCCCTCTTCGCCGAGGATACCTTCTTCCTGGAGCTGATCGAGCGCAGAGGGGCGTCGGGTTTTGGCGAAGGGAACATCCGGGCGCTGTGGAGGTCCGTGCAGGCGTACATGGAGAACGAGAGGAGGGATTCTCAGGGAGAGAACGTGCAGTCTGCTCACTAATGACCGCCGCTCTGTGTTTTTTTTTTTTTTTTTTTTAAAAACGTAGCTTATTGCATGAGTGTTTTATACGTACTGTTATAACACTTAGACTGGAGGTCATATGCGAAGGAGCTAAAAGAAATGTATGAAATAATCGTAAAGCTCCTCTCTTCATGTTGTGTCGGTTGCTTTTCTTGGAACATGAACGTGACACTTGAAGGGCTGTTCTCTGTTTATCAAAGCAAATCAAGTGAACGGAAAGCAGCCGCACCATAATGAATCGATTTCCCACAGACTGAGGAGACGAAGCTCTGCCTTTAAGTGGACCATGCAAACTGGAAAGCTCGCAGAAACCTGCAGTTTGTTTTAGATGGTAGCACACACGAGGCTTCCTCTAATTACATTTCAAAGCACTTCTTTCGTGCATCGCTTTGCAAATCTATTCAGTCGTTTCAATTTTTCACATTTCGTTTTGCATCTATAAAGTTCAAATGGTTTTATTGGGGTTTAATATGACTGGTCAAAGCAATGTATTGTACATTTGTTGGAATTTAATAAGTAGTTTGCAAAATGTTTTACAAATAAAAATAAAAAGGGTATGACATGTATTTTTTATTTAGCTACTGCCTGTCCATCTAAAAAAAAAAAAATTATTATTCACACATTAATTTAATTACATTTAAGAGGTGGTACACACTCTTGGTGTTGATTAGCCACCATGGATGTTTCCGGATCCCTCACGAACCGTCACTGGGCAAACAGCTGCCCCTCTTCCAGACACAGAGGAGCTTTATTAAATCATGATTTGGCAGCGACTTGGGTTTGGATCCTCTGAGAGGAAAACCTTGAGACCCACTGAGATGAGTCTGTTCACTTAAACTTGGCTATAAACATAATGGGTGAGGATTAGTGGGAAGAATGAAAGGCAATGAAACCTAGATGGGGAACTCCATGAAAGCCATATGGTTCTTTTTATGTCCCGACTGTAGTTACAGGACCCCGCTGGGTAAGAGAACATTTCAACAACCTATTAAAAGACGATTCTTAAAGTCGTGCACTTCTAAATTTTTGACAAATGGTGTCAGTGTTTTTCTTTTAATCAGTCTGGTTGTTTTCGCGAAGCAACCAGATTCTCAGAGAGTTTGTATGTTTTTTTGCGTGAAGGTGGAATGACGCACACACTTTGGATATGAAGAGTAACTCGTTTCTGTTTAATCAGCCGAGAAACCAATTGCCACATATTTAGAAAGCCATATGGTTTTATTGGATTGATTGGACACTTTGCATGAATACCAACCTCTACTTGTAATAAAATGGGAATTGTTGGCCACAGAGGGGATTAACTGTTCATTAAAGTTGAGAAGCGATTGCTCCTGTAACAGGAGTTCTTCAGCCATCTGTCCCTGGCCAGTGTGAGCCGCAGATGGCACCCAGCATTATGCAGGGGACTCTCTGGAAGACGGCTTTCTTTTCTTTCTTTTTTTTTTTACTCTGATCTAACAGTAAAACCATGAAAAGTAAGAAAAATCAAACAATTAAAAATGATTGCAATTAGTCACAATGTCCATTTTTTTATAATACGTCTTGATCACTTTTTGATTCTTTTCTTGTAACATGTTTGGTGGACACTGCCCCCTATGGTTTCCACAGCAACAACACACCCAGCCAACTCTTAATTTCTTGTACTCAGCAAGTATAAATAAACATAAATTGATTAAAGAAACATGATTTAATCACCTGCTTCTTATCCGTGATGTTTAAGTAATCAATAGGTATTCATGTGATAAATTAGATGTAAGTAAACATGCATAGTTTAAGTAAATAGACAAATGATCAAAACAACACAGACACACACACACATTATTCATTAGTATTACACATCACAGTCAGTGGATAAGATTAACTGTCAGTTAAAATACTTTGTAGATAACCAATCACATTTCAGGATCTACCTGATGAGCCATATTTATAATTTTAAATAATTCATGATGTACAGAGCACATAACATTTTGACCAATTATAGAAAAGATAATGTGTTAGTTAATAAGTTTAATTCAAGGTTTATTTAACTACATTATTATGTTTTTAAGAAATGAAAGTCATTTATGAAAATGTGAAACCTCTTTTCTATCATGTATTTCTTTCTCCCCAGTGCTACTTTGCATGTGATCACTAAAGAACTGCACTTTTCCAACAACTTAACTCTAGGCTGGTATCCGATATTGTGTAGGAGACAAATCCTGGGTCACCCAAAAGGCAGGCAAAAAATAAAAGCAGACAGTCTAAAACCGAGCAGGACAGTCTGGAGAAGATTAGAAGAACACAGCAGATGTTACTCCTTGATTAACAATAGTGTCTGCCAGGGGTGAGCCTCAAGCTCCCCACCCTTATGAGGCCCAGTTAGGCGAATTCATTATGCCCCCCTTGGAAATGTTTTCAACTTACTGTAAAAAAAAACAAAAAAAATTTTTTTTGGGATATTACAGTAGGCGGAGGTTTATGGCGAAGGTGGCGAAGGTTTACTTTCGTATTCATAACAGTAAACCACAATATCTTATGGTTCAAAATTGTCAGATACTTGATATTATTATTATTCCATTGCAATGGTATTCAAATATTCAGAACCTTTACACATAAATGTCACATTACAACCACAAACCTCACTGGATTTTAACAAGGTTCTGCGATAGACCAACACAAAGTAGTGCTTGTTATGAAGTGAAAGAAAAACTATATTTTTCCTGCACAACACAAATGTAGCTTTCATGGAAGAGCAGCAAATAAAGAGTCACGTTAAAAGCACATTTTAAGGTTTTCTGCACACCATAAAGAGGACATACTAAATGTGAGGAAGAAGGCGTTCTAGTCAAAAGAAAACCAAACTGAACTATTTGGTTTACAGTAACAATGCAAACTTTGGTATAAAACTGACGCTGGAAACACCGACCCCACAGCGTCATACTGCCACCTCTTTGTATCACAGTGCAGATGTTTTTCTTCAGCAGGGACTGGGTTTGTGTGAAGATATTTTTACCCATTTAAAGTGTGAAAATGGGAAGACTAGCCTAATCATGATTAAAAATTATTTAATAGCCTTTCAACAGTTTGTGATTTGTGAAAATGCAATATGAAAAAAGTACTGCATTTCCTTAAAGAAATAGCTGAATTGACCCTGTTCATCAATCAAAGCTACTTATTATAGATATGTTCACTTCTTATTACTTTTCCATCTGCTTAATCCTGCCTTTGGACTGAGGAGAATGATCAGGATCTCTGAAAGAGACGGACATCCCACTATTATTTTGCCTGACTCAGAAGTTGTGGTTACTTTTCATTACTTTAAGGGGGTTAGACGACTGCCTGAAAGGATAGAGGGGGTGTTTCTCTCAACAAAAGTCATTCAAAGTAAATGTTTTCCATTCGTGTTCCTCAAACTTCAGTCCAGAAAACATAGCAACTTTAAGTATTGAAAATAATACAGATAATGACCGTTAAGTATGAGATTTAAAGGTGTTTTTAATCAAACGGAAGCCTCATATCTCCCCCCCCTCACACTGTATGAGTGGTATCGTCCACGCAAGTCGTCACAAGCTCATTAGCGTGTAGTTCTGTGGGACAGTAGAGTAGTGGGGCAGTGTTGTAGTTAGTAGAGAGCAGCTGAAGTGAGCTGTTCCCTTTGCTTCCTACCTTGTTGTTTCTATTTTTTGCGAAAAGGAAACTCGCCATGGCTGCGAGAAACTAAACAGCTTCTCTGAATTGTTGGAAACCCGAGGAAGTCATCACAGTGATGCTCGTGAGTTGGAAATTTTGTTCAAATGTTAGCAACATTGCTCAGAAAACTTACTGTAACATCTATAGCTACACTACAAACAATGTTATTCGTTTTGAAGCTATGTTACTCCTAAATTATGAGAATTGTCATTATTTTTGCAAGTGGTAGCGTCTTCGGGGGAGTCTGAATAGAGTTTATGTTAGCTTAGCTTAAGTTTTCCTCATGAGAACTGCTCTAGCTGTGTCCCTTTGTTTTGTCTGTTTTAGCACTCATAATTTTCCCTTTTAACTATTTTTTAAATATAAAGTCAGCTTCTCTTTTACTGTACTCTATCTGTATGAGACCGAAACTGTGAGAAATATGTTGGAGAAACTTCTCAAAAGTGTTTTAAAATAATAACCATGCACACGATTAGTTAGTTAATACTTGATAAAATGTGTTAATTAAGTTTATTGCATCAGGTGCTGATTATGAAGGACACGATCATTTAAGTATGGTTTCCACATTCAAACCAAGATGTTTGGTTGTTTAAAAACAAAAAAAAAAAAAAGTTTTCATTGCAGCTGAATACTTACTGACACCACCTTATTCTATGGCTGTGCTATTTTTCCTTTTGACTTTTGGTTTCAGACTGTGGCACCGCAGCGGAATGTGGTTGTCTTATCATTTTGAAAGCCAGTCTGTCCCTCAGGTGTGAAGTCAGGGTTAGCTGACACACATCCTACAGATTCAGCAGTTTACCATCCCGGCACCATAAACAAAAACAGAGAAACGTGAACACTGAAGTATCCCAGATGGCCGCAGTTGTCACTGTTAAGTTTTTGCAGTCAAATCGAGTGTTTCACTGCTAAAGAATTTCATATATTCTGCATGTAAAGCTAATACTTTACAGTTACAAAGGCTTAGCTGCTTTTGTCATGTTCAAAATCATGTTCTCGCTGTGGTTTAGTTCAGTTCCTCTGCCAAACTCGTTTCCCTTTCATTAGAAATGGGGTTTTAATAGAGTGTGCCAGTCACTTGTGGACCGGCTCAGTTTTCAGGCCACTTTTTCTTGTGACAAGAGCCATCCAGCTGGAAGGTTAGCTGCAGGCTCATGTGAAAAGATGTTGAACGTTTTAACTATGGAACTCATTACCACCATACCTTAGAAACATAAAGTCATTATCAAATTTTAAAACCGAACTCAAAACACACCTTTTTAGATCTGCCTTTTCCACATGACACAATTGGTTTGCCTGATTTTACATAGTTTTTATATAGATACATTGTTTTGTTTTATTTATTTTTATCTACTTTTACTTGTTACATTTTATTGTTTCTGTCACAGTTTTTTTTTTATTATTGTACGGTGTCCTTGAGTGCCAGAAAGGCGCCTTTGAAATAAAATGTATTATTATTATTATTATTATTAACTTGTCTCCATGAGAGGGTTGTCAATCATCAGGACTCCCAGATGATTTACCTTTCCTTTTTAGGTGCCACTGGAAATACTTAGCCGTAATCGTAAAACATATTTTAATTCACTTTTAACAACATTTAGATGTGGTCTTTGTTATCAAGCTAGATCAGGCCACATACTCTTTAAAAGATATTAGTGTTGAAGCCATATTCGAAGATTATTCCCATCTAAGAAGAGATAATTTTTTTTTTAAGTTCTTAGTTATTATTTATCTATTTAATTCTAAATAAAATAACCATTTGAGCTTGAAACACGGCAATGTTTGACGTGTCGATCACCAATCAAAGCCTATATCCAGTCCATTTGTTGGTGCATCTGTAGTTTCAGCTCCTTTTAACGAGACGCCCCAAAGTTTGCTGAAGTCACCAGAGTTCCCGGTACAGATCACAGCGTAATGCAGAGCTGCCCCCACCCCACCTGTTGCTGCATGTCCGCTGGTCAGATAGCTCAAAAGTAGGCTCCTAATCTAAACTACACTATGAGTGGGACTGACTTCTGGCTGGTTATGCTAGCAGGTTCCCTGACTAATTAAGCAGCTAATATCTGGTTGCTTAACCCCCTAGGGAGTAGGAGCACCAATACTGTGTCAAGATCAAAAGGATGATATTCTGCACACTACATTAAGTAATTATTTATCCCCAAGTCTATTAATCAAAATTACATTAACAAACACATGACGCAGAGAACATGATTGTAGATTTAATAAGCCTATCAGCCTATTGATTAACTATTCCTGCCGATTCCTATTTTGTACCATTAGTTGTTGTGTCCCCTTATCCACTGTGTAATTAAGAGACTTTGTTAGGTTTAGCATTCAAGCGGACAACTTTCTTCTCCAACTTGGACAAGTTTGTCCAAAGCCTCGATTACCGAGCTCAACAAAGCTCTTGTTCTGGACAAATGTATACAGTGCAAGCGATTATGTATGAGATAATTAAGCGGCGAGCCAGCTTTAAGAACCTGGGCCTCCCTGGCTGCCATGCGTAGCCATGCTGAGCCTTTGTGTTTATGGTAAGTGGGCAGCTGCATGCCTGTGAGACCTTGGCTGTACCCCAGGGCCTCGACTGAGCCCGATAGCTGCCATTGAAGCCTCCCGGCCATGCTCATTTCTGACTATTCACTCACAGCTTTAAAAAATGTGGAGCAAGCCTCCCGTATGACTTGGTTTAATTTCTGTGAACGTGTTGGGCAGCTGTGTGCTTGCCAGCACCCTACAATGTGTTTCATGAAGTTCCTTTCATTCAGTCGGCCTCGACAGTACTAAGTACCACCTGCTGCTCACTGGGAGCTAAATAATGACCCCAACAAAGGAAGTTTCAGGTTTTGAAAACCTGGAGTTTTCTCTGTGATGTGCAATCTGCTGCTGCAGCGTCAAAAAAAAAAGCAGAAATAGATGGCTAGATTTCACATTTATTTCATATCAGAGTTTCAGTTTCTACACAGATACACAAATGACACATTTTGTTTTCTGTTAATTACTTGCAGTTAATGAAAACCCTCCAGTTAAGTTTCTGAGACAATTACAATATTACAAAAACACCAAAATAAAGGTTTTTAGAGCCTTTTTGTCTTGACCTAACCATGGAGAAAGATTTCTGACTTGGCAGTTGTCCAGCAGACAGTCACTGAGACAATCCACAAGTAGGGTAATCCCAAAAAGGTAATTGCTGTACAAGTCGGCTATTCAGACTGCCGTATCCTAACATAATAATGGAAAATTATGTGGAAGAAAAAAATGTGGCGGAAAATGTTGAATGGAATCCAACTTGCTTTGACATCCGACGAACCAAAAGATTAGTATAGAAATGTGGGCCTACTGGAAGGCACGTACAATACAGAACATTCATTCAGCTTGTGGTATATTTTGTATGCATGACTGCATCAGTGTGACATGACATTTAGAATTGCTGGTAAAACCCACATTGCTTTAATAGCTTCTGTTGGTAATGTATCTTGAATTTCTTATCTTCCTCTTGACAGTTTTAGAGCACAAGCAAGAGGTCGAGTCTCTCCAAATTACCAATCAATGTGTAGCAACTTCACACTGAATATCAAGCACCTTAAAATGCTGTGCAAGTTTTTTTTTCTTCCACTCAACTTTCCCTCAAAAACATCCTGCCTGTGGAGGAAGTCAGTGTTTGTCTGCTGGACAACTAGCAAGTCAGCAGTCTGTTTATGTAATAGGACATTTCATGGTCATGACATAACATTTCTGTGTTAAACATTCTTTTTCTTGGTCTTATGAAATATTACAAGTTTTAGAGAAGCTCTATTCAGTGCTGGATTTTTATCAGCTGTAAGCCGAATCCTTCAGAATTAATAGTGATTTGTTTTATTTTTATTTTGAATGAGAAAAAAAAAAACAAGATTTTGGTTGTACTTTAACTCATTGGGATGAACTTGAATTCTCAAAAGGTGGGCGTAGATTTGTTACTCTTCAGGGGTTTAGCTATTTGCTTTGTTTCCTCAGGAATACTGTCTGCATAAAATGTCCCTTTTACTCTGAATTCCTCCTGCAGAGGTTACAGAGATGAGGAACAGTACAAATCCCCCAGTTAGCCTTCCAAGGCCGCCCATCTCAGGCGCTCGACTGATTCTCCTTTTGTTGAGACAGCCACAGTTGTCTTTCCATTGATTGGTATTTCTTTATGAATATCCAAACCTCTTCTCCATTAAACTCCATTAAATATTTTTGTTCTTTTTTTAAATTTAACATCTTCTTAGAAAAAATAAATCAAAGATTACATTACATTACTATTACATTCGGAGTAATAAATCTGAATTAAGCTGACGCCATATCAAACACTTTTGTTTCTACCAGCTGTCCAAGTGCTATAAAACAGATTAGTATTAGCTCTAATTGTCAGACACAAAGCTGACAAATCCTTATGTAATGGTGGCCTAACCCACGGGATTACAGTCTAGGCAATGTATGGAAAAGCTGCTCAAACAGAGCAGACGCTGCTGTTGGGGTCTTTGTTGGGATTGCTTTGTGTGGTCTTTATTTGCTCTAGATTTAACCAAATTTCATAAACAAATGCTGTCTCAAGACAAAGAGATCCCATTCATATCTATCTATATTTTAAAAAGTATTAACTCACTTTAAATCAATACACTTACGATGCAATTCAGTCACATAGTGGGACTGAGATCCTAATTAAAACGCAATATAATGCAGTTGAAGAACATTTGACAAAAAGCCCACTTGTGTTGAGTTGACCCAATAAGCTCTGTGGTTTCCTCATGTCGTATCTCACTTTTGCAGCACGATTGCTTGATGTCGCTGACAAACCAAAGCGACCATGGTTGAAAAGTTTTCAGTGACCACAAAGGAAGAAGGGCAGCATCTGCTCATCCAAGACAGCATCGTCATTGCCTTTCAGGACAGACGCCAGACAGCATTGCAGAGAGATGTGTTGGAAGTCAGTTTGTCAGTCTGCCCTTGATGGGAAGTGAAATGTTCTGTTGCATTGTGCTCAGCGATTAGACTTTCTCTGTTGTCATGGTGGCTAAAGATAAAACGGTTATCGGATGCCAGAAGCGTAGAGACTCCCACCAATTCCAGATAAATGGCGATGTCGCCAATAGAGGTGCTTTCAGGTTTTACATCAGAATTGGATATTTTTGTTGCTGAATTTGGTAGTTTGTCAGATGCAGCTCTGGGCACGGTAATGGATGAAGGAGTGCCAAGCAGGGGCTGGTTGGAGATTCTCATGGTAAGTTTCAAGAAACGAGAAAATTTGAAATTAGGCTTTAAAAAAATACCCTTGTTTCCTAACATTCATCAGAGTATTTATTTATTTTTATGCAAAAGACTTGAGCAAAAACTAGTTATTTTTCAATTAATTATTGCATAGAACATGTGAATTAGCTGGGCTATCTGCTCAGGTAGCCAGTCTACACTTGCTATTAGTGTACAGCAGCATTTGGCAGAGGGGCAGCGCTTGGTAACTCTACACTCGAGTGGTCCCAGCACTTTCTATGGGATCCCATTAATCATTTTTGCATCTCAAATGTAAATCATACGACTGGCGTAATGGAAAACTTTTAGTCGTAAAACTTACTGATTTCAAAGAAGCCAGCTGCAAATATATTTATCCTTTTGGGAAAATTTAAAAAAGGAATCAATCACATTTGGCAAACCAGATGTTATATAAAACCAGAAATCTATATTACGGGTAAAGCGTGATCTGTGCATCTCAAGTTATCATGTCATGGGATTCTGATATTGGCCCATGCCTGATCTTAGGTTTGCTTTCCAGGTTTTGTCTGTCCAAGAAAAAGCAGTCTCACTCTCTTCCTTTTATTATTATTATTTTTTTAATCCTAACATTTTCATCCTGTGTTTTTACTCACAATCCAAGACAAGCTTGAGTGTTTTTCCAGGACTGCAGGGCTAGGTTAGGCTTTTATAATTGTGTGTTCCACTTATGTCATGCAGCAGAGGAATGTTTATCATTATGTTATAAACCTCACCCACTTGAAGTACTCAGTTCAGATTTATAGGGAGAGGAGAAGGAAAAAGAGAGAGAAAGATGATTTAATTGTTGCAATTTTCTCTAGCTGAACATATTGGCGGTGTTTACGATGGGAGCGTGAAGAATGTCGGATAACCCTGGGAGTCGTCGGTCGGGAGGACTTCGTGTTGGTCGCTGTGTGTCTGTCTCTGGGTCATTTAGATGCGTAAACAACTGCTTCCCCTTCCGTAGCGTCAGTCGCAGCCATCTTGCAGATCTCTATAGTCGATGGCCATACCACGCACGTTATCCATCCCAAAGCTCTGCTCCTTTCTGTCACCAGATAAGCCCAAAGAGCTCAGTGAGTGTTGTGTCTTTTCCTCAGAACCCCTCTCTTGTTCTGTCGTCTCGAGGTGATAAGTGTTAGTGATGGTAGTCATTCGCTGAATTCAAACAGCACCTTTGGCGTGCTCCTGCATGGTCTTATGACGCTGTTGCACTCCACTCCAGCCCCCGCAGCAGCCAGGCCTCTCTGCTTGCGCCTCTTCTGTTTTTGTTTGCTGGTTTCCTGCAGTGACCTTCAGGGCGTCATACGACCATCTCGTGTCCTCTTTGTTCCATGACTGCTCTACCTGACGTGGCCTTGCATGCAACTGATTGCTGTGGTAGCGAGATCCTCTGCGACCATTATATAGATTTACATCTGACAAGGGGGGAAGGGGAGGCAATCAGCAGTTTTTAGTGTAATCGTGGAGCAGCGTTAATACAAGGAGGCCTGTTTTGATAACCGCAAGGTCAGCTATTCCTGGCGGGCCCCCGAGGAGTCAATTACACAACTCCTCTGTGAGCTCCAGAGCGGGACACTTTTAAGGAAACTCGCACGAATCTAAAAAGGTGGAGTTCCATTTAATGTGGCTTTCTTGAGGAGGCCATGCGGAAGTGAAAACACATGATGGCGGAGGAGACAAATGCAGTGTGTTCTGGGAATGCAGCCTCAGAAAAAAACTTGAATTCCCATTATCTTCCACATATGTAGATGTTGAACAGGATGCACGTGTTGGAACTGCAGAAACGGAATCCGTGCGTGTGTGTGTGTGTGTGTGTGTGTGTGTGTGTGTGTGTGTGTGTGTGTGTGTGTGTGTGTGTGTGTGTGTGTGTGTGTGTGTGTGTGTGTGTGTGTGTGAAAGGGAGAAATGGAGCTTGGGTGTTTCAGTATTAAAACTTTAACTGTGCCTGGAAGGCCACTCTTTATGGTTAAATGTCTGTGAGGGGCTTTGGGTTTCAGGTTAGTTTGGTGTTTAGTGTAGAGGCTGTAGTAGAAAATCTGCAATAGTTTGATAATATTCCAGATTTACAAAGTTTTTTATTTGAGTTATTTTTTTTTAAATCCACCCATGTGTCCATCCATCTTCCTGTTGTTCCAGTCGGCATTGGAAACCAAAGCGATTGTCAGAGAATTCCTTTTGGGGATCTTAAGGGTTTCTTTTCCATTTGATGATGCATTTCAGAGCCTCCAGTTCGGGGATCCCTTCTTCTCTGTTCACAGCTTTTATAAGGCCGACAGAATGTTAAAAATGCTCCCAATTCTAATCCCGCTCTCATCTCCCTGTGCCCGCTCAGGTTTGGGCCGAGAAATGAAGCGCATTCCAGCCAACTAATAGCACCAAGCCCGAAGAGATGGCCCTCAGCATGAACTGCCATTACTGGACCGGCTGTGGACAGGGATGCGTGTTGTGATGGTGATCATTTACAAGAAAACAGTGGAAAAAAAGGGCGGCGACGATGTAACAGCAACACGTACGGACTTGGGCACGGTGAGAGGATGTTTTCAGATTACGTAAGCAGTTCCTTGTGTGTGGAATGTGTCATTTGGTGTTTGTGTGACGTGTGCTCTTCAAAGGAGAGCACAAGGTGCTGCTCTGAATTAAAACCACCTATTTCTCTTAAAACAAAGCTGAAACCTAACTTTCTCAGGCAGAATATTTAACGGCTGCCCGAGTGACTCACAGGACATGACATAAGAGAAACAACGCGAGTGCTTTTTACGATTATAAATGCAGGACATTTATGCTGCAATTACAGATGATTGCATCATAAAAGCTGGTAGCATTAACCAAGATTTCTCTTGGAATGACAGTGTAGTATTCTTTACACAAGGCTGACCAAGTCTGACTAATTTTTGGTTCTGCATCCCTGCAACTTGAAGCTCTGCCAGCAGAGAAGAAAATTCCCCCACTTATGTGGACTGAGATTGCCCTCAGTCTCATGAAGTGAAGTCATCGTAACTCCGCGGCCGAACTTTTGTTCACCACTTTCTTCTGTTTTATTGAAATTATTAACTGCTACCTCTGCAATCCCACATTCCTTTTATTTTTGTGGTGTTCAAATGAGCTGACAGAGAATCTTGTTCTGATTTCTAACACTTCCAGGCGCCGACCATGAGCCAGGGAGCAGCACTTTTTTCTTGTGGACTCATGGGTAAGCTTTCCTTATCTCACTTGATTGATATGCAGATGTGCTCGAAACTTTTACACACTTTGGTAACGTGTGCTGTGACTTACTAGCTTCTGAGGATTTTGTCTCAGCTGCTTTTTCTGGAGAGTGGAATAGTTATGCAAAAAGCATCATTAAAGTCTAGAAAAGAACGTTTAAATTAGTTATACAAAAAAAATGGATAGATGCTCAAATATATACATAAATAACCACTAATATTTGTTTACCTTCTAGCTTTTTTTTAAGTCACCAACAAGTTTCTGATGTATTCCTGATCGGATATTTGACTATAAATTGTGGACTTCATTCAAATTAAAGTTTGTTGGCACAGTTCTAACTTTTAAGTTAACTTTCTACATATTTTTATCTGGTTAAGGTTGGCGAAGCTAAACATTAGCCAGCTTTATCCATCCTCTAACTGGTTTGTCTGTTTGCCATCACTGTGCTGTTTTACTTTAAGTTCAATCATCTAGCTGCTGATTTAAGTTGAGGTTAAAGCATTCGTTCTAAATCATTTCCACCCCACAGCATTATTCTGCCACCACCATCCTTAATAATCATAACTGAAAGGCCAGAATGTCAAGTTCAAGTCTGTAGTTGATTCAATATGCTTTATTCATTTTCCTAAGCTGAACTTTGCTCACAATGTCATTCAAGGCACAAAGTGGTTTAAATGCTGCTCTGCAGCTTGGAAGTGTCCGGTGGGTTTAAGATATGGAAGCTGACTCTGCTGCAGTTGGTTTAAGGCCGTGTGGATTCATGTGAAACATGCCTTACAGGTGGTTTTCACGTACAAGAATGTGTTCAAGTGAGTTCATGTTAGTAAGTTTATCTTTGTGGAAATCTCCTCACACCCAAACATGGTAAACCTGATTTTTCCAACTTTCCTGATGAGACGAAAATGTCTGATGTTCTTGGAGTAACTATGAACTGAGGTGATGATACTTCCCACAGGCCTTGTTTTTGGTTCTTGTTTTGATCATCAGTGACGTTTATCTCGAGAGAGAGAGAGAGAGAGAGAGAGAGAGAGAGAGAGAGGAACAAACGTCCTGCATGCTATGAATGGATAGTTGCTGCCGTGTTTAGCTGCTGACTCACCACACTCATGTACCTTTATTCAAAAGAAAAGACAAAAATCAGTTGGGAGGTGACTTGGTTTCCTGTGCTCCTGTTAGCAACAACTCGGGTCATCAGAATGTTTGCGATGTATATATATTTACTCCGACTCCAGCACATTGAGCCAGCTGGACGTTGAGCTTCCTTCCTTTTTCCAGTCGGCACGGCGACTACAGCACTGCCTGAGGGACAGGGCAGGGTGTGTTTGTGGTGAATACAACACAAAGCAGCGAGTGCTATGAATACGGAAACAATCCCGAAGCAGAAGTTTGACGTCACTTATGTCTGCACAACCTTGGCATATATAGTAACAAAAGAGCAGCAGTTTGGTCTGTCAGGATAATAATAATAATAATGTACTTTCTTTCTAGTGGAAAATTGTCTCTATGGAGTAAGAAATTCAGCACTCAAACCTCAATGCTTCTATCACTATTGAACAAAACAATCAATACAGACCGAGCGTGGGCTTTTTCATCAATAGTAATACAACCGTCGCGGCTTGGGGGCTGAATTTTACTTCATAGTGTCAATTTTCCACTACGATTTCAAGCAAGTTAACAAAGCCTCTGCAACAAACCATGTGAGACTCATCTGTGAACAACGGCAAACAAAGGCAAGCAACTTAGATTTATAGTATTTTAAACCTTACAGTCAGCAGGGATGTCAAACTCATTTTCATTTTGGACAAAATCGAGATCAGGAATGTCCTCAAAGGGAAGCCGTGCCAGAAACTCATTAATAAAAGTAAATTGGTGTCTGTGTATTTGATGAGTACTTCTTAAAGTTAAATAATATTAAACATCTTTTCTCTTTGAGGTAAGTTTTGTTTTATGTGTTAGTCTGGAGGGCCACATTTTGGTCTTGAGTTTGACCCACATGCTTTGCAACCTATTTGGAAAATTTGAGTGTTTTTTTTTCTGTTTTTCCCCCCGATACCAGTAAGTGGCCCATTCTTATCGGAGACACTATTAACGAGCTTGCTCTGAGCATCTGCTGTCTTGCGTTGAGCATTTTGAAAAGGCCGCCGCTGCTGTTTGTTACAGAGACGAGCCGATGGCGTGAGGTGGGGACCAGCTGCGCCTTGCAGCAGCGGCCTGTCGGAACCAGCCTGGAGAGCCTGTGGGACGTCCTGCCCGACGTGCACAGGACTTCTGCCCACTGGGGCTGGGATGTGGGCTCCACCTCCAGCACCATCTCCAGCCTGCTGCAGGACCTGAGCCTGACCGAGGCCTCGCACTCCACCGCGCCCCCCAGCAAGCGCCAGTGCCGGTCCCTGTCCTGCTCTGACGAGCTGAGCAGCTGCCGCTCCACCTGGCGCCCTCAGGGCTCCCGCGTGTGGACTTCGGTGGAGAAGAGGAGGTGCCACAGTGGGGGCAGCGTTCAGCGCGGCGGCGGCCTCGCGAACACGCAGCTCTGCTTTCCGGCCATGCAGCGCAGCTCCAGCTTCAGCCTGCCTGCCCGCTCCAACGGCCAGGAGCAGCCCTGCTTCCCCCAGCTGTCGTCCAGACCTTCCGCCTTCTCTGGCCCAACTCCCAACTCCACCGATCCGTCTGCCCAGGCCCTCTACCTCTCCCATGAACAAATCTGCCTCCCTGAGGCGGAGGAATCCTCACCGGCGAGCTCGCCAGACTCCACTCCAGAACTCGAGCGTCGCAGTGGGGAAGGTGGCCTTGCCCGGAGTCGCTCCCAGCCGTGTGTCTTAAACGACAAAAAGATTGGTGTGAAACGCAGGCGGCCGGCAGACTCTCAGAAACAGAGGCCTTCCCTGGATCTGGCAAAGATGACTCAGGTTAGTGTTTGGAGAACAGACCATAAAGTAGGAAAATATGCAGAAGAATTTCCTGTTTTCAGTCAGTTCGTCATTATTTATAAAGGACAAGATAAAATGCTGCATCTCAGATAAGAGACAAAGGAAAACAAAGACCAAAAGGAAAATAAAGGGATGCTGGTTTGGAGACTGAGAAAATTGTTTAAATGGAAAGGAAGAAACGGTGAACTTAGACGAAAAAAATAACTGATTTTAAAAACAAATTAAATGGCACACAGATTGATTTCTGAACATGTAGGTTTTATTTATTGGCTTCTAACGGGGGCTGAACAGTGCAAATTATATTTTCTGTAAAAAAATAAATAAATAATAATAATTGTACTTCTTAGTCTTTATAACATCTACCAGATGTAAATTCTACAGACATCTATTGGAAAAATTCTACATTTTGTGATCCAAACACGATCATGACCTGTGAGATTTAGTCCATGTCCTCCAGCCTCTGTAACATTTGCGTGTTACACTCACAAACGTCATATTTTAAAACATTTTCTTGCTTGTCATGGCGTGAAAACAAACACTTTTGGTAAAGGTTGCGGCAGTCTCCCTCGACACACCTCGCAAGTGTCTGTCTCCCTGCATTGTCGTTGAAAGCAGTCATTCATTCATGCAGGCCTGTTGAGATTCACATTCCATTATGTGGGTGTGTATTTGCATTCGCATTCAAAGAGGAGGATTCTGTTGTATTTATTGCCTGGGAGAAGACAGCCGGGTCAAAGCAGATTTCTAGTAAACGGGTTCGCAATCCAGCACACCTCTCTTTTTTAGTTTGCACGTCCATGGAGGCGTTATGTCTTCCTGCCCTCGCACGGAGTAAAGTTTCACGTATTTTCATAAACACAAAGCAGGCCTTGGCCTTTCGGAGACAGTCATTTGGAGTCTGCTTGCTGTGTCACTGTTGTGACACAGCAAGCAGACGCCGCAGGAGCTTCAAACAGAGGCGAGGTCAACGCAGAGAAAAACAACCAGAGGCAAGACAAGCAAAAGTGTTTTCACACTGTTTTCATCTGCGGATTTTCTCTATTGATTATGTGTTGTTCTCTGATTCTGTGCGGAAGGACGACGTCAGGCAAGGCAGGGAGAGAAAAAAAAAAATTGAAAGCTGTTACCATTTTGGAAAAAGTTCTGCAGAAATCTAAAGAGTTCCTCTTTTCAAATTAAGAAACTCGTAAGACATGTTTAGAGGTGATAAGACTCTGAGGTTACTCCCCCCCCACCCAGCTGTAGGACTTTTCCCCATCTACCTTATCAGGACTCAAAGTCACTTCACTATTCAACGATTGCCCGCAGCGTTGCTGAATGTGCGTCTCCGGAGCGTACCGTCATCCAGACACGTCGGCGGTGTAGCTTTCCCGAGGAGAAACCAGTCGCCTGCTGCGGAGCTCGGCCTCGCTTTACTAATGTCAGGAAGTGGAGCGGTGGTGGCTGAAGGTTATAGATTATCAAAAAGATAAGACGGATTTCTGTTAATTCAGCTTTCTACGGGGCCCTATAAAAGTATCCATGCCCCTTGGCGTTTTCTACGTTTTGTCAAGTTACAATCATATTTTACAATGTATTTCATGGGGACTTTTATGGGATAGAAAAGTACAAGGTAGTGCATAAAAGTGGAGTGGAAGAAAATGATGATTGTTTTTTGTTGTTGGCCACTGTATTAATAAGCAGAGTCCAGCTGTGTAATTTGATCTCGGTGTTAATAATCCAGGTATTCTGTGAAAAGCCTCAGAGAACATTAATTAACAAGCAGCATAATGAAGACCAAGGAACACAGCAGGGCAGGGATGAAAGGTGTGCAGGACTTTAAAGCAGCTATCCCAAAGCAAAGCAGTGGTAGTAAAGCTGGTAGAACAAACAAGGAAATAAGAGCAGGTACTGTTGAAACCAGAAGATTACATACACTACATAAAAAACATCCCTTCTGTCCTTTCAAACAAGATAGCAGTGTTTAAGGTGTGGCCTTAACATAAATCTACAGGTGTTTACTCCAGTTATCTCAAATATATCAGTTAACCTATCAGAAGCTTCCAAAGCCATGACATCATCCGGGCTTTTTCTCTCACTGTTTTAAAGGGATAGCAATCACTCCGTATGAAAACTCCTGATTTCGAAGATATTAATGAATGAACCTCTTAGATTCTTCCTCTGGTTGTTGTGGCATTTAGCAAATATAAATAATTTTGGTAATTCTAGCTGACCTAAAAGATAAGACGTTTGGTCTGGCTTAACTTCAGACAGAGACAAAAGGTTCATGTGTCTAAATACAAATGCTTACTATTTGTAAAAGAAAACTGGAAACCGTGTATCATTTTTCTTCAACTTCAAAACTATGCACTACTTTGTTTCGATCTGTCACAAAAAAAAAAACAATAAAATACATTGAAGCCTAGTGGTTATAATTTAATGAAAGGGGAATTAACTTTTGCAAGAAACTGCATTGATCTCGTCTTTCTGGATGTTGTGGAGTTGAGGTCAGCATCTGAAGCTTTGATGACTTTTTCATTTTGCTCAGTCCCATGTTGTTGTTGGGTCCCTTCCACCGGTTCTGTCCCGTGTTTTGATCCGGAGGTCTGACTCCGGAGTCTGAAATGCTAATCCAACAATGCAATAATCAGCATGGCAGACGAATGTCCCTGCTTTCCCAGAGCCAAGAAAAACATCAGTATTCCTCTTTGATCTCCAGCGATCGTCCCTGTCTAGAAGGTCATGGGTGATGGCTTCAGCTTTCGCTACCCCGGTCCTCATTCTTCACATTTTCTGCTGTTAAATGATGATAAATCACTTTTAAGATATCTGAACTAAATTCACTTTGTTTGTTGTTTTTTTTGTTTGTTAGATAAATGACCTAAGAGCTCTAAGTTGGAGTTCGGAAATGAAAAGCGAACCCTTTAGTTTGGGTCTGAGTAGATTAAACTCGTTGAAAATAAACAGCTCTGCGCTCACCAGCAGTTCCTTTCAGCAGAGAGTTATCTGATCATAACAGCTCGAGTTTTACTCCTCAGTTCTGAATGTGGCTTACACTTAATGCTACATCTGCGCCTCATCTGAGATGTGCAGATTTATGGATGTTGCAGCTAACGCCACTTCCACCGCTTGCAGCTGTTCGCCCTGCACTTGTTTGTGAAGGGAATGGCTTTTTAAAAGACGGGCGGTGCATTTGAATTGTCTACAGAAACGCGTAATGGCCAACTACTGCTGGTGTTTATGAGTTCACCCAGAGCACACATCAAGTTTTGTCAATCAAAACGTATTCATTTGAATCTTGAAATCGTAGGTTTTTCCACCCCAGTCAGCTAAAGCTATTGATCAACTTCATCCACACGGCTCTCTAACTTAACAGTCCTATTCCTTCTAAAGGTTACGTAAGCGTGCAAATGACGGGGTGGGGGGGATTCACAGAGTCACAGAGGCCCCATTCTCTCTCGTCCCCCCGGCCCGACACCGGCGAGGCATGAGGCAGCTGTCCTGCCTTCTCCATATTAGCCATACAGATTGGATAAGCCTCTGTCGTAAAGGCTTCTCATTCCGGCACGCACAGCTGTCGCAGGGCATGCCCGCAGCACCACTGGCACATGTGTATTCGCCTGAAAAAGCTTGTAGGTTTCCCCAGATCTAAGTGCGCATTGTGCAGGGCCATCGAGAGGCCAGAGGAGTCAAAAGGCTGACACGAGTGATGTACGGCCGCTTGCTGCGTGGGTACTCGAAACACAGATCACAGCTTTGTAGCCTCGACCAGTGTGAAATGTGAGCTGAATTAATGCCCCAAGTTTTCAGTTTTTTGGGGTTTTTTTTTATTATATATTGTTCATGCATTTTTAAAAGTAGCGCTGTTGTGGTTCCATACTTTCATCACATAGTCTCAGAAGTAATAACGAGAAGCAATGGTGCAGATTAATTTCATCTTTTAAATACAGATGTGACTAAATGTCAGTAAATGAAAAGAATACTTTGGTTCCTTGGTTTCGATGTAAAATTTTCTACCACATTTTTCATTCCACTCAACTCTCCTTTAATATTATTGGGTGATGCACTTTGTGACCAGCCACAGTTTCTTTAGGGATGAATTACTGACCGTCTGCTGGAAAACTGTCAACTAACCCACTCCCAGTGACTGCCGAGGCCATGACATCCCATATCTCTACAAAACGTTTTTTTATCTTAAGTTATCCATATAAATGAAATTTAATAAGGTTCATCGTTGTGCACGTAATGGACCTTTGAGTTTCTCTTCTTGATCTGAATTACTAAAATAAATTAACATTTCAAAGATATTCTAGGTCATTTAGATGCGGCTGTAAAGTATAAATATCTTTTTAAGAAGTGGCTTATAAACTGCCTTTAATATTCAGCACTGCTGAGTCACCTTTATGTAATCTTGGTGCTGTTAATATAATCTTTATTAGTCATTTCTTTTTCATATCAAAAGTTCAGGCAGACCTTTCATAGAGGAAATGAGTAATTTATTGTTACTAATTTGTTCCGATTCAGAAATTAGGATATTCACAAGGTTGTTTTGATTTCTTTTTTCCCCCCCCCGTTTTTCTACAGAAACTTCGGAATTTCCACAGCCTCAGCTGCCCTGGGATCACAAGCGACGACCCGCTAAAGTCCGGCCCGGCGGCCCGCTCTCTCAGGCCCAACGCCGACGACCTGTCCGACAACGAGGACGGCTCGGAGCTCAACGGGAACGAGTCGTCCGACGCCGACTGGAACCCCAGGGGCCGCGGCGACAACACGGTGGCGGGAACGACCGGAGGGAAGGACGGCGAGACCCTGTGGGTGGGGCTGTGCAGCATGACGAGGGACATGTACCAGCTGGGAGGAGAGCTCGACATCGAGCAGATTGAGAGGAACTGAGTTGAGCTGCTTTTTCCTCCTCCGGCGGGGAAGCTAATCACGGGACTGGAAGTTTATCACCAGGTGGTACAATAAACAGTGCTGATAGTCTTAAGGACAAAGCAAGAGGGGAGCTCATGCAGAGAGCATTCCAGGGCTTCTTTTTTTTTTTTTTTCCTTCTTCTTAAGGAGAGACTGAACAGGAGTTTTGTGCTTTAAATGTCCATGTTTGGGGACTTTGTGTTGTTAGAGGCGAGCCCCCCACCCCCATTCCCACTGTGCGGTGTCTCAGGATAAAACGGAAGTCAGGGAAGAAGGATCTGAGTTGAAATAAGAAAAAACAAAAAACAAAATAGATACTCTGACATCACTCTAACCCTGAATAGCCTACTTGTGCTTTGTTTGGAGAGAATTCACAGCAGGTTTGTATAAATTCTCTGCACTAGAAAGAGTGTCTTTATTTTTCCTCTGACGTTCCTCACTAGCACATAGGTACATGATGGGGACGAATGAACACCACTTATCGAGCTACTGTTGAAGCTCTGTTCACTCTTTGCTGAGCAGCAAGCAGCACAAAACGCCTATAAAGTATCCGGATGCTTCATGTTTTACTGAGTAACTTCAGGCTCAACTCTGAGATCTGAGCTCCCGAATGTCTGGAAGACGCTTTGAGATGCTAACTGTGTTAATGTTCTTTCTTTCTTATGATTTGTAACTACAAAGTTATGTAAAACACGAACATAATTTCTATAAAAAAAATAAAAATAAACACAGGTTTGAAAGTGTAAGTTGTAGTCACTTTATTTGACTTGATGTTTACAATCTGTTTTGCACGCTTTGCTGTTTTGTGTCTTGTTTTTGTGCTCAGGTGCTGTGCCAAAAAATATATCGCTTGAAGTTTTTCACGTTTTCTCACGATACAACCGCTTTATTTGGGTTTGGTTTGGTTTGACAAATACCGCAAAGAAATGCAAAGTTGTGCAGATTTTACATATGAAAATCTAGAAATATTTATCTGTATTCAGACCACAAGTCTTTTCATGGTTTGCACATGCAAAGTTTTTACTCATTTTTGCAAACTTTCTCAAAGTAAGCTGGATCATTAGTCTTCACGTGATTTGATATCGACCTATTGGATGCAAGTCTGGACTTTGACTGGGACATTTTTACTCATGAATTCAATTCGTTTTAGCTCTGGCTGTAGATTTATTGTTGGTGTCCTACTTTAGAGTTCAAGTCCAACTGGTTTTAGTCTTCCTATTAACTCTGGCCAGCTTCCCTGTTCCTGCTGAAGAAATGCATCTCCACAGCATGATGATGCCATCACCATGCTTTTACAATGGGGATTGTGTGTTCAAGGTTATGTGTTTTGCATGTAAGCTTTAAAAATTAAAAATGCATATATACTATTAACAAAACAAGTACGAACAATTGCATAAAATGGGGGTCGAACACAAATAGATGCCACACTTCCTGGCTTTTATTTGTAAAGAATTGTTTCCATCAAACTTTACAATCATGGAGTACTTTGTGTTGATGTGTCATAAACTCCAAATATGGTCCCTTTTAAGTTTGCGGCTGTAATGCGACAATATGGAAAAAGTTCAAGGGTCATAAATATTTCTGCGCAGCACTGTATGCCATGTTTCCTTAGCCGGCCTACTTTTTTTTTTTTACGAGATGACATGAGGTCTGACATTTTATGTGTTGGAACAGTTTCACAATGAAAGAGGTTACACGCGAAATAGATTCAACAGTTTACTCGAGGACTTTGGTCTCACGCTGCTTTTTAAGCAGGCAAATAATTGTTTTAGATGTGGATGCACTGCGAGTTTATAGATTAGATTATTCTGCACAGATTTTCTTTTACAGCCTTTCTCCAGTAAACTGCACATTCGAGTTTTAAAACACGGGTATTAGTAGGGCACGTCTATTTAGCAGCAAATGCCATTGTTGGTTTACTCGTCAATGCCGCAGTAATACAGACTGACCCAATTAAGTTGCATGAAAACAATTGCAGCAGTAAGCGTGGTGCGGCTGATGGGCCTGTGTTTGTGTGCTGAAGCGGGGAGGACGCTGAGCAGGGGAGGGAAGTCCGCTTTTTTTTTTTTTCCAAAATAATTTTTTTTTTTTTTTTTTTGATGGCGGGTGGAGAGGTGAAGCTTGAGCGACGGTTCACCCCAAAGACCTCGCTCCCTCCCCGCTCTGGGAAACAAAAGGGGCTTTTTCTCTAAGGAGCGCGGTGACGTGGGAGGCGGCAGTGAATGTGGGCCATGTGTCAGGGCTGTTGCTGCTCCGTTTGTCTGCTTCCCCTCCCCGGCTCTGGTGCCTGTGTAGACCTCAAGAGTTTGTATTGTTCCATTTTCTTTTCTTTTCTTTTTTTTTTTTTGGGCTCTGTTGTGATTGCACACCCTTTTGTAGCGTGCTCACACTGAGAGTGATGCTGCTCCACATTCTTTGAAAGTGTAAGGTACCTTCTGAAGGAATGATGAAGTCACATCATTAAAGGTCCGGCTGAGTAATTCGAAGGTTGCTTGACATGCTATTCTCCTGGCTCAAATAGCACACAAAGCCCCATCTGTGGGGAATTTAAGTGGCCTCCAAGGCCACTGCGTGTTCATGGAATGGATGATTATGTTGTCCTACGAGAATCTGTATATGCTTGCACAGTAAGGTCACATTCACTCTTGTCAGCCGCCTGTGGTACGTGCAAGCCACTTACCGGCCCTGGAAATGGGTAAACATGGCCCTTGTTAAAAACGTGCTGAGCGGCAGACTGACACACCGAGGGCCCCTGGGCTTTAATCAGCGAAGTGACAGGAGTGAAAGGAGGCTGTGTTCTGGGAGAAGATAGGCATACAACAGGAGGGGTGGGCTATGTCAAGGTCCAGCTCTGCATGCTCTCACAACCCCCCCCCCCTCCTCCCCACACACACAAGCACTAACTCAGCAGAGTTTTGGTCACTTTTGAACTGTCATAAGGGGTTATACACACAGTCCTTTCTGCTCCAGTCGCTACGTTTGCTTTTTTTTTTTTTTTTTGTTACACCTAACTGATTCAAAATCATCAACCAAATTTAATGTCAGATAAAGATAACCAGGGTAGACGCAAAATCCAGTTTTCAAATGATGAAAAAGCTATCTAAACCAACCTGGCCCTGTGTGGAAAACAAAGTGCACTCAGAGCGGAGAACTGTCATAAGTTTTATTTTTTATTTTTTTGTGAGAATGAACAGCTTTATTCTATCACAGATTCTCAATCAGATTTAAGTTCAGACTTTGACTCTGCCCACTACAAAAACTGTAAGCCATTCGCAGGTGAGTTTGTTTGTTTGCTCTGAAGAATTTTTTCTGCTGGACAATCAAAGAGATCTTGAATTTCATGAACTGAATCTTTCCAGATTTTCTGGTACAGTCGTTCATATCCAGGATAAGCAAAGCATCAGACCATCGCACCAACACAACCACGCTTGACTGTCGGTTTGTAATAAAACAAACGCCGTTTGTTTTAATTCTGGTTTACAAGGGCAACCTTTCAAAAATGCTCCTTTTCTTTCTTGACTGGTGGTGTTTGATACAGTGTTGTTTAAGCAATTTCTTCATTCCATTCAGAAATGTAACTTTTAAAATGTAAAATGAACGCTAGAACCTGCATTCACCTGGTTAGTTGAACTGAATCAAAAAAAAGGTTTAACGTGTAGTAGCAGTTAACTTTAAAAAAACAAGGATAGTTATTTTGCAGGTTGTTCTCTGGGTTATCTGTGTCTGATATTAAAATTAGTTTGATGGTGTCAAACAGGGCTGCACAGTGGCGCAGTTGGTAGAGCTGTTGCCTTGCAGCAAGAAGGTTCTGGGTTCGATTCCCAGCCTGGGGTCTTTCTGCATGGAGTTTGCATGTTCTCCCTGTGCATGCGTGGGTTTTCTCTGGGTACTCCGGTTTCCTCCCACAGTCCAAAAACATGACTGTCAGGTTAATTGGCCTCTCCAAATTGCCCCTAGGTGTGAGTGTGTGTGTGCATGGTTGTGTGTCCTGTGTGTCTCTGTTGCCCTGCAACAGACTGGCGACCTGTCCAGGGTGTACACCGCCTCTCGCCCGAAACGATAGCTGGAGATAGGCACCAGCAACCCTCCCGACCCCACTGAGGGACCAGGGTGTTAAGAAAATGGATGGATGGGTGTCAAACATTTACAGTAAAATGTGACAAAAAAAATATGCAAGGAGGACTACATCTTTTCACAGACCTACAACAAACACACTCCTTTAATTACTAATTTTAAGTTCAGGGATTCATTTAACTTTATAAAGCTAAACTGTTTTCTGGAACTTCATGTGGGTCTTCGTCTCATCAGACCTTTGACCCTTTTTCGTGCACCTGGGGAGTTGAAGTCGTGCCAGAAACTTGTTTTTTTTTTTTCTTCCTACGTTCTCCTGTGGGCCGGGCACCAACTTTTATACGTTTCGTTTATTGGGTTGATTCAAGGCTAAGCTGTCGCAAAAAGGACAATTTAAGGCTATAAAAGCTCTCCCGATGTCAAGAAAGATCCCATTTCCAGGATGGTTGCAGGAGCCATTATAGGAGCACTCAACAGGCCTCCTTTCACTCCGACAACAAAGCAACTGGAAATCCTCTGCAAAAAAAGGAGCCCAGAGAGAGAGAGAGAGAGAGAGAGAGAGAGAGAGAGAGAGAGAGAGAGAGAGAGAGAGAGAGAGAGACACCTGGCTACAAAGCCGAGGTCAGCTGTAAGCTTTCAGATGTTTTGAATACCAAGACAATCGGTTTACATTGCATGATGACATACGACCGCCGTTACACCCGGATTATGCATACGTACAAGGTTGAGAACGGCATCATGGGGACGTGCTTTGTGTCTAGAGCGCGAGGCCTCAGAGGCTTCAGTGGGCAGATGAGAAGGGGTCGTGTCCCTGGAGGGGGGCGGGGGGATTGTGACGACTGTGGGCCACATTAGCAGAATACAGACTCCTCTGTGTTTGAACTGGGATGCTTCTCAGATTGCTTGTAAAGGCTGTCATGGGGAAACTGGGATTGGACTTGGAGGGAGAACGAAAAAGAAGGGGGAAAAAAAAATCAGGTTTTTGGCTCAAACCGTAACTATTCAGACTTTTAAAAACCGTACCACACCTCTTGGAACTGTTGGCACAGTTGCCCAGGAGGAGGAATGGAGAGTGATGAAATGTGGAGGAAAGCATGAAGCCTGGCAAGCAAAAGGCAAATATTCCACACTCAGGAGGGAGGAGAAGGAGTGACAAACAACGGGCCGCTATAAAAAATAAAAAAATAAAAAAAAACAAGTTCAAGTTTTCCATGGATAACGGAGCCGCTCAGTGCTGCAGGTGCTCTGCTCCGTCTGGTCACCTCACCCCACCATTTCCTGTTAAACAGGAAGAGGCAAATGAGAGGAGATGAAAGTTCAAGGTAGCACACAGCTGGAAGTTGTTTTAGGTGGGTGAGTGCAGGTGTGGCACAAGTGTGGCAGTGTGCGTGCAGTTAAAGAGGAGGCTAACCCAACCAGGTGACATACAGCCGAGCACGAACGTTGGCTCAGGCTGACTGCAGGGAGCACGCTGCATGATGTGTGCCAAGTAGGACGTCATGGGCGTCATTTCTGCTGGGAAAACCAAAAAAAAAAAGTTTTTTCCCAATTTTTCTAAAAAGTGCAACGAATATCTACTACAGCATTTTTAAAAATTGCTTTCTTAAGTCGCATAGAATCGTTTTTTTGTTTGTTTTTTTTAAAAAACAAAACCTTACATCCTTATGAATATGTGAAAGTTGTTCAAAAAGATCGCTGCGGGGTAAATGCCAGACGCCGGAAGAGGCAGAGTCGTTTTCTGCATTCTCCATTTGTAGGTAACGGCTCTCTGTGGAGTTTGAAAGCCGTAAAAACAGCTCTGCGACTCCTTATTGAAATTAGTCGGAATTATCAGAACATGTCAGCCCGCAGCCAGGTTGCTAAAGTTGTTACAAATACCTTTTTCTTTTTGAGCTGCGAAGAAGCCACAGAAAAGGAGTAGAAGCCGCACGTGAAGGTCACAAGTGCATGTCAGTCAGTCAGTGAGTCAGTGAGTGAGGTCGGCCTGCCGTCACGTCATGAACCAAAACCAGGCAGCGAGCAAATCTCACCATGCAGAAGAGTAAAGAGGTGACAAGAAGAGCGGCCGGTTGCTTAATTGTTCGACAGCCTGTCAATAATGGGAGTGAGCTCACACATGTCCGGACATGTCAGCTGAAAATGAGGTCATTGCTTGTTATCTGGAGCGGCTCTGCAGCGACAGCGAAGGAATCAATGCGCTGGACTGCAGGATTTACTTACCACTGTTTACCCAACATGGCAACCTGAATTGGGTTAACTCGTACTAATTTGTAACTCGTGTAAAAAAAAAAGAAGAAGAAGAAGAAGAAGAAAAAAAAGACCTCTGGCAATTCCTGAGAGGTGCGGTTAACAACCAGCCGCATCTCAGGGTCATGAGATGCGTTTGTGTCTGAGACGGAGTAATGCTGAACTTTCCAAGAGAACTTCCGTTTTAGATTCCGTTCGAAAAATTGGGAGAAAAAAAAAAATCAAATAAAACCAGTGAAATTAATGTTTAATTGCTTCACATACAAGGCCAACAACAGGCAGGGAAAGTATCGCAGACAAAAACACTCATTCAAGCAGAGCATAAGCTGTTAGAAAACAGAGCACCAGCAGCACCAGCAGCACCAGCTGCTAGCACTTTGCCGGGTGCATTAATATTTAATAAGCAATCTGAAGGAGCAGCGACACAGCCAGCTCAGGCACGGTTTCATAACACTTTGCAGCATTTTTATTACCTCTAATTGTCCAATAACATTCAAGCATGTGTGTCAGCTAATGGTGAAATGAACCAGTCAGACCTCAATGAATCACTTGGCAGCGGATTTCTGTTCTCGCAGAATGTACACTGGGACCTTGGGGGCAGGCAATTGAGAATCATTTGTTTTATGCCCCACTTCAAAAAAAAAAAAAAAAAAAAAGGCCTCTGTGATCCAGCTGGCACGCAGGGATTTTTACACACTCATCATTTTATCAGCCCTAGCTGTACGGCGCAGTGCAGACAACATGTGACGTAACCATCAGAGGCCAGCAGGGGAGGAATTCAAGTCAAAACAATAAACATAAGCAGAGATTTGTGATTCTTCCCTCTTCTCTTATGGCGTGCCTGCTTCGTTTTCTTTGATTCAGCACGCAATCCTGAAGTTGGGGGGGAGGAGGGGATGTAGTTTTTAGCTAATTATGTAAAGCAGTAGCTCTTTTTAAGGTTGCTGTCCTGCTTGAAGGTGAACATCTGCCCCAGTCTCTGGTTTTCTGCAGCCTCACACGTTTTCTACCAGAATTGCCCTGTAATTTTCTGGACCCATCTTCCCGTCAACGCTGTCGTCTAAAAAGGCGCTTGTGGCCAAATGCAGCGGGGAATTCTTTTGGCTTTCTTTCAGCAATTCAACTTCCCCAAAAACATGATTTGTGTTTTGCAAAACTAAAAGTTGTGCCATAATCATTTTCTTCTCTTATTTGATTTCTTGGCTGCTTACAATTAAAGCTCTCCTTGCATGTTTAGCTTGATGGCCCGATCTTGTTAAGTTTGTAGTTGTGTCGTGCTCATTTTATGTGATTTAACACATAAAGTTAGCATTAGCCATAGGCCTTTGTGGTGATCAAATCTTGGGATATTGTTTTATAATTGAATCCTACTTTAAACAACTCAATCATGTTATCTCTGACCTGCCTGTTGCGTTCTTTGGTCATCATTTGGTCAACCTTTGAGGCCTTCAGAGAGCTTCTGGATTTTTACTGAGAATAATCACTAAAAAAACATGACTTTGAAGGCAATTGGTAAGCCCTAGATTTATTTTGAGGTGGAAAGGGAGATTGGAATAAAAATAAATGCTAGTTTACCAAAAAGTTCTTTTTAAACACATTTTTATTACTCTATTATTACAAGGGTCAGCTAATATTACCATTTTTGAAATCACTGTCAGTACATAGAATTTATGTAGAGCTACAAAACTTACTCTGCCCTTTGAAGACATTTTATGAGCACCTAGAATGCAAAATGTATCAGTTTAAACAGTTAAAAAAATTTAATTTAACACATTAAATAAATTTTAACTTCTAATTTAACTTCTTAAATAAAAGGTTCATATGTTTTATTAAATAAAGTGGACAAGCATGCAGTTCGTAGCCTAATGATCAAAGGAATGAGCTAAAAAAAAAAAAAATCCAGCAATTCTGTTTTCGTAAGTCTTTGCACAGATAACTTGGAGAAAAAAACCCCAAAACAAACATAGCTGTCCATGTCTGGACTTTTGTATTGATTTTATATTTAAGAATACCACTCAGTTCTTTTGGACAAAGTTATGAAGAGCCACCGTGAAGGACCTAGAGAGGTTGAGGAACCTCAGCTTGCTGACCCCTGGTCTAGGATATAAAATTCCAACACAACACATTGTACTTTGCGGTTATAAATGCAACATCACTGTGAATCATCATGTCTCTCTGAGATTAACTCACTTCCCATTTCGAGAGTTTTACTGCTGTGCAAACAAAAGGCTTCTCTGCTACAAATTAAGGTTCAAAGACTAAAGAAACGAAAGCCAAACTTTTCCCAGGTGCTTTGAAACCTTTGGGGTTTCCGTGACAATTACTCTGAAAACTTCAAGAGGATAAAATATCTTTATTTTCCAACTAAATGCATGATATAATCCATTTGATAAGCACAGTCATCATTTGTGTTATGACACGTACAACAACTTGATCACCAGTCATTCTCAGCTGCACTTCTCTACGTGTTTCCAACGACTCTGAACGCCTCGACTTTCCACATCTAACCGTCGATCAGCAGCTGGTTACGTGCTCGTTCGTGTCAAGCTGGAGGTATCCCGTCTATGCCAATCGTGTACCGACAAATGAACAGCGCAGCTCGAGAGCATTTACAACCATCTAGGATAAGTTTCACTGCAGTTAGGTTAACACTATGTAGGGCAAGCAGATGGCTGATCCGCTCCCATGTTTAACAGCACAGTTTATAGTGGTTAGACAACATGGGAATAGTTCTGGTAATTTTTTTCACATTTTTCTTCAACGACCTCAACACAGAGGAACCTCCTCATACGAAACGACACTTTTATGAGCCATAAGTTAGCGCTGCAGTGTGACAGTGGGCCCGGATGGCTCTGGGCCACAGCAAGCGGAGCGTTCTCAGGCGCCACGCCCTCTCTGACCGAGGATCACATCCACAGCGTGGGCCAGGTTGTCCACAGTTGCATCGGCGGTCACAGCTGGGTGCCTCTCGTCACTTGGCCTGCAGGGTGACAAGTGAAACCGTAAGAAACAGGAAGGAGCAGCTGCTACACGAGAATCTGTAAACATGGAATCTAGCTCTCATGTGAAAAAAAAAAAAAAAAAAAAAAACGCAGAATGGCGGCTTATAAAGTGGACAAGATGGCTTAAAAATAACCCACACAAGCCAGAATTAGAATACAGACCACCCTGATGAGCTTCTGTGGAAATATGTCCCAGTAGAAACAGCTTTATAGTCTCTAAGAAGGAATAGCAGAGCAATAAAAATAATGTTTGTTTGCAATAAATTTTGCGGAGTTATTAGTGCTGTTAAAAGAGGGTATCCGTGTAGCTGCCTGTGTTACAGAAATGCAGGGCAGTGCATGCTTCTGACCTTCATCACCAGCTGCAACGGTGCGTTCTAAACCTTTACTATTTTGGCATCTAACTGAAACAGACAAACTGGAACACACACACCCAAGGGAAAACATTTCAAGACATAAATACCAGATTCTACAACTCATTTTGGCTCCAACACCTGAATTTGGCCACTTTCAGCAAAAAAAAAAAAAAAAATGCAACCTTTCTGTTCAAATCATCTCCAACAGGTTTCTTGGACATGACAATGAGTTCAATTTACGCCAAAGGCTTTCACAATCACTAAATCGCAATCAGAAAACAAGGCTAGTACCATTGTACCCAATAAACTATGCTATATAAATATCCCTGCCTCTAAATGCTATGACAACCAGTGTTCACTTTACCTGTTCTGATTTAGACTTTTTATCATGTTGTACATTTGTAGTTGCTTTTTTTTGTTGTTTTTTTTAACCAACTATGTCTTTATCCGTACCTGCTTTGACAACTGACAGTCTACTCACGGTGTTGATGAATGATATCTACCAGCAGGAGGTTGCATGGATGAGTCAACTGGTCTAAACTGATATGAGTAAATGGGGTGTCTTAGAACGTTTTCAGAAAATATTACATGGTTGAAATAAGCTATGGAAGATTTGACTTCTTTTATGACAAAAATTCATGATAATCCTGAATAACCGTAGGCTGGAAGTAAGAATACTATCACATGAAAGAAGAACCACCCACTAGAGAAGAGTGGGTTGACACAACATGTTCCTTAAAAAAAGATTCACCTTTCCCCGAGACCACATAAAGACACACTTTACAGAATATGGTCCAACTGGAGAAATTGTGTAACATTAGCAAGAGTCAACTTTAAGTGATGGACTCGACACAAAAAGCATTTAACAATTCCCTTATCCAGTTATCAAACCGTGAAAGAAAAAATACCCTCCAATTGATCTTTAATGGAAATAGCCACACACAGGCATTGGCATCTTGTTGGATATAAAGATATAAACACATTTGTCAAGATTGTAAGTCGCTGTATTTGATTGCTGTTCAGATATTCAATGATAATTGAAGAAAACGCTGAACTACAATGAAAAATAAACTGAAACAGGAACATTAACAGGAAAATATTTGCTTACAGAGTTGACATGGAAGTAGAAAGTGATTAAATAGCAATGCGTAGGTGAAGGCCCATCTGTCAGTGGTCATAAAAGTTATGCCTGGGAAAAGGTTTTCTTTAAGTGAAAACTGTTTGCTGTTGAAAACTCAACTAAAAAGGTCTCAGACTGGTTGAGGTTACAATCATAATCTTGGCTCTGCCTTTGCTCCTAAATTGTGGGAAAGCTTCACAAAGCGTGCCCCAATGGTTCACATCTCCCCCACTGACTAATGCCTTTCTTTGGATCAGGGTCCACTGATGGATGCAGATATGGCTGTTTAATCAGCTGGTGGAGGAAATGTAATCCATTTGGTGTGGCACCCGGCCCAGGGTCGGCATGCAAGACCCTTTTCCTCCCAATCACATCAAAAGACATGGACACCCTTTTCATTCAACTACAGGAGTCCTGTTCATTTATAAAGGGGAGCCTATAGATACCCCCCCACCACACACACACACACCCGCTTCTCAGACTGGCCTAGACCAGACTCTGTGTGCTGCCTCTGTTCTGTCCCTCAGTCACGGGTTGGAGCTCCAGATGGGGACTCTTTGTCTGGCTACGGCCGTGCGGCACACACCACCATTAATCCTCGCTTCTGAGAGCCTGCGGAGAACCATGGCAAATATTTGTGAGCTGCCCAAGTGTAGCGCTAGAAAGAAGAGGCCTGGAGGTGGTGGTGGTGGGGGCAGAGAGGTGTTGAATACTGAAGCCACGTTGAATACGGGGGAAGCGGTGCCATGTGTTTACGCATGTCTGTCAGCTGCCAGCGCTTGGGTTATGTGAGCTGCTGCACTAATGGTCGGGGTGTTATGTCTCCTGTGCAGAATTACTCCCGCACCCTTTTCTGCCCGAGGACTGATAGAGTTTACACACGCACACGGAGGCATGAACTCACAAGCAAGTCGGTCACATGGCTCTTAGGTTTCAAGCAGTGAATTCAACCGCATTGCCTCTTTTACCTTTTGCGCTATTAAATCTTTCAAATGTCCCTTTGCTCCCGTCCTCCAGATATCCACGCATGCATGCATGTCTGCGTGTATTCATTTTGCTGCTTTCCAATCTCTGCCATGAATAATAGAGGAGCAACCAGGTCAATGTGACCATGCAAAATTCAGGACAACGCATCTAGTGTTACCGGTGAGGTAATCTGCGGCTTGCTCCGTGCCCTTCAGGTCAGCGCAATATCAATACCGCATAAGCAGATCCGTTCGGCCTCCGCGACTGACCGACACTGCGCAGCCTTTGTGCAGCGATGAGGTCAGCCATGAAGTAGGAGGTAGACAGCAGCAGCAGTCAGGGATTTTGGCCAGCACAGCTGCTAACACGTTGACAGAGCAAAGTGTTTCTCTGAATTAAAGTTATTAAGTCACCACAAGATTTACTTTGCATGTGGAACCTGGAAAAGTAGTGTATAATTATAATGCACCGGGCAGAAATCTTGCTAAAAATAATAATTATTGTTTCTGTTGTATAATTGGGGAGTTTTTAGTTTGTTTGTTTGTACTGTTACAAAGGTACACATAATAGCAACAGAATTGCTTGGAGTATCATTCCAAATCATGTTCTCTGTAAGATTAGATAAGATTACACCATAAAGTTGAATTTGCTTCCTTAAACGACACATTTAACTTAGAGCCATAAGACAAATTCAATCAAAATTGGCTATTTTATTGTTTATTAAAAACAAAAACAAAAAAATCACTGAAAGCCTGAGGTAAAAGAACACAACATACTTCCTCCCATGACAAAGACAAAGCTTTAACAAAGTTACCAGGCAGGTAACTAAATAAGCCGTTTGTGAGAATAAAGTTTATAAGATTAGAACAATTTTTCAGTTTCTAAAATACGTATATGTTTAAAAATGATAACTACTTTCAGCTTTAGCTTGTCTTTTATCCACCACATGTAGTATAGGGTGATATCATCTTATTTGATTAGTTGCAACTTGGAAGTTATACTGAGTAGTTGTAAAATAAATACATTCAAACAACTGGGTAAAATAATTAGATGAAAAAAAACAAAACTCAGATGTTACGCAGAAGAAAAGTTAAACCATAGCAACCTGGAAGATAAAGCAATGTTGAAAAGTAACAACATCCACAACTAGCAGTGTTATTGTTGGCTTGACCTGGCAGTGCTTAAGCATGGTGCATTTCCTGCTCAGGAAAAGATCAGAAATTTGACTTTATGACCTCCCCAGTCACTGGCCTGGGCTTATTAAGCTTAATGCATATTTTGAACAGTTGAGTCTTGCGCATTTGATAGGACATGAGTATCCTAATGGATGTGGGAAGTGAATGCTCTCTATGCATTATAAGGCAAATCTAACATGCCATTAGTCCATGTTAACATAGTTTAATGTACAGTTGTTGCCTATGATAAAACGGAACTGCTGTGTGCTGAAAGTCTTGCTCTCTCTTGCTTTCTTGCAGCATGAATGAACTGCAGACATGTCTAGAGATGTCATAAAGAAACACACTTTCCAAATGCTTCTTATAGCTCTGTGTTGCAAAAATCTTTACCTACACATACTGAAAAGGTTTTTATCCCCACCGATAGGATACATATGGTATATTTACTCATTACAAAAATTAAGTCTTCCTGTTATCTGCTGTTATCATTCATGTGAGCCTGAAATAATTATCCACAGGTCATAGCATATACTTAAAATTTTCCTACATGTATGTTTGAAACAATTAAACATCCTTTGGAAGGAATTAACATTCAAAAATAAAAAAAACCCTAAATATTTTTCACTGATTAACACCAGTTACTCTTCAAAAGAGTGTTACAATATGGTAGCAATTTCCAACCTCCCGGCCACCTGTAGGGGCTGACTAAAGTGAATTACAGCATAATTTCTTTTGAGGTAAATGCCACACCTTACTAGTGTTCAAAATATTTACAACCCCAGTCAGAAACATGGTAAACGAGATGTTCGGGAAAGAATGCAAATTGTCAAATTAGGAACAAAACTCTAAATCCGTTTAATGGACAACCTACAGAAATGCATTAATAAAGGCAGATTAGACGGTATGTCTAACACAGACACTTGGAAAATCCCTTTGAGTAAGCACATTAAAATGGGAACCCCTGTTCTAGCTTGAACCAGTTAGCAGACTGATATGCAAACCATAAAATTCTGCATAGAAGGAAATACAAGAGGTTCATCTTTGTGTGGTTGATCTTTAACCAAAGGTACAACCAAACCTTTTTTTTTATTTTTTATTATCTCTGTACAAGCAACATTTAAGTCTGACTGATTTCACTTTTATCACACCATTTGAAATCCATTTTGATTTACTCAACTGAAAGTTGGGCCTTCATAGCTGTGTATTTGGAATGACTCAAGGACTTAAACTACTTAATGTTTTAGAAATTAATCTCTTCTCTGCTCTGTATGTGTTTTAAAGATGCATTTGTAAACCTCTAATCCTGCCCATGTCAGACATTATAAAAGCTGAACCCATGTTGCAAGTGAACGGTCTTCATGCATTACTGAGACGATGGTGGTTTAGAGAACTTACAGGTGGTTAATATACCACCAGTCTCTATAAACAGTTTGTGAGTACAGACTGTGCCATGATGAAATGAAAGTGGACCCAAATGAGTCATAAAAAGTGCAAACTTGTTTGTGAAAGTCAGCTGTGGATGGGAGATAAACACAGATAAGACACCGCACAGAAAAAAAAGGGAAACGGGATCATTAAACCTCTCGTTAGAAGAACTACTCCATTGTTGTTTTGATTGCATGCATTGTCAAGGCAACTGCCCGCAAGGTAAAGAAGACGTGACAACTCTCCCAAACGCTACTGGCCACCACACAGGAAACATGAATGAGAAACACGCGCACAAGACCGAGGGAAGCAAATCTGTCACATAATGTAAACTTAGTTTCGATTTATACTTCTCTCTTAACCTCTCCACCTTTTTTGCTGAGTAGGTGTTTCAGCTGAGTGAGTGCAGATGGCGCAGATATGAAGCAGGCATGAAGCAGGGGGTTGAGATAAAAAGTTCAACCAGAGCCAGCAGTGAACTACTTAGTAGTTATGGTGGGAAGATGGTGACAAAAAAACAAACCAGGATAAAAAATTGTTTTGTTTTTCTTGCAATGTAAATGGAAACAATCTTGGTCCGTGACAACCACGGTTATTATTGTTTTGACCTTGATTATCTATATGGGGACTTGGTGTCAAATGACCAAAATGCCTACCTGAATGTGTTTCCTAAACTACGTCCCAAATAAAATATGACGTTAAAGCCGGTTTCAAGATGCAATATGTCCAAAAAATGGTAACTCTTTCCCCTTGTTAGTTGTAGCATCTTAACCTTGACTGCTACAAAACCTGTGACTTGGTAAATAAGAGCAACATCTAGACGAGCCTGTGGGAAGGACAGCAAATGAGCCTGCACTTTTAAAGATTTTAAAAGTTGTGTATGCATCAACGTTAATTGGAGCTCAGGATTATACAGGGTCTTGCAAAAGTACTCATGTGCCTTGAGCTGTTACAGATGTCAAATACAAAACTTTTTTATTGGGGTTTATGCCAAAAAAAAAATAAAATAAAAAAAAGCGTCATAAAATGGTTCATAACTGACCTGGAACGACAATGCGGGACTTCGTGCAATTGTATTTAGCTCATTTCACTATGCTGGGGACCTCTTTTGTAAAAAAATGCGGACATACTAGCAAAACCTCAAGCCTGACCTAATCCTCAAATGCATCATAAATAACAACGGCAAAATCTTTTCAGATTTTTGCTTGTAAAATAATATATACTTATATAAAACCATATCTCGTTTTCCTTCCACATCACCACTGTGCCGTAACGCGTGTTCTTCTATTACATAAAATCCCAACAAATGGCATGGTAGTTAGTAGTTTTAATCTCCCAAAATGTGGAAAAGTTAAACTTGGCAAGGTACTGTAACTGCCCAAAACTGTGTCGCATGGTAATTTGATGCTGGACTGATACACTTTCCCACTGCACTAAAAACAGATGTTGGCAGAATTTTGGAACTCTTGATGAGGGTAAAATGATTCAAGATTGCTGTGGATAGGTGGGATTTACCACAACAAACACCCATAAAAGTCTAGAAACTGTACTGAAAATTCAATTTAAGCTGACATAAACTAAAATAAGTTAAAAATGTCAGATTAGGCAAAAAAAAAAGGAAAAAATTGCTCCCATCACACTGAAATGACCATTTTGTTTGTGATGAAGGAGGCCAGGCAATCAGAGCTAACTTTAAAGTGATAACGTGCAAGGAAAAACGTCTAAAGACGGCATTTGTTTCTGAATTACATGTCCTCTGGTTAAAGAACATTACATGAAGAACATTTTGATTCATATCAGCAAAGTATTCAAAAGCACATTCAAATTGGATAAACAAACGTTTATCAACATGTTCATGACCCCTGCGTAATAGTAGCAAGCGTGCAATTATTGTTACTTTAGTTCTACTTCCCCTGTCCCAAATGGGGAAAAACTACAGTGACAAAAACAGAAATATGGAAGTGTTCTGTGGCTTCCATATTTATAAAAATTTCTACAGAAGCAAACATAAGTTAGAAAAGATTTTATGTGAAACTGAATGGGGTGCTGTAATTTACTATGACAAATTCTGACTGGTATCAATTTGTCTTATTTGGTCCCATTTGTTGGATGCTGGTATGATTAACATGCAATGGAAAATAAACCATGTTTGAGGTATAGTTGAATGTAGGTCACTACTTTGTTCATCTACTGGAAGCACACATCTCTTATTTCTCCTCCATAATTAAACAAGATAGTAGTGCAGAAGAAAGGATTTGAAAAATGACACACAAATAATGTGTTGGTAAAAGTAAACCGTTTTTTCTCCTAGCAGGGTCAGTTCTATGTTATGTTATCTTATATTAGAGATCAACACTTCTAAATCTGATACCACTGAAAAAAAAAACACATCAGTCTCCTTTGATGTTCACTAGTTTGCAGATGATGATCTTCACACTCAGATTTCCAAAAAAAAGCTGCCAACATTTTAAATCCAATATGTTCATTAATAGACAGAGAAAATCATAAAAAAACACAGACACCATACTTTACTGTTATCTTTCTCAACCTAATTGAAGCACAGATGTGTTTTCACATGTTGCGGAAAAGACTTTAAAATAGCTAATCGAATCTTGTTCTTCCTCTGACCTCATTTTTAAACGCCTCACTGATCATGCCGATACTATAGATTGCTAACTTTGGGTTCAATTTCCTCAGTAACAGCTTCCACGCTGAAAAAGAGATGTTGATAGCATGAGCATTCTGTATAACCAAACAGGGAATTTTTATTTATTTATTCATTTTTTGAGTTTCCCACTTGGTCTGTCAAGCAAGCAAGAAAACCAGCCGATTTCGGTCAACAACCGAGTTCTTGGTTAATCTCCAAAATAAAGTAACCGAACATTTCTTGATTGGGCGGTTTTGCATGTCACGCTCCCATCTGACTGCTGCAGTAAGGTTATTAAATGTTTCCAAATGTGGTTTTCATGACAAAACACAAAAGCTTTAAAGTTCGCAAAAAACACCTACGTGTAACTGCTGCAAATCACCAAAAAACAACAACGAGGGCGGATTTGTTATGACAGCAAACCGTCGGAGATGAAGTGGAAATTTTCATACCAAACTAGTGAATCAGGGAAAGAGTAATGGGAAGGATTGTATTTTCATAATAAAGCTACCTACACAGACACACAACCTGAACGCAAACATGACTGCATGATAACTATAGCCGTTATGTTCAGCCAAGCCTTGTGGGTGGATATTAGATGCCAAACACAAGACAAAGCTCCCTGCTCCAACCCCGGGGCAGTCGCAACGAAGGTGAGCAGCTGCTCGTGTTTTCCCTAAACCCAGTAACGCTACGGGAGACTTAATGGCCTTGAGGGCGAGAATGTGATCACAGTTTAAATGCTCAAAAATGTGAAGAGCTCCAGGCCAACCGAGATGCAGCGTGGTTTCATCCCAATCAACTCAAGGCTATGTTTTCATATCTCTCCCTCCTTTATCTGTATTACAAGGCCTTACTAAAATAAACAGCCCAACGGAACAATGACGAACCACCATCTTTTCGCATGTTGTGGCAACAGACGTATCCCTTTTCTCTGTAAAGATGTGCAATGTTGACTCACAAGCAGCAAACAGCTGCAGTACGGTGTTCACACTTCACTCTGATTAACCGCTGTTTTCAGGCGAGCTGGACTCAAAGGGGGTTCCCTACGTGCAGCATGATGAGCAACTAGATTTGCTTTCCTTTTTCCACTCACCCTGCTGCTGTATAGAAAAAAAAAAAAAAAAAAAAAAGCCTCCTGAGAGAGCCAGGCAGAGTTTTTTGCAAGAGAGAAAGTCAGAAGCGTCAACTCCCTCCCACTGGAAACTTTCAGCTTTTCCAAACATTACAGACCAGAGGACACAAACCGTTACTGAACATCTTCGTCTTCTTAAATGCATTTTAAGAAGTTCATTATTTCACAGCTGTTGGTATTTGCTCAGTATGCGGAGCTTCAAGTGACCCAGATCTTACCACAGGCTTTTAACCAGCGTGTTATTATTTGCAGTGTTGCTGACGAGTTGCACAGCTTTTATTTGAGTATCTCTCTGAATGAGTGTTTTAAGATAGCGACGCGGTTCTGCTGAGTCACTTGCTTCAGACACGCATAATGCATTCGTGTGCACACCCAAGCAAACATGCATTTGGATAAACGGTGGCAAATAACATTAACTAGGCATATCCCCAAATTCACACCATGCTTGGCTGATTAGGTTGGCAATTAGGAATTGCTCAGCAGGACTGATTATCCGTTCAAACGGCAAAGAATTTTCCTTTGTGTGTTAAAGAAGCTGCTCAACGCTTTTGCTTGTGGACTTTAGTGCTCAGATTCTTCAACACTTTTTGTTTTCTCTGTCAAAGGGTGGAAAAGTACAGTTGTGGAGGTCAGAGGCTAAGGCCCGGTCAGCTCTTTTGTCTTGTTGTGGCAGTCTGGTATTACCATAAAAAAAAAGAGAAAGAACCTAGGTTAATAATTGATATCTTATTGAGTTCCAACAAAAAATAAGCTTCGAAGGAGGCCGGAGGAAACAGTCACCACATGGTGCTGAGGACAACAGGCTTTCTGAAAAAGTGTGCTGTCTGCTGACAGTTGAGATTTCATAATTCAGCGTGCTGATTTCCTACATTTCTCCAGACAAATTCCTTCATTTACCACCATGTTTAAAGCTCTAAAACTTTAAACATAGTCCTCAACATTTTATTAGACTGACAGTTGTTTTTTTTTTTTGTCTGGCACAGCAGCAACTGGAGTTGGTTTGGCAATTAGAAATTCTTCCAAAAACCAAAACGGCCTTTGTTGTAAAAAAAAAAGGAAGCTGGCTAGCATTGTGCATCAGCAACAAGTAGAGGAGGGGCAATACTGCATTACTCTATACAGGCACAATTTACTTTCACTCTCTTTCCTGGATTTGAACTTTAAATGATATGCCAGAAATTAAGAGTTCTAAAAGGTAGAACCATGTCAAAACTCAACGAAGGTATAGCAATGAAATGGCAGCACACAATCATGAAATGGGTGTACAAAGAAGCTGATCCAGGTATAAAACTAAAATTTCAATTGAAAGAAAAATAAAAATCCTATGAACTTTACCCATTTGTAAATGTTGTAACCTGTGTAATTCTATGAAAATGAAAAGAGTGGCATCCTAATGCACTTTAATTCTTTGTAAGCAAAAAAAAGATCAGTGTGGAGTAAAGATGCAAGGAGTGGAGGGGGGGCAACAAAACAAAAACAAGCTTTCTTGTGCCATCTATTAAAAATAAAAGAGATACAGCAAAGGAAATACTAACCTTTTTGTAAAATGCATGTTCCCATTTACCATGCAAGTGTTTCACCAGCTGCTCACAAAGGAGGTGCATAGAAATGTGCAGCTGGCAGACAAGAATGTGCATACATGCATATTCAATATGCATTTTTATATTTTTATGTTGTTTTGGCACAACTCGATATCAAAATTTGAATAAACGCACAGATAAAATTTGTTATGTCGAAATTGGGTGGGATAAATCATTGAAAAATAAACAGCTCGACTCAAAACGCCCTAGCTCGATAACAAAAATCCCTAAATGAGTCAGAATGCTTTTCATTTTCTCTTCGAATGAGGTTGTGAGCATAAAACGGTGTCTTTGTGGATTGTGCCGTGGAAGCAAACCGACTGAAGTGACACATTTAGAAACACAAACTGGTGAGCTGACGATCCTTTGACAAGTTTACAACCTCAATGGAGACGAGTTGCACTGAGATAACTCCATTTCCTTCCCACACAGACAAAACTCATCTGCAAACAGTGGTTAAAAAAGGACAGGGTGTGTGGGACTGCGCCGTTCTGCTCGACCATACTCTTGCCTACGGAGGAAAAGGCGTCACAAAGCCGAGCAATTGTGTGGTCAAAGTGTGACTCAGACTGAACCTGCAAAGGCATGACTGCAAGAAGAAGAATCTGGTTCTACAAAAAAAACACTACCCTGAGAATTAAAGGCACAATAAGTGGGTGAGAGATTATAGAGTTGCATAGGTGAAACCTACAGAGAAGGGTATTAAATATAGAAGGTGACATAAATTATGTTACAGACGTTATCGGACACCGATGGAGGAATGAAAGATAAGCCAGGCTGAAATACAGTATGTACCTGAGAGCTAAGCTAGGGGCACTGCTCGGTTTGTAAAGAAGATTAAGCTGCTGCTACAGAAGACATAGCCACCCTGTCGAGGTTCAGTGACACAGGTCTGCACAGAACAAAGGCCAGCCGTAATCACTACGGTCTTATGTTCGGTCCGATGCCTAGTCGAGTCAATGAGGAGGAGATTGGATAGGAAAGAGCATGTGCTTTCTGCAGACGCACATAAATCCTACAGTAACACATTTACGGTGTTTTATAGCTGCTTTAACAAAATCCCTAGCCTGACTGATCAGGCTGCTCTGTTAATGTCCTCTGAAAATGTGTCCTGTCCTTTACCAGAGAATGCAATGTCTGTTACACTTAAATGTTAAATTCACCAGGCATTTATGTTTTTCTGACTGCAGTCTCTTAACAGCACAATAGTGCTACCATCCAAAATGGTGGCACCAAAAACAGTAAATGAAGTAAAACAGTTTATTGTCAAATGCAGCGGTGGGCACAGTGATAAATGAGTCCCAGGTATGGGACCAAATTATTTACAAAGAGGCATAAGAACAACAAAGTCAATGTTTTGGAGTTGCCATCACAAAGCCATGATCTCAGAGCTGAAAATGTCTTTGATATCAAAGAGGCCTAAAAGTTAGACCAGCTCTGTCCAGAGGATTTAGCCAAAATTACAGCTAACTCAACTAAATAGGAAAGGTTTAGTCTTTTTGTACAGTTTCTGTAAATATCTGGTTTCAACTTTTTATCATTTTATTATTATTGAAAAAATATAAGTCAACAAAATATTGCAACCAAGCTACTGTAAATGTGACGGTGAACACATCGATTTAGCAATTTCTATATGAGAGAGAGAGAGAGAGAGAGAGAGAGAGAGAGAGAGAGAGAGAGAGAGAGAGAGAGAAGCTCTAATGATTCAATGATCCAACTCTAATATCCAACTTTGATCAGTTGCTAAAAGGTCGTTGCTCCTGGAGACTTTCCTTTCATCTCCACAAACACTTTGATGTGGAGGCTGGACAACAATTATCGCCACTGTAGCATTAGGACCACAAAAACTACTCCTAGATGTTCACACTGTTTCAAAGTTACAGGATCCTCACATTCCTCATGCGGCAATAGATAACAGGCGTTTTAGTAGTACAATGTGTGACAAATGAGTGTTAAGCCTTCTTGTGTACCTTTCCATCAAAATATACTGTACCACCTCTACGGGTAGCAGTGCCTCACTGTGACGCTGACCCACATTCCTTCTACGCTCATTCCCTATTCAGTCTCAGGCCATCGTGGTTCTGACGACTGACTGCAGGAAAATGGAGCAGTTACAGTAATGTCTGGATATTTGCATAGTGACCATCTGGGGGTAACTGTGCACCAACTGATATTATTCATTTACAAGCTTGCACTTGTGCATATATGTGTGATTTTTTTGCACAAACACAACAGCTTCACTGATAGAACGCACTAACCTCTGTACTTTATAACCCTGGTTACACAATTCCCACCATTCATTCTAAACTAAATAAGGAAGTGCATTATAAGTAAGCTGCCTGTAATGCAAGCCACTGCCTAACATATTAAAAACAAATTTTGAGAAGGGATTTTTTTTTTTTTTTTTAGATACGTTAGTGTAGATCCATTTTCTGAGCTTATACAAAATGTAGGCCCATTCAAAAGGAAAACTACCTTTTACAATTAATTTTAATATTTTTTTATTCAAGACAACCAGTTCTCCTGGAGAGTTGGGTCTAGATTCAGATTACAGTTCCCAAAACATCCACAGGCAAGTAAAGTTGGTAGTGGGTTTATTTTGGATGGATAATGTTTTTTTTCCAATCTCTCATTGTCCAATTTTGGTGACCCTGTAAAATAAAGAGCCTCGGTTATATTTTTTGCTACCTGGTGTTCATATCACCTTTCTTACCCTTCATGATGCTTGGCCCAAACTTCAGTAAACCTTCCTTACTACACCTATTTGCCCAGATGAAAACAGTTCCAGCCATGTGATTGGCCAATTCTCCATTTCTTTTAGCAAGCAATTGAACGGGTGCACCAAATAACATGGTCAATGACGGTATGTTTCAGATATGGGGGAATTCCTTTGTGAAGTCTAGATGGCAATTCTTTATATTCCAATTTAATGAAACAGATGTAACTCAAGCATTTTTTTTTTTAACATTTCAGGTTTTAGTTCTTGTTTGCCTTGGATAAAGTATGAGGTGAACAAAGTTAAATTATCTCAGTCCTAGACAAGAGGTGTGTCTTGATCTACAAACATCGCCTAGAAGTCGCCTAGACATGTACGCAGTCGAATGGAATAAATGAAAAGATTAAAACGACTGGGACAATGACAAACCAGACTGGATGGGGACCAAAGATAATTTAACTACCATGAATTAAGAGAAGGATTGTTAGAGAGAGCAAAATCTCCAACGCTCAGTGTTAAAGAACTGGACCAAAAAGATGCGTCTTTGAATCATGACTCTAAAACAGCTGCTGGATGTAGCAAATTTTCCAGCAACCATTTACCAATGCTTGCTCCAAAGGTAAGACTAAAAAAAGACTTTTATAATGAACCTAAACAGGTGGAGAGTCCTAAATACTACAAGGTCCAAGATAAGACAAGATTGAGCTATTTGGTAATAAACACTCCTTAGCATATTTGATGTAAAACAAAGGTGAGCAACGGAAAATCCATCTCATGGATACCGGTAAGTAGAAAGGCGAAGGTGTGATTCTGTGGGTGTATTTATATTCTGAAGAACGTGGAAAGCTTGTTGGAAAGCATCATACACTGTATAAAATACCAGAGTATTTAAAATGACAATTTGGCGGAGGAGAAAACCGAAAATTTGTTATGGAGTATTTCTCCATAACAAAAAAAATAAAAAATAAAAATTCCGGGAAGAAGAGTTAAACGTCCCCCTCCTTCTAAGTATAGACACTGTGAAATTTTATAGATGACAAAGTTCTATGGAATTAGCAAAATAAAGCTGCATGCAATCTCGACAGCAGAAATATTGCACTACTGTTAATGTTGCGTAATAAAATCTCCGCCTCATAGCATGATTTTTACACCTTCCTTTTGGGGGTGTCAAAAATCATGGAGGGCACTGTTTATATAAAACTGCCACACATACTACTTTTATTTAACTTCAAATGAATGAAAACTGTTCCTGTAGATAAAATAAAAATCTTTAAGTTGGCCTCTGGAAATGAGTCATGTTGGACTAATAATACTGATTAAAAGGAACAGAGAGCTGTGGTTACAATAAGTGGACGTTTCAGGGAAGTTACATATTTGCTGTAGTGTCAACAACTGCAAAAGCAGTTCTCAAGCTCTTTGCCAAGGGCTTGCTCAGAGGGAGTCGTTTATTAAAAACGCAAATCCTTTCCTTTCCTATTTATGATCCTAAAGTAGCACACACTTCAGGGTGTTCCGACACCCTGAAATACTTCTAACCCTTTTTTTTTATGCGATAATTTTATGCCAATTGCCAAAAAATGTGGTTTGTTGTCATGTGGATTTTTTGTTCCTTGAGAAAAGTGCAGTTAAACTGCAGGAGGAACACTTATCTGGATTATAATCACATGACCACTGACCCCCCCAGTGCAGAGCTTGCTTCCTGTTGCGTCCCTCTGTGACGACCGCCGACTGAGAGGGCACAAGCCTGGGTGCGGTTTCAGTGAACTTGCACTGTGGTTTCGTATCATCGGGGACTCGCACTCTCTCCCTCCTGAGAGTCTTAATCTGGCTCGGTCTGCTTGTTTCCCAATGTTCCCATTAGCAGTGACGTGCTGGCCAGAGTGGGAGGTTTACAGTGTAAACCTACACACAGCAGTAAAGACGGTTACTGCTGTGTGTATGAACTCTCTGCCAGATTTCATCAGAAATGCAACAAGTACTCATCAATGGCTGGTTAAGATCTGACACACTGCTACAGAGACAAAAAGGATGTCGACGTGTACGGAGAGTTTTAGCAAATCTGTGTTTCATCTGAAAGAAAAAAGAAAATGCAAACAAACCAGCAGCAGCAGCAGCAGCAATGAAATCATGTTACAAAATGGGATGTAAGGAGGCAGTGTGACGTGAAGCCGCTTTTAAATTGCTTCAAAGCGCCCCAGTTCCGTGCTGATGCAGCTCCCTGAAGATAAGAGAACAAGCAACAAAGAGCACAGGACCAGCTAAGGTCAGAGACTGTGGGAGAGCCCTGTCCAAAATCGAGAAAACAGCAAGAAGCCACAGGACAGAAAAAGCAAGAACAAAAACACAGAATTCAAGTGGCTGCGTCATACTCTGGTAACACACGGTACTAAAATCTAGAATACGGCTTTTAATTTGCTTATATTAATATATAAAATGTGTGATGACAAAAACAGCCCCGTGAAGAGACCACAAAGATCCAAATGTTTAGTTCCTCTTTTCAATTCTTGATTGGCACTTTGAGATCTTCCGTTTAAGATTCTTTCTTTTTATTGCTTGCAACTTAGCTGTTTTGGTTCAGTACCTGCCTTGGTTTGTTGCAAAACGTTTCACACCCCTCGATCTATTTTCACAATGTGTTACATTTCAACCAAAACCTTCAGTGTTGCCTCAGTCGATGTGATGTAAAAGACGAACACAGCGTGTTGCACAATACAAAGTCGAAAGACAACATTATCTTTTCAACATTTCATAGAAACAAAGTGTGGCGAGCATTTGTTTTGATCTGAAAATGGAAAGTGACACATAGTGTGAACATTCGACCTAACCTAAACCAGGCTAGGTCAGCATTAATCAGAGAAGCAGCCAAGAGGCCTTGTACTTTCATTTGTATTATAAGCTGGAGGAGCAGCAGAGAGCTACAGCTCAGGTGGGAAAATCTGTTGAAAGGACTCGTGCACTCCCCTAATTGGACCTTTATGGAAGAGAGGAAGAAAGCCAATAACCATGCCTATGATGAAACACAGTGTTGCAGCATCATGCAACACTGTAGGGATGCTGTTTTCAGCTGGGACAGGAAAGCTGCTCAGTTTAATGGAATATTGATAGAGCCAAATAAAAGACAGTCCTGTCAGAAACACGGTAAAGAAGCTATAAAATAGTTCATACTGGAAGTGAGGTTAAATTGTTAGCAGAACAATAAACCTTAACGCATAGTCGGAGCTATACTGAAATTGTTTCAATCAAAGCTTACTGTAAAGATATATTAATTAAGTTAGAATAAAGGTTATGATGACACTTGTTATTCAGATTAACATCATATTTTAGAAATGACCTTTAAGCAGCTGTTATACATACTTTCCCATTAAGTCCACATGCCTGAGCTAATCTTTTTATTGGTCTGATCTAACATTCTAATTCTAAATGTCATTGTCTTTATTATTCATAACAGTTAGCAGAAACCAAGGCTTTAAAACATCAGTCTTTGTGTAATTAAGCTGAATGGTGTTTTACTTAGTAAGTCCAGTTACTAAAATAAATGAACTTTTCAATAGTATCCTACATGACTATATTCATGCATTAGAATGGCCCAGTCAAAGAATATCCGGGGAAAAAAAATCGGAAATTCATGTTTACAGACCCCACCCATCCAATCTGATTGAGCTCGAGTTATTGAGAGTCTGCGTGTACAAAGCCGGCAAAAATAAATCCCCAAACGATCGCAGCCGTAATCCCAGCCAAAAGGAGGTTTGTTGTTCAGGGAGACTGAATAAAAATCCATACTACACTTTTATTTAAAAAAAAAAAAGCTGAATGATGACTCTACCTGCCATAATCTTGCAGCTTTTACAGCATCTCTAAGCGTAGGGATAAAGTTGGAGTTAGCGTAAAGGAGCCGCTTGTGAGTTTTTTTTTGTTTTTTTTCCCCAAATGTTTACACAGGGAAAATAATGTTTAAAATTTTATACACCTCTAACTCCCTGGCTGCAACTCAACACTCAACAACAAAAATCTAAAAGGTTGAACAAAGGTTGGAGCAGAGCACGCTGTTGGCACATTTGTCTCCATGCAGCTGATTAACATCAGGACTCAGGTTTCCCACACACCTCATGTAAAATCCAGCCACATTTCACTCAAAGGCCCCACTCTGAAAACCTGTTCTATATTAAAGAGCAAAGGGCTCCTTTGGATTGCACTAACTGTAGCTCATTATTTCAGAACCAGGAAAAGCTGAGCACTAGCAGAACGGCTTTGTTACAATTATCCCCATGATCTGCCTACACATCGGCATTCGTTTCTGCCAAGGCCTTAGCCTCGTTATTTCTAGAAAGCAACGATGCATGTAACATGCAAACATGCTGTATGGAAACTTAAAGATTGAGGAAAAGACTTTGGGGAGGTGGGGGGGAATGGATTATTCGCGACAAGTCTTTTAGTCAACATTATTACATTTTCCTCAGTAGCAGCAACAACAAAAATTTAACAGTAGGCATCTGCCAAAAGTTTGTCATGTGTGAAAAATGTAATCCTTGCTATATTTTTGAAGCAATGAATATAAAAGCAACGTACACTTTTCAGGTTTTATTTGAAAAGAAAAAGAAAAAAAAAAGAAAAGAGATGAGACAAAACGTTTAAATGGTACTATGTATTCATTGTAGCCGTAAATCTTAAGCGAAACCAACCGGGGAGCGTTTCTCAGCCACAGTTTTTCCAATAGCCCCTTATGTCTGATTTGTCTAATATTTGTATCCTTTTCACCTTCCTGCCCCGTCACTGGGTCTGGGGTATTTTGAGGCTGCCTTCATTCAAACCTGATGGGAATTGGAGGTCTGTGCAGCATCTGGTTGACTTGGAAACAGCTGTGTTTTCACAGATCTGACTGAGGGTTTATAGCTCCTCTGAGCAGGCCAGGGTTCACCCGGGCTGTTTGCCTAAACAATGTTAAATCTCACGTCTCCCATGGCTCTCTGAAACACCATTACTGTCACAGTTACTCTTATTTCTTTCAGACACGCTGTATGTAAAATTGGCCATTTGAGAGACTTTAAATATTATGAGCTGGTTCTGTTTAAGACATAAATGTCTGTTTAGATGTCCTAAAGTTGTTGTAATTGCTGTATGCAGTGTAAAAAAAAAAAAAAAAAGTAGATAAGCTAATAGTGCTTGCCACTTGGTGCATAGCAAAACGAGTAATTTTTTTTCTTGCTTGGGCTTGTTTTGGCCCAAACAAGCAATGGAAACATGATGCTTGAGTTTTAATTTGAAATGCCATCAGGTGATTTTTCTCAGTCCTACTAGAAATGTGGAACTTAGATTTGCAACAATGTATTCTGAGAAAAACCTGAACCTTTACTTTGAAGACGATGTGCAGAATGTGGTTTTTTGAAAAGACTTGACAATAAATTTTTAATCTTTAGTGAATCTACTAGTAGTGATCCAAACTATAAAATACAACTATATAAAATAGAATTTTCTTTTATTGGTGTCTTGAGTTTTATGTTGAAATTTCAACACAATCCGTTCTTTCTTAATTACTGGTTTGGTAAAATTACTAAGAAAAAACTGAAGAAATCATGGGTTTTATTTCTTCTTTTATTTTGAAATACCAACATAATCCCCTTTTTCATTTCTAGTTTACGTCTATTAGCAAAGCGGTTTCTTCATTTTAAAAGAAAAATCGATTAAATTAAACTTTGAGACTTTTTTTTTTTTTTTACAAAATAACTATTTGTGGCCATAATAAGTGACAAAAGCAGAAACGAAGTTACATTTTTAGAAAACCTTTAACTGCAAACAAAGGAAATCTACATTGTAAAAAGGGATAATTTTCTCAAAACCTTGTCTGACTTGTAAGATAATCTTGGAATAACTGTAGGGGTAGTGGGAACTGAAAAGAAAACTTATTGGTCAACAACCAGAACATTGACCTGAATCCACAGGCGAAGGCTTTCAAAGTTGGGCAAAATATTCATTCTCCTTGATGAGGGGTTGCCAGCTTCAGTCCTCAAGAGCTGCTATAGAGCAACATTTGGATGATCTGTTGCACTGACACACCTGATATCAGAAGCACCAAGACAGTTCCACTACATAACAGCCTCTTCTTTTTACCAGACATGCGACAAACTGGCTACACCAGTCCCTGAGCTTAGCGATTATAGAAATATCCAGCAGCAGCTGCGATAAGGCCAAAAACTGATAGCACATACGTTCCTTTGCTCCATTCATCTTGCTTACATCCACATAATGAGATGAGTCAAGAGGTGATATAATATAATCGGCCTTATCCTGTGTTTAGCTTAAATGTGACAGACATTCTTCAGAGTCTCTGCGTTCTGGAGCCCAACTGACTGAAACTGTTAGAGCAACATTGTGGAGGAACATAAACCACATGAACTGAGCCTATTCCACTGAGAGCTTCACCCAGAATAGCCTCGTCTCCTAAGCTTGTGCTGAATCACTATACAAAGATGGCTTTCCAGCTTATATACAGGCACAAACACAAAGTAGAGTTAACTATACATGCATGTGCATGCTAGCCAAACACACAAAAAGCACAGCAAAGTGCAAACAGACAAATCCAAATATCCCATAAATGCACAAGAATAACTGCACAAAGGTGAGGTATAGTTTTTGAGTTGTGAGAAACTGTTGTCTGACTACAGGGTTAAAATGACGGATGCTCTTGCAAATTACTCAGTGTTGTCTCGGTATCATGACCAAAAAAAAAAAAGAAAAAAAAAAAGAAAAAAAAACAAACTGCCGTGACAGTCTGCAGTAGGCCCTGCCATGCCACGGCAAAACCCAGCTGGTTTACATCTGCACTGAACAAACGCTGCTTTCCGATTCTGGCCAATTGAGGGTAGGTGTTGATTCATGATTAGACACATTATAGTAGTGACCCCATTTTGGTGAGATGGCTTTAAGCCACCAATGATTGATAGATTTAATTTGGTCTTAGCTCACTTTAGACAGAGCACGAACACATTCACAGTGCACAATGTGTGATATTTATTTTGCTGTTCCTGGGACGAAGTCTTCAATTGTTTTATATTGCAGCCGCAAACTTTAATGTCCTTTATTCAGATTTTATGCGATGGACCGACATAAAGTGGAGCACAGCTACGAATTGAAAGACTTCACTGATAAAATAAAAACAAAAATCTGAAAAGATAGTGTGCGGGATGCAGTACTCTTGATTCTGATACTCCTATAAAATCCAGTGCACAAAAGTGTCTTCAGAAGTCACTCAATTAATATTAAAAAAAAAAAAAAAAAAAAGAGTGTGAGAAATTATTTCCAGCATAAACCCAAAGAACGCTCTGAAGGCCTCAGAGGTTTCTGCAAAGCATTGACTATTATCTATAAAACATAATTAAAGCCATGTATAACTTCCTTTCACTTAACATGAGCAACTACAAGAGGATCCATCACATCAAATCCTGTGGTAATGTGTCAAAATTATCTTCAATGTAAATTTCAGTGGCGATCTGAGCTAAAATACACATTGAAATCTGGTTTAGATCCAAAAAAAAAAAAAAAAAAGATCTGGATTTATGATTTGGAACACATAACAGACATGCCATAATGTGCAGTTCCACACAAGCATCAACATATTCCCATAGTAATGTTTCTATTTCCTTCAAACCATAAGCACAGCATTTACCATTAAAAATAATCTGCCATAACTTCCGTGTGATGACACCCTAAGAGCTGCCTTACAGTAATCCCCAGGTTGGGGCCAATAAATCGCTCAGTGACTCAAAAGTTGCGGTCAACGTGGGGGGAGAGAATAAACTCTATTTTTGGCAGAGTCTTAAAACAAACAAATCTGGAAGATTAAAGAACGGGGTCGTCTGGGCCACAGGAGGGTCTGTGGAGGAAAACGTGTTCAAAGTGCGCCATCGTGTGGTGGAAAATAAGCATTCGTCTTCTCAACGCACTTTGCTCCAAATATGGTCACGTCTTTCCTTTAAAGGGGTACACGTTTCTAAAAATAGACTGCTGCGTGTTTTTTTTTTTTGCAACATCTCTAAGAGATTTGGAAAACTTTTTCAACTTTTAAGGAAACTTCAAAAAACAAACCCAGTTGCAAAGGAGTTGGAAATATTGGATATAGCACCATTTGTGGCTGAAATGAAATGAATTATCAGGCTTGAGGATATCACTGACCTGTATTTGCCTGTCCTGACTTGCACACCTTTCATGCCACAGTGCTGGGCCCCTCCTACATCATTCACAAGGTCATCTCCAATCATAAGAGCCTGAAATTGTGGTGAAGAAGAGAAGAATATTGGTACATAAACTTTGAGTGCTTAATGGCTGCATACCGAAATGTTGTGTACCGATCTTGTGAGTAAATATTTTAAGATTTCTGAAGTATGATTTTTTTAAAAATAGCAATAGAACAAATGGATGGACAGATAGAAAAATACGCAGATTGATGGATTTTTAAGAAAAACACAGATGGATAGATGACAGATCTATGATTAGTTAAATGCAGGAGTGGGTGGGTGGACGAACGGACGGATAAATGAGAAATTGGACGGACAGAAAGATGGACGATCGGATTGACAAACGGATGAGCAAATTTGAGGATAGAAAATTTTACAATTGGATGGACAAATGGATGAATTGAAGAACGTACGACCATAATTATCCAGATCAGGAAATGACTAATTGAATTTACCACTTTGTGTAAGGAACCATATGATTATGAGTCGGTCAAATCAAATTCCTCTTAAATTTGAAGTCGTATTTGACCCAACGAATTAGTGTAGTTTTAAGGACAAATCTTCATCGGTGTGCTCTGACCACATGCAGCATCCTTTCTTGCTACTTACCTCGTGTGGTTTCAGTCCCATGTCACTGAGAACACTCTGGAAGAACGTTGGTGATGGCTTCCCAATTACTTCTGCTTTTAAATCACAGGCATACTAGAAAGGAAAAGAAACTTCAGGTTATAAGTAGGATGGCATTATGATAGAATTATTTCTAACTGCCAAATTGAACAAGTGATACAAAAAAAACATACCTCAAGGGCCTTCATGTAAACACCAACATCTAGTTTTAACCCATCTGTCTCCTTATAGTATCTCCTAAGAAAGCAGTAAGAAAAAAAAGAAAAAAGAATCAGAAGCATTTAGCTAAATCTGTGAAATACATTCAGTCTTGTCTTGCGCTTAAAGAAATCATTACCCCTGGCCAAGGGAGAATAACACTGGCTTTTCCAATCCTATCAAAACCCTAAATGCCTCATTTAAGTTCTGGTACGAGAAGTTTTCTGCTGCGTCTCCAACGATCACACAGTTTGGGTTGGTCTTATCTACTGCATCAAACTCAGGGAGAAGTCCTGCAAAAAGAACAAACAAACAAAAAAAAAAACAAAAAGTCATATTTGAATGAGCAAGTGAGGATTTGTTTTTAAAGATTAATAGAACTATTCTTTTTATTGCTTTATTAATGTTTAGATCGATTACTAACTCCACATTAGGAAGCTGGTCAGAGTTGAAGGGAAGATTTATGGATCAACTCCAACCATACAAAAGAATAGCTTCATGCTGCTACCACCACTGGCCACCATGAAGACAGGATTATGGGATGTTCAGAGTGATATGCAATCTCCAGCCTCTTAAGATTTTCTCAGAACAGCTTTATTTATTTTGCTTTTTTAAAAATTATTTTAGGATATTTAGGGGCAATACCGTCATGCACCAGTAGGTGGGGCCTCAAACCTCGCTCCTTGAGAACAGCAATGGCTGCAGGGGCAGGAGGGAAGACCTCAGATACAGAAATGCCAAAGCCCAGTCTTTGGAGTTTGGCTACGAACTTCTCTCTGGTTGCCTGGGTCTCATTGGTGCAGAAACGCAGCTGCAGGTCTGATTCTTTGAGTCTATAAAAAAAAAAAAAAAAGCAAGAGTGATATGAAGGTTACTGGGATAAACTCAATTTCAGCAACATAAAGTTTGCCTGTTCTTGTGTTGTTGGGATAAATGGCTAAATCAATGCAGAATGAATGCATTGCATACACAACTTTTGACTTTCTATCCCATAAGAAAATGCGCACAACCGTCGTAAGTCAGACACGATTTCTTCGCTCCGTGCTATATGAACTTCTGCAAAAATAAACTTTAATATCTCAAACAACGCCACAAGCAAACAGTCATACACTGACCTTTTCACAGCCTCTATGGAGCCAGGGATAGCAACTCCGTCTCCCTCCCCGCTGTCATACAAAACTCCACACAAGTCCAAAATAACACCTTTCAAACTCTTCGCACAGCCTGGCCAGCCTGTGTCAGCCATGACGTTCTGTGTACTGCGCCTGCGTGACCTGTAACGTGGCGAAGATAACCTGTATAGAACTATAACAGTGCCATGAAAACTAAAAAAAGAAAAAGAAAAAAAAGAAAGAAAGAAAAGAAAAGTCTGCAAAGGAAAAAAAAGAATATGTATGTAAATATGTTGGCTTTAGGTTAAATGAAAGAAACATAAGTAAAACAAAAAAGTGTGAGTATATAAAAATATACTATGGTTGAAGCCACTATAACCCATAGTATACACTACATACTATAGTGTATACTGTCGTAGAAAGTGAATACATATTTCTTCTTATAGTGTTTTATGGTAGTTGGCAGACCACCTATGAAGGTGGATAGAAAACAAAATTTTCATCTTTTATTTCAATTATATTAATTCGAAAAATATTTTCAATTGTGTAGTTAATTTTTAATTTATTAAGTGCTTCTTTGAGGTGTTACCTTTCTGGATCGTAAGCAATGACTCCATGAAAACATGCTGTAAATATTTTGTTTAGTTTGTTTAAGGAGGACTAATAATATCGATATGAAGAGATGCTTTTTTCCATCAGACTTTAGGTCTTCGAGCTATTTTCCATCTGCAGTCCTTAAAACACAGAGCAACAGTGTACATAAAACTACGCAATTTATACCATTTAAAGACGGTGCTATAATATGTGTCATAAAAAGTACACTCAGTAAAAGGCACTTAAAACATAAAAACCTATTACCTTGTGCTCAACCCTGCACTGATGACATCTAATTAAATAGAGATGACTTTTGTTTCCTTTTGGGTTTGTTTGTTTTTTGTTTGTTCCATTTATTTTTAACGTTAACACATCTAGATATTTATAAAAGTTCCTACATACTTTTACTATATATTTTTTTTGTCTTTGCATAGTTCTAACTCAGTTGGGAGTATACTTCATATTGTAATTGATTTAAAGGAAAATGCAGATTGTCCTAATACTCTTTTCACATAAGCAGCAGTGATCACATAACCTTGTTGAATTTTGACCAAATTAGCGAGGATTATTTTGGATTCACCCTAACTCTATGTTGCTTATTGATTCATTCTTATATTTTGTTTTTATACACTACAATGTTCTTTGTTTGTTTATTTTACATTGACTGTATTTATTTATTTATAATTTGTTTTACTGCCTTTTTAAATTAACGTTAGTCTGTAGAATTTCATCTACATTCTTTGGCACTAATAGGACTCTATAGAATCTCACGTGGGATTTCATTTATGCATGTGGGTTCTAGTCATTTTCGAGATCGTTACATAATACCTAACTATGTGACTATCAGCTGTCGTTAGATAAATAACATTAAGTGGCATAGATACTTAAGTATTATGTACAATATTTATGTATTATATTATGGAACACAGGTTAACTCTGGTAGTTTGGTATGAAGTATATCGGTGAAATCATCGGCTGAGATTGCACAATGGAGGCGTGCGTCTCCACTGACGTAAGCACGCACAAAGAACCCCAGCGTTGGTAAGTTGGGCAGTCAAATAATCCGCACCGGAACAGAACACGCATCATATTTTTCAGCGGGGTGAGTGAACATCAACAAAGAGGGTTTCTGAACTGCTGTTCCGTTTACACCAGGTGCATTTTCAATCCTGTTTTCTTCGTCGTCTTATTTTGATAGACTGAGTTTAAAATATTGATTGAGACCAGCAGGAAAAAAAAAAAAAAAAAACAGAACAACTGATGATACACCACAAGGCTCTGAACTGGTATCATTAGTCTCGGGAGCTTGGAGACGCGGCTATTTATTTATACGATTGACATACACTTTTGAATGCATTTTGTTATTTTTTGACATCGAATGCAGTCAGTTAGGTTTTCCGTGAGGCTGTTTCAGGTCTTCCCGATATGTAACCGCTCCGTGTTGCATAATGTCTGGATGCTAAGGAGTGAACAGTTCCCTCTAGAAACCGGTTGAAAATGATCATGCAGCTCTTTATTTAGCTTGGCACCGTGAGGTCAGTGGGTGCGGTGGAGGCAGCTCCTCAGGAACCTATCAGCTGTTAGGGACCGAGGGATGAGCCCAGGCTCAGGTCAACTCCCCGATAGAAGGTGCATGTTTGCTTTATTGAAGTTTCGGCTCATTGATCGACAAACTCTGATATCTTCATTTAAAGGTGGATTTCAACACTTTAAAAGAGGTAGGATAGGTAACATAGCTCCTGAAATATTTGAGGTCGTGTGCAGCTGCCAACAGGTTGGTGGCTGGCATGTCTTGGATACTGCAGCTTTCCACAACTTTCAGAATGTCAACTACTTTTCTCCGCTTTCTTTCAGGAATTAAACTCTGCAATACTCACAAGTTAAAGATTTATGTGTATTATTTCAGGTGATTATTCATTATAATTTATATGCATGGCTTATAACTAATGTAAACCCAAAATTTGGTTCTTGGATAATTAGAATATTACATAATATGTATGTATGTATATATATATATATATATTTGTTTTGGCTAATTCAGTGCTGACTGTTCAGATGAGCCTGCATTTAAATGCCCAAATCTCCTAAAAGTCACACTATCAAATCAAGTCGTTTTTCTTCTTTCAAACCAGAGTTGTAAACTTTTCATTTCTGTGCAAATGGAAAAATCTGGAGCTGCAGTGTTGGTGCTTTTGTTAACCGGTATTCAGTCCCTTCCTTTGTATTGGACATGAAAGAGAAGCTTGGTTCAGCAGACCTGCAAATCCTCGGTGATCCATGGAAACTCATGTAGCAATAGATTTCTTTTTAACCACTTCTGTTTGGTTCATTTTCTCCAAGTCATTAGGTTATCTGTAGAAATATTGAAATAAATTAATTCATTCATTTAAAAGTAACAATCATTCCTACTGTAAAATAAAATATGTCCAGGAGTTTTTGATTTATCATGTTTTTAGTTAATGCTATCTTATCATTTTCCCAAAGGTACTTTTGGTATTTTCCTATCAAATCAGCTTTGATTAACCAGTCAACTGACTCTCTCCTTCAGCTTCTCGTATCTGCTGGAAACTAAACTTGACACCGCAGAGTTCGCAGGGCTGAACAAATTATTTAGGTCCTATGTTTAGTTAAGCGTGAAGCAGAGCATGCAAAGCCCTTCTTTTCATTCTAATCCTGTAAGAAATTTCGAAGCGGTTGTCGCTAAAGAAAAAAGCAATTTTGCTACAAAAACCTAAAATGTGTTTCCACTGAATAAGTATCTTCACAATCGTGTTAGATATCAAAGCTCTTTTTTTTTCTTCTTTTTCTGTGCCCAACCACACAAAACAGCGAGCATGAAGGGAATGATTTTTCAACTCGGGAGCCTGAGCCGTGCCGGGCTGATTCTCCGCAGGAGCATCCACACACGTGTACGCCCCGCCGCCGTGAACAAGCTCACCTCGGAGGAAATCTACGCCCGCGAGGAGAAGCACGGGGCACACAACTACCATCCGCTCCCTGTGGCCCTGGAGCGAGGCGAGGGTGAGTTCAAAAACTTGCAAATCTTCTATGAATAATGCTGATCCATATCGAAGAAGAAATAATTAAACTTTTTTTTTTCTAATGCACTAAAGGCATCCATGTGTGGGATGTGGAAGGCAACCGATATTACGACTTCCTCAGTGCATACAGTGCAGTAAATCAGGGTCACTGCCACCCTAAGATCGTCTCTGCGCTCACCAAGCAGGCGTCTACGCTCGCTTTGACTTCCAGAGCGTTCTACAACGATGTGCTCGGAGCCTATGAAGAGTACATCACCAACATGTTTGGATATGACAAAGTTTTACCCATGAACACAGGTAGGTCCTGAAGTTCACCTTGGGACGGGTCTTTCAAATTTCTTTGACATAAAATCTAAAGGAGCTCCTGCTGTTACTTACTTACTTACTTTTTATTTTGTATGGATTTAGGGGTTGAAGGCGGTGAGACGGCCTGTAAGCTTGCCAGGAAGTGGGCCTACAGCGTGAAGGGGGTTCCAAACAATAAGGCCAAGATCATTTTCGCAGGCAAGTCGCCATCCTGTGTTGGAATATTTCCAGAATGCCACAGTTTATTTTGCCTAGAGTTTGGTGAGACTGTTGTTGAAGCTGTATTTCGCTCTCTTTCTTTCTTCAGAGGGAAACTTCTGGGGTCGCACCTTGGCTGCCATCTCCAGCTCCACTGACCCCAGCAGCTACGAGGGTTTCGGGCCGTACATGCCCGGGTTCGAGCTTGTGCCGTTCAATGACATTCCTGCATTAGAGGTACAGGTTATATGGGTTTTTTTTTCTTTTTCTTTTTCTTTTTTTTTTTACACGGAGCAGCTTAGGTTGTGCAAATACAGTTCCCATCAGCTTAGTTTAGGGTTAACTTGTTTTGCAGAATGTTGAGAAACATTGACTCTGAGTTGAGACATTGTCTTTCCACGGATTAATGTGTCTAAAAATCTTAACTTGCTTTATGCCCCTCTCTTTCTCTAGAAAGCTCTTCAGGACCAAAATGTCGCCGCCTTCATGGTGGAACCCATCCAAGGAGAAGCAGGCGTGGTTGTGCCCGATCAAGGCTACCTGACTAAAGTCAGAGAACTTTGCACAAAATACAACGTAAGTCCATATGAAGGCACTAGAACTAAAGAGTATAATGACTAGGTTGATGTTTGTATCAAGCAATATCTTAAAAACCTCCACCTTTATGCCAAAGAGCTTAAAATGTTCATGTTTTTACATGGTATAGTGTCTAAGGTGCACTACAACTAGCGAGATTTAAACAGAATCTACAGTATTATTTTTATGTTATTTCCCAGGTCTGGATAATTATGGAAAATGAGAAGAGAGCATGGAAAAACATGGGCATTTTCTAATCTTATTAAATGCCCCATTTTAAAAAATGTGTATCCATCCATTCAAAATCCATCCATTTGTCAGAGATAATGTTGAGTGCTTGCAACGTTTATGCAAAGTAAGTTTTTAAAGTATTTTTACATGGCTGTAAGGTGTTTGACGGTTAAATGTTTTTAGACATACCCCTTTGGGCCGTACATGCCCTGATTCGAGCTTTTCCCGTTCAATGACATTCCTGCAATAGAGGTACAGGTTTAGGTGTGTGTAGAGTACACACACCTGCACAACCACCTACTTTTGATTTGACATCGGCATATTTTTTTCCAAAACATTTTTGGACGGTTTGGCAGACCTTCATTTTAGTTAAGAAATAAACTTCATTTCTCCTGCTAGGAAAAGTGATCTTCCTTAATATTCTCTGTTTAATTTTAAGCTGCCAACAGATATAAATAAATTGTCCTTCTATGAGTAGACAAATCGAAGGTTTTATTAAGCTTTATGAATCTTGCTTTAATATAAAAGGAAATCTTCCTTTTAAAAATTCTCAACACCAAAATATGTCACGTTAAAAAAACAAACAAAAAAAAAACCCTGAAATGTTGTGGAAACTGAGCGTGAAGAATGAAAGTAAATGAAATATCAGAGTTTGATAAGATTCTCAGATAAAAGGCATCCAGCAAATATTTCTAAGAAGAGACTGTTTCCGTGACCACAGCATGTTCTTTTCCCTAGAAAGCTAACATTGTGTGTGGGAAGTGCTGCAGATGGATATTTTGCAGCTGTGTCAGCAAGCACAGAGATTAACTCTCTTAGCGGCGTGTAATCGTACTTCCTGGCCCCAGGAGCGGACTACTTTACTGGGAGATTTATTCCAACTTCTAAGACCCAAATTGCAATCAAATCTGAATTGGAGCCGTCTTGAGGATGTTGCCAACAAGTATTTGCTCAAAGAAAGTTATTGGCTGTGTCTCGAGTCCCGGAATGATTTTTCTCCTTTTGTCCATTTCCAAACTGTTGCCAACAACAACAACTACTGGCTCACAGGGCATCCTCGGCTGTGGTTTAGTGTGAAACGGCCTGAGGTGATCTTACTGCTGCATCAAAAACTGATCAGAACCGTGCTGACCGTGACAACATCACTGAGTGTAGATGTTTCTGCAGTCACTTAAAAAAAAACAAAAAAAAAAAACCTTGTGGTTTTTGCAGGTGCTGTGGATCGCTGATGAGGTCCAGACGGGCCTGGCACGGACTGGCCGGCGCCTGGCCGTCGACCACGAAGGTGTTCGCCCGGATTTGGTGATACTGGGCAAAGCTCTCTCCGGAGGAGTTTATCCAGTGAGCGTCGTCTGTAATTTCATCAGATGGCACTTGATTACACCCATGTCGGCTTTAACTTCAGCTGTTTTCGATTCCCTTAGGTGTCTGCAGTACTTAGTGACAATGACGTAATGCTGACCATTAAGCCTGGGGAGCACGGATCCACATACGGAGGAAACCCTGTGGCTTGTCGTGTCGCTATTGCAGCTTTGGAGGTGAACATTTCGCAGCAGTTTTAACTTTAACGTTGTTTTTGCCTTTTTAAGTATTTCTCTATGTCAAAAGTGTTTTATCTGAGCCTCTGTATTAAACCAAAATGGTGTTTTTTATTTGTTTTGTTTTTGTTTTTATCCCCAGGTGATGGAGGAAGAGAAGCTTGCGGAAAACGCTCAGAGGATGGGAGAACTTTTGCGGTCCGAGTTGAGGAAACTGCCCAAAGACATTGTGACAACAGTCAGAGGGAAAGGCCTCCTCAATGCAGTTGTGATCAAAGAGACTAAAGGTGACGTAGAAAACTATTTCTGAGAGAACAAAGACCAAGCTTTGCAGGAGTCAAAATGTTGGCAAATATCGTGTTTGCTAAAAAAAAACTTAACTAATGGAGAACTGTCCGTTTAGCCCCGTCACAAAAAGAGTTTTAAATGGACTATTGCAACACCTGACATTCTATATATTGAACCTTACAAGTCAGTAAGTTGCTTTGTCTTCCGCACTTAACAGACTACGATGCCTGGAAGGTCTGCCTGCGCCTTCGGGACAACGGACTCCTGGCCAAGCCCACCCACGGGGACATCATCCGACTGGCCCCGCCTCTGGTCATCCAAGAGCATGAGCTCCAGGAATGCATCGACATCATTCAGAGGACCATCATGTCCTTCTAAAAAGAAAAGAAAACGTAGCCCAAACCTTCTGAGGCCAAGGAAGGCCACACGTAATGTTTTAGTCGCTTTCATTTAGATTGTGTTTTTTACTTTCGAGACTGTTTTCATGCTATTCGAAAGAGTTTAGTAGGAATTGTATAAAGATACACAGACACCTTTGTAAGAGTAACTGCTGCAGAAGAGAGAGAGAATAGAGTTTGGTTTCCTAAGGAGAGGTTGCAGGAAGATCTTAAACTTTTGATGTGCTTTAGTTTACCGTGTGTGATTTTTTAACTATAATTGTGGGGGGGTTTTCGGAAACCTTCAGTTTAAAAAAATATATAGAAACAGTGTTACTACTGAAGCCTATGGTCTGGTCAAGAAGGGAAAAGACCTCCTATAGGACAGTGAAGAAGCAAATGCACCTTTTTTAAAAAAAAATGTAAATCATCTTAAGCTCCCACCGCACAGGTTGAGTGAGGTCAAACCGTCAGTCTTCCACCATCCTTTACATTTAGTCTGATATGTTAACGTTGAGTTGTGTTTGCGTCTACAGCTCCAACTCTAGTAGGACTTACCCAATAACAGGTTATCATTTAAGTGTTTACACTGCTGCATTTCTTTCAGCTCGACTGCTTTCTGCTGACACGTTCTGAAAACGGTCTTGTTACAAAAGAGGTCAAAAGTCTAGATATCTTGCGATTTAGGTTTTTCTCTTTTTTTTTTTTTATATATATATTTATGTAATTCTGCATTTGCACTGTAATTACCACTTTTGATAACTAAAGTTGCAAGAATTCATAATCCAACTGACCAAATTTCATGCGTTCTCTCTATAACCGTTATTGCTGCCGCAAAAAGAAAATATGTGAGAAACGTCACTTCCGACGCTGCTTTAGGATAAATGAAAGAATGTTTGGATGTCAGTGGCGCTGGCGGAGGCTGGCTTAGTTTTAACTATTTGCTGTCTGTGCAGGATGTATGTGAAGATGGTCTTTTTGAAGACACCAGACATTAAAATAAAACCCATTGTTTTCCAAATAAATAGTTTCAACAAAGTCTCTTGCTACTCTCTCTTTTTTTTTTTTTTTTTTTGAGCGATGAGCCAAAGTTGTCCAGTTGAAGTTAAATTAAATTAAAACACACCCAATGGGATTTTTAGAAATAATTTTTATTTTTTTATTTACTTGTTTGCTTTTTGTACAGAAGTCTTTTAAGCCACCTTATTTTTTTTTGTTGCTTGAAACTTGTGTAGTTACAGGTTAAACAAAACAAATGACTTATTGATACACCAGTTCCTATCAAATGTGATCTCAAAGCAAATTTAAACGCATATTATCACAGCAACCCAATCATGTAGAGATGAATTAAAATATTTTCCTGTTGTAACAGTGCACTAAATTAAGTGTATTTAAGTTAAGTGTATTTTAGTTAAATAAGGAAAACTGCAGGGGTCTTCAGTGTGGGAATAGAGTAAGGAATGTACAGGTGCAAATAAATGATTGAAAAACATCACTAAAATAAGTAAATTATGATATAGATTTACGACTACTACTTATATGAATGGTTTATGTCAATTTCTCATAGGAAAAAATGCTAAATTTGTCAAGCAGACAGTAATTGATGACAACCTGTAAGTCTCAAAAGGTAATTGGTAAAGATGCTGGCTGTTTGCAGAGTTGCTTTTGTCTAAAAATGTTAATGGAAAGTGGAGTTTAAGAAAAAAAGAACAAAACACAATGTTGATTGAAGCCCGTTAAGAGTTTGAGGAGATTCACAAGAAGTGGCAAGGAGCTGGAGCTGGAGCTCCAAGAGCCGAAACACACAGACTTAACCAGGATATGAGTAACCACTGTTCTGTTTGCCGCTCTGGGCAAAGGGCAAAAAGAAACTGTGGCTCAGATCCAAGAATTTAAAAAAAATTAAAAGAATCAAGTTTGATTTGGGAGCCATGTGATCTGCTGCTGTTGGTAAAAATGTGTTTTATCAAATTCAAAGTCAGTGACATGGTTTACTAGAATATTTTTAAAGCACTTAATGTTTCCCTCTGCTGACAAGTGTTATGAATCTGCTGATCTTATTTTCCCTGGCGGACTTTGCCTCTTCCCAAACTGTCAAAAAGTAACAACACCGGTTTTTGTGATCATGGTGTTCATGTGTTTGATAGGGCGGCAAATTTGTCCTAACCCATGGATCGTTGTCCAGAGGAGAATGAGAAGAACTGGACCCAACACTCCAGACAAACAAACAACCTGAGCTTCCTTCTAAAAGCTGGTCTTCTGTGTGATCATTATTAACCCGCTGACAGGTTGGAAACATTTAAATATGTGATTTAATTTATTTAACTGTGTTTTTGAATTGTGAATCGAGCTTATGCCATCATTTGCCACTAGGTGGTGCTGTGTTCTTACCAAAGTAAATCCGTGCGAGGACTAACATGCGGTGAAGAAAGGAACAGATTTGAGCTGGATTTTAGGAGAATCAAAACTCTAAAGAGCTGTCAAGTCAACATGTACATGATTTTCCTCTCAGTACAACCAGTTAAAACGTGCCCATAAGTTTCAACACCTTAGAAAAATATTCACACCCCTCTTTTTTTTCTTTTTGCAGTGATTTACATTTGGATTTTATGAAAACAAAGCAGTATATCATTGTGAAACAGAACCAAGGGGTACATATTTGCATTTTTAAATATGACATGCTTCATAGAGTCACATTTTGACTGAGATTTCTCCTCATTCCTCTCAACTAGCTCAAACTCTGTCAGATTGGATGAATTACAACTTTCAGGATAGAAAAAAAGTCTACGCTATGTAAATGTATTAAAAAACAGAAAATAATGCTTGTAATAGTAGATCGATAAAGTTCACTCAATCTTGTTTAATGTTTTGCACATTTAATGACGTACTCCTCTTTAAATGCTTTGTATCGATTTTGTCTTTGGGAACTTTCACTCAGCCAAGAAAGACTTAAATTATTTGCTGTAGGAATACATTTGTTGATTATGTTCTCAATCATAACATTAAAATAAAAAAAGCTGACATTCAGTTTTCCTCTGGTTGGACTCTGGTCAGCCCTGTAAGTATGTGGTCTGAAACCACAACAATTTAGAAAATAGCATGTTTTCTGAAGATTTAAGGCTTTTGTTACCTCGTTGTTTCTTTTTAAACCCCCAAATGTTTGGTAAAAGATCATTTAAAATGTACATGTATTTACAAGTTTACCATCAAACCATCTATTTAGTTCTGGACAAAAAAAGAACAAAGCACTGCTGTCTACTAAATACAGAGCACTGCAAAGTGTCTATACCCCCTCAAAGACAGCATTGGGATTAGATATACCAGAAACCTACACAGTTTGGTGCATAATTGACCCCCAACTCTCCCCTTCCCCAATAAATCATTTTAGCAGCACGTACAGCTACAAGTATTTCTCTATGTAAGCAAAGTAAAAAAGTATGTAAAAGTTTATGTAGCACATTTCCATAGACAAATTCCATAATGCTTCACAAGAAAAGCTGACCCCCAAAAAATTACACAGTCAAAACAAAAGATAATAAAATCCCGAAAGCATATTGTAAAACCTCAAATCTAACTAAAAGCTGGAAGGAATAAAAATGTCCTTAAATGCACATGTCAAAATAAAAAGTCTCAAAATAAAAATGCTGCTAGATGATTTGTTGCTTGTTGCTTTTTTAAGTAAACAAGCAACTTTTACCAACTCTTGTTGCAGAGTTTCTGAAAAGTCACCAAGTATGGTGACAAAGTGGATAAATTAGCATTTTTCATCCTGACCAGTCCTGCATAACCCCACACTTGCTTAGTGTCTCTTGGCTCCGCCCAGTTTCTTGGAAGTTTTTCAAAATTTGCCAGAGGGTCTGGCTTTCATGGGCGGCTTAGTTGCACTTTGTGTAAACTAACCTCCCTTAGCATAAGCCCACCCTGACACATTTTGAACAATTCCAAGAAAGTAGGCGGAGCCAAAAGATATATTGCTCAGATATAGAAATCACAACATAAAACAATGCCAAACTAAAAGAATTGCACAGAAATATCAATAATCACACAGAAATGTAAAGATAGAACCCTAAATGACCTATTTGGACAGCTTATTAGGAAAAAAGTTGATTTGGGGGTGAGTTTCACTTTAAATCAAGCCTAAAAACCCCATTTGTTTAGAGTTACCCTTGTGTAGTAATCACTGGAACACAAATTTTATTACAATATTTTTATTATGTAAAATACTTTGAATTGTTTTGCTGCTACGAATAGACTTGCCTTGCTTGAAGATGAATCTCTGCTCCACTGTCAAGACTGTGTTTATTTTACCTTTTCTTCGGACTCTTGAAAATCTTTTCAAAGCTAAAACTAAGCTGGTTTTGTTTATTTGGAAACGGTCTGCTAACATTGACATTTATCTAAAGGTCAGCTGAAAATAGGGAACATAAAGTCTGATTTTGCATTTAAAGAACCTCTTAGATCATCTCATAGTGATCTTTAGGAAATGCACTGCAAACAGAAACTTGAAATCACTCCCAAATGTAGCAGAAAATCCCCCCCAAACACATTAACATTTTTAGATGTAGCACAATAAAATATAAAACAGTTCTAAGATGCACGGCTACTTGTGCAAATTGCCGTGTCTTTTATTTTTTTTAACTGAGCCGAGAGACGAACAGGTTTGTCCCGAGTTTGCTTGAGAAATATGAGTGGAATCCAGTTTGGCAGGAGAAATGAGCGTTATTACCAGGTGACACTGAGAAATGAGCAGACTTTGATCCTACACTCTGCTCAGACCCGCATCCTGCCTTGCCACGGCAGGAAGACACACTATATTCCACAAATGAGCTCCAGATTTGGCAGGGGGTTGACAGGCCTGCTGGCCCTGTGAGGAGCTGGGAAAACTTGAAGTCCGGCTCAAGGCTCGAACTGTCCTGGCCAAACCTGAGGATTCTCCTGCAGCTTCTTACTGCTTATCCCCTCCCATGCGCTCAGTGCCAGCAGACAGTCTCCTTCTGAGCGTGAGGTTCGGGGCTGGGTTCAAAGCTGGCTGTCTGCTCCATCACTATTTCTCACACCGAGAGGGTCAAGAGAGGCTCATCCAGACTAAATGGCTTCTTTTGTTCCCCTCTTTCAGAAATTAATCTTTCCTTTTTTTTTGTTCCCAGTCTTTTTAGCTGACGAGTCTTTTAATTTGTTATCCCTCTATGTGACACCACTTTCCATCTCTCACTTTCTGGCACTTTCCCTCCAACTCAGTACGCCCATTTGCATTCCCCGTCTTACATAATGCAGAAGTCAGATTGTGGTACTTATCTGGGATGCAATCAAAGTGGTGGAAGTTGCATTCAAACCACGATAAATTTAAAAAGCCCCCGTATCCATTACAGGTCCGGAGAAGCAAGGTGCCAGCCTGAGAATGATGACGGATGCTGTGCAGTACAGGAAAAGCTATTCCTCTTTTTTTTTTGCTTCCTGTAGCTCCACAGATAAATCACTTAAAATGTTGGGCTTGCCTGCCAGTACTCAAATGAATGGGGCTTTTGCATTAAGTTTATGACATCTGAATGCATTGATGAGATACATGTACATCCTAAAGTGCAAACGATATATGGACTGTAAGGGAGGAAATGCACTGGCTAATTTTCTCCCACAGCTGCAGACCTTCCCCGTCTGAGGGGATGCATAAATGTACATACATTTATCAGGCAAGGTCTTCCGAAGGACATGCCTCTCTCCCTGCACACCCCGAGCACGGGGACACTTGACTCTCCGTATAAGTGCTTTCAGAAAATTATCCCATTTGTCACGGCCCATTTGATTTATGTCTGCCTGAAAAAACTACAGAAGTGTCACAGCAACAGAGGTTCAGAGATTTTTTTTTCTCCGCTACATTACATAATGAATCTGATTAACAACGCATCGAGTGCTGGTATGTGCACCCCTGCCATGGCCAAATATTTATATCTGAAGGAACAAAAATGTGAGGCATGCAAGAGTTTATAAGAATCATGTTTTTTTGTGATTAAAGCTGACAGTCTTTTTCTAATATTTGTCTACCAGCTTCACACATGTAGAAACTGATATTTTTGTTCATTCCCCCTTGCAAAAACACTCAAGCTCAACACATGGATAGCTGACACTAGATAAAAGTTAGGCCTGTCACAGCAATAAACTGTCCCACAAATTATTGTGATAAATGATATAATTGTTGTTTTGAGAGCATTTCCGAGTAGTACGCTGATAATGGTGTAATGCAAGTTTGCCTTCTCAAAAGTCAATAAACTTACATTTTTTTAAAGAACACTCCACACTGGAACTAGAAGACATTTTTTAATATCCAAAATAAAACACAACCAAGAATAACTCATGAAAAGGAAACAAAACACACACACACACACACACACACACCCAAAACCATGAATAAAATGGATTATGAAGTCTCTAAGCAAAATTGCTCTTCAAAAAATATTAATCAGAGTGGAAACAATCAAGCTCATTTTATCACACAATTAATTGATTTATTGCTTAAGGTGAATGTCCAGTTATAGTTTTCAGGAAGGAGACATGTCTGGTGTCCTGAAGGTGGAACTTGTTTCAGCACTAGAACAAGACGTGCTGGTTGATACTGTCAAGACAGTGTTATCAAAAGCAAAACATGCCCTGTATCGACATTGGCTACAAATGGTTAGTCAGGAAGGAAGAAGCCATAATTAAAAAACCGATTACAGTTTGCAAACGCACTCGGGGACAAGTAGATGCATTTTTAGAAATATGTACTGTGGTCTGAAAAAGAGCAAATCAGCCAAAATGCCACTGTTATATATTTATTTTTAAGATAAAGGGGGAGCTTGCAATCATGAGTCCCATCAAACTATTGTAAGAAGGTTGTGGAAGGAGAGTCATACAGTTTAAAACAAATATACCAAATACTAAGGAAATCTAACCTTCTGAAATTGAAGTGATAAATTATGAATATGACATTAAGGAAAGAGTAATGATTTTGTTAATCCTAACTGACCTAGAACAAGAAAGGTTGAGGCAGCAAGGACAAATATGTTTCTTGTTATCCAAATATTTATAAATATAAATATTGCTCTGGACTCTATCAGAATTTCGATGTTGCACCCCAGTATGGTTTATAGTTGTGTTCTTGATTTTAACCTCCTACTGGAAATTTAATGTTAACCTCTTTTCAAGACTTTATCTTGAACAGATGTCACAGATATTTTCCTCCTTGGTTTAAGTTTACTATTACTTTAGGTTATTGATGATCACAGTGATTTAAAATTAAAAAAAAAAAATCTTTTACTGATTTCCTGTAGTTAGAAGCTGATTCCTCCCTAGTAAGGAGGAACAGAACGTCAACATATAGCAAGCACAACATGGAAACCACAGAAAAACAAGCGTTTCCTCCTCTTCTGGCTTGAAAATGTGTGTTTTTGAACATCTGCAGAAACACAAGCCACAGACATTCACTCCCCCCCCCTTCAGGTCAACTGAAGTGGCTGTCCAATGACTCAGGGCTCAGAAAAATGTTTTATGTGGACTTTACAGTGACAGTCTGACCACAACAACTGCAGACAAAGTCCCACTGTGTGGATTTCGGTGAGGGAAGAAAAGGCGGCAGCAGGAAGCAGGCGGACGTTGGGGTTGCCCACAGTAATCCAAGTTTAAGGCCAAAAACACTTGAAAAGGACAGTCGGACACAGTTTACAGAAAATGACACACACACACAAAGGATTTGTTTATTCAGTGAATGAATGTGATGTTGAGGCCTGCAAAGCAAAAGAAAAAGAAGGCGTTGGTGTGCTGGAGAGCGCAAACACGAGGGCTGTTCAGAAAGAAAAGACTGGCAGCCTACAGTATCACACTGAGGCTGGCAGTGATGAGGACTCCACAAGCCCGGGGTGGGCAAGCTGCCACAGAGGCTCTCAGCATCATAAAGGGATACATCAAGACTTCAAGCATCATAGCCGTGGCACTTCGGGCTCTCCAAACACGAAACGACACATTTTAACCTCGCTCACGACAGAAGTCACTAAAGTGCATTAAATCTACGTGATAATTTGCAAGATAAAATGCTATTAAAGTTAAATACCGAGTAAAAAAAAAAAAAAAGTCAGCTCCCATTCACCCCCCTCCCCCGGAGGGAGCGAGCTCTCCACTTATCGTCACCCGGAGGTAAAATTAATCAGTAATGTTTTTCCTGTTCATTGTCTGAGCTAATTAATCGCTAATGAGGTACGTCAAATTTCATTTTAGAAACTCATTCACAGACAGTTCGTCCAGGGGATTAAATCATAGTGTTTTGGCCAGTCGATAAACTGGGAATGGTTGTTCAATTATTTCTGCTCTGGAGGCCCTTTAGAGAGCCGGGATTTAAAAATGAACGTCTAGAAAAATTAACTCTTTAATAATGAAACCAAATTATTAGATTTTTTTTTTAAGAGCTTAAAATATTTTCAATTTGCTCACCCGTTTCCTTAAATGTAAATGCGCTATTTGCATAATCCCAAACGTCTTGCAAATGTACTCATACCTCTTGGATATTTTCACTTTTTCTTCCACATTGCTGTTGTTGTTGCACCTGAGTTTCACTATACAGTGAGACAATAAAGGGTATTTCTATTCTATTTTTATTCAATTTATCATGTTGCAACTACAAATGTCAATATTGTAACATGGAAGGAAATTAAGACAGTCAATTCCTTGAAAGCTACTTTTCCTACAACTTTCAGTTGCGTCGCTTCTCTTACACAACTGAATGAAATGGCTGTATTTCCCAATCAGCAGTCTTTCAACTCTGCAGAGGCCTTGTAACGAGCCCTTTGTTTGGTGTTTGAATAAGGAATGCAATTTAAAGTTGCTGGAAAGTAGGACTTAAGGACTGCAGAGCACGCTTGGTCTAGAGGTGTCACTATCTGCTTTGGAAATATAGAGAGACACTTTTTCCCCCATTCTTTCTCAGAGAACAGAACAAAGATAGTCAGATTAGATAATGAGTGTCTGTAAACATACATCAGCTATGGCTCTTCTTTTTTTTTGCTTGCGGTGTTCCTTGTTTTTCTTACTCTCAAACAGCGCGCAAACGTTGGCGAGTGGGAGGAGAGGTGGACAGGACAGGTAGGAGATGTATGAGCGTTATCCTATCGTCTTCTTTTCCACTCACTCTTCATGCCTTTTTGAGGCCATGTCCCATACCAAACCCGAAACTGAGGGATTGTCAAACAGACCACTGGGAAGCATCACAATGAAGATTCATCTTTTTCTTAAGCAAATATTGTGTCCAGAATTTTCTTGGCGTTCCCCTCCCCTCAGTCTCTTCCTGACCCTCGGCAGCATTGTTGCCGTGCCTCAGTGTACACTTCTTTCTTTCTTTTCTTCTTTCTTTCGGCTGCTGATACGAAGTGAAAATATTACTTGAGGCACTCCTCATCAAAGCTGCTTCATAATCATCCTTTATGTTAGGTGTAATGAAACGTTTTAGCCGTGGCCTGTACATAGGGGCTTGGAGACCGGATTGACGATCATCTCTCATCTGGGCCTCCCACAAGCACTGCCACAGAGTAAGGCTGTAATTAAAAGTAAAATGCTATTTTTATTTTTCAAAATCAGTTTCTTTTGACGCACGGAAAGGTACAGTAGAAGGGAGCCCACACACACGGAGACCCACACACAGGAAAACGATTACAAGTAAAGCTCAATGAGAACACGGTCTCCCCGTAGGTCTACAACGATGAGAACATCAAATTCCTTAACCCATCCGAGTGAACATCTGAAGACTGCTCCCACAGTGGACGCTGCTCGTCATTGTTCAACTGGAGCACGTTCACATAGCTTCTCATTCCATGCACCTTTTCTATATGCAAATCAAATCCCCCTGAAATAGAAGTTCATAAACTGGCAAAATCCTGTCTTCACAGCTTCTCCACGCTCTGAAACTTTAATTTCTAGCTCACGCAAAGCTCCGAACCTGCAATGGCACTCTCTGGCTTTGATCCTTGGCGTCCCCCACAGTCCTGCTGAGCCTGCGTGTTCACGGCCTTCTGACATCACTTCTCCAAAGGGGAATTTTAATGCCAGCCAACCACTTTATCCAACTCTGGAGGTATCCCAGTTTTTGACCCTGAAACATTTGAGACTTGAGGTCACTGGGTGAAACAATGTCAATATTTCTCATGTGTAAAAGATGTTTTGATGCCCATAAATTTGTAAAATTCCTCCATGTAAAATATTCTCAAGGATGAAATTTATTGCCAACATAAACACTTAACATTATTCATGAACAAACATGTTCTAAGCATACCTTTAAGTCAGCACATTGTGTATTTTTACTAGCAAACTTCTTGAAATCCTTTCTTTAAGTGATACAAACTCTTTACCACTACTATCCTTTCTCCCTTAATGCGTTTCTCACAAGAACTGGATGCCTGAAATCACTTAGAGTGGCTTAATGGGGTGATTAGGTGTACCTTGCTTTATTTTCAAAGTGTACATCCATCTTCATCAAAGCGTTGACACTGCAGGAAACCTTTTAGAAAATTCCTCACAAAGTCTGACTGCAAATCGTTGGAGCTCTACAGAGGTAAACGGCTCAATATTCTCCAATGCTTTCATTCTGAGGGGCCTGCCTGGTGTCCATCAGAGGGCTTGTGACATTGTTTGATCTGCTGGTCAAACCATTTACAGACACATTAAGTTCCAGTTTTGGAAGGAATTACGAGACCTAATGTGGTAAGACGAGAGCAGAGCCTTGAAGTTTTTGACATCTTTGTGCTCTTAGAGCTACAGCCTTTTGGCTTATGCCTCAAGTTAATATTGTATCCATTCTTCTTTGCAAAATTGCTCAAGCTCAACCAGCTTGTATGGAGACGATCTGTGAACATTGGCTTCCATCTCTTGCTACAGATTCTCAATTGGCCCGGTTAAGTTTTTACATTGACTGGGCCAATTGAAGACTTACTTCTACTTTGATGTAAACCAATCTATTGCAGCAATAACTGTGTGTTTAGGGACATTCGAGTCTTTTGCAGCCCTAACAGGTTTTCTTCCAGTGATGCTCTGTATTCATCTCCACTCATCTTCCACAATGATCCCCCCCATGATTCTGCAAACAGACAGACGCCTCCTTAAAGCCAGATTTGTACAGTGTGTAATGAATTGCTTTCCTGTCAGATTCTCCTGTGTGAGCTGTGGACCTCTGTAGCTCCTTCAAAGTTGCAAAAGACCTCTTGGCTTCACTAATTAAGGAACTTCTTCCTCATTTCTGTACAAAACATTGAAGTATAAGGATATGCATATTTAGTAAAAAGCTGTTAAGCAAATCTTTCATTTTGCTTTAGAAATATTTTGAATGAGCCTAACCAGTTCATATACTAGTCATTTATCAATTCTTAAATGATATGATAAATTTGTCATTTATCTTTAAATAAAGATGACAAGAAAAATCTGGAAACTATATATATATATATAAAAAATAAACCTCCTTTATAAACTGACTAAATAACCAATAGTAAAAACATTTGGTGCGAGTCAAATTCAGAAATTAACCAGAAACTGCAAATAAGTGCAATCAGAGAAGGAAATTGTCCATGTCAAACTTAATTTGGTTGTCTTTTCTAACTGACCAGTTTTGACTGTTGCAAATGGAGTTTAGATTGAGATCTGTTGCTTATTTGCAAATAGAAGGAACAAAGTCACACATGTTAGCCCCAAAAATCTGAAACTCAACTACATTTTTCTTTAGTATCATAGTTTTATTTTTTTAATCATACCATTTCGCATCTGTATATTACATATGTGCTTTAAAATGAGAGAATTATGAAAACTTATGAAAGCCTATGAACCGACACAATTCACTTTTATTACAGATTTTTTTAGTATTAAGTCATGTGCAGTACTTTTTTTTATATATATATATTTTTGAGCTTTAAAAAGTTGAAACCAGAAGAAAATCATTGTGACAGGTGGAGCGTTTATTTTACCCTCTAAGATCCTTCTTGGTGCAGTGCATCCCCATTAACATGAAGATTATGAAATATGAGACATTCAGAGTGTATAAGATGGCAAAATTTACCATGTGAGGCATCTGTCCAATTAGTCAGAACAAATAAATGTTGCTTTGTTGTATATGTTCATTGAAAATAAATTCAAGTAGTCGGCTTCCAATGACAGGCTCTATAAAAATAATTTATAGTTAGTTTTTATATCAGACGGAACCGTCACAAACAATGACGAACCAATACACGTAGTAGAAACAACAAATTATTGCCTCTAAATAAAACCTAAATTGCTCCCAGTGAAAGATAATCCGACATATAAATTCCTCCAAACAAACGACACACAATTTCCCTTTAAAACCGCCTTAGGTGCTGTCAGACATTGGTAGAATAATAAGCGTTCAAACACTGAAAAAGCTCTACTGTTTCAAATTGGCCAGTCGCTTCCCTGGATTGTGACCCATCACTTTTGTGACACAGAGTTCAATGGTTTGTCTGCAGCAGTGACGGCTTTTTAATGCTTCTGATTGAAGCAATCCCATCCAACCGTGCAGAGATGCTGGACTAAACTGAGATTAGTATGCCCCCGGTGTGGCTTGGTGACAGAAGTTGGAGCTCAGTCTTCCTCCCTCTTTCTCCGTCTGTACACCTCGGTGTCAGATGGAGAATTTTATGTGCCAGAGGGTGAAATGAAATATGCTGGCTAACATGCACTGGCTCTTCAGCTTCTACTCTTAGGAGATGAGAGATGGACAAAGCCTAAAGATACCTGAAGATGCAAACTTTACTTTTATTCATTTTAGTGATAATTGGACCTCATCTTTTGTGAATCTTAAATATATGTTACATATTCTAATTTCCCAAAAGGGATTTTTTTTAAATGGAGGACTAACGGTGGATTCTGAAAATCTAAATAAAGCTGCATAAAATTCAATTTGAAAAGATATTCCCATTATTCCCAAATGTTTGCTTGTCATATGAACTTCAGTGACATCCGGATCGTTAGGGTTTAATGATGTGTTACCCCGCCGTTTGCAGCTATAACAAGTTTAATTATTTTGGGAAGTCTTTTTTAAAATGTACTAGTGTGCTTATACGAATGTGTGACCATTCTTCCAGAAGCCCATTTGTGAGGTCAGACACTAATGCTGGACAAAAGGGACATGGCTTGCCTTCTCCACTTTATTTCAGATTGTTGGGTTTATTTCAAGATTCTGTGCCGACTGGTCGAGGTCCTTCTCAACTAACTCACACCATCTGTGCATTGTTTGGAAGTCATTTTGAAACGGGAAGGAATTTCTTTAGACAGAAACCTTTTAACATTTAAACTACTTTGGATTTTGACTATAGCAGAGCCAACATTGCAGAAAGTTTTAGAAGGACCTAGAAAATGAGCCTTTTTTCTTTCATGAACATTGTAACAATATTTAAGGATTTGGGTCAAGTGTAAAAAAAATTGTTTTACAAAAGCTCACTTTTCATTGACATGCCCCCCAGCCCCTCTAACAATTCAGCCGGAAAACATAATAGTTAATAGATTTAGGAACAGGCTTACTATTGTGCCTCCAGAGCTGCTCACTTTCAAGTTGTTACGCTGAATCAGAACACATTCCAAGAGCGCTGGGGATAACACCAAAGCTCCAAAGTGGTTCTGCACTGGGAAGCCTCCCCCCCACCCCCCCACTCTGACTGTTCTTGTTCAACCATTAAAAGTGAATTCACGGGTTGCCAAGTTTGGTACTGAACCTGTGATAGATAGCAGGTAATATTATCCACCTTGACATTCTCCCAGCATAAGCTAATCATTGTTTTTTTTTTCACCGAATCCAGAAAAGAGCTGTAAATGCCAGGATTGGAAACAGTTTCCTTTTACATTAAGAAAAGCAACAATTTTAAAACAGTATACAGAGGTATTGAGTATTCTCACCTCTCTGCTACACTTTATTGGTTCATTGGGGTGCATTGCATGGGTATCATTTATATTTATCCATTGTAGCAGTCAGATTTGCATGTTTTTGTAAAAGCTGTACCATTTACATCCCTCTTCTTTTTTTCTGTTTTTCCTCAAAATGGCATCAAGACTAAAATAAATAGCAGCACAAAGACATTCTCAGTGTCCTTGGAGGGGAGAAAGAAAATTTCCCGCTTTGTGCGGGCAGCATTAGTCCAACATCCCCTCCCCGGTGGACAGACAGAGTAGAGGGGGTTTGCAATGAAAGACCCCAGGTTTTTTGTTAGAACGTGAAAGATGGACAATGCTGCTACTGTGCTGACAGCAGGAGCCATAAGAGTGCCAGATCTTGTCACAATTATGCCGTTCTTTTGTTGGGTTTCTTTTTCTGTAAACATGACCTACCTCTTGTTTTTTTCCTCTTTTAACTCTTCGCATTTTCTTCAAGGGATTAATTTTGAAAATGGTGTTTTCACTCTACTCCTCTTCTATATTGCTGATTTCTTCACCCTTAAATTCCATCATAGTGCATACAGAAAGTATTCAAGGTGCTTCATTTTTTCCCCACTTTCTGTTATGTTACAGCCTCATTTCAAATTGAATAAAATTATTCTATTTCCTTATAATTCTGCTCTCAAATACCCCATTTTCACAATGTGGAAAAAAAAGTTTTTCAGATATTTTTAAATTTATTGAAATTTGAAAAGCAAAACAAAAAAAACCCACATTTACTCAAGTATTCACAGTCTTTGAAATGAAGAGGGACAGATGAATAAAGAAAAAAATATCCAGATATTTCCTGGATAAGAACCCTCTCCAGAGCACTCTTGATCTCAGACTGGGGTGAAAGTTGATTTTCCTCCAGGACGGTGACCAATCGGATTCATACTTGAATCCGATTGAACATCTGTAAAAAGGTCTAAAACTGTCTATGCGCCTCAGCTTATCATCAAATTCTCAGAGTCCTGACGATGCTTTTGCTATTTATTTCAGGTTTGCTTAAGCTGTGACACATCCGTCTGCAGGACCCTTTCCCTCAAGGACTGGAGTTTGACACGTTTGAATCAGATCAAAGCATATTCATATGTATAAATTTGAAGCCCACTTTAATGCATTGACATTTATAATTGTAAAGGGACAAAATGTAAAAAAAAAGTTCAACAGATCTGCCTGCTTTTTGCAAGGCCATCAATTCATAATTATAGGGATTTGCTCGAGCGGGGGGTCTTTTTCATGAGGTGCCCTTGTGCAAATCAGAATAAAGCGAGTAGTCAGCGCAGGGAACCTTGGCTGCTTTTATTATCACAATCCTTGGTGGATAACACGCCTTCTGTGACTAAATTCCTCGCATAGAAAACTCCAATTCAAAAGAAACAAGACTCCGTCTTTAGAACACCTCTGGGCCGCGGCAAATTCCAGTTGGATCACAACATCCTGTGTGGATGTATTCGCTTCGTATAAAGAGAGGGTTCTCCAAGGAGACCTCAGTCAGAGAAGGACTGAAATAGCTTCTGCATCATACAGATTAGGGCAGTGCTGATTGTGCTGTCAGATGCATTTGAAGTGCTAATGAAAAAGAAAGTATGCATAAAATGCTGCGCATAATTGTAGAAGCAGTCAGCTGTGGAATATGGCAGCCTTTAAAGTGGAGAGGCAATTTTTTATTGAACAAAGTCAGGAGAACAGCAGAGGAGACTGAGGGACGGCCAGGCCTGTTTTACTTGGGGAAGCCTCAGGGAGCAGTCCTTCAGTCATGTTCGGCGCTAAAATGTGAGCACCTCCGTCTAAAAGAAGGAATGTGGATTTAAGGGAGTTTTATGCATGCGTAGCCTGAACCACACTGAACAATTTAATGTAAATATGAGCACAAGTGTAATGAAGGCACTGAAACCAGCTACTCACTGTGGCTTGGAAAAATATTCATACCCCTTGAAATTGTACAGGTTTTTGCACAGACAAACTTAATCTATGACATTAAAATGTTGCGTTATGCGCCAAAGTACTGCTTAAATGTGAAATAAAAGAACATTAAATACAGGGTTTTCTTTTTTTTAATTTTTACAACCAAAAAGTGTAGAGTGCTTTTGAGCTGCAGGATATTTTACAAATATATAGTTATTGTAATATCTTTCTGGGCAATAAAAAACTCTGACAAAGGGTTGCTTGGACTACAATAATAGTTAGCCGTTTAAACCCACACCAGAATCAAGTGATGGTACTCAAGATGCATAATACTGGAGAGAATTATTTTCAGTGTACTGTGCAGCTCTTTGCATGTAGACCAAAAACTTCAACTGTTTGGTCGACGTGATGCTTACATGGTGCTTTGGGGGATGTTAAAGCTTAGGGTAATGTTTTGTAACTAAACCCGGGTTTAAAAATTTCAACAACACCCCTGATCTTTCTTCTCTGCTCCCTGGTTTTCATGATGCCGTTTATTTCTTGTATTCTCTACAAAACCTCGAAGGCTTTTGTGAAACTGTTGCATTTAAAATGAGAATACATTTCACCCAGGCAGACTATTTACAAACTAAGTGGTTGCTAAAGCTAGCTTTGAAACCATGTTGGAGTCTTGCACTATATTTCATTAGACCATCACATAGAATCTTGATAGTGAGGCTTGCAATCGTAAAGTGAGAAATGTGGGACAATTCGAGAGGGATTGATTCCTTACCAAAGCTAAGTGGCGTATTTTGCTTTCGCAACTTTATAAAAGTCACTTTTAATTAAGTTAGTATTAAAAAACCCATTGGTGAATAATTTCATTCCGCTGTGTATACGTGCATATGCGTATAATAGGCTGTCGTTTAAATTGGAGTAAACAGACAAACCTGCCCTCACAGAAAAAGAAACCTGATCTAAATAAGAAGTGAAGCAGCTGCCTTTGAACATTTACTTCATTGTTAGTGAACACAGCATTAAACGAGCTCAAGGGATGTGGACTGTTTTCATGAGAGGATTTGAAAAAATAAAAAATAAAAAGGTTCTGGAGAAATAAAAGAATTTTGAGTGAACAATACCAGTAACGTCTCATTTGATTAAAACTTTAAGAGCATTGCTGCTTACCTTTGTCATTGGCTGAGGAATTTGTTAAGTCATTGTTCAGCTTTGTGTGATAAATACTGAATTCCACTTGACCCCAAAGACATTATTTATGAAGACGGTCATCATCATAAAGGAAGTGCACTCTGCCTGTGCTGAGCAACTGCTCTATCACCAAAATAAATGCCCTTTATGAATAACATCATTTGACCACAAATGAGGCATTTTCACTTTGTTTATGTTGCAGATGCAACTCTGACAGACTCGAGTTTGGGCAAAGAAGACATGCAACCCTCACCTAGAGTCACTGCTTTAGAAACTGTAAACTCTTATTTACCCCGGGTGTTCTCCTTGTTTGCTTTGGCTGCTGTTCACGTCCCACCACAAACCTGCGCATCAGAAGCTGATAAACAGCTCGCTGAGCTGACAACAGACGTGGAGAAGGAGCAGCCACACACTCATTATTTTTCTTGAGAATTTTAACAGCGCAAACCCCCTCAAATGAGCTTCTCTCCATACTGGACCCTTGTTAGACAGACTTAAAAAAAGCGTACCACGTAGTTCCCCTTTCAGCCTTAGGACTCTCTGACCACTCTCTCTATCCAGCTTGCAGACAATAACTGAAAACCTTTAAGCCTGTGCTTCGTACTAGGCTAGGAAGTAAACTAATAAGTCAAGGCAGAAATTACAGGGCAGCTTTGACTGCACAGATTGGAGTGTTTTTGGAAACTTCAGCCACTGACCTAAATGAGCTTGTTCACACTGCGGTACCACACATCAGCTTTTGTGAGGACATCCGTATGTAGGTGAAGACCAAATTTGAATCATATGAACAATATAAATTCGCGCATGTTGTTGATGATAGTGGATTTGCAGTAAACACTCCTCACACTGCTCCTCCTCACCGTCCTTAGCAACACTGTGTCTACTGTGGATCACATCTGGTTCCTGGGAGCCTCCCTTTCTCTGGACCTGAGCTGGTCCTCACATGCGGCTACTTTCTTGCTTCCTGTGGCAACTCAAAAAGTACAATCTTCCACAGGAGCTCCTAGTCATCTTCTTAATGGCCATGATTCAGTCTGTCCCATGAACATCAATCACTGTGATGTTTGTCTCATCCAAAAACACAGGACAAGACTGAATTATAATGCAAAATTTGGTTTGCAGAGTGAATTATCATGGCTGACCTTCCCTCCATCCAGGTCGTGTACAGGAAAAGGGCAGCCATCTTCTCTGCAGACCACACATTCTGGACACAATCTGTTAGGAATTACTTGTGGGTTGGTGCTGCAGAGCACCATTTTCAAAAACAAGTCGTCAGAGAAACAGTTTCTTCCACCTGTACACCACTCTAATGAACACAATAAACACCTTACAGAAGTCAGCTACTCTGCTGTGAAAGAAAATGAGCATATTTGCATGACCACATCCTGCCTATTTCTATTTTCTTCATTTACTTTCAAATACAGTAGGCTGTACATGCTGTTCTTTTTAATAATTTTTTAATTCCCTCTAAAGTTTTATATGTATACTTTGAGGCTGTGTGCATATAAAGCTTGGCCAATAAAGTTAATTCTGAAATGTTTATCATGTCATGTTTTGCTACTACTTCCGTCCTCAGGACAGTGATATGGATCTAACTTCTTCTTGCGATGTCAGAACACGTCTCTGTCTTCATTGTGTGGTGGCCAAAGAGTCAGGCAAGTGATGCAAAAAAAAAAAACTCTTACTTGACTGGAGCTGATGGTAAAGTCTCTGTGTGTGTGTGTGTGTGTGTGCGCGCGCGTGCACGTGTGCGTCATTTCTGAGCAATTTCTGTTTTAAAACGTTATCAGAGTTGAGGAAAACTCCGAAGAACAGTTGGTGGGCATCATTCACAGCTAAAATATTTACATTCTCCTTAATTTACATTTAGTAAGAGCTCATGTGTTCACACTTTGACTTACTAACCAATGAATGTCCTTTAATACTTTGCCACCCTAGATTTTATTTTGTGGGTGTCAGAGCAAAACGGACAAATGACATTTTGAAAACCATGCATGCGTTTCTCTTCCAATTCCCATTGACAAAATGTGAAAAGTTACAAGTATTTTTAGTGGCACCATTATTCCCATAGTGGCTTCATAATAAGGAAACAAATATTAGCTTTAGAGTGAACGGCTCATTAGAGTGGGTCACTAGAGGAAGGAAATTTGCCATCATCTTAAAATAACTCCAATCCTTGTCTCATTTGATTAAGATGGTTAATTACATTAACAAGTGTGGTTGTCCATAATTTCCAACAATGACTTTTCCCTCTTTATAGGGCGTGCTACAAAAACAGGATGTGTTCGGTGGAAAGAGCTTAAGAAACCTAAGAACAAAATGGCTGCTCCTTCTCCAAGAGAGTGAATGTGGAACACGGGACAGGTGTTTAATCTTTCAAACTGAGACTGGAAGAATGAAGAAGGCAAGAAAAACAAAACAAAACAAAAGAACTCAGACATACAAACGTCTGCTTTCTTTTTCCAAAACATGCCAAAATCTCACTGTCAGAGCCAGGGAAAATCTTCACCGAGTCTTGAGGTTTATTGTTTTTCACTCACTTTCAGGGACTCTAAATGGCGCTTTGTTGATGATAGGTTTAACCAGAAGGAAAACAATCTGAGGCATCAAAACAATCTTTGTCTGCACAAAACACAGAAACAGACCAAGTCCTAACGATGTCACACAACCAAATCAGATGTTTAGCTTTTTGTTGAAAAATGCTCCCTTAAAAAGATGTGAAAAAGGCTTGGTTGCATATCATGCATACATAATTTTTTTACTTATCTGAGATAAAATCACAATGATAAAAGTTTCAGGATGGAAAGTCAAATCTCGATCTTCCCAGCTAATTTTTTCTCTCGTTCTGTGGGATCCCAAGACCTTCTAGGGCTAAAGGGAATGCTAGGCCCTTTATTAGGGACCTTATGTTCAATTGCTTGGTAATCCAAACAGAAATTAGCCAATCAAGTGGCAGCAACTCAGAGCATTTAGCAAAAGAGTTGCTAAAATTTAAATCGAACATAATGGAAAAGAATGGGGATATAAGTGAAGTGGAATGCAGCATGGTTGTTGGTGCCAGACAGGCTGTTCTGAAGATTTAAAATGTTGTGGATCTACTGGGATCAGATGGTGGGGTCAGAATGTGGCGTAAACAACATGAAAGCACTGCTGTTGGACTGGAGAATTACTGGCTTATAAAGAACTTCACTTTTCAGTTCAGATCTTTCTTTACCACCAAAGACTGACGCTGCACCCGCAAAACATTTGAACTGAGATAGAGACCGACCCCATTATCGAAAGATATTTAAACATTCAAAACTCTCCTCATTTCAGAAATTCAATTTGAAAAGTTTTATTGTGAGAAAACAAGGCAAATAAGTTGACTTCAAAGAGATCATCTAAGATCACTTTTTTAACGTTCCAGATCAAAGATTATAATTATGTCGCGGTTCCAAAATCTCACAGAGAAGCTGGTATGAGTAAAGCAGGTCAGGAGAAATGAAAAGTGGACCTGGAGAGGACGGCTGTGGTGGTGTGAAGTGATGGATAGAGGAAAGCTCAGCTCAGAGTGTGTCGTCATGGGTGGTGAGCTGCAGGGCAAACAAAACCTCCTGTGTCAGTAATGAAGGAAAGACGCTTTAACCCGACCCAGCAGTTCACTAATCAAGTATAGGAAATGCGTGCACTCTACTCTTTAGAAGGGTCAGAGTTGAAAAGAACAGAATTCAAGAGGAAGAGGTAAACGGGGAAGGCCGATTCTTCATCATTTCCAACCTTAAAACCAACAAGTGTTCTTCAAAGAAAAACAGAATCTGGCCTCATCAACAGCTTTACCAACACTCCGATATCTGGTGAGTGTAAAACAGCTCATTATGGGTTATCTTTTAACTCTCGGGTCAAATAAGGGCATATTCTGGCTTCAGTCGACCTAGCAGGGTTGGGCTATGAGTTTGACTCATCACATACGTTTAGCTTTATAAACAGAAAAAGTGGCTTAAAGTTGTTTACGTCGAACATTATGACTGGCATTTAGTAGGTTTAAAAAATATATATATATATACATGACCAGGATTACTTAACAAGAAACATCTGGATTAGAATGATCTTTGTTTCAAGTTTAATTCTGCATTAAAATAATTATATAAAAAATAGACAAGAGGGTGGTGCAGGGGTAAAACACAGTACCATATACAGAGGCCTTAGTTTTCAATGTGGCCTACAAGGATTTGAGTCCTCTCCCATTAGCTTTGTCGCACGTCTTCCCCCTCTCTCACAACCCACTGTCAAACAGCACTCGAGATGACAGAACCTTTAAAAAAACATAAAACATAAACTCCATTTAACTATTTGTTTTAACCAATCAAACCAGTGTCGCTAATTGGTTGGTGAGTGTATGAGGCACAGGCGACTGGGTCAGAGCATTCACCTTGCAACTTGCAGGACTTAAAGAATTTGGTGCCGTCTTGGAGCCAGAGACCAGAGTGCACCTTCAGATGTACACTTGAATCCACACTTTGGTGAATCAGTGATGTTTTTGCAACAAAAGAGCCCAAGCACACCGTTTGGGAGGTGGTCATAATCCTAATGTGTAAATTGGTGAAAACCCAGCATTTGCGCTAGAGAACTGACCTATTGTATGTGGTTTCATTATTTTGCCAGGCTTCCCTTTCGCTGTAAACAGCCCAGCCGGGTTAAGCTTATTTCCTAATGAGCACCTCCACCGCTGCTAGGACGGCCGTCCATGTTTGATGGCAAACTCTGTGCAGCATTTTTCTATTGAACTGAGAAACAAACAATTTGCAAAGGGAAAAAAATAAATAAAAGACGGAACACAATCAGGCTCGGCTAATACGAAGCATGAATAAAACATCAGCTGAAGGTTTCTCGCTGTGCTTCCCCCTGGACTTCGGAAAGGCTGTTTCAGGGAGTATGCAATAATGCAGTGGGAAACTATATGAGCAGCTCATTTTGCACTGCTGTATGCCGTCTCTCACAGCTGCAGTTAGGAAGGAGCTCGGAGACCCGATTCAGGCTACGTAATAATTCAGGATAATTTGTCAGTGCTTTGTGTTATTACATCAGCTTCCATAACAAATTATCATTGCATGAATGACATATTTATGAAAAATATTGATATGATTGTATGAAACAAGAAGCGATTTCCATGTTTTTTTGTCTTATAATATACCATATTTGTTTTACCTGTCAGCTCAAAACCCCCCCAGAAAGACTAGTTTTTTTTCTTCTAGCTTTCTCTGCTAACAGTGAGGCCAAGTGTAGTGGAGTGACTGTAAATATAATGAGCTGGAAGTATAATTACACACTTAAATAGCCTAAGTGCAGTCAATGATAACCTCACTCTTTTCCTTGATAATGGTGCTATGGTCCAACCCTTCCAGTGACTCGCTCTGGTAAATCTCTGAGAGGTTTGCTGTTCCACTCAGCTCACCCTCACCTTGGTGACAGGCCAAACCAGAGTTTACATCCATGAGAGGCCCCCAGGTTTTCATATGACAGCATCAGACATTCCTGAGGTTTGTTGCACAGTGGTTTGACTGTTCAGAGCTCCAGCCAAGTCCATAGTAACAGACAAGCCTATATTTAGTTGCATTTAGAGACCGTTGGAAAGCGCTTAAAATAGTCTTGGGAGGGGGGGGGAGACGCTTCTATAATGCTCCTCCTGAGGGCCCATCAGAGTCTTCAATATCAAAACCGCACAAACACAACCAGTGAAAATATTGACTCTTGATTATTAATGGGACCGTTTCTCCAAGACAACTGTGAGAATATCCAAAAGCTAAACTTAAGTCTTAACATTTAATCCTTATAGTCATTACATTTCTAAAATAGTCAAATCCGATCTTCTCCCACTCTTTGGGAAGTTTCTGAAGCTTTTTTAGCCTTTGGCTGTTGGCACAACTCTAGCCAAAAATGTGCAGCTTTCGCCCCCCCCTCCAATCCTCTTATCTAACAAGTTCAGAGCTCTAATCTCGTCTAAAGGGAAGCCTGCATCTTTCAAGAAAATCTTTGATAGAGAGGCTACAATGACTGACGGTTTCCCCCCATCAAAGGTTAAAGCACTTGTTGGTCTGATGACAGAGTTTCAGAGATACGAGGTAAATCTCCAGAGTCTCCGACCTGAACAGCACGCCGAACAGAGACTACTGCGACTGACAGCTTCAATGGATGTCAACCATCCCTGAATCCTCTCATCAAAGGCTCAAAGGGAATTATATTAACATGAAAGAGATGTGGGAACAAGCTTTGACTAAGCAAATCAGATCCATTTTACCTCTAGCTCACAGTAAACTTGACAAGTTGTCCTATAGAGCTTCTTTTAAACTGACAGAATGAAACACCTTTTACTGAGGCTTAAATCACTGCCTGTGTTTTTCAGCTGGTGCCACCAAGGATCTGGCAAGACAGGGCATCTTCATTAATTTGCAAGGCAAAAAAATAAATAAAATAAAAAATAATAATTTTGCTATCTTCTTTACAAAATAGCTCAAGCACAGTCAAACAAAAACGGGTATTAAAACTCAGTTTTTTGTTATCTCTCCACCCATCTGAAAACATTTAGGAGGTGACCCTGTGGTGATCACTAAGCTTGGGTATCATGATGCCGCTATCTTTTTAACACAGGAGAACACACACTGTTGTGCAAACAACTCCCCCCCCCCATAAGGAGTAGGAACTTACAAGCGTGTGAATGTTAAATCCCAGGATCAGCCTGGAATTGCTGTTTAAACACAGAGGGAAAGAGAGGATTTCTGTAAGCAGGCATAATTATGTGGCATCAGCAGATAAACTACCACTATGAGCCAGTAACCATCGTGGCCCCCACTGTAAACACAAAAGCGTATCAACACTTTGCTAAGGCTGACCTATAACGGGGCCCTGTTTGGATTATGCAGTTTCTTTTTATGCTGGGCGTACACTGTATTTCACAACTGGATTTTGTCCACTGATGAAAAACGTACTCAGTCATTCATGTTTGAGCAATCCTTATTAACAAGCCATTAAGGTCCATCAATATGTGCCTACACAGAGAGAGTCTCAGAGTCTAAACATTGCATTCAGGACATCAGAGGCGTTTTAAACACCCAATCCCCCCCTCGGTGAAGTTCCAAGTAAACATGAAAATTCAGTCTGAATTTGAGTTTCTGCACTAAAGAGGTGGAGATTCATGTATCCAAATGTACTGAGAGCAATAAGGCTTGGGTTTTTAATTGAGAATTACTATAGGCTTAGCGTGACACAGTGGTCCAGACCCATGACCCCTCTGTGTAATGGCGTTAAGAGATGTCTCAAACAGAAACCTAAGATTCAGTGAACTGGAACAAGTTTCCAGAGAGTCCTGAGCTTGTTCAATCTGCTGTTGACAGCAAAGCCATTGCCCTGATTGCCCTCTTTCTCCCTCCTGCTGAATGGCTCCGTCAGTTAGAAAAACCCCAGACAGTTTAGGCAAAGCGTTGTGTGTGTGTGTCTGCCCCTCGCGTGCCTTTTTACGTTTGCACTTTGTTCACTGCAATCTTTTATTTTATTTTTTTGCATCCAAACAGTTTGTCTACAGAACCTATGCCAGACAGCACATATGAAGCTGAAAGTATCCCAAAAAGATAGAGTACGTTTGTGACATGAATTTTTATTATTTTTACTTTAAGGCACCTTATTGGGATTTTTAACAGTAGTTGGTAGAGGACTACCTCAAAGACTTACAATTGTAATCACTCTGTCATGACGTGTGGTGGTGAGGTAGATGTGGTTTGAAGAGTAGATGATAATTTTAATGGAGAAATACACCCAATAATCCAGGCAGCACAGGTGAGCAAAGGCAAGGAGTCTCACACTGGTAGCAACCGAACAGGATAACACGACTAACGAGACTAGACAAGGACCCAACAAGGAACAAGAGACACAGGTCGGATTAAATACACAGGGAAACAATCGGGGGGGGAAACAAGGGACAACTGGAGACAATTTAGGGGTAGAGAGACAACAAGGAGACTCAACTGAACACAAAAACCTAAATTAATGCACAGGAAAAACCAAATCCTCATGCAGTCTGATTCTATAAAGTGTTAAGTCACTTCCCAACTAGTTTGAACTACCCTAATACTTAAAGTGCCACTGAAAGAAATTGAATTTTGAAGCTGTAAAAGTAGAAAATGCAGTTTAATGAGTATGAATACTTTGGCAATGTTGTTACTTTCAAAATAGATGATACCAAGTGTTATAGTTCCTAAGTTGTTTCGGAGAAAAAAAAAACAAACCGTTACTGCTCTTTAACTAATGTTTGCTCTGCTAGGAAAGGGATTCTCCAATATATTTAAATAAATAAAGTATTACCTACAATTTCAACTTGTAGTTTTAATGTTTGCCATTTATTCTGGTTTAAAATGGGTTACCGTCTGAAAGGCATAGAAAATCTTTTAAGGAACAAAGCAGCGTCGCATTTTAGTCAATTGTTTTGTCTGGACACAGGCAGCCCTACAAAGACTTAACCAGATGCGTTTCCTCAGCTCTGAATAAAGCGGAAAACATTATAGCGCATGTTAATTGGCTTTGATGTCTCTAGGATGTATGGCTGAGCAATCTCACACATACACAGGTACCTGCAGTTATCAGCGCTACCTCAGCACTTCAGCAGACTTTCCATCGATCCCGCCACACTTCATTGTTTTTCCCATATCTCTCTGTCTTTCGGAAGCAGGTCCTCTTAGTATCAATATCAAAAGTAAAAACTGAATATTTCTCTTACAAGGCTGGAAAAAAATCAATACACCACATCTATGTTGATTTAGCGAATCTAAAGGGGTCGCTGGAGGGGAAACAGAAGGGTTCTCTTTGAAATACACAATTGATTTATAATTGCCTGTTTATTTTCTTTGAACATTTGTTTTTCTTGGGAGGAAGCCAACACAGCCATAAGCAGGAGCGCCATAAATCATTTTTTTCCCTAGGAGGGGTCAACAATAGTTTTTCTTCAAACATTTTTAGAGCCCAAAAAGGCAGAGAAATAAGTTGCTACTCCTGGAAATATTAATATAATCCATGTGTTATGTAGAACTGGTAAGTTAAAGGCACCGAATAATTCCAGAATGATCTCACAAAACTAATTGCAGTTGCAATCAGAACGTTCTGCACAAATGATTGGACTTGATTAAGTAGAGCTCATTCAAAGACTAAGATACGTATAGTTGCAAAAGGTTAGCAACATTTTTTTAGAAGTTTTTCTTGAGAAGTTAACCTGGGCATTATATAACATGGACATTTTCCATGGTAATTTTGGTAATGAATGGGAAGCTTATTTTGAAACCAAGAGGAACTCAAACAACAAACTGTCTCACATCCAAATGTAAATATTTAGTTTTGTCATACGCAGATATCCCCGTGATATATGCATCAATGCTACTCGTCAAATAATAATAAAATCAAAACTCATGTTGCTTTATAGGCTCAAATAAGTCACTCCACTAGTCCATCCATCCATCCATCCATTTTCTTCCGCTTATCCGGGGTCGGGTCGCAGGGGTAGCAGCTTCAGAAGGGAGGCCCAGACTTCCCTCTCCCCAGCCACTTCTTCCAGCTCCTCCGGGGGAATCCCAAGGCGTTCCCAGGCCAGCCGAGAGACATAGTCCCTCCAGCGTGTCCTGGGTCTTTCCCGGGGCCTCCTCCCGGTGGGAAGTGCCCGGAACACCTCACCAGGGAGGCGTCCAGGAGGCATCCTGACCAGATGCCCGAGCCACCTCAACTGGCTCCTCTCGACGTGGAGAGTGAGCAGCACCAGTAAAAGGTTTAGTGATCTGATGAGTTCAGATTGAAACTCTGAAAGGCACAATCAGGGTAAGACTGGCAGTTTTTGATCTATTCATAATTTCTGGTATCAACTAACATGAGGTGCAGTGTTATGACCTGAGCTGAGCTTATTTGGACAGGCTCCCCAAATTTAATTGCCCAAAGAATCTGCTCAGCTGACAACCTAGATATGCTGAACAACCAGATTTTATTTCCCTCGAAGGCATGGAAACACTCCAACATAATATCAGGATTCGGTGGACTCGCATTGTGAAATATCAGTTCAGAGAGACTCTGGTATTATTTTAGCTCTCATGGACTGACCACCACAGAATCCAAATCCTAACCGCGTTGAGCGTCTTTGGGATGTGCAGAGAAAGATTTCCTGATTTTCTTTCCATCTTAGGATCGTTGGATCTAAAAAAATGCAGCAGCTTTTCACGAGCCTATCAAAAACAACGAAGACGCCTTCATTACACTAAAACCATATTTTCTTTGAACTGAAATTATGAATTGAATAATTTGTTTATGAGGACAGATTTCTTTGACCGGCTTTAAGATATTTAGGTAATAGAAGCAAGCCATCTCAGGGTCAATTTTTCTTTCAAGGCTTGAATTATGTGTTTTCTGAAAACATGGAGTGAAAATTATACATCTGAGTTTCACAGGAAGCGACGCTGTAGTTGGTAATCAGTGTGAAAGCCAGAAAAATACAGCAGGCTGGCCAAATGTCACATACTTTAGCTATAATGTTGACGTCTTTTTCCTGCAGTTCACAGGTTGTGTGAAAGCTTTTGCACATTTGCAATGCAATTTGCGCATGTATATATATATATATATATAATTTTTTTTTTGAGCCTGGAAAGGTATGGAATTTGATGGCTGTATGCTCCAGGTCTAAATAAAAATGGCGCAAACAGACATTATTTCTCATTGCATCGTCTAAAATTTCCTACCATCCATCCATGTAAACTAAATACAACCATAGTTGCATGTGATGTACAGCCAACATCTGTTATGAAATTGTAATTGAAGCTGAAATGATCTATTGGGAAACATTGTTCAACCAAATGGGAAATGGAAACCAGCAACTGACTTGTCTCTAGACCAAGAGTTGGAGCTTCATTTGGCCATTTGAAAGGTTCTGTATCTGTATCCGTTTTCTGTGATGCTTCTTTATTTACCAGATGTGGCATTATTTCATGGATGTAGCATATTTTTTTATGCAGCTGAAATGCAAGGCAATTACACAAGTTTGGGGGACAAATCTGAGAGGGCATATAAATGTACACAGCAATAGGAACAAAAACATTTACTAAAAGATACAAATACAAATTCAAACATGTTTTAATAGGATTTTTTAATGGCATTTACTGTATATTTTAATAAACTCCAGGCTACAAAAGAAGTAATTATCTCAAAGTAATGAAAACACATCAGTCAGGGCCGGTTTATTTTCAGACGTCGGCTTGACAGGTTCTTACATATTTGATGGGAAACACATGGCAGTGGTTTACGTTTGTAGCACACGAGGCCACATGGAGCGACAGAGCCGCTCAGTATTTCAGGTGAACCACATGGGGGATCGCATTCCCTCTGCTTCCTGCGAAACACATTGATAACATATCCAGCTTTGATGTTCTCTCCCCAGCATGCCGTTTTTTTTCCCCTCCTACTGGAACCAATACAGATAACTTGAAGCCACAAAGCTTGTTTTTTCGTCTCGTCTACAGTGCATCACATGAGAATCCGGAATTGGTAAGGAAGGAGAGACGTTTTTTCCTCATGGCTCAGTGCACAGCTGTGCGGCCGATTCTGCCAATCAATATCTATTTCTATGCAAATTAATGTGATTAAAGCTGTTTAGATAGACACCGGGCCTGGTTGACGTTGTGGTCACAGATCAAGCAGAAGTAAATGGTTTAACTGAAATGATTCTTGCAGTGCATACGCGACATCAACTGTCTGATAATGTCCTTTACCTCCAGATTTGACTATGAAATAACAAATATGTTTCTCATCAGACAAAAACTCTAATGGATACCTGTTTGAATCAAACATAAACTGGATATACAAAGAGCTCTAGGTCAAAAGGACATTGGAAAAGTGGCCAGATCAATTCTGAATTTATTGGGCTTGAGTAAGCTCAGACCTAGACTTTGGCTGAAACTCTGCTTTATGTCACCAGACCCCAATGTTCCCCGATGAGCCCAAAGCTGGTGATTCCCCCGTCCTCCTAAAGCCTTGGCCCTGTAGATCTTTGCCTTAGGCTCCCTATTTTGGGTAAAGTTTGCCTATGCTTGTGGTCTGCTATTTATTAAGATTGTTGAACTGCTTTTTGAAACCAATTTTTTCATGGCTGAAGCAAAAGCCCTAGTTAACGCAACACCCATTATTCTAAATCCTCCACCAAGTTAAGAAAATCGGAAAAAGGTGAATCACTCTTCCTGCATTAGCGGATTGTCTAAGCCTCGGGATGAGGATAGCTGGTGTCTTATTTTGGAACAATGATTGGGAGGATAGGAAACGGATGAAATGACTGGATCTTGTTGGCATCAAAGTGTGCGCTGCTGCGGTATGTCTGGGTAAAGAAAGAGCCGAGTCAAAAATTAGTAATTTTGCTGTTGGACAGCGGCACCTGCAGATTACGACAGCATAGAAAGGAGAGATGGGTGAGAGATTTTGCATGCATGCAAATGTCATTAAGAAGGAAAGTGTGTACTTTTAGGAGGCTGGGCTGCACAATTTTTTAATGACAAGAAAGGCTAGTGCCAGTGCTCAACGTCTTGAGCATTAGGTCATTCCGTGAAGGGATGCAGGCATTAATTGCAGAGTTGAAGCAATGTTTTGCTAAATCAGTGCCAATTACTGCTGTAGTTGTTGCAGGTGTAGCTTCAAAGGGCCAGTCTTTTAAAATTTGTTGCAATATCCTGTTTTATAGGAAACTTTTTTCTTTTAAAGTGTAACAAATCTTTTATAATAAATGTTTTGTCCCCACTTTGACTTAGTAACTTTCAGCGTTTTCTGATGGTCTACGTTAAGGAAATAAAAGCTACGTGGAACTAATCAATACTGTCCACCAGAAGAACGTTGGTCAGTTATTTCCAGTAGACTTTGGTGATGTGTTAGAATAGAAGACTTGCATTGCTGATGCATCATCTCCATTTTCCTTATGCAACACCGGGGAAAGAACCCGGATTGTGACTGAGGACGTGGCTCTAAAGCCAACTGGTAGACCACTGAAATATCAAGTGGTCTAGAGTTTCCCTATTAATAATACCCAGGTAGGTCTGGCAGATTGATGAAACAGAAATAGTATACAAAATATATATTTACACATTCTTTTACAATATTAAAAATAGACTATTATTCTAATTAAAAACTCAATAAAGCTCACAAACCCAGGACAAGACCTGAAGCAATTGGAATCAAAAACAAATGCAAACCAAATTAGTAGAAACACAAAATAATGTTAGACAAATCAAAACCAAATCCCACATTGCCCCAACCCAGTCCTGGCTGGGCCCAATAAGCTAATAAAAATAAGGAGCTATGCACTGTTCTGGTTCTGCACCGTTTGTGGGAGCATAATAGGCAACAGCACAGCAGCAATCTGCAATACCAAAAGAAAACAATGACGTTTCGGCTGACAATAATACAGACAGGTAGGGTAGTGACATCAAAAATCCATGTATCCTACCAGTATCAAATGTCCGCGATCCGAACCCTCTCACAGCAACCCGATGAGCACGGCGCCAGCGCTCATCTGACTGAGAGCCAACTGCAACACAACGGACCTGACAAACGCACTCAGATCGGCGCGCACACCCGGTGCCTATATACGCTAATGAGCCCGACAAGAACGGAAGTGAAGGTGGGGAACGGGGCCTAGATGTGTTCAAGGGCCCAAAACGGGTGGGAATTTACCACCACTGGATGTAAACTATGTTTTCCAGTAAAACCACCCGGTTACACTTAAAAATATATCTTTTGTCACTGAATCATATAGGCTATTTACTGTTCAATCTTTTAGTGATTTTCTTTTAAATAGTGGGTGTTCAGCTGGTAAATGTAGGCTCTTTAATAATCTTCTATTGACTTTTATCTTTGATGTAGTGTTGTAAAGTAAAAAAACCCCTGAATATTACTGCATATAACTGCTGATGAGTTTTAAATTATTTTAGATAAAAGACTTTCACCCTCGAACTACCTTCCATAACTAATTTGAATCCTCAGTTAAAGTGAAATTCTTCTGACTGCATTCCACATCGGATGAGACACTGACTTCAGATCACTATTTTACAGAAGCTTGATTAAACAAATCTTCAATGACCCGTTAAGGCTTTTTAAAGTATGTATGTGCTTTTAATACACATACGGGTTGAAAACATAAAAATCCTTGATGTTGAAAAGAATTTTTTTTTTCTCCCTATGTGCAAGAAATCTTAATTCTTTCACAAAGGCTGATGTTACTTCACATCTATTATCCAACCACATCTTTTTTCAAAGTTTGGCTTGTATCCAAGTTCAATTCAACATTAAGAATGGAGAATTTAACTTAAGCCTGTCAAAATAAATGAAATATGACTTTGTCCATGGATTGACAGGCTATGGAATATCTTTAACATACTTTAAGAATTATGAGCAGAATGCCTTTTTTTTGTAAGTACAGCCAAAATCAACTTCTGTGCAAGATATTATCTGATCATGTTACAGTAGAAAAATACATTGTATTAGACTTAAGTTATGAGACCTGTCAAAAAGACTATTTGAATGTGTGTCTGTGTTTATTCAAAATGTTTTTTTTTTTTTTCTTCTGTAATCGGGCCTGGAGTGGAAACACAGGTGGGGAAATCTGCACCACGGAGGTTGAGTCAGAATGGCTGTGAGGCTGATGGTGCTTGAGATTAATTTAATGGCTGGTATCCAGGCCGGTGCTGTCTGCCTGGCAATGCTTCCTACCCGTCCAGGTTCCCAAAGTGCCGTCTGTCAGTCACAGACAGTGAGACAGCTGTCTCGTCCAGGTGCCAACCCGTGTTCCTCTGCCAGCATGGGTGACTTCACATCCTCTATAACCACTGACTTATTTTTACTAGCTGGAGAAACGTTAGGTGAGGGGGACAAGCACAGAGCTCAGCATTATTTTCAACTTCAGAAATTAGTTCTTTTAGTTTGCAGTAATAAATCGCAGCACAAACATGGAGACAATCAATTGAAAAGTAAGTACTATAATACACTTTCCATACATGTACCTATTACAGGTGATTCTTTGCCTGTTATAGGGTCATTTTATCCATTGAGCACCTGCAGTCTGTCACTCATTGATGGAGAATAAAGTCAACCTGGGCTTCCTGAAAGCCTCAGCAGACCTAAAGGACGGAGGCATCCATGCCATGCTGCATTGATGCAGTACTTCATGCAAAAACAGCCCCAGCCAAGAACTCATCACAGATTGTGTGCAGCACAAAGACATATTTTTCAACAAGCTTACATTTCTGCTTTAAACATCTTTTTTTTTTGTAGGTCTTAGGTAAAACTGAACTTTTCAGGAAAACAGAATTTATTAAACATTCTTGGCTACCAACCAGTTATTAACGCTTGACAAGTCTACATTCACGAACCGTCAGAAATTAAATGACAAGAAAAAAAAAAAGAATGGGAAATGTTTTTTTCTCTTTTTCATCCCGCCACAGCTTGAATCCCAGACAATGACCCTTCAGACAGATGTGACTCAGAAGAGGAAGTTAATTAAACCTGTTTCAAATGAAGCGCGGGTAGGGGGGATTCTCATCACCACAAATGGCTTGTCTTGTTTCATTATGTGTTGGCTGACTTCAAGTCAGTGAGTAATGGAGAGCTAGGATGTATGCGTTGTGTGCGCTCGTGAACTTTCAGTGTTTCAACGAGTCGCACACACACACACGCGCACACACACGCACACACACACGCACACACACACACACACACACACACACGCACGCACGCACGCACACACACGCACACACACACACACGCAAACAGGCATTCAATCACACCTGCTGTCTCCTGAGCATTATCATGATGGCTTGCTGTTTCACACTCACTCAGGTGTTGTAGCAGCAGACCCCACAGCAGCAGCAGCAGAACAGACTCTGCTGACTGAAAGATAAAGGAGCTCATGTCCAAGGTCATCACTCGCCTCCTGTTTCCAAGGCAAAGGTTCCAGAACTCTCCTCAGGTTGCTTTCAACTTATTTACACAGCACTACTGATTAACACTGTAAAAAAGATCTAACAGCTTTGGACCACCATATGTTTTTTTTTTTAAACAAATGTGTAATTATAATATACAATTTCCAACAATTTTAATGTTGGAAATCAAACAGCTGTATTTATTGACACCCATGATATGATGTGTAAAAATAAAATAATCAAAAATCAATCTAATAGGGAGAAATACAAATCTCTTTCTCTTTCAACATCACATATTTGACAATTACTGGAGCTCTTCATATTATTACCTTTAAAAATCGCTTTTGCCAGACAGAATTTAAGCTTCCACTAATGACATTGCATAATTTTTACATTATGCCAGGTCCCCTCTTTTGCTCTCTTTCTCCAGGTCACTCACTAAAATTGCTTTAAATGACAAGCTTCTAAAAGCATCCAATGAGCCTCTTGCCTAATTCTGGCTGGATATTTGATCGTTTTTCGCGAAAGAATTGGTAGAGTTCATTTAAACTGGTTGGCTTTATGGAACAGATTCCAATTTTTATCACAGTGCATAAATTCTTCACAGGTTAAAGATGGAACTAATCCAGAGGTTAAATATTAAACAACTTTATTCATTCATAAACCATACTTGGACACCTTGTGGTGTGCTTTGACTCATCCATGCATCTTGTGGGAACCATTCGGGGGTGCTTAAAAACTCTTACTCGTACAATTTGCTGCCTATTTACCCGAAGCTCCTCCTTGGGCCTTCAATTCCCAGGATATCAATCCCCCAGCCAAGCTCCCATCCCAGAGGATACCCCTCTCTCACACCTTCCCCCTCAAAGCTCCGCAAGACTAGCAGCAGCAGGAATTTAGCATCTGCTGAGTTCATCATATTAAAGGAAGTGGAAATCTACTGATTTTACAGGTACGGATAAAAGAAAATAAAGAGAAAATTTTCTCTAACGTGTAAGTTCATCTTTGTTCTGCATGATGCATATTATTACATATATTCTAATTGACGCAAATCCTAAAATATCACTTTTCTCTCTCAATTTTTTTCACTCCTCTGGATTTTCCGTACCACTGTAAAAAAACAAAACAAACAAACAAAAACAAAAAAAAACAGCCAGTTGGATTCTGCCACTCCTTTTCTTCTCATAGCCTCAGGCGGGCAAAGTCCTTACAGCCAATTAGCTCAGACAGCAACAGCCTCCAACATGAGCTGCGAGGAGGGCATGTAAAAAGATTTACAGCTTTAAGAGCCAAATCCACCCTCATGTCTTATCTGTCCCCCCCCAGGGGTTCGGCCACCGTACAGAGGAGGAGAAAGGCTTTGTTGCTGAATAATGGTGGGTCTGGAGGCTCTCACTGGGGGGAAATAGTGGAAAGATGCCTCTGTGTCCAACAGCGGGAAACTGGGCCATGGAGCTGAAAGTGGGTGCTCCTCCTTGTCACTCAACGCAGACTGAATGGACTCAGGCAGCCCACAGTAACCTCACATTTTCCATGCAACTCCCTGTTTACATAGAAATGCATATTAGAGCTTCTTGTCAGCACTTTGGTTCTCCTTCGTACTAACTCCTCTGCAAATCTGTCTGATGAGCCGAGCTCTAAACTGACATCTGGAACTTGTCCCACCTCTGTTCTTTCCCCTTCTTTGTTTTCAGGTACATACTGCCAAGTGTTTGTTTAGATTTCATTTCCGCTCCTTTGCAGCTCGTCTCTCTGAGGCTCTTGTTCTGGCACACGCAATGGCTGGTGGGCAATAATTCATTTTTTGTTTACAAGCAGACTACAGACACTGCAAATTAACCTTCAGCCACCACTACAGTCTGAAAAGACAAGCGGAGAGAGTGTTATGTTTTTTTTTTTTTTTTTTAGACAAAGTTAGCTGAAAAAAAGGGAGCAATTTGCAGGAATTTTAATTATACATATTTCGCTAAACCGACAAGAGGACATTTGAACCCCTTCTTTTCTTCTACTTATCCAAGTAGAAGTTTAAAAAACTTTCAGACAATTAATTATTATGCAATTCTGCTAGATTCTCAGCTCCCTTCAGTTCTCCAGTCATTCGTTTCCCCCATTGAGATGCACTTCATGCAGGCCAATCAGAGAACAGAAGGAGGAGTTATGAGCGTAACTGACGTCGAGTTTCTGCACTATTTGTTTGTTGTTTCAAAAAAAATTCAAATTCAAATTGTTGGTTTTTTAACTATCATATTTTGCATGGAATCACAAATTCAAAATATCTATCTTCAGTCACTGAACAGATAGTTCTTCGACAAAAGATCTTTTGTCCCTCCTCACAGATCCCAGACCTCTGCCGTCTTAAAGGACACAGCTATTGTCAAGAGCAGGGGGAAGTATCAAAACCGCCATTGAAAGCTAATCATTCCGTGGCTTCTTCATTTTCCGACAGTTGTTTGGAGAAATAAAGCAAACAATGTATGAACAATCTCAAGCTAAAATGCTTACTTTTGAAGCACTGAGCTCTTAAAGGTAACTTATCTGCGAATTAGCACTGTGAACGTGGCTAACTTCTGCTGTCATACCTTCCACCAGCAGCTAGCTGTGTTGTAGCGCTCACAACAGCTTAATGTAAACATAAACAGTAACAGTAGATATGGTTTTACCTGTGTTAGTTTTTGTTTTTTTTATCTCCATTCTTCCCAGAAACACTGCAACAGTTTGTTGCCAAGGCAGCCCGTCATCCTGCGTTCATGGGTTTTGCTGTTACTTTTCAGCTTTTTACGTATTTTTTTTGCATAGATTCATCAATCTTAGAAACCCTTCTTTTGGCTTGTGGGTTTTCAATCTACAAATTAAGTAGTAAAAATGTTACAACACTTGTTGGAAGTGTGGATATCATTATTATATGTGTGACATTAACAACCAAAAGCAATAAAAACCATATAAATGAAGGAAATAGTTGAGAAGATTTTCGAAAGTTTGATTAAGCTACATTTGGAGGATTTATATATAAAAAAAATTAAATGTCAGGAAATAAATTATGACAATTGTAGTTTTAAGCAATATTGGAGGAAGGAACCCCTCTTTAACGTTTATAATTCTATTTTTTTTTTTTCAGAAATACTGCAGCATACACTGTTATGATAGTCACATAGCCCTGCTTTTAACACAGGACATCATAGTGTGGGATGACAGAGTTTATTGCTTTGCTGGAGTGGCCAGTCGCGGTGTGTCAGTGGAAATTTGCTTTGACCGCATCAGCCCACATACAGCCCTGTGAGGGTCTCTTTTTTGCCTGTCATTGCAGTTATAAGGTTAGAGAAAACGTGGTCCCTGAATACTCTCTATGATCATGTTTCTTTAAAGTGGAAAGTATGAATAGCACTGGAAACTGCCTTCTGGTCAGTGCGGATCAAGTGCTGCAGTCGGTACAAAGTGTCTCATAACATCCAGGCAGAGTTTCCTTCTTGTTTATGTGAGAAAAAAGGTCAGTAACTGGCTGGCAGCTGCACCCTCAGCCACACAGAGAAACAGAAAAGCTCCCGGTTTTCACAAACTGATGTGAGGAGGAAACCAGCAGCAGAATCAATTAACTCCCTTATGAAAATAGGTGGGTAGTAATTACATTTACTTAAGTAACTTTTTTTGGGGAAAAAAAAAATAGGAATAATACTTTTACTTTATTATTATCATGAAGTATGACTGCTCGTACTTGAGTAAGACCCATTTACTTCACCAGGTATTTGCATACTCCACCCACTGTGAGCAATTTCAGTGAATGAAGAGCAAATCTATTTTTACCAAAACTGAGAGACGTGGGAGAGGGCAGCAGCGTGCTGCTCAATTCGTATGAAGGCAAAGAGAAACTGGTCAGAGGTGACGAGAGGACGGGTGGAGCCGTACACAGAGCAATCCTGGATGAAAAGCCATCAGAGGCTGCAAGACCTGTAACTGGGGTGGAGGTTCACCTTCCAGCAGAAAAACAGTAACACTAAATGTACCTAAAGGCAGAGAGTAACAGTGAGATGTTGTGATGAAAACATATTCATCCATTAGAATGTCCAGACCTAAATCCAATTAAGAATGAATTAGGAATCCAATCTAAATATAAGCTTAAGCGAAAGAATTCAAATACATACCATTTTCCTTCCACTTTGAAATTCTGCACTCTTTTGTGATGGTTTATGACATAAAATCCATATAAAATACATGACTTTGTAGTTGTATCATGGCACAATGTGAAAACGTTCAAAGCGTAAGAACACTTTTGCAAGGCCCTGTAGATTCACATGGTAGTCCCTATCTGCTAGGTCTGAGTCATGTCAATGCACATTCATTTTGATTCTGATCTTAAACTTTGAAAAGCGTGACGAAGCTCGTGCGGATGCATGCCGGATGTGGGAGCGAGATTAGGTGGATGCGAGTATTGATCTCTCCATTTGACGCTACGTGTCGTTTCTCACGTACGTACAGGCATGAAGAAGAGTCAAGGACAGTTCAAACGTGATTTGTCTTGACAGACAGCCTCATTTTTGATAGGAAAGAATCAGCTCACATTCAAAAAGAAAACTATATTTAAAAGAAACATCTACTGCTGCACTGCAGTGATAAAGTAATACAAAAAAAAGTGCTTCTTATTCTATTATTAGAACTGGATAAGGGCCAGATACTGTAACACAAACTTCTGCTCATGCATATTCATGATTTACAGTGAATCTCTAATTGTGGATAATTTATGACTAAGTTTCACACATGGGACTGCAGATCTCTGGCCTCTTTAGAGATATCATTTATCAGCCACACACTACTGACGACAGTGTTTAATCATACTAACTTCTCTGATTAATTATGCAGTCCAAATTAACTTGTGGGTTTTCATACACCTCTAATTAAAATGTATCGAACCCTTGAAATGAAGCTCTCTAAAAGATTGTGTTGCGTCTGTCGTTGTAATTCATTGTTTCTTATTTGTCGCATCATGTCCATTGCAAACAAAACAAAAAAGCGTTTAAAGAAAAACAAGTATTTATACGTAATTCAAAACCAAACACTTTCTTAATTGTGCCAAATTAGTTGCGAGGAGTCACACGTCTCACTCACACTCCTGATCATTTGGCGAGCCTTCTCGCTATTTTCAACCACTCTCTCACCCGCGTTTCAATTTACAAGCCCTTCTCATCCCAACCTTCATCCTCATCCAGTTAATGTCCATCCCACTCTTTTCAATTCATCTCCTCCTCTCAATCCCGCTCTCTGAACACTTTTCAACTTAATTTCCACCTTCATCTCTCTTAATCCATTTTCATCCCACTCATTCTCACCACTGCTTCTGAGACTCAATTGTTCACGTCTCTTGCCTCATGTACTTATTCATCTTCACAACCTTTTCATCCCACTCATCCCTTCCAAAGAGTTTTTTTTGTCCCTCTTATCTGTCTTTATCCCCCATTTTCCCATGTATTCTTCCTATCTATTCTTTATTACACTTCTTTTTCCCCTCCAGTCATTCTCATCCTTTTCTCTAACTCATTTGATTCTCAGCATCCTATTCTTTCCCAAGATACCCTTTTCGTCCCGCTTCATAATTCTCCTCTTTCAACCAATTTTTCATGGTAATTTATATTTAAATACACTTTAGGATTTTTTTTTTAACTATACAACAGGTATAGTTAAAAAAAACTATACCTGTAAAGAACCACAAAAAATAAAAACAAAAAGTTGTCTGAAGCTGATCCATACGGTCAAACTGTGTTGCTTTTACATTAACAATGCAAATCATTTTACCTAGGATTTAGATTTTTTTTTTGTGGCCCTAATCCTTTTCCGTACTCCTTCAGTACCATTTCGGTAAAAAAAACAACAACAAAAAAACAAAACAAAGAACACACTTTTTAGATTTCATCATAGTTGAGAATCACAAGACTCTCCAGATGAAGCCTAGCCATCATTCTCTTTCCTCTTTGATTATACTTTTGAATTTCATTTCTATGTAGGGGTCTATATAATAAAATTATTTAATAACAATGCAACAATTTTATGAATCTTAAAAAAAAAAAAAGATTTACAGGATTTTAAAACTTTGAACCATGCAAGCTGCTTTATATCAACCGCTTCCTGGTAGAAAAACATAAAGACCGATGCTTTAAAAGAAGCTGTAAACATCCACAGCCTATTGTTTTGTGTTTGGATCTTTTTATTTGTCTTTGTCTTTTTCAGGCGTTGGGCTATATGAGGCTGTTTTTCATCCTCAGATTTGAGCCTATCAAACTCTCTGGGCTGTTTGAGACAAAACAATCTGCTGTGAAGCCTCCCCTCCTCTCCCTCCAATATGGTTGCACCTCACACATTTCTGCACGGCACAGAAGCAGGTAGCTATTACTGCTGGAGGCAGATGCTCAGGGGGGGGTACAGCCAGCACACACATTCTATTTTATTTTATTTTTTATATATTTTTTGCAAGCAAGGTCAGACAGAGGCATGAAGGACTGCAATGCTTTACAAAGCACCACAAAGCTTTACAGTGGCTGCCTTCGCCATCAACCTTGAAAATAAATTGATATTTTTCAAACAGCCCCCGAGGCAATCAGTGGCTTTTTAAACTCAAACTTCACCTGGCACAGCTTCATCCAATAAGACCCTTAACTGTTTGACTAACATTGTGACCAAAGCAGACAACAACCAGTCCCTTTCTTGACATGCTTCACAAACAGCTTGATTGTAAGTGTATTGCTCTGTCGGTGTTAAATAAGTGCTAAATTTGTATTCATCCTAGAGTCTCGCTTAGCACAAGCATGGCGTTCATTCACTATAAAACACAGGTGCATTTCAATCATTTAGAACGTCTTCAAAAAGTAATTTTATTCCCATAATTTAGCTCAGAAACTTTTACTTTGTCTATTAAATGCATTTAAAGCACATAGAGTGATCCAGAAAAAATGTGTATTTCTTTCAATTGTGATAGTTGTGAGAGGCGGGCGCACTTACGTATCACCGTGTGTTGATCTTTCACAATAACATCCTAACGTAGCCATAATCTCATTTACTGGAGTCCAAGAATTTTAAGTCTTTAAATTGGAACTTTGACAAACACAAAATATTAACAAGTGCTCAGACATGCTCATCACAAATCTAAGAAGATGAGTAATATACAAGCTGGAAAGTACCAGATACTAGCAGCTGCCAGAGTTCCAAGAAGTTAAACCGTGCTTAGCAACAAACACATCAGCTCAAAGTTCAGAAATCCAAACATTTTCACCAAAGGTTCAAGACCAACATACAGGAAAAAGTCTGTATTCAATGGAATGTATGATTCATTCAAGCATGAGGTCAGCACCCACTCTTTTTTTTTCCCCCAACCTCGTTCACCAACACCCACATGCTAAATGTATTTCTTATCTCAGTTGACCATCTTGCTGGATTCTTTGGAATATTTTAATCTCCGGCTATTAGGCTAAATAAAATAATAATAAAAAAAAGACAAAGAAAACCAAGAAAATGTATTTCACTCGAGAAAAGAGAAGCGGAAATATGAGGGAGGACGACCTGCTGCTTTCTTGTTTTTATCTTTTGTTGTGCAAGTGGATAGGGCAGTAAATTTGAACATAAATCTTTTTGTTTTTGATGCTCTTTAATAAACCTCACTGACGTTTACATTTTTGTAAGCAAGTGTGGAGGGTTAGAATGTACAGTAGAGTCAAAGAAAAACGGTCTAATAATAAGGACTTTCCCTCTAAATGTACTGTTTCTAGTCATTTATCGTTAATATCAATATTTGGTCAATGCAAGAGGTATTCAGGATCATTCAAATTTACTGAACATGAGGCACTAAAGAAACAATGAATGAAACAATACACAGGAAGACTGCTGGCTGGTTAAATGGACAAAATGATGGATTTGGCGAGGGGCTGTCAAAACTGAAGAGCATTTAAGCTGTGACAGTGATCACAGGGTGAGAACCAACTGATTCACACACACACGCACGCGCACACACACACACACATGCGTGCAAAAAAAAAATAAAAATACAATAATTGCAAAAACAAAAGCAAACATCACTGTTGCTATTGTTTGGAAGACAATGTTAAGAATGAAAAACCTTGATGGGAAAAGAAAAGAAGAAGAAAGCCAGAGACTCATATGAGCTTCTGGCAAAGATTTTCTAAATTCTTTTCATATCATCTTACTTTTCAAAAATGAGGCTGAGGATGGCTGCGGCTTTGGAGCGTAATTGTCTGCAGATGTGGCACAAAGTGCAGACAGAGTGATTCAAATATACGCCCTGGATGAGTTGATTAAAGCGATGACCTACAATTACACACTCACCTCCTGATGAAGCCGTTCTCTTTCGTTCGGATTAATTTCACTCGTTTTAGTGCGATCCAGCACACTAAACTTCATGTTGCGAGGAGATCAAATTCCTTAAAAAAATCCACGAAACCGCTTCAGTTTGTTGTTTATTTCAATAAATATAGGGATATTGGGCATGCTTGAGATGATTGGCTTTGTAGACGAATGAGCTGCCGTGACCACATCAATATCGTGGTGATAAACTTGGTGAGTGCAGACTCGGCAGAAAAAGCTGAGAAGCATATCTGAAACCCGTAGTGAGACCACATATTTCCTAACCAAGAGGTCTTTTATTTTTGTGACTCACCTTGATGCTGACCAGTCACTGTAGTTATAAGCAATGGTTTGTGTACTTCTGATTTGTCCAAGCGCCTCAAAATGAATCACTTCCCTTCCGAGTTCATGCACTTAGATCATTCTTTTGGCATTTTGTCACGCCTCCTATTTCGTTGGGATTTTCATCAAGTTATCTGCTTCACACAAGTAAGCAGATGACACACATAAACATCCTCATCCTCACTGTGAAACATGCTGGGGTCAGCATCATGCTGTGTGGATGCTTTTCTACAGGAGGCACAGAGAAGCTTGGGAGGGTGTGGAAGGATGAATGGAATTTAATAAATAGTAATCCTAGAGGAAACCCAGTTGCGAAGCTCTGAGACTGGGGTGGAGGTTCATTTTCCGTCTGGACAACAACCTTTTAAATATAGCAAGGGGCTTAAACAGAAAGGTACAAATCAAAGCATGTTGCGTTAGAACGGTTCAGTCAGAGTCCGGGTCCAAATTTAACTGAAAGTCTGAGGCAAGGCTTGATGACTGGTGCTCACAGATGGTATTCAGTCAACCTGACTAACCTTGAGCTGATTTCCAAGGAAGAACTGTCATCTGTAGAAGTGTAAAACTATTAAAGACATACCGCCAAAAGACTTGTAGCTGTAATTCCTGAAAATTACAGCTACATGAAAATCAGTTTTCTTTTTTTTTTTTATTCACTGTTACATAAAATCACGTGGGTCGTCTTCTTCTTCATCCACAAACCGAGACAATAGCAACTTTTTTTTTCCCAGAGGCGTTGTTCTCTTAACAAAGCCCGACTGCTAAAGTAAAACCATTGACAGTAAAAAACCATGTTTAAAATAACAAGTTTTTAAAAAAACATGTTTTAAAAAAAATATGTATTATTTTACCCCAACTTGCTGACAAAACATTTTCCGTTTTAGGTCTGGCAAAGTTATCAAAAAAAAGAATCCTAATCCCCTTCATCCACTTTATATTCCTGTTTGTTCTTGTCCTTTACTTTACTCTTCAGATCTTGAGCTCCAGTTGGGCTTCAAGTTCATCAGGGGAGCTGCTGAAGGAACCGGAGTCATCCCCACACTGTTGGGGGTAGGGTTCAAAATCAGATATTAGAATAAAGAAAACCAGGACGGCAGTGTGTGTTATTTTAGAAAATTCTATGCTTAAAAACGGTGTATTTGGTTTATTTTATTTTATTTTTTTCTTCAAAATATTTCCGCACGCTGTGATTGCTATAGTCGGTCGTGGGGGATGTCCTCTCCTGTCTCACCCCTCACCCTCAGCACCAGCAAACAGAAACAGAAAAAGAGAGAGAGAGAGAGAGAGAGAGAGAGAGAGAGAGAGAGAGAGAGAGAGAGAGAGAGAAAGAGAGAGAGAGAGAGATCCTTCCTCCGCTCATACCGAGCGCTCCGGAGACAGAGACAGTCACATATGAGAGTCCACAACTTGTTCTTCTGTGGCAACCGTCAGAAGGGAAGGGAAGTAATAATGACACGGATTTATAAATGTTATTAAATGCGCGGGCAGCGATCGGCATGGGAAAACACGATCAGGCGATGAGAAGTTGTTTCATCCGGCTGATCGTGTGAGCGCTGCTGCCGGCTTCCAGCAAGAAAACTCATGGTAGGCTTAATTCCTCGTATTGTTAATGTTGTATCACCGCTGCTTGCCTTTTATTTTTCAAAAGCCAAATCTTGACATTTTGCCCCCCCTCCACCCCCTGATTGCATGAGTCTGTGAAGGGAGCTGGTGCAGAGATGGAAAAGTTTTTTTGGGGGAACTGATCTGACTCAGTATGTGTCTCTGTTTGTTCCTACAAGCGGAGACATCACCTAATATAACGGAGTCCTTTCAGCGATCAGGCGCCCGCTGCCTGCGCGCAGAATGAATGGATCACTATGTATTCTAATCAAACTTGTCTCGTTTTGCTGCGATTTAAAGTGGAATACTGTTATTGTGTGTAAAAAAAACAAAAACAAAAAACAAACAAACAAAAAAAAAACGATTTAAATCTGATCAATCAGATTTGCTGGAACGGTCCAGAATAAATGATTCAGAGGCGATTTATAAATTTTTTAATATATATATAAAATAAAATTTTGCTGTCATTTATGAGAGAAACAAAAGGGTTTTCTGTTGACCAATGAGAGCATTGGAAACATGAAGAAGCACCAAGTGGTCCTCTGTCCGAGCAAAGACTCCCACCAGACCACATACTGTTAGAAACACATGTGAGGATGTCTGGAAGCATTTCCATCAGATTTTAAAGCTACCAACCAGACATCCCTATCAAATAAATCAAACAGCTTGTCATCTGTAGAACCTCCCATGATCAGTTTATTTATTTTTTGTGTTACTTCTGCTATTTGCTGTAAATTGCTGCTTCATCAAAAATAAAAATCCCCTCTGAAGAAAATAAGCCTTCACAAACAAATGACATAAGGCGAAACTGGATTTACTGGCTAAATCTGTGCTAAAAAAAAAAAAAAGGAACTTGACTTTGTTTCCCTCTTTTCTTCCTGTATACAGACGTTTTGATGGGAAGTAAAATTGATTTTCTTTCAAAGAAATTTGTATATGTCAAAGAACGGGCAAGAGAGTTGTGTGGATTTTAGGAAATTCACCGCAAAAAAGCAGCTTGTGAGGAGGATCGGAGCAGACTTGAATGAAGACATTTTAGCTTCAAAGATCTCCAGCAATCATTTTATTCTCAGTTGGTTGTCTAAATATTTTGTATGTCTGTCTATCCATTATCCATCACTTAATCCATAATTGGTTTGTGGGTGTGGGGGCAGGGGGTGGCAGCCCGAGCACAGCGGTCCATACTTTCCTCTCCTCAGTGACTTGGGCCAGCTCCTCTGGGGGAATCCCAAAGAGTTCCCAGGCCAGGGGAACTCCACAGCCTGTCCATAGTGTCTTTGGTCTCACTTTGGGTCTCGTTCTGGTGGGACACACCCTGCGCACCTCACCGGGAATGTGTCCAGGAACATGCCTGACCCAGCTTAACCGGCATTTTGGGAAATATTTAATATATTTCATTCTATCTGTATGAAAACATCAAATTTTGGTGAAATACAGTTCAAACCACTGTTATTTCTATGTTTGCTGTGACATATGTCCTTTGCAATTCAAATGAAAACCAAACCTGGCTGCATAAGTGTTACACCTTTAAACCGACACTTTGATTCAGTTTCACCATTCAGTTGTTTTGAGTTCACAACTAAAATCAACTAAGGTGAATCTGATTAACCTAAAGGGAAATTCAGCATGATGATTTTCCTGACATTTGCTCTGCGTCTTATAGCTAAAAGCATAGTTTGCATAGATACTTCAAATGAACAAAAGGATGTCATAATAACATGTTTTATACTTCAGACTAACAGGAAATGAAATATAATGAAGTATTTAAACAAACAAAATTTTTTTAGCAACTTTGGTCAATAGAGATGAAAAAAATAATCTAAACTGAAATCATTCAAATGCATTTATCTTTTCTGGATTTTTTTTTAGCTATGCCAGTAGTTGCATCATTTTCAAGCTAATATTTGGCTCCAATCTCAGCGCCTAAAAGATTTTTAATTTGCTGCACTTGAGCTTTCAATTAATCACCCGTGTGTCACCTTTTTTCTTTTCTTTTTTTTTTTTTTTTTTGCTGAGTGTGGTTTCAAACGTAAAGGTAAACGTGAAACGAGCACAGCAGAATTGGGTGAGAATAACTGGAATGCTGAAGCACATTGTAACTTCTGTGTAAATGTACTGACAACAGCTTAAACAGCAACATATTTTTTATTTTTAGCTTATACTACAGTTGTCCCTGAATTTGAATTCATTACCATACATTACAACATACCAATAGTGACAGTTTGCCTGTGGTCGTTTCAACCTAAGCGCATCCTGTCTTTTTAAAAAAAATGTTTTTATGAATTCTCAAGAATCTTTAACAGTGACCGGCAATATTAACCATTGTACTCCAGTTTTGTGCATCTGAAACTGACAGGAAGTAAAAGATAGGCGCCGAAACCTATAGCCAATTAAGAAACATGAAGTCTCCATGCAGAATGTACCTGTGCACCTTACTCAGCGTACAGCCAACATGCCAATAGAAGTTTTATGAAAAAAAAAATGCAATGTGACTCCTACAAAGCTTAATATATCTTATTGTGATTTTATTTGATAAACCCAACACACATTAGCACAAAAGTATGAAGTGAAAGTAAAATAATTCAGGGGTTTTCATCATTTTTTTTTTTTTACAAATAAAATTTAAAAGGGACAAAACTGTGCCTAGCATCCATGAAACAATACCTGGGGGAACAACTGTTCACTGCAAGTTACACCTTCCTCCATACGTTTACTGCGGCTACAGCTACATGGCTTGTGGCGAATGTCCACACATTTTCACAAAGACCAGATTTGTGGAGTAAGTGATGAGCAGTTGTGTCAACAGATTCTTCCACCTGAGCTACAGCTCTCTGCTTGCTCCCTCAGAGCAAGCAGAGGGAGCACGTACAGGATTTAATCAGGATTTCTGATTAAATCCTGTGTGTACGGGTGGATGGGCATTTCTTGTTAGGTTTTGCAGTTGCGCTTCATTGTTTTCATTATCATAAGGTGGACCGAACTGGTTAAACTGCACAATATCCCTCCAATGAAAATTTGATCCAAATCGAGTTAAGTCAGGCCAGCATTTATAGGCCACATCGGCTGTTGCGTAACAATGCTCTTTTACATGATGCAACAAGAGATTTGCTTGCGTGCGCGACGTCGTCGGCGCGTGCAGCTAACTTCCTTGCAAGTTGATAAAGACCGTGTGGGGAAGCTGAGACACACAGTTGGCATTCTGAATGTGAAGGGGATTTTCTTCCTCGTTGAAATGTATTATTATACAAAGAGTGGGATGGGTGATTAGGATGATTTAGACTGGGTGTAGAGTGCGTGGTCTCCAGCTGGCACAGCTCGGGTTCTGCTTCCTTTCGTTTCATCTCTCCCACGAGCTGATTTCTGCGGAGCGCACAAGTATGTTTGATGAATTTTTCTGCCAATACAAAAGCAGAGCTGCAGAACCTTTAGCTCAGCGTTGATTTAGATGTAGCATTCTTCATAAGCAGTTGATGAAGCATTCAGTCACAGCAAACATACACACAGCTTTGTGTGCCTCCTGTGTCACTTTTGAGTTTTCAGTCACATATAAACCTGATGTTTTTTTTTTTTTTGTTATTTTTTTCAGACTCGTGATTTTAGGGGTAAACCCGCTGTTTGGTAGGAATTACTGAAACACAGACACAATGAATGTCTTCATTATTAAAATATTCACAAGAAAAGGTAAAAGCTGTGGGGACATACAGAGTTCCTGTGGAGTCAGAAGAAATATGGAATTTGATTTACATAACTTCCAGACGTGGGGTGACTGTGGCGACAGTGGTAGCAGATCATCCTGTAACCAGACGGTTTCCGATTTGTGGCACCAGTGCATTGCAGCTCCCGTCAGACAGCGTAGTAGCTTTCCACCATCAGAGTGTGGGAATGGGTGAATGACTGAATGTAGTGTAAAGCATTTTGGAGTGCTCTGGACTGGATGAGTGCTATAAAATACAGGCCATTTACCATGTCTATACATGCCAGGATGGAAAATATGGATGGCAAAGCTTTATTTCTAGCTTTTTTCCCCCATAAACTATTATGAAAAGTAAGCAATTCATCCATCCGTCCATCATGAACTTGTGTAGTTTTACTCTAAAACGTGTTACAAATAATGGAAACATTTGGGGGAAATATGAAAACTATGTTGCACCACCTCACAATTTAGGAGAACTTAATCATATAAAAAAAAAAATCTTTCTTTGATATTGTTTTATGAATAAAGCTTAAAATAATTTGTTATTAAGCATGTTAAAAGAGCAATATCCTTATCAGGTTAGCAGGTTTCTGTCACTTTGAACTAACGTAGAGCTGCAGACTCGATTTGTACAAGTTTAGAGGGAGGACTAAATAGTTTTCTTAGCAAAACATGCTAATTGAACTATAAGCAGCTGCTACGATAATAGACAACTTGCACTTGAATTACTGTGCCATCCTGCATTTAATGTCACATAGATTTAACACACTGCTGTTCTTGTTTACGCTTATGCTTTAATGTGCTTTAATTTTCCTCCAGGAGCACGCCATAAATCTTGAAATAGAAGCCCCGTTGGTGCGCTGATTTATCAAAATCAGCTACAGATTAGAAGCTGTAATAAACACAGCGCTGTGTGACCTCACTGCTGCTGCCAGGCTCCGTTTACCCCACATTTTTTCGTCTTTTGTGAGATAACAGGCCTGTCTGGGAAAATTTAACATCATTCCAGGCGACCAAGATTCTGCAACCAGAGACTTAAATAAATTCCAGGTTCTAGCCCTGGTTTGATAACTCTGGCACCTCTTTTATTTATTTTCTTTGCCATATCTTTTTTTTCTATCCTGAGATCTTGAAGCGGCATGCTGCGTTTCTTAAATGGAGCATCTGACCTCACCAGCAGGAGTCATTTTATTTCTGTCTCTGCGCCACCATGCCTAGAGTCTGTGGTGCATGTGGGGGTGCTCAACAGGTCGTGCATGACTGTCCCCTCATCTTCAAACCACATGGAGACATTTCCTTAGATTTCTAACATGCTCTGCCTGGTCAAACTGCAGTGATGTGTTTCTACAATGTTGAGCTGCTCCACTCTGACCAAGTCACAGGTAGAGATTGGAGAAGGATTGGAGGTGTACTGTAGTTTCATATTGTTGTTTGTTTTTATATTATCAAAAATGTATATATGGACTATGCTAGGTAACTGCAGTAGGAATGGTTGTAGCGCTCATCAAAGTTACACTGGACCGTTCAACAGCTGGTTTTAACATCCAATAATTTTCAGTCAGCAACTGCAGCAAATGACAGCAATTCTTGAGTTTTTGAGTTTCGATGCAAAAATTGGGATAATCTTGCAAATAAAACCAAAACTTGAAATAGCTCACAGTCGCATGCAGTCTTTGTTCTGACGGTCTGTTTGACACATTGCAGGGTGGATGACGGCAAGCAAGCAGCCACTGAGCGCTGCTAAAAATGCCAGGATGTTACACGGTTTTACTGTGGTTTGCACATCAAGCTTCTAACTTTAGCTTGCTCTCAGTTACAGTGGAAAAAAAACAACAACTTTTTTGCTGAACCAGGAGTGCCTTGCTAAGTTTTGCCACAACCACAAAGCACAGGAAAATGACAAATAACAAAAATCTCTTCCTACTGTCCAGCATTTATAGTGAGTAAATTCAAGAGAAAGCCACAGAGCAAAAGGTTGCGGTCTGTATTTAGGAAGGCTTTGAAAATCAATGCTGCTATGTCAAACAGCCACTGCTTTATTTGATTGTAAGTGGTTAACGCTGAGACAGAGGCCATCATTTGTAAATGTCAACCATCTTTATTGCACCTCGCAAAAGTTTTCGTACCAGCTGGACTTTCCACATTTTGCAACAAATCTTATTGTGAATTTACGTGACAGACAGAAAGTAGCAGCGCATAGTTACGAAGCGGAATAAGATTGTGCAAGGCTGTCAAAGCCTTTGCGAATAAAAATATGCAAAGTACAGCGCGGATTCATATTCCGCAACCCTTAAATCAAAAATGTTTTTACGCTGCAGTTAGAGCTGTAGGTTTTGGGGATTTGTCTCAAAAACATTTGCTCATCCACAGACTGAAAAACTGCGAAAGAGTCAAAGGGGATGAATCCTTTTGTGAGGCATTGTTGGATTTTTTTCATTGACCTGTTTTGCAGTCCAAAATGATGCATGTCAGTGTAATTGGTGATGCTAAATTGACTGCTTGTTTGTCTTGCATGTCCTTGTGATGGATTGGCCATCTGCCCAGGCTCTATCATGCCTTTTGTCCTTTGGCAGCTAGCAGAGGCTCCTGTCCCCTCGCAACCTTGAGGAGGACAAAGTGGGTTTAAATGGATGAATGACAGCCACACTATCAAACAGGAACGTGGGCTTTTTCATTTGTAAAAAGGGATTATTGGATGTTTTGGAAGCATTCTTCATGAAAAGAAGCAGTTTGGAGCCATGGCATTAGGCTTTCAAAAGTTGGGAAGAAAATTTATTTAAAATTATTTTCCAAAACCTTTACAGACTTGATAGTTCAATAAGAATAAAATTTGGATAAAACAATTAAGAATTTTTTTAATTTGCGCACGATTCATTGATTTCAATTTAAGTCAGGAGTTTGTGTTCTTAATGCACTACAACAGATTGCATGCATCAATGGGATTCCAGCTCTTGGCCATGTTTGCTTCTGTGTCTGTAAGCTCTTAAAGATCTCTTAAAGATGCCACCTACACCTTCACACCTGTCATCAGTCGTCGTTTTACTGCATACATTTTCACTCTTTTTTTTTTCTTCTTCTTTTAGCTAAGTGACAGCAGGCTCTGGTTTTAGACTGAATGAAAGCTGGAGACAATATCTGACTGCTCTCGGTTTCTGCATGACGAGTAGGAGTCGGACTTTGAAGGAAGTGATGCGTGCCGAGCATCCGGTGATGGATGGATCCTCCAGTGAAGTTAACATTATTTATGTCTGGTGAGAGCGCTGGATCACTGCTCGGGATTTATGTTGCTGTGGATGAGCGACCACTCTAGAACGTGTTGTCTGTACAAAGTAACAGGCCGTTCTATTTGTCACTGAGACTGATGAGCTTCCAGTGATTAAGCTACCGCACTGACAAACATTCGTCAGCTTTATCGGGTGAGTGACTTGCTACCAGTTTTTTTATTTAGGTGGCAACTTACATATTTATCCTTGTTTTTTTTTTCCCCTGTAAAAGCAGTTGAAATGAATTTTCCAACCCAGATTTCTACTGAAGCCTTGGTTTCATGTATTGAAAATGCAAAGCATCCATTATATCTATAACCGCAGATTGATTCCAGCATGGAGAATAAATTGTGGTGAAAATGAGAGGCGTTTTAAAGCCAAATAAGCACAAATTATATCTTACAACGTAACAACACAGCCTGGAACATTTTAGAGGAAACTAGAAAAATCAGTAAAACAATAGTATGGAATTTGCATGCACTGCTCGGCCTTTGAGGTGCTGAGTAAGAGGGGTAAATCTCACACACCGCAGTGCCAGGGTTTGGGGTCATTGCTTATGCTAATGATGCATGCAAAACCAAACAGTTTTTTCTTCCCTTACCATCTGTGCCCAGTTGTGTCTCATGTATGCAACTTGGCATCTTAGCACAGGCCCCGTCTGTTTGTAGTTTGATTTATAGTGCTGAACATTTGGATTGGCTGAGATTTTCACAGTAAGGATGTAGCCATAAAAAAATCTCGTTTCATGCTAACTGTGTGAAAATTCATCCCAACTATCAATACTGACATGGTGTTGTTAAGAAAATAATAAAAAAAAGAAGCCTGTTATAAGCTGAATTCATTGAGATTTGAGCAAAAACTGGATTTACAGTTTTTTAGTAAGATATCTTGGTTTGTTCGATCTAAATTATTGATAAGAATTTTATTTTACACATTTTTCTGGCTAAACATTTGTAACTGTGTCTCGATTCTGCCGTGAATTAGGTTTTTTTGGTAACCATTAACATCACAATGTAGACGTTGCTGGGGTTGCCCCTTCAGGCAAAGAACAAATCAAGATATGCCCCAATACGGCTGCTCACTGGCCACTCATGTAAAGCTAACATGAACATCTCAGATGTCAGTGGTATTTATATATCAAATAAATACAACTCAGATGATGGCAATGATATTTACATATCAAATAAGCACTGTGTAGACTGCTGTGCTCCTCCCCTTGTGTTTCAGTCAAATCTGGCCACAGTGTCTCAGCCAGATTTAAGTGTAAACATTGACTAGGCCACTTCAAAACCTTCATAAAAGATGTTTGGACTCCGTGTGAATCATTGTGTCCTTGTTTACATTTCCCCTTTTTCTTACAATGAGGTCACTTATATATGAATTTTAATTTTTTGTCTCAGCGATAAACCATTACTGACCAATGATTTGGACAAAAAAACAAAACAAAACTGTAATGTAAATCAGCACTAAAACTAAATGACAGTTCATGTGTCTGTTTAGAAGAATTCAAAAGAGATAGCTCACCCATAAATGGCCATGTTTATGTGTGGGTTTTTCTGCATCTCCTTTCCACATGTCACGCTAATGGGCCATAGCACCAATCTGCGGGAGCCTAAACAATCCACAACTCCACAGAGATTTGTGTTCATATTCCAATTACCTCTAGCTTCTCTTTTTAAATAAGCAATCATTCACTAGCACATTTGTTTATCACAGCTATATGTGCTTTGTTGCATAACCCACAAACCTCACAGAATGACAGCTCGTTGTTCTCCCACCTGACCGGGTCAGTCGCTTTTTCTTTTCTTTTTTTTTTTTTTTTATCACCGTACAAGTCGTGCAGCTTAACATGTTTTTGGGAGTGTAAGCAGCAGCCGGCCTGAGGCAGTTGTTTACTTGGCTGCAGGAGCGACTAAGATCAGAGGTCAGCGTTTCCTTCTGTTTCAAGCAAATGTCCAGCTCAGGTGTCACAGGCATACTGGAGAGATGTTTACATGTTTTTTTTACAGGCAGCAAGCAGACCCACTAAAAGGCCTGGCCGGGGTCATGACGAGTTTGTAAGAATGTTATTTCCAATCCCGGGTCTATCATTTTGTGGGATTATCCCTGCCTGGTTAATTTGAAGCCGGAGTTTCATATCTGTTCAGGCAGCTGCTACCAATATGAGCCACTGGCCTTAGCAGAGAAATGGTTATGCTTTGTGAGATGGATGTGTTATTGTGGAAAATCTCTCAACCTTCCTCCATTTATCAGGATTTGGCCAAGCAGGTAGTTTTTATGTCCTGTAATCCACTTCCTAGAGGGAACAGAAGAGGACACATTTATTATTTTGATTTACCTGCAACTTAAATTAGAATGTAAGTAATCCACCTGCTAGAGGTGGAACATATTGGCAACCTTGGAAATTAGAAATGTGAGCAAAAAAAAAAAAACACCCAAACATTTTTTTGCTCACCTTTAATTTTCAGAATTAACCGATCTGCCTGTCTGTTCAGCCTGGGGAATTTGTCTAAAGCTTCATTATCGGGAAGACTTGTATAATGCACCAGAAGGAAGATAAAGCTCAAAATCCTATGAATTGCGAATCCGAAGGCCAAGTTAATATTATGGATCCGCTGGGAGGCCCTCTGTGTAGCCTTCCTAAAACTGTATTCATCAGACCTGCTCCCGGGTGGAGAAATAGGAAGACAGCTGACACGGTTATGGCCTGCGTTTGTCTAATTCACACATTTTCTTGGCAGTCCGGAGCTAATGCTTGGTCTATGCACATTTTCCTATCTGGCAGGAGGCTCAGGACAAGAGTGTTGACAAGGTGTGAAAGTCTACTGCATTGGATTTAGACACAGGAGGATTTAGAGATGAAACAAGAAACAGGTCTGCACATACCACCACCCTTAATTCTTCTTTTCATAACCATAAAAAAGGAGAAGTGTAGTTTTAAAAAGCCACTTTTAGTTTATTGTGCTAAAATGGGGGAGTGGGAGGAAGACTCTTCATAGATTGTTGTGAAAACCTTAATTTGATTAAGAAAACATTGTTTTTGTGTAATACATCAATTTTCTGTGCAGATGTGGAATCTCCTAAATCGAAAGACGCTACCGCGATCTTCAACCCTGATCTTAATATTTTGGTTTTGTATTGAACTGAACTCAACTACAGTGCTTCAATACCTGATTCATCCATTATGAAATTAAATATTGTTGTGACTCAGCATCCAAGTATCTTCTAAGAGTTGTTGTATATGATGATGCCGTGGGCAATAAATATGTCCAGTAGCGGTCAGTCTTGCAACAAATTTGAAAAGGCCTCTACGGCTGTCTCATGACTCTCACAACACACTAACACCCCATCTAGAGCAGTCATTGGCCAAAGGTCGGGATGAACCGTGGACAGGCCATCAGCCAATCACAGGACAAAACACAAACACACAATACAAACAGTCATGCACGCACACACTCTTAACCTAAGAGCGATTTAGAGCAATCGGTTGACCTAACAGTAATCTTTTTTGGACTAGGTTGAGAAAGCCAGAGTACCCAGACAAAACCCAATGGAGGCACAATTAGAACATGTAAAGTCCAAGAAGTAAGACCTGAGTCTGAAATTAAAAGCCATGCTCTTCTTGTTGCAGGCGAATAGTGCTGACAGCTTTGAGTGAGCTTATTTCACAGCTCCAACAAAAAGTAGTTCTTAGTGCATTTTTCATTTTGCTTTAAAATACGGTTGAAACAATTGTGTAGGCTATGGCCCTAACTGTGGCCAGCATTAAAGCAGCACAAAAAACACTAGCCCTCTTCTACAGAGTTCTCCTTCTGTTTAAATAGGTCCTCTGACAAAATTTTCACATTCATAAATCAAGGTTAACGTCTGTGCTGTTGTTTCAGTTACTGCTGCCTGTACGATGAAACGTATATGTGTGACAGACTACATTAAGCTACAGCTTCATTCCTCTGACCATCAGTGCTGGAGCTGCAAATTTGCCTGAACATTCCCACTCAGTAACAGTAGCACTGGTGTGAAAAAACCCCATCTTATATTATAAATATGTTAGTTTTGAAGGTTAGGTTATGAACCTTTATGATTTAAAGCAAGGAGACAAATATATAGCATACCTACAGAGACTACCTTCACCGGTGCCTTCACACACACAGATGCACACTGTTGAGCTCTCACCTTGAAGTAAAAAATGTTGTGGCACTTTTCTGGATACAATATAAAAGTTTTGCCCCCTGAAAAACCCAGAGTACATCTTTTGTGTGGCGCAATAGTCCTGCCAGAGAAGAATGCCAAAACAAGTAAAAGTAAAGTTTGTTGATTTTTGTTTTTCTTCCTCCTCCTCCGCCTCCTCGTCCTGTTCTTTTATTAGGCCGAGTGTGAGCTGGCTGAAATGACCTGGAAATGGCAATCGCCAGGAAAAAGCAACGCTAGAGAGTTTTAAAATGGCCGATCCGGAATCACCTCTGCTTGCTTTAGGAAACCATTACAACCCTGATTTACAGTGAGGCTTCTATCATGCAACGCAGTATTGTCAACTTTGCTACTATTATAATTAATGACTGCTCACAGGAACAATGCTGAGGAAAAAAAAAACATGTTTAACACTGTTTTAATGTTTTTGTATATTTCAGTTTTTGAAAGCAAATCGGAATTGGTCAACAACAGTTTGGGTCGCTCAGAGCTTTACAAAAAAAATTGAAACTGGCTATAAAACTCTGATCAGTGCATTTTTATTTTTTTCTGCTTTACCTATCATTTGGTTTATTCTTGTAGAACGCGACGTTTTCTGTGCTAGGTCTTTCACGCTGTAGCCCATTACCAAAATCAATAATTTAAATGGTGGCCATTGTTTCTCCGCACTTTTTAACGACACCGTCATAAGCACTTATCCACCTCAGGGGGAGACCGCTGGTGAAATTAAGACGATGAATAAAATATAAGAAGGAGAAAAGTGCTGAACTGGGACGCTGCCTGCGATCTCAGCTAAGCAGCAGTAATGAATTGAGGAGCATAGGCCACCTTACCCATCACCCCTCTGTGTTATAATTTGACCCCTAGTGGTTTTGGTTAAGCCAAGGGCAGATCTTCTGGTCTCCACATGTATGGGTTTTGCTGGTGTCCTTCTTTGCTTTTTGGGGGTTATAGTCTAATATCGTTTAGCCAATTGCACATGTTATCTGGAGACGGATGACTTTCGCTACGGTAATTTCTAACTCACAATGAATTTTTATCCCCTCCTTTTTTCCTGTGATTTACATGATTGAATTAATGCTGGAGAGCCTGAGGGTCTGCAGAGGGTATAAGTAGTACATTTGACAGGTCAGAGCATCTTCTCGCTATAAAACACTGGTTTCTTTGTGGTGTATTGTACATATATAGCCCAGTGCAGCCTCCTTTCCAGATGCTCTCTTTTCCTGTCGAGTTATGCAGGCAATTAATTTCCTCTTTCACTGCCCTATTTCTTCTCGCTTCATTTACGTGCAGCAATGATGCCTTTTCCAATTGATTTGCCTAATTTAATGAATGCTACTTGGTTAATGGTCATAACCACAGATGTACCAATCATTGTGCTCCTGATATTTTTGAGGTCTGAACAGATGATATTGATTTTAAATAGTTTTGATTTATTTATTTTTTGACCTCTAAATAATAAAGGCAGTAGTTTTGAGTACAACAGAAACTGAAGAGCACGGAACTGTCAAAACTGATCAGGGCTGATTTGATGTTCTGCGCATTCACTTGTGCATCTCCAGTTACAACTCATTGAATTAGTTAAGTCATTGAATTAGTTTCCCTTTAAAAAAGAAACTGCCGGAAACCTGACACTCTTCATCACCCTGAACATGACATTTCCACAGTGAAGCAGCGAAGGTGGCGTCATGCGGTGGGAAACGTTTTATTTATTTATTTATTTATTTATTTTTTTCCCCAGCAGAAAATGGGAAGCTGGCCAGACTTGGAAAATACCTGAATAAGACAACAACCCCAAACGTCAAACCACGGTTATCATGAAATGATTCAGATTGTTGTTTATTGAATACATGGCAGGTGAAACTCCACACCTCAATCTAACTCAGCCTTTGTTGCAACACTTAAAATGACTTTTTATGGGATGCTCTACACTTAGTATGACTGAGCTTCAGGCATTTTACAAAAGTGGACGGGGACAAAAGTTTAGTCAGTATATAAGTGGCTGGAAGAGATGTACACCAAAGAACTGTAGCTGAAATCCCAGTAAATGGTTCCACAAAGAATTTATTTAAATAAGCGTACGCTGAATATTTTTATTTGAATAATTGTTTGAAAGACTGTGTATCCTTTTTCATCTGCTTCATAATTAAGAACTATTATTGTGTTGAGCCAACAAATCGAATCCCAGCAAAAATACTGAAAACAATCTGGTTGTAGTGTGTTTGGAAACGTTTGCAACCCCCTGTATAAAATTCCATGGGAACTTGTGTGAAGTGAATCAACAGGAAAGCTTTTGTTGGGTTGCCACTATCTCTTTGTTGGCGTTTCTATGTTGGTAATGCTTTTTGTTTTTGGCTGTTCAACTAATCTTATTATGAAGGTAACCAGAAATCCCTTTTGATCTGGTTACAGCTGATTTAATTGATCAAATACAATTAGCCTGAAAAATCCAAACAAATAATTAGACTAACTGGACATGCCCATAAGGATCTGCTCATGATTTAAACATAGGAGTTCTGCTTTGTCTTTGGACGCACCTCGCAAAACAAAATTGCCTGCTGTGAAGTGAATGTGGTGTTATTTCTCTTTGTACATGTTTATCTCCAGCTCTGTTTAACCAGTCATGAATATAAACTGTTTCACGGCTGTGCCTTTCTTGCGCTGGCCTCGTGCTGAACTTTAATTACTGAAAGCAGCCTGGTGGAAAAGCATTTCTTTTCCTGCGGACACACAGTAGCGCCCTCCCTCTTCTCTTCCCCTCCCGCCTTTTTGTTCCTCTTTCTGACCGCTCTCCACCGCATTCTTGCCCTGACAGTATTTTCTGTGTCTTTGGTGGCTGAGAACCAGCACCATGCTTCCGTCGTTGTGAAAACGTTAAAAGAGGTCATGGCGGTCCAAAGTGGATGAGCAAAGAGGGAGCTGACACTAAAAGCGCACACTCAATTTAGTTGGAAGTTTTTTAGTCAGCCATTTTGTCGGAAAAGGAGCCATAACGGGAGCTGAGTACAAATATTCAGCTCCCGAGTCATTAGCTGAAGCTTCTACCCTTCAGGTTTTGCTTGTTTTCTTTGGAGCACCTGTAATTGGTCCCCAGTGGCTTGTTTGGTAGACGAGATAATCCCCTGAATATCAACAGATAGATGAAACGTCTCGGAGAAGTGTTTGACAGTTTTTGCAAGACAGCTGTCCCGGGGGACTCCATCGATTGTATGTTTTTCATAAAATCTCAAGTTTTTCCTTTCCCCATCCTCCCTCCCAGGCTTTTCTGCTCCTTTCGTGTCCATGTAACCTTGGACCTGTTTGTTTTTCTACTACCGCCATAGCTCTATCTTCCTTCTTAAGCTTTCACTCGTGTGATATAGCAAGAGACAAGATTAAATTGTCCAGTGATGTTTCAAAACAGCAACTTTGACTTTCTGTGAAAACAAAGATCAGATTCGCTTTGGCTCTAGTGAATACTCACTCTGTCAAAAAAAACAACAAAAAAACAAAAAACTCAGCACTCCCAGTACATGACGTAGTCTCTACATCTAAGCGTGATTTCGATTGCTGAGCAATGTAAACAGCACCGAATAATAAAAGACGGACTGACATTTAAGAAAATCTCCTGTCGTAGGTTCTCATGAGAAAACCTATAGTACTACCGCAGACTGCAGTAACTTGCAAAAATGCATCAACTTCCAATTTCCTCTGAAAATGGAACAATCACAAAGGGATTTTCCAGTACAAAAAAAAGAAAATAATTTTATATCTTATTGCAGTAACCTTGTGTACTCATTGTGTTGTACTGGTTCAGTGCTTCTGTGATGAATTGTCTCTTCCCTTATCTTTTGCAGATGGTTCACATTCTTGCTTTGTTTTTGAAAACTTAAAACTGTGCAGGGTGCCACCGACTTCACTTGCGATTTGTGGACTCACTCAAAGACGAGTGGTTTATGACAAAAAAAAATGTTTTTGTCAAAGAGACATATTTCCTCATAAAGCCTACAAAGCTGGTGACGGGACTAACTATGTGCGCTCGCTTTGTTTTTGTTTTCCATGAATTGACTTTGTGAATTAGAGTTGTGTGTCTTTGTGCTCCTGTCTCGATGCAATTAAGTTGCAAAGCTAATCCTGGACCAGTGCCTTTGTGGTGTTTTTTTTTTTTCTTTTCTGTGTCACCCTCAGTCCCTAGTTAGTCAAAGCAGGCGGCTTCTCCTGCTGAACCAGCTATACGTTTAAAAGGATTCAAAAGGGAGTTTCTGTCCACTGTCACCACGTGCTTGATCAAAATTGTGGATTGCTGCGAAATCAACGGTTTGATGTAATCTGCTGGGCTTCATTAAGAGCTTTGTTCCAATTAAAATGATTTAATTTGATTCTGACTACATGATTACAGTACGTTGGAATGGATAGGATATATAGCATTGATTTTGGAGCCAACTGGATCCTGTACACTTGATTTTTAAACTTGACCCATTTCTCTTGGGCTCTCCGCCACACAGACTTTTCTGCAGGTGAAATTATTTCTTTGAGAAATTAAAGGCTTGCGGAGTACTGCTGTCACTGTCTGGGAAAGTTTACGATAGACAGCCCTCGGCAATACCGAGAACTACAGACCAGTATGTACGTATTTCAGTATAAATCTATTTTTATTCCCGTTTCGGTCCACACAATCAACAACACGCCGCATTTCATTTTTACGGCTCAACAAAAGCTGTAATAAAGTTAGTCTGAAATTTCATTTGCTTCAGCGGGTGATTTAATGGTTGATAACAATTGACTGGGATTCGTCAGAAGATAAAAGATATTTTGTTTGGTTGGCACCGCAGCTCTTCACACAAGCATCGTAAATGGACAATGACACACAAAGAAAATAATTATTGAGCAAAAAAAACAAAAAACGAATGGTACAAAAACAAAGCAATTTGCAGAAAGTGATGGGTTGAGAAAGTGTTTTTTTTTTTTTTTTTCCTTAAATGGGGATGTGGGAGTTGGAGGAGAGTAGATGACAGATCTAAACAAATTTGCCTGATTGTGTGTTTGATTGTTCTGTTGCTGAACGGCAGGACAGAGAGGTCTGTCTCTGATGATTTGTTTAGGTCGTGGCCAGTTCCATTTTCGTAGGGAGGAAGCCATCAGCACAGGACACGTCCCAGTACCACTGTGTGACGTCTGCGTATTTGAAGTTAATCACACTTATTATCAGTTCAGACTCATTCTTTCCATCTTTCAAGTCAAATTATTATGCTCTTCACTTACAAACCTTATAAATAGGATTTTTTTTGTCTTATCTTACAAATAAAACAAAAATATTCTTGACCATTTATGTCAGTGCCTGTTATTACTTGCTATTAAACTCTTTAGTATTTATCTGCAGTCAGTAATTTGAGTTGCAATGTTATCTCACTGTTTTCAAAATGTTATGTCAAATGTTACCTTCAAATCATGACAACTTTTCCTAATTGCAATTTGCATAATGTTAACGACACAGTGGGGCTCATCAAAAACATTTAAATATAACTCGATGCACAGCAAGATATTTTGTTGTTTTAGGGTGAAAGCACATTGCAATCAACATAATAATTTCATGTAACACAATCAACAAACTATATTACACAAATCCAAATCTGCACTTTTTTTTTCTGTCCTTAATGACTCATTAAGGGCCCGTAAAGAAAAGAAACAATTATCGACTGATAAGTTTCAGTAACTCACAAATACGGAGATTTTTTAGCAACCATGTTGGCAGTTCTCTGACCAGAAATAAATTAGGTATCTGCTTATGAAATGCATAATAACTCTACACTAACGTTATTATAGGTCAGAAGAAGATTTGTCTGCTGAAAAGGTCACATATCCAACCTTTTCTTCTTTTTTGTGTTCGCAGGCCTGGGGGCATGTTTATGATTGAGTTAAACCATTTTATCAGGTTTGATAGACAGTTGCGACATATTTGCTGTATGAATATGGCAGATCTGTCAACCTTCCAGTGGCCTGCTGCTAGAGCTAGCAGACTGATGGATTTAGATGCGTCTTCCCTTGAGAATGACATTCTCTCATCAATGACACCGCTCACCCCTCTTTTTTCTTCCTGTCTTCCCTCCATCTTTCTGGTATTTTTTACTTTCCTTGCTCTCTATCTGCATTTTACCTTCACTTGCCCCTATTACTTCCCTCTTAGAAATTGAAGAGGAAAGGAATCCCACTCACTCCAGCATTTTTAAGTACTAAGAGCTGAAACAGTAGCGGCTGTAGGATTCCTAATTTTGGAACATTTTGTCATTTCTCAGTAGCTTCTACTGCCCAGTTTTACAGGCTAATAAACCAAGAAGACACAATAAATTAATGCATCCTCAAGCTTTCAGTGTAATTTACAATCCCTTTTGATGGGAAATGAAATATTTCTACTTATTGAAATTGACAAGTATTCAACGGCGGAGTAAAAGACTTTATGAAAATTTTGTTCTAGAAGAGCTTTTTAAACGTTTCTTTAACATCTTTCTTTAGCCAGCAGATTTTAACCATTTCAGACCCTGTGTTGGATATTGCTTTGATGTATAACCTGCTGCATAGCCTGGAATGTGATTGGTATGCATGTTTAAACCAGTAGAGATCTTCTTTTCCTGAATTTGCCTATGCCTTATCTGAATTTGCCAATAAAAATATTAGGTAATCTTAAAAACGTTTAGTGTTGTCACTTCAATAGCTGATATCTCATATCTGCGCCCGCAGATATGAGATATATATTTGGTAGCAGATATCTGCTGAAGAAATCTCTAGAAACGGTTGCTGGTTTCTCGAGAAGTCATCTCTATAAACCAGTAACCGTTAGAGCCCCACCACATAAAAATGGGTTTCCTGTAGAAAAGCAAGGAAACAAATTCAATTCAAATGAGCAAACGCATAGAACACCAATACTTGGAATGTACACTACACCCTACGATCAAGATGTTTCTGCTGTAGTAGGTTGCGTGCTTGCCCTTACTTTTCTTTTTTATAATCAAATATCATTGCTTCACCCATTTCTGTGGTCAGGGCTTGAAATGTACACAAACAGATGTAAAGATTTTAAGTTTTCTAAAAAGTGTCCATATTGTCTTAGTTTAGAAGGTCTTGCACATCCATAAATCATGATGTGGGAGTCAGTATGTGACGACCCGGGCGTTATGGAGAGACAGTGGAGACAGTTGCACAGTTGCAGGGGTTCATCCTGTAACCAGTGGGTTGTCGGTTCGAGTCCATGTTTTGTCCTTGTGTCTATAATGTATTTTGCTATCGTCGGCGTGTGAATGACTGAATGTAGCGTGGAACCATACAAGTGATACCGTTTGAGCATGTCGTTGTACCACAGCATTGTTTTTTTTGTTTTTTGTTTTACAGGGCCAAGCTCGTGCGTCTACACCTCTCTTCCAGAAGGACTGGTTCTGGAGCCGACGGCTCGGCTGGGGGTAAATGACACCGCTTGAATAAAGAGGCTGAAATCTCCAGTTCTGTTCCGTTATCAGCTGTGCCAGAAGCGCTACAGATTTGTGCTGAAGGTGTGAGCGCTGGGTGGTGGTGGGGGCTGGGGGAGGCAGCAGACAATATCAGCAGCTGTGAGAAGGATTGATGACTCACTTCCACTCTGCTTGTGTCTGATGATATAAGCGTGCCGGAGTTGGCTGTAGGTGTGTCGTACGTCAGCAACATGGCGATATACATGCAGCTGCGAGTGTGAACGCATGAAACATCGCCAGAGGAAGGCAGGGCTGTTCTATCTTTTGAAACATGTGCTAGGCTTTTTGTCATCATGCTATATTCTATTTACGCTTCAGCTTCAGACACAAATCAAAGGCTCAAGGATAAATGGTCATGTGGTACCGCAAGAACATTATTACCAAAATTCTCAATACTTTTATCCTTTCAACTATGGCCCTCCTTTTTTTTTATCTGTGTGTGACTTGTTCTTCTGCGTGAGTTCATAGAGAAGAAACTATTTTCTGATAATATAAATCCCCTCTGCAGGTCAGGCTGCATATCTGTGATATTTTTGTCTCTCGCTGTGAGAGTCCAACATGCGGCCTTGTAGTTCACAGTCTGAATTTATTCCTAAGAAGTTTGTCCTTATCACTGCCTCCATATTGAGACTTTGATGCACAGAGAGGACGGGTGGGGAGAGCCGTGAGGCTGTGCTGTGCAGTACCAAGAGGAAGCTTAAGAGGAAGTCAATTGTTTTCGTTTCAAACTCGCATCTCATGGTTTTTGTACCGAACACTGAGACTGACACTCTTGCACACTCAACCATTATTTAGAGTAACTCAATTTCCTTTTTAAATGGTAATCTTGTAATTCCATTTCTGCACTTAGTGTAATAATTGTTGCTATGGCATTTGGTTTTGTCTCTCAGTTAAGCTTCTGCTATTTTTATTTTGCAGGTGTCCGTAGAGGAGGTGGGCGGATCTCCACCAACCATCATGGACATCAGTTTATGGACATTTTCCCATTCCAAACTGTGGCATATGAATGGCTGCTGCTTATGTCGTTGAGCTCTAACACTGGGCATAGTTGCTCTGGACACCATGACACAGATGGACTATAAGTACAGCCTGCTTGGCTCCACTGTGGATGATTACCACAAGAGGCCACTGCTCCTGCAGGTGGACAACACACCCATGAACTTGTTTGCGGTTCTGGAAGTGAAACGCGACCTAACAAGACGCTCAAGCACCGTTGGATGCAAGATCCGCCTGTACGGCTTCCTGTTCGTCCTAGCCATCATGTTCCTCATAATGGCATCGTACGTTTTGACAGGGGACAAGAAAGGCCTTCTCCTTACACCGTCCCCTTACCACCTCAACGGCTTGGTCAGTCCCGGACCCTTTGCCTTTAACCTCACGTCAGTGGGGGACTATGCACATATAAAACTGGTGGTGAAATCCATCAAATCCAAGGTGGAGTTTCGGACCCAACGGCAATGTCCTGACCGCAAAGCACTGATGAGGAGCGATCCACATGTGAGTAAAGATAAACCATTTGCTGGATACTGTATTTCTGTTCCAAGTATATGTCTCCTTTGATTTCATTGCTTTAATTTGACCAAAAACTCTCCACCGACAGGCATGCTGAAAGGATTATTCCAAAACTTAAATAGTCAGTTATATTAAATAAAGTTTATGTATATTGGATGTCAATAGGTGGAATTTACACTGTGCTGTTGCGTCAAGACTTGGTAGATTGGTTTATTTTATTTCATACTAAGGATTAACTGATGATCTAGAAATAAAATTTCATTGGTCTACGAATGCCTCCAAGTGGAAATATTGACCTTAATTAATCAGACAGCAAGTGATTCGCTTAGCTCTCATTTTCAGCTTTAACCAACTCATGGCGAGTGAAAGGGTCTGCAAAGCACAGTGTGAGATTAAGTGATGTAGTTTGCAGTAGTCAAACAGTGAAGAGTGAAAGTTAATAAGTACAAGAAGGTGTCTAATCGAGGTTGAAAAGTTGTTTATGTTTTTGGTGTAATTTGATCTACATCAAGCCTGAATTTAGGATAGACTTGTAGAAAACATATGAGCAAAACAAGTTCAACTTTAATGTACGGGAATACACAGAGGTAGAGACTGATTTATCCTAAATGATCAAAAGTTAGCTGTAAAAACATCTGGAGAACAGCTGAACTTCCACAGTATCTACTTGAGTTTATAGAAAAGATAAACTTGTTCTGAAAACCCTGATTAACACTTAATGTCTCGCAGGTCTCTAATGATTCTGTTATTCTCTCACATGGGGATGCAGAAGGTCCCACAGTATTTTAGCATCCTGAACATCCTCATTGTTGTGCGATTCACATCACAGCCCGATTCAAGTAATTGTTAGTTTTAATTATATTGGACTGTGCTGAGGCTTTTGTGATGAAGCACTTTTTTTTTCAATTGAAAAGTTTAATGAATAAGAGAGTGTGGTCATCGGATGATCAATAAGCCCATCAGTGGATGGTTTCTGCATTAATTGTCCTTAATATAGCTGTGTCCCTCAAACTGCTGAGTAAGTCCTAATAGCATTGATATTTTTTGAGCAACAACAAAAAAAGCTGTAGAAATCCCAGTGAAAAGGGTTGTTTCAAATGTGCTACCTCTCTTTTACTCTCAGTGATGTTTTAGCTTTACTCCAAAGTGAAGTGCATATTAGGATAGTAAAAAACGAAGATATGTATTTTGGAAAACAGCCTATTTCTGCTGTTTTTGCACTTTTAAATAGAAAACATGCTCAAGCTTTCTGTTGTAGCAACCTGAATGAGCAGCTGACCAGACTCAGTAAAAAAATATAGGTTTCTTTATAGGATCGTATACTTGTTATGGGCTTTCTAATTTGTTTTTAAAATAGCAAACTTTCTGCTGCATTCAGTATCTGTTGCACTTTGTTTGGTTCATGGTTGGTGTAGCCGATTTAATTTGAAATTGATTATGACTTGTTTTGGTTTCAGGCAGCTTTTTACATACAAGTGAATAGAAAAGTTTGAGCACCAAGCATAATCGCCGTAATCCTTAATACTTCGAGTTAAATAATTTGATAATTATGAAAGTCTTACTCAATAGAGACGTTCTTCTGACCAAATGTTACATTTTGCAGGTTGAAGAGTTTCAGTGTGGGGGCGAAAAGCATCGAGGAATAGTTAGAAAAATCAATCACTCTTAGCCCTGACCAGAAATAACTATGTTTCTTTTGAGATTTGTTTTAGTGTCCCTTCATTTACTTCATAAGCTCAACTAATGAGTTATATAATTGGCAGTTCTTCTTCTGCTTCTTCACGTTGCCATCAGATAAAACCCATTTTCATCCATATTTGCATTCAGAGACTGTACGGTGGAGGATCGTTCAGCACTAATTTTGCAGAATTGCTTTAAGCAAGAATTTCCTGGATTTGAATCAGAGCCATCTGCCTTCATGTGGTACTCTGTGACGTTGTCGCCATGCATGTGCAAATTCTTCCCTACGTTCTCTAGTTTCCTCCAACTGTTCAAAAACATGCTTTCATAGTAATTGGCCACTTTAAAATGACATGGTGGTCCAGGTTGTGCCTTGCTTCTCTTGCTGACTGCCGCAGATAGGCACCAGCTGGTTGGGTCCCTGCAAGCATTAGGCGGATATAGAAAAGTTATGGATGTGCATCTGAGATTGTGAATGCATCTTAAAAGCTGTGCCTCTCTAGTAGCTGCAGTATTGTGAACTAACCTGTTACGATCTCTCCTTTCTCCAGACGGCATCCAGCATACTAAAAATGTTCAAGAAACCTCTTCCTTTGGAGTGCTAGAATGTGTTAGTCCTCCTCTGTGTAGTGTAACAGAAATCTTGTTTGAGATTGTTTTTTTAAAAGTAGGATGACTTGACATATATATTTTTTCTTTTGCTTTTTCAGATGTTTTCTGTCATCCCACCCAACTTCCTGCCTGGTATCAAGAACCCCTGCTGGTATGAGGAATTCACTGGGAATATTACCACAGATCCGTATAAGACAAATTTGTACGGGCGCTACTCCAGGCGCTTCCGGACGGTTTTCCAGCACCTGAGGAGCACTTTCCATCACCATCTGTTGCATCGCAACAGGACACTCTACCGCATGCGGTGCCTCCCCTATTTTTACATTATTGGTCAACCAAAGTGTGGCACAACAGACCTGTACGACAGACTGCGGTTACACCCAGATGTAAAGTTCACCACTTTCAAAGAGCCACACTGGTGGACCCGGAAGAGGTTTGGTGAGTAAAGCTTCCTGTGACAAACACCAGAAGTAGTTCTAGAGCTGTGATCTGATAAAATCTTTGGTGGTGTGATGTACATATCTTTATAGCAAGAGAGATCTCAACATTTTTTTTTTACATCCAAAAGTTGCACAAAGTAGTACATCATTGGATAGCTGAAGATGATGTTCATTTTTGAGCTCATACTTTATAGCATGGCCTTTCACATCTGGATAATTTGTCTCCTTCTTGTTTACATAATAGCTCAAGATCAGTCAGATTGAATGGAGAGGCCCTGTTAATGCAAATTTATTGTCATTTAATCAGAGCACCTTCTTTAACATGCAAGCATTGTCCTCTAAATGGCTTGTGGCAATGTGCAGCTGGGAATTTTGGCTTTCTTTCAACAATTCAAAATTCTCGCCTCTCTTTCACAATGGACACATTTGTGTGCCGCACAAGTTATAGTTACTTTTTAAAGTTACGTAACTTGATTTGTGATTACTGATTACTCCTTGAAAACCTAACTTAGTTGCCTTTCCGATTTACTTGATTTAAAGTAACTAAGTTATGTTGCAAGTTTATTAATTGCTTTCAGAAGCTGCCAACAACAGTCGCTGCTGCCTCAAAATAAAAACGACAACCAGGGAGAGTTAACTGTGTTTGTGGGCAGTATTTCTTCCTCTACATCCGACCAACTTCTTCAACTCTCCCCCCGCTTACTGGTTTTGCACATAAGTCCAGCTTTTGTAGTTTGGGTGGTGGAGCACCTCTGGCATTTTAGTTGCAGCTTTCTACTTTTGCAACACCTGGTGAAACTTGCTCTGTCAGCTTTGTACCAGTGCAGTACAAAAAAAGTAAATTCTAAATTGTTTTCATACTAC